>NC_053390.1:648551449-649151449 GCF_905171765.1 Bufo bufo | reverse complement strand
GTCTGTGATACTCTGGTATTCCACATTATATCACAATCACAAAAAGAAATGTCATATATGGAAGATAAAAAATAAAATGTCATATGTGGAACCTAAAAAATGCTTTTGCTGGCTTTTGCAATTCATCACATTTCTGCAATTTCACCCAGTTATATACTTTAAATTTCTGCATCTATTGATGCAAAAAACGCATATGGACACCATGCGTTTTTGATGCGTTTTTTGATGCGGTTTCCATGCGTTTTTTTTTTTTTTTTTCATTTTCACTTAAATAAAGGCACATATTGCCCATCCACAATATATCTTAGTTTTAAAACATTAAGAACAATATCAAATACCACTAAAAGTCTCTATTACAACTTTAAAAGGGAAATATAGACAGGATTATAATCTACCAAATGACTCCTAAATAAATATGTTAAAATGCACAAATTCTATAAAACTGTCAATATAGACATAAAAGATATAAAAATGATTCATGTTAATACGAGGGATGTGTTAGGGGGGGCGCCCACGTCTAGAGGAAAAACCGACTGTAATATAAACAGTCAGTTAAACGTGAAACGTCGGCGCCCACCAATTACTTATAAGAATCCAAAGAGTTCAAACTCTGCATTGAGTCCTCTTGGTATCAGAGTATCGAATTCAAAGATTCGCTTGGTTTCAAGTCTCGACATCCTTTCAATATGGTTGCCACCTCTCCATTCTTTCTCCACTTTATCAATGGCTAAAAACCTCAAACCTGAGGGATCCTGATTATGTGTAATTTTAAAGTGGTATGATAGCGAATGGTTCTCAAATCCCTTCCGTATATTATTTATATGCTCCGAAATACGTTTTTTTAAAGATCTTTTAGTTCTGCCTATGTATAATAATTTACACGGGCATTCCATAGCGTAAATAACATTCTCTGAATTGCACGTTAGACAATCCTTTATTAGATGACGATGATTGTTATTAATGGACACCAATTCGTTGGTTCTTTTTTGGAAAGATGTTAGTTTGCAGTTCCTACAGGTACCACACCTAAAAAAGCCCTGTAGACCTATCCAACTTGAAATGGTGGATTCCCTATTTAATTGTTTTTTCACCGTAGGGGCCACTTTTATACTTAAATTAGGTGCCTTTGTAAAGGTGATTTTTGGATTAACCGGCATTAAGGTTCCTATAATCTTGTCCTTTTGTAACAAATGCCAATGTTTGGTCACAATTTGGCGTATTTTTTTATAATCGTCACTAAAGGGCAAGATTAAACGTAATATTTCTTGGGGAGGGTCCACAGATTGTGTCTTCTTCCCAAAAAAGGATTTCCTATCCATATTGTTAACTTGCTCCAATGCTTTATCCAAAATTCCTGTGGGGTAGTTCTTCTCCAAAAATTTATCTCTCATCTCGTCAACCTCCAACTTATATTGGGTTTCCAATGTGCAATTCCTCTTAATTCTTCGGAATTGTCCTTGTGGGATATTTGATAACCAGCTAGGCAGGTGACAACTGTTAAATAAGATGTAACTGTTTTTGGCGGTAGGTTTAATAAAAGTACTGCATACTATATCTTGATTCACAATGCTAATATTCAAGTCCAGGTATTCTACTTTTTCCTGGCTTGTTACCCCTGTGAATTTGAGGTTTCTATCATTAGAATTAATATCTTTCAAAAATAATTGTAGACTCTCATTACCACTTTGCCAAACAAACAGGATGTCATCAATATAGCGTTGCCAGAGCACCAGGTCCGTCCCCAGCTTGGGCTGTATGATCTGCCGTTCCCACTCTGCCATAAACAAATTGGCATAGCTCGGGGCGAACCTGGTGCCCATGGCGGTCCCCTGTGTTTGTAAGTAAAAATTCCCCTCAAAATTAAAATAATTGTGATTTAAAATGAAGTCTATCCCTTCAATTATAAACTCAATTTGTTCCACTCCTAGTCTACCTTCCAATGTAAGTTGGGACCTAACAGCCTGTTTACCCTTATCATGCTCTATTATTGTATATAGAGATTGTATATCCAAGGATCCCATAATCCAGGTGTCCTTAAATTTCAATTTCTCCACTATTTGAATAATTTGTGTGGTGTCTTTTGTATATGACTCTATTTTTTGAACCCTGGGCTGCAACATTTGATCTATATACTGAGATAAATTTGACGTAAGGGATCCTATTCCTGACACTATAGGTCGGCCTGGAGGATTTTCTTGGTCCTTGTGTACTTTTTGTGTTCCTCATCTGTTAAAAGTCCTTTCTTATAACCTCTATTACAAAATGCTAAAAGTTCTAAATAAAATTGGTTAGTAGGGTCACTTGGTAGTCTACAGTATGTATTTGTATCCTGTAACTGTCTGAGACATTCTGTGTTATATTTCTGAATGTCCTGGATCACAATGGATCCTCCCTTATCCGCTGGACGTATTACTATATTTTCCTCTTTCTGTAAAGTTTTTAGAGCTTTTATTTCATCATTTGTCAAATTATTCCGTCTATATTTGGTGCTATTCTTTATTTTCCGTATATCGCTTTCTACGCATTTTTTAAAACTTGCCATTTCGTGACTGATCTCGTTTCTTGGGTATTTCTTGGACCTATTTTTACAAGTTGTATGTACATATTGGTCACCATTATCGATATCTCTTGTAACTGGATTTTTAAGGAAATACTTTTTAAGGCACAAACGCCTTATAAACTTCTCCACCCCTATAAACGTATCAAATTTGTTAAGGGTGATTGTGGGGGCAAATTTCAGACCCTTATTCAATAGTTGTTTTTGAGATTCTGTGAGGGTTGTAGAGCTCAAATTAATAATAGAATCATTTTCTATTGGCTCTTGATTTATCTGCGGTGCCCCCTTTTTCTTCCTTCCTCCTCTCCGTATTTTGGTCTGTCTCCCTCGTACGATTTTATCCTTTTTGGGTAATAAGGTTGTTGATAGTGATTCTGCTGTGCAGTGTAGTGTTCCTGATGAGGGACGTGATGGCGTTGTGATTTGTCTACTTGTTGGTGATATGGTATATGAAATGTTTGAGGCCTGTTCCTCAAATTGTATTGATGGTCCCCCTGGTGATTGGTATTGTGTACCTGTGATTCTTCTTGTTGTGGTATGTGTCTTGTCCGTGTCCTGTGGTGTGGTGGGGTCCTGTCTAAAAAAAACTGCCTCTCTTCAAGTGCTTCAAACCGATTATGTGTTGGTATTGTGTATTTATTCAAATTATGTGGCCTTTCTCTACTCACCACATCCTGTGATTCCTCTAATATTGTCCCTATATTTACAGTGTCTATATTTGTGTTTTCATTAGTGATTAAATTTTGCCCATTTTTAGGTATAAAATGTAACTTTTTAATTTTCTTTTCCATTATATCTTGCTCTACTTTATCAAGATTATTACATAATTTAGATTGCCAATAATTATATTCATCATTTTTAGGCAATTTGCCCATAATTATTTTCATCTCATTAATTTTATCTGTAACATCACTCAATATTTCTTTCCTCCTTTTCATGATCAGCTCTACTAGGGAAAGGGAGTATTGGTGAAGCAATTTGTCCCATTCAGTATTAAATGTGGGACTTTGGAGATCCTGAGCAGGGGATTTAGTCAAGGTCAAGCCTTTTGGGGCTTTACTACATTCCACAAACCTGCACAGTGTTTTGATCTCCCATCGCTGTCTTAGTTGCTTCACCAATAAATTTTCCAATTCCCTAAATGTGTTTTTCATCATCATATCATTTTCCACATTAGTCTCATTTTGGTTAAACATGAAATTCTCAACTTTCAACCTTTTAGTTTCTACATGGTCCCAGATATCCATGGTGTTTAAAGTATCTTGTGCAGACATCATGAGCGGAAAGGTATAAATGTAAAATTGAGTAAGATGTCGCACTAAGAACACTCAAACGACACCAGGTGCTCCTGTAAATTGAGGCCACTCACTCAATTTAGAAAAGCATATGCAGAAATTTAAAGTATATAACTGGGTGAAATTGCAGAAATGTGATAAATTGCAAAAGCCAGCAAAAGCATTTTTTAGGTTCCACATATGACATTTTATTTTTTATCTTCCGTATATGACATTTCTTTTTGTGATTGTGATATAATGTGGAATACCAGAGTATCACAGACAGAAATGGTATTTGATATTGTTCTCAATGTTTTAAAATTAATATATATTGTTGATGGGCAATATGTACCTTTATTTAAGTGAAAATGCGAAAAACGCATGGAAACCGCATTAAAAACGCATGGTGTCCAGATGCGTTTTTTGCATCAATGGATGTAGAAATTTAAAGTATATAACTGGGTGAAATTGCAGAAATATGATGCATTGCAAAAGTCAGCAAAAGTACTTTTTAGTTTCCACATCTGACATCTCTCTTTGTGATTGTGATACAATGTGGAACACCTGAGTACCGACAGACAGGAAATGAAGATTGGATTGAGACCAAGTTAAACAAGTAACATCCAGTATAAAAGAGGGGTTATAGATGGGGTGAAGCATACCACTGAGGAAGGGGTTGGACCCCGAAACGCGTCTGGTGCTACACCCCATCTTTGTACTGAAAAACCTACCTTACCATTAAATCGACCATAACCGAACAGAGAGCCGGCTTTAATCTCCTGATTGAATACTGCTACAAATATCTAAAGGCAGATCCTGGGAGTAAGTACACTTGAAGGCTCTTGTGATTATTTCGGACGAACACTTGGTCGATACAAAGGTAATGGACTTAATTCGCTTGCAAGCTTTTCAGCAGTGAGTTGCTGCCATTCACGTCGCTTTGGCGGGACGCCGCCGCGACTATTTGAATAACTGCAAAGCATATGACTGTTGTCTCAATATGAAAGTAAAAAACGAATAGACTTATTGCAAACAAGTCTTTGGATGTTCACAATCATTGGATCCAAGATTTACAATATTGGACTATTGAATATTTGCTGATTAATCGAATAATAGCCTTTGCTCTGTCGAATATTCATTATATTTATTTGTTAATAACCTATTTATTCTACTGCATTCTTGATTGTTATATGCATCAAATATATTTATATTATCAATAAAGCTCATCTTTGCCTTAAATACACGGTCGCAGCTATCCTTGAGTGCCCTGTTCACCTATATACGTATATGTTCATATCAATGTATGAAGAAAAGGTCATTGCACCCAAAGTCCAGAAATT
Organism: Bufo bufo; assembly: GCF_905171765.1. Classification (NCBI taxonomy): domain Eukaryota; kingdom Metazoa; phylum Chordata; class Amphibia; order Anura; family Bufonidae; genus Bufo; species Bufo bufo. Next base: position 649,146,278 of record NC_053390.1, on the reverse strand, counting down.
TGTACAGATTACTAGATTTTTTACGTTTTAGCATTACTTTTATTGACTCCTTATTTAAAAGGGTTGTCCAGTAAAAAAAAAAAAATTCTATAAAATGGCTCAGCATGTCATACAGAAATAAAAAATGAAAACATACTGACTTTACTGTTTCCACAAAACTCTCCTTACAAGGGTCCATTCACACGTCCGCAATTCTGTTGCGGAATGGAATTGCGGACCCATTCATTTCTATGAGGCCGCACTTTCGGATCCGCATTTCCTTTCCCGAAAAAAATATAACATGCCCTATTCTTGTCCGCAATTGCAGACAAGAATAGGCATATTCTATTAGTGGCGGCGATGTGTGGTCCACAAAATGCGGAATGCACATTGCCGATGTCGGTGTTTTGCGGATCCGCGGGTCCGTGGATCCGCAAAACACACACGGACGTGTGAATGGACCCTAATGCTGACATGTGACTGCTGAAGCCAGTCACTGGCTCTTGTGGGTCCTTTATGATGCATGAAACTATATTTGCATAAAATAATAATATCAACATATTGTTGGTGATAAGAATATTATTATTACTATTAATATATCTCCATCTCCAAAGATTCATGATTCTATAGGTCAATAAGGGTCATCGTTAAGATGACAAAAAAATGGCTGTTTTGGCACAGTTATTTTTATTTTTTTACAGCGTTCACCTGACGGAGTGGATCATGTGATATTTTTATAGAGCCAGTCCATAAGTACACGGCAATACCTATTATGTCTACTTTTTTTTCCCTATTTTTTACAATTTTATATAACTTATGAGAAATTGGCTCCTTTTTTTATTTATATATTTTTTTATTTATAATGTAAAACACTTTTCTTTAACTTTCTTTTGTCCCACTGTGGGACTTCAACTTTTGGGGGTGTGATCTCCTCTAAAATGCATTACAATACATGTGTATTGTAATGCATTGGCTGTCAGTGTATTACACAGTGTAATTCACTGACAGCCTGCTTGCCTGTGAGATCCAGGGGTCTGAGTCTCACAGGCTTCCGTAGAAAGCAGCCACGATGGGGAGGGAGACCCCTCCCTCCGCTAACCCTGTACGTGCCGCGGTCAGCGCTGACCGCAGCATAGCAAGGGTTAATGCACTGGCATCTGTGTTTTTAACCAATTCTGGCGCATACAAAAGAAACTCAGCTGTTAGTGAATACTTTCATATTAGGATGCTTCTAAAAATTGTCGATTATTAGAGGCAGATGGTGTTTAAACACATTCAGTGTTATGGGAAATACACAGTGGCTTCTTGGGACCAAGCAACCAAAAATTATACCTCAATAGTAGCAGAATGTCTGCCAGTATTTAGACACATACAAATGTTAATTAGCAGAAAGAATAGCTCCTTCTGTATCCAAAATTTAGGCCTTAATGGGGGCAGAATGTCCTAAGGACAGCGATACAGTAGGACATGGGCTGCCAGCCAGGTACATAAGTACTGGGCGCTGAGAGTACCAGCCGGCAAACATTCAGGGAGGTCTGAGTGTCCCATTGGGCATTGGCCACGTCCCAACTTCTTAGCGCCATAGGCACATGCCTAGGGGTGCCTAATTGTAAATATGGCCCTGTATCTAATACATCCTCTCTCTTCTCCTGTCTTCCCCTGGTTGAACATGATGTAGATATGTGGTTTTTCAACTGCCTATGTAACTATGCAAGAAGATGGCGATAGTTTTTAGGTTACAGAGTGAAAAAAGTGACAGCCACAGTACCTCATATATGGATGACATGACCTTAAACAATAGACATTAGCAATATGATATATAATTTTTTATCAATTCTATTTTTATTAAAGAAATATGTCATACAAATCACAACACATTTGTATAAGCAAAATGGTATAAAGAACAGTAAGACAGATTGACATGAAAACATATGAAGTTCCAGGAGCTATGAGATAAAGCTTAACAGGACTATAAAAAGGATGGAGCAAAACAGCCCTAGTACCAAAAAGCCACTATATGGGTATAACCAAGGCAAATCAACTTGTCTAAATACCTGCTTTAGGGCTCTTTCACACCTGCGTTCTTTTCTTCAGGCATAGAGTTCCGTCGTCGGGGCTCTATGCCGGAAGAATCCTGATCAGGATTATCCCCATGCATTCTGAATGGAGTGAAATCCGTTCAGGATGCATCAGGATGTCTTCAGTTCCGGAACGGAACGTTTTTTGGCCGGAGAAAATACCGCAGCATGCTGCGCTTTTTGCTCCGGCCAAAAATCCGGAACACTTGCCGCAATGCCGGATTCGGAATTAATGCCCATTGAAAGGCATTGATCCGGCCTTAAGCTAAACGTCGTTTCGGTGCATTGCCGGATCCGACGTTTAGCTTTTTCTGAATGGTTACCATGGCTGCCGGGACGCTAAAGTCCTGACAGCCATGGTAAAGTGTAGCGGGGAGCGGGGGAGCAGCATACTTACCGTCCGTGCGGCTCCCGGGGCGCTCCAGAGTGACGTCAGGGCGCCCCAAGCGCATGGATCATGTGATCGCATTGGACACGTCATCCATGCGCATGGGGCACTCTGACGTCATTCTGGAGCGCCCCGGGAGCCGCACGGACTGTAAGTATACCGCTCCCCCGCTCCCCGCTCCTACTATGGCAACCAGGACTTTAATAGCGTCCTGGGTGCCATAGTAACACTGAAAGCATTTGACGGTTCCGTCTTCAAATGCTTTCAGTACACTTGCGTTTTTCCGGATCCGGAGTGTAATTCCGGCAAGTGGAGTACACGCCGGATCCGGACAACGCAAGTGTGAAAGAGCCCTAAGGGTACTTTCACACTAGCGTTTTTCTTTTCCGGCATAGAGTTCTGTCACAGGGGCTCTATACCGGAAAAGAACTGATCAGGCATATCCCCATGCATTCTGAATGGAGAGTAATCCGTTCAGGATGCATCAGGATGTCTTCAGTTCAGTCGTTTTGACTGATCAGGCAAAAGATAAAACCGTCGCATGCTACGATTTTATCTCCGGCGAAAAAAACTGAAGACTTGCCTGAATGCCGGATCCGGCATTTTTCCCCATAGGGATCCTTCCTTCCGGCCTGCGCATGCGCAGACCGGTAAAAATTTAAAAAAAGATACAATGCATGACAAGCGGAGAGACGGATGCATTCTTGCAATGCATTTGTGAGACGGATCCGGATCCGTGTCACAAATGCTTTCAGTCACAGCCAGATCGGCGGATCCGGCAGGCAGTTCCGACGACGGAACTGCCCACCGGATCACACTGCCGCGAGTGTGAAAGCCGGAATTAGACTTACCGGTAATTCATTTTCCACTAATCCACCATGACGGCCCAGAGAGATTGACCCCTGACCTCTGTAGGGGCAGGAACAGAGATAGGTTTAAAAGGACCCCTCCCACCACCATTCACCAGTGAGTTCCAGATTATAGTGCTACAACCACCGGTTACGAGTGAAACAACTCCAAGTGTTTTTTTTTTTTTTTTTTTTTTTTTTTTTTTTTTTGGTATTACAAACATAACAGACATAACAGATTATATACGTCTTAGGGTGGGGCAACGGCCTGTAGGACCTTGCGACCAAATGCGAGGTCGGAAGACCTGGATAAGTCAAGCCTATAATGTTTAATGAAGGTGTTTACATTTGACCAAGTTGCAGCCCGGCATATTTGATCTAGGGAAGCGCCTGCCCTTTCAGCGAAAGAGGCAGATATAGCTCTTGTGGAGTGAGCCCGGATGACTTCTGGACAATTGATGCCCTCGATCTTGTAACAGTCTGTAATAGTCTGTTTTACCCATCGGGCAATGGTAGATCTGGAAGCTGCCTTCCCCTTATTTTTACCACAGAAGAGCACTAGTAAGTTGTCCACCTTCCTCAGGTCTCTGGTGACCTCTAGGTATTTTAGTACCGTTTGTTTGACGTCCAGGGTATGGAAACGTTCCTCTCCAGGATTTTTAGGATTCACACAAAAGGAGGGAAGAATGATCTCCTGGTTTCTATGGAAGTCTGTTACTACCTTTGGCAAAAATGTCGGGTCTAACCTCAAGGTAATACGATCCTCCTGTATTGTGAGATATGGTTGTCTTATTGACAATGCCTGAATCTCACTCAGTCTTTTTGCCGATGTTATGGCTATAAGAAAAGCCACCTTCTGAGAAAGATTCTTCAAGGAACATGCGTCCACGGGTTCGTAGGGTGGACCTGTGAGTCCTCTAAGGACAATGTTTAAGTCCCAGGTAGGCACCTTTGATCTGAGAGATGGTCTTAGTCTGGCTGCGGACCTCAGGAATCTTTGGATCCATCTATGGCTGGCTAATTCGGAATCGAAATAGGCACTAAGCGCTGAGACCTGGACTCTCAGGGTGGAAGGACTTAACCCTAATTCTAGTCCCTTTTGAAGGAAATCCAGAATTTTCTGTATATTTGGTCTGGTTTGGTCTGGGGCCTCGTTGCCTGACCAGGTGCAGAATCTTTTCCAGATTTTAAAATAAATGGCGTTAGTCACCTTTTTTCTGCTGGCCTTCAAGGTAGATATAACCCCCTCAGAGAGACCTCTCTGTCTCAGGAGGTTGGACTCAGGATCCAGGCCGAGAGTTTGAAGATTTCCGGATGAGGATGGAGAACCGGCCCCTGGATCAGGATATCCCTTCTCGCTGGGAGAATAAATGCTTCCTGTGGGGAGAGCTTGGCTAGAATCGAGAACCAGCTTCTCTTGGGCCAGTACGGGGTGACCAGGATGACTCTGGCTCTGTCCCTGATGATTTTTTGTAGAACCCTTGGGATTAATGGGAACGGGGGGAAGGCATATGCCAGATCCCAGTCCCAGTGCAGGGAGAAGGCGTCGATCGTTAGGGGCCTGTCCCTTGGGTTTAGGGAGCAAAAGGTTGATACCTTTGTGTTTATCTTTGTAGCGAAGAGATCTACCACTGGAAGGCCCCATCTCTGGACAATCAGATTGAAGATCTCGATGTTTAGGGACCATTCTCCCTGGTCTATGGTAGTCCTGCTGAGGAAGTCCGCCGCACAGTTTAGGCTTCCTTTTAAATGAACTGCCGATATTGATCTTACATTTTTTTCCCCCCAGAGGAAGATTTTTCTGGACAGACCTTCCAGTTTTTGAGACCGTGTGCCCCCCTGATGCTTGAGGTAGGACACGGTCGTTACATTGTCTGAATAGACCTTTATATGTTGGTTCCTTAGTTTTGGAGCAGCTGCTCGTATTGTTTCCCAAACTGCCCTGAGCTCCCTGTAGTTGGAGGACTGAGCTGCAATTTCTAGAGGCCAGTCTCCCTGGTAGAGATTGGAGTAGATTTTTGCGCCCCACCCTTTTAGGCTGGCGTCGGTCTGAATATGTACTGCCGGTGTCTTGAACCAGACCATGCCTTTTTTTAAATTTTTTGTTTGAAGCCACCACCGGACTGAGGATTTTATGTGGCCCGGGATCAGGATCTTCCTGTCTAAAGAGGTCAGATTTTTGTCCCATTTTCTTAGAAGCCAGGATTGAAGGGCTCTGTAATGGGCCTGGCACCACGGGACTGCTACGATGCAGGCTGTCATCTGACCTAAAAGGCTCATCGTTTCTCTGAACGAGAAGGAGCGACGTCTCAGGAAGGCCCTGATTGATGACTGTAGGTTCTGGATTCTTTCTGCTGGAAGGAAGGTAGTTTGTTTTTCCGAATCCAGCAAAACCCCCAGGAACTTTACCCTGGTATTCGGAACTAGGGATGACTTTTTTAGGTTTATAACCCAACCTAGATATGTCAGAAGGGAACAGAAGGTTTCTCGATCTGCTATAGATTGATCCACCGTGTTTGAAATTAGTAGAAAGTCGTCTAGATAAGGAACGACCGTCACCCCCTGAGGTCTCAGGGAGGCGACCATCTCTACCACCAGCTTCGTGAAAATCCTTGGGGCTGAAGCCAGCCCGAAGGGGAGAGCCACGAACTGGAAGTGGTGAACAGACCCTCTGTGATCCCTTACTGCAAAACGCAGGAACTTCTGAGACTGGGAGTGAATGGGAACATGATAATATGCGTCCTTCAGGTCGATTGTACAGAGGGACGCGTCCCTTTGAATTAAGGGGATGGTAGAATTTAAAGATTCCATCTTGAACCTTTTGTAGATCACAAATTTGTTTAGCCTCTTGAGGTTTATGATCATGCGGAAGGAGCCCCCCGTTTTTTTTACCAAGAAAAGGCTGGAGTAGAACCCCCGCCCCCGTTGAGGCACGGGAACCGGAATTACTACTCCCAGGTCCAGGAGATTCTGGACCTCCTTCCAGATCTGGCTGTGCTGAAAAGGAGAAGGGTGGTGAGAAATCAGAAATACATCTGGAGGGGGGGAAGATAACTCTATCCTGTATCCCGACTTGACAAGATCTTGCGCCCAGAGGCTCGGAGAAGTCTGCTGCCACTGAGCAAAATGTTGGGATAGTCTTCCCCCTATCCTGGCGTCACTGTTTCTCGCCACCCTTGTTTTGGGGATTAAGGAGGTACCCTCTACCCCTCCCCCCTTTTGGGTAACTCCAACGTCCGGTTTTTCCTTTTCCACGAAAGGAACTATTCTGGGCATATTGACCACGAAAGGAGGGTTTCTTTTTAGGGGTCCTATCCTCAGGGAACCCCTTCTTTTTATCAGTAGCCTTCTCGAGGATCGTGTCTAATACGGGACCAAACACGTATTCACCCGAGAAGGCTATAGAACACAGCTTCATCTTGGAAGAGATGTCTCCCGACCAAGATTTCATCCAAAGTGCCCTTCGGGCCGCATTGGACAAGGCTGCATCCTTGGCTGAAAATCTAATTGTCTCTGCGGAAGCGTCCGCTAAGAAACCCGTGGCAGACTTTAGCAAGGGGATAGAGTCTAGTATCTGTTCCCTGGGAGTTTTACTGCTTAGATGACCCTCTAACTCATTCAGCCACAGGTACATAGACCTGGCGACTGAAGTAGCGGCTATGTTTGTCTTGACACTAAACAAGGCTGCCTCCCAGGACCTTTTTAATAAGCTGTCCGCCTTCCTTTCCATAGTGTCCCTTAACTGACAGGAGTCTTCAAATGGAAGTGAGGTTTTCTTATTGACTTTCGCCACCTGGACGTCAATTCTAGGGACCTCGTCAAAAATTTTTGAGTCTGACGGGTCAAATACAAGGCGGTTTCTGAATTCTTTGGAAATTCCTAGCTTCTTTTCAGGATGGGCCCATTCATCCATCACCATCTCCTTAATGTTTCCGTTTATGGGGAATACCCTGGAGCGTTTGACCCTCAATCCCCCAAACATCTCTTCCTGAACTGTGTGGGGTTGCTGAATGTCCTCCACCCCCATGGTATCCCTGACCGCCTTTAAAAGGTCACTCATTTCACTGGGAGTGAAGAAAAATTTCCTAGAGTCCTCTACGATCTCTCCTTCAGAAAGGGGGTCGTCGTCCTCTTTTCTAGAGGATGAGGCATCATCTTCTAAATCCTCGGAGTCAGAGGGAATGTCCGCCCCCCTGGGTCTTTTAGGTGGGCGGATCCCCCTGGAATCCTCACGGAGGGAGGCCAGTGAGGACCTAACCTCCTCCTGAATCATGGATCTAAACTCCTGCATAATTGAGGGCTGTTCGTCTCTCACTATTTTAGAAATGCAATGCTTGCAAAGCTTTTTAGTATAGTCCTCAGGAAGCCTGACGGAGCACTGGATGCATTTGGCGGTCCTTTTTCCTTTTTTTAAGGTAAGTTTGGCCTAAAGTGAGAGAGGCAGCCCATTAAATTTATGTCAGTCTAGTATAGGAGCATAATTTGATGCAGTATACCAGCAGACACACCAGGGGGAGGGGAAAAGCGGTTAACTCTAAGCACACATCCCCCCCCCCTGCCACCTGTGAAGCTGCCGTTTTGCCCAGGTGGGCTACTCACGCAGGGGCGCTCGGGAGCGGTCTGCTCCTGCTGCTGCTGTGGCTCCTTCTCCTGGTCCGACATGTTCCGGTCAGAGCACGATTGCAGAGAGCGCAACGGGAAGGTGCTTGTTAGCATTTTTTATAGGAGCTCCGTCTACTTCCGGGTTCCGCCGGCGGCCCGGAAGTGACGTCAGACGCGCGCGACAGCGCTGAGCGTCTTTCCGGTCGGCTACCTCCCTGGAGGCAGGCGACTCAGCGGCAGCTCAGGGCAGGCTTCCCACAACAGGGAGCGTGACCCTGGCGTCTCCCTGTCAGCTTAGGAACAAAGTCCGCCGGAGAGCAGGGGACGCATCTCTGGGTGAAAAGGACCCGCAAGGGAGGCAAGGAACACCACCGATGCGGTCACCCAGGTACTTAAAAATAATAAAACGAGGTCCACTTCACCTCCCTGAAAGCCAGAGAGGACTTTACTCTGTCCTGGCCGCTATAGGGGCAGGAACACACTGGTGAATGGTGGTGGGAGGGGTCCTTTTAAACCTATCTCTGTTCCTGCCCCTACAGAGGTCAGGGGTCAATCTCTCTGGGCCGTCATGGTGGTGAAGTGGAAAGTAGCCTTAGACTGGTAAAGCACAGGAATACAGGAGGAGAAGGGGGGGGAGAGGTTAGTGTGGGTGGTGATTGGGTAGGAGACATAAGGCATAGTGGTCATATATGTAAGGCTTAATTAGCTAGGCACGGAAAATAAAAGTCACTAGAAGTTATTGTAGGGCATCTCATATAGTGATCTGTAGATTGAGCCGTAGAAATGCGCTATGAAGTAAATCCTCAATAGGCTGTCCATGGGCCCTAAGTTTTTAAAAAGGAAGGACGAGTGTGTGTCTCCCAGTGCGCTTACTCTTCAAAGCAGTATAACTGATTGACCTCCATGTTGGTATGGAGGGTGGCAAATCACACTTCCAGAGATATGGTATGAGAAAGCACGCCGCTGTTATGAGCATGGTAGGTAGGTTATATTTAGCTCCAGGGGACGGCCATGGGGGCGGCCTGCGCGCCGTCCTACGCCAACCTTTTCCTGGGGCTATGGGAGAGAGGTATTTTCCTCACGGATCCTGTCCCCCTCATTGAAAAGGTACATCTTTGGAATCGTTATATTGACGATGTGCTCATTATTTGGCAGGGCACCATCGAAGAACTGGATACCTTCATGACCAATTTGAATAAAAATGATCTTAACATCCATTTGACATACAAATTTGGTCATGACAATATGGATTTCCTACATGTACTTCTACAAGTTGATCAGGACGGGTATATTTACACCGATTTCTATCGGAAACCTACGTCCGTTAACAGTCTTCTGCATGCAGATTCATCTCACCCAAGGAAATTGATTGAAGGTATCTATATATACAAACTAAGAAGACAGGTTGGCATCAGCAGGAGCTGCTCAAACCCACATGCAGTTGTGCATATATATAGGGGAGCAAATCCTGCACTTGTGGCCCGTTGCTAATGGCAATCCCCAGCAAAATGCATACAATGGAGGATGCCCGCGGCGAACCACAAGTACCACAATAGACATCCTACACAAGGTAACAAGTGCGGATGTGATAATTAATATAACAATATAACAAAACAATAACAATGAAGCCTGGGCTATATCAGCAAGTCTTGAGTGGGACTCACAGACTCCTCCCTCCTCCCATTGCAAGCATGGCCACATGCTGGAGGTAACTGGTGAGTTGTTTGCGAGTCGGCCCTATGCTCCTGTAATTTGCCCACTGGCTCCTGGTATTGCCCATATGGCTCAGGTAGGAGAGTGTAGGGTCCCGGGCTACTTGAGAAACCTTGTCGTGGTGTCCGGGCTTAAGACATGTTCTACACCGTAGGACATGTTGACTAATCTCTCAATTTTAACCACTTCCCGCAACTGTAACGCCGAAAGGCGTCATTGCGGCGGCTCCCCCAGGCTACGCTAACGCCAATAGGCGTCATCTCGCGTGAGCCGAGATTTCCTGTGAACGCGCGCACACAGGCGCGCGCGCTCACAGGAACGGAAGGTAAGAGAGTGGATCTCCAGCCTGCCAGCGGCGATCGTTCGCTGGCAGGCTGGAGATGTGTTTTTTTTAACCCCTAACAGGTATATTAGACGCTGTTTTGATAACAGCGTCTAATATACCTGCTACCTGGTCCTCTGGTGGTCCCCTTTGTTTGGATCGACCACCAGAGGACACAGGTAGCTCAGTAAAGTAGCACCAAGCACCACTACAGTACACTACACCCCCCCCCGTCACTTATTAACCCCTTATTAGCCCCTGATCATCCCTGATCACCCCATATAGACTCCCTGATCACCCCCCTGTCATTGATCACCCCCCTGTAAAGCTCCATTCAGACGTCCGCATGATTTTTACGGATCCACTGATAGATGGATCGGATCCGCAAAACGCATCCGGACGTCTGAATGAAGCCTTACAGGGGCATGATCAATGATTGTGGTGATCACCCCATATAGACTCCCTGATCACCCCCCTGTCATTGATTACACCCCTGTCATTGATCACACCCCTGTCATTGATCACCCCCCTGTAAAGCTCCATTCAGATGTCCGCATGATTTTTACGGATGCACTGATAGATGGATCGGATCCGCAAAACGCATACGGACGTCTGAATGAAGCCTTACAGGGGCATGATCAATGACTGTGGTGATCACCCCCCTGTCATTGATTACCCCCCTGTAAAGCTCCATTCAGATGTCCGCATGATTTTTACGGATGCACTGATAGATGGATCGGATCCGCAAAACGCATCCGGACGTCTGAATGAAGCCTTACAGGGGCGTGATCAATGACTGTGGTGATCACCCCATATAGACTCCCTGATCACCCCCCTGTCATTGATTACCCTCCTGTCATTGATTACCCCCCTGTAAAGCTCCATTCAGACGTCCGCATGATTTTTACGGATCCACTGATAGATGGATCGGATCCGCAAAACGCATCCGGACGTCTGAATGAAGCCTTACAGGGGCATGATCAATGACTGTGGTGATCACCCCATATAGACTCCCTGATCACCCCCCTGTCAAGCTCCATTCAGATGTCCGCATGATTTTTACGGATGCACTGATAGATGGATCGGATCCGCAAAACGCATACGGACGTCTGAATGAAGCCTTACACGGGCGTGATCAATGACTGTGGTTATCACCCCATATAGACTCCCTGATCACCCCCCTGTCATTGATTACCCTCCTGTCATTGATTACCCCCCTGTAAAGCTCCATTCAGACGTCCGCATGATTTTTACGGATCCACTGATAGATGGATCGGATCCGCAAAACGCATCCGGACGTCTGAATGAAGCCTTACAGGGGCATGATCAATGACTGTGGTGATCACCCCATATAGACTCCCTGATCACCCCCCTGTCATTGATTACCCCCCTGTAAAGCTCCATTCAGATGTCCGCATGATTTTTACGGATGCACTGATAGATGGATCGGATCCGCAAAACGCATACGGACGTCTGAATGAAGCCTTACAGGGGCGTGATCAATGACTGTGGTTATCACCCCATATAGACTCCCTGATCACCCCCCTGTCATTGATCACCCCCCTGTCATTAATCACTCCCCCTGTCATTGATCACCCCCCTGTCATTGATCACCCCCCTGTCATTGATCACCCCTCTGTAAGGCTCCATTCAGACATTTTTTTGGCCCAAGTTAGCGGAATTATTATTTTTTTTTCTTACAAAGTCTCATATTCCACTAACTTGTGTCAAAAAATAAAATCTCACATGAACTCACCATACCCCTCACGGAAACCAAATGCGTAAAAATTTTTAGACATTTATATTCCAGACTTCTTCTCACGCTTTAGGGCCCCTAGAATGCCAGGGCAGTATAAATACCCCACATGTGACCCCATTTCGGAAAGAAGACACCCCCAGGTATTCCGTGAGGGGCATATTGAGTCCATGAAAGATTGAAATTTTTGTCCCAAGTTAGCGGAACGGGAGACTTTGTGAGAAAAAAATTAAAAATATCAATTTCCGCTAACTTGTGCCAAAAAAAAAAAATTTCTATGAACTCGCCATGCCCCTCATTGAATACCTTGGGGTGTCTTCTTTCCAAAATGGGGTCACATGTGGGGTATTTATACTGCCCTGGCATTCTAGGGGCCCCAAAGCGTGAGAAGAAGTCTGGTATCCAAATGTCTAAAAATGCCCTCCTAAAAGGAATTTGGGCACCTTTGCGCATCTAGGCTGCAATAAAGTGTCACACATCTGGTATCGCCGTACTCAGGAGAAGTTGGGGAATGTGTTTTGGGGTGTCGTTTTACATATACCCATGCTGGGTGAGAGAAATATCTTGGTCAAATGCCAACTTTGTATAAAAAAATGGGAAAAGTTGTCTTTTGCCAAGATATTTCTCTCACCCAGCAAGGGTATATGTAAAATGACACCCCAAAACACATTCCCCAACTTCTCCTGAATACGGCGATACCACATGTGTGACACTTTTTTGCAGCCTAGGTGGGCAAAGGGGCCCATATTCCAAAGAGCACCTTTAGGATTTCACAGGTCATTTACCTACTTACCACACATTAGGGCCCCTGGAAAATGCCAGGGCAGTATAACTACCCCACAAGTGACCCCATTTTGGAAAGAAGACACCCCAAGGTATTCCGTGAGGGGCATGGCAAGTTCCTAGAATCTTTTATTTTTTGTCACAAGTTAGTGGAAAATGCAGATTTTTTTTATTTATTTTTTTTTTTCATACAAAGTCTCATATTCCACTAACTTGTGACAAAAAATAAAAACTTCCATGAACTCACTATGCCCATCAGCGAATACCTTGGGGTCTCTTCTTTCCAAAATGGGGTCACTTGTGGGGTAGTTATACTGCCCTGGCATTCTAGGGGCCCAAATGTGTGGTAAGGAGTTTGAAATCAAATTCTGTAAAAAATGACGAGTGAAATCCGAAAGGTGCTCTTTGGAATATGGGCCCCTTTGCCCACCTAGGCTGCAAAAAAGTGTCACACATCTGGTATCCCCGTACTCAGGAGAAGGTGGGGAATGTGTTTTGGGGTGTCATTTTACATATACCCATGCTGGGTGAGAGAAATATCTTGGCAAAAGACAACTTTTCCCATTTTTTTATACAAAGTTGGCATTTGACCAAGATATTTATCTCACCCAGCATGGGTATATGTAAAAAGACACCCCAAAACACATTCCTCAACTTCTCCTGAATACAGAGATACCAGATGTGTGACACTTTTTTGCAGCCTAGGTGGGCAAAGGGGCCCATATTCCAAAGAGCACCTTTCGGATTTCACAGGTCATTTTTTACAGAATTTGATTTCAAACTCCTTACCACACATTTGGGCCCCTAGAATGCCAGGGCAGTATAACTACCCCACAAGTGACCCCATTTTGGAAAGAAGAGACCCCAAGGTATTTCGTGATGGGCATAGTGAGTTCATAGAAGTTTTTATTTTTTGTCACAAGTTAGTGGAATATGAGACTTTGTAGGAAAAAAAATAAAATAAAAAAAAATCATCATTTTCCGCTAACTTGTGACAAAAAATAAAAAGTTCTATGAACTCACTATGCCCATCAGCGAATACCTTAGGGTGTGTACTTTCCGAAATGGGGTCATTTGTGGGGTGTTTGTACTGTCTGGGCATTGTAGAACCTCAGGAAACATGACAGGTGCTCAGAAAGTCAGAGCTGCTTCAAAAAGCGGAAATTCACATTTTTGTACCATAGTTTGTAAACGCTATAACTTTTACCCAAACCATTTTTTTTTTACCCAAACATTTTTTTTTTATCAAAGACATGTAGAACTATAAATTTAGAGCAAAATTTCTATATGGATCTCGTTTTTTTTGCAAAATTTTACAACTGAAAGTGAAAAATGTCATTTTTTTGCAAAAAAATCGTTAAATTTCGATTAATAACAAAAAAAGTAAAAATGTCAGCAGCAATGAAATACCACCAAATGAAAGCTCTATTAGTGAGAAGAAAAGGAGGTAAAATTCATTTGGGTGGTAAGTTGCATGACCGAGCAATAAACGGTGAAAGTAGTGTAGTGCCGATTTGTAAAAAAGGGCCTGGTCTTTAGGGGGGTATAAACCTGTGGTCCTTAAGTGGTTAAAATCAGTTTGAGAATTAGTGAGACTGCAGAGTGCACCTATGTTTGTTATTGTTTTGTTATATTGTTATATTAATTATCACATCCGCACTTGTTACCTTGTGTAGGATGTCTATTGTGGTACTTGTGGTTCGCCGCGGGCATCCTCCATTGTATGCATTTTGCTGGGGATTGCCATTAGCAACGGGCCACAAGTGCAGGATTTGCTCCCCTATATATATGCACAACTGCATGTGGGTTTGAGCAGCTCCTGCTGATGCCAACCTGTCTTCTTAGTTTGTATATATAGATTCCTGGAGGTGTATAAACTCCTATTTAAATGTGCCTGTTTTCCATCTACAGGTCACATTTAGGTGCACCTGTGAAGCCTGGGCTATATCAGCAAGTCTTGAGTGGGACTCACAGACTCCTCCCTCCTCCCATTGCAAGCATGGCCACATGCTGGAGGTAACTGGTGAGTTGTTTGCGAGTCGGCCCTATGCTCCTGTAATTTGCCCACTGGCTCCTGGTATTGCCCATATGGCTCAGGTAGGAGAGTGTAGGGTCCCGGGCTACTTGAGAAACCTTGTCGTGGTGTCCGGGCTTAAGACATGTTCTACACCGTAGGACATGTTGACTAATCTCTCAATTTTAAAATCAGTTTGAGAATTAGTGAGACTGCAGAGTGCACCTATGTTTGTTATTGTTTTGTTATATTGTTATATTAATTATCACATCTGCACTTGTTACCTTGTGTAGGATGTCTATTGTGGTACTTGTGGTTCGCCGCGGGCATCCTCCATTGTATGCATTTTGCTGGGGATTGCCATTAGCAACGGGCCACAAGTGCAGGATTTGCTCCCCTATATATATGCACAACTGCATGTGGGTTTGAGCAGCTCCTGCTGATGCCAACCTGTCTTCTTAGTTTGTATATATAGATTCCTGGAGGTGTATAAACTCCTATTTAAATGTGCCTGTTTTCCATCTACAGGTCACATTTAGGTGCACCTGTGAAGCCTGGGCTATATCAGCAAGTCTTGAGTGGGACTCACAGACTCCTCCCTCCTCCCATTGCAAGCATGGCCACATGCTGGAGGTAACTGGTGAGTTGTTTGCGAGTCGGCCCTATGCTCCTGTAATTTGCCCACTGGCTCCTGGTATTGCCCATATGGCTCAGGTAGGAGAGTGTAGGGTCCCGGGCTACTTGAGAAACCTTGTCGTGGTGTCCGGGCTTAAGACATGTTCTACACCGTAGGACATGTTGACTAATCTCTCAATTTTAAAATCAGTTTGAGAATTAGTGAGACTGCAGAGTGCACCTATGTTTGTTATTGTTTTGTTATATTGTTATATTAATTATCACATCCGCACTTGTTACCTTGTGTAGGATGTCTATTGTGGTACTTGTGGTTCGCCGCGGGCATCCTCCATTGTATGCATTTTGCTGGGGATTGCCATTAGCAACGGGCCACAAGTGCAGGATTTGCTCCCCTATATATATGCACAACTGCATGTGGGTTTGAGCAGCTCCTGCTGATGCCAACCTGTCTTCTTAGTTTGTATATATAGATTCCTGGAGGTGTATAAACTCCTATTTAAATGTGCCTGTTTTCCATCTACAGGTCACATTTAGGTGCACCTGTGAAGCCTGGGCTATATCAGCAAGTCTTGAGTGGGACTCACAGACTCCTCCCTCCTCCCATTGCAAGCATGGCCACATGCTGGAGGTAACTGGTGAGTTGTTTGCGAGTCGGCCCTATGCTCCTGTAATTTGCCCACTGGCTCCTGGTATTGCCCATATGGCTCAGGTAGGAGAGTGTAGGGTCCCGGGCTACTTGAGAAACCTTGTCGTGGTGTCCGGGCTTAAGACATGTTCTACACCGTAGGACATGTTGACTAATCTCTCAATTTTAAAATCAGTTTGAGAATTAGTGAGACTGCAGAGTGCACCTATGTTTGTTATTGTTTTGTTATATTGTTATATTAATTATCACATCCGCACTTGTTACCTTGTGTAGGATGTCTATTGTGGTACTTGTGGTTCGCCGCGGGCATCCTCCATTGTATGCATTTTGCTGGGGATTGCCATTAGCAACGGGCCACAAGTGCAGGATTTGCTCCCCTATATATATGCACAACTGCATGTGGGTTTGAGCAGCTCCTGCTGATGCCAACCTGTCTTCTTAGTTTGTATATATAGATTCCTGGAGGTGTATAAACTCCTATTTAAATGTGCCTGTTTTCCATCTACAGGTCACATTTAGGTGCACCTGTGAAGCCTGGGCTATATCAGCAAGTCTTGAGTGGGACTCACAGACTCCTCCCTCCTCCCATTGCAAGCATGGCCACATGCTGGAGGTAACTGGTGAGTTGTTTGCGAGTCGGCCCTATGCTCCTGTAATTTGCCCACTGGCTCCTGGTATTGCCCATATGGCTCAGGTAGGAGAGTGTAGGGTCCCGGGCTACTTGAGAAACCTTGTCGTGGTGTCCGGGCTTAAGACATGTTCTACACCGTAGGACATGTTGACTAATCTCTCAATTTTAAAATCAGTTTGAGAATTAGTGAGACTGCAGAGTGCACCTATGTTTGTTATTGTTTTGTTATATTGATTGAAGGTATACCTACGGGTCAATATTTACGGCTCAGGCGAATATGCTCTAATAATGAGCTCTTTAAAAAGCGGGCACAAGAACTAACCAGAAGATTCAGGGAGAGAGGCTATAATGAATCCTCCTTGAAAAAGGGCTGTTTCAGAGTGCCGCTTGCTTGTAATTTTTTGCAGCACTTGCACTTTATATACAATTGAATATACAGGAAAGTATGCTTCCTAAGAATTTTTCCTGTAAAATTGATTTTTTTTTGGGGGGGGGGGGGGTTTTGTGCGTATTTTTGTCAGTCTGTAAAAGTGGCGTACAACACAGACAACATGGTTCCCAGCAGTGACCTGGGAGTCCAAGATGTATTCAGACATCGTCCCCATGCTGTTCCCGATCCATTTCAGTGGTGTTTCTGTCACTTTCTGACCCTTTCCAATGGACCAGGCACCCTCCCCTCTTCAGAGCAGGGGGTGCCTGGTTGTCTCCCATTGACTTCTATTATACTTGGATGCTCGGCCCGAGCACACTAATATAGCAATGTGTTTGGGCCAAACACCAGAATACTTTGGTGCTCGATCATCCCTAGTAACAAATTACTTTGTCACGGGTCGCTTTTAGTTGTATGGAGTGAGCGCAATGATGGGAAGCGGTGATCATGCCACCCTCTGTCATTTAACCCCTCAGATGCAGTGTTCAACTCTCATCGCGGCATCTGAGACTCACATTTAGATGCTTAGGGGGTCAATCCAGGGTTTAAAAAAATTATATTCACATCATCCACTAGCTCGCGTAGAGGCCGTTCGCTCCCATCTTGATTAAAGAAAACCCGACAAAGGACCTGCGGCCACCGTGATCACGTGGTCATGTCTTCACGTTCGCTGCAGTTCTTTGGTGGGTTTTCTTCAATTAAGATTGGAAATTAGCAAATGTTGTGCCTATTCACAAGAAAGGTAGTAAGGAGGAATCGGGCAACTATATGCCAGTAAGTCTGACATCAATAGTGGGGAAATGAATGGAAACCATACTTAAGGAGAGGATTGTGGAACATCTAAAATCCCATGGATTGAAAGATGAAAAACAGCATGGGTTTACTTCAGGGAGATCATGTCAAACCAACCTTATTGATTTTTTTGATTGGGCGACTAAAATAATAGATGGCGGAGGTGCAGTAGACATCGCTTATCTAGACTTTAGTAAGGCTTTTGATACTGTCCCACATAGAAGGCTTATAAATAAATTGCAGTCTTTGTGCTTGGACTCTAATATTGTTGAATGGACTAGGCAGTGGCTGAGGGACAGACAACAGAGGGTTGTAGTCAATGGAGTACATTCAGACCATGGTCTTGTTACCAGTGGAGTACCTCAGGGATCTGTTCTGGGACGCATATTGTTTAATATCTTTATCAGTGAAATTTCAGAAGGCTTTGATGGTAAGGTGGGTCTTTTTGCTGATGACACAAAGATTTGTAACAGGGTTGATGTTCCTGGAGGGATACACCAAATGTAAAAGGATTTAGGAAAACTAGAGGAATGGTCAAAAATATGGCAACTAAAATTTTATGTTGATAAGTGCAAGATAATGCACCTGGGGCGTAAAAACCCAAGAGCAGAATATAAAATCAGTGATACAGTCCTAACCTCAGTATCTGAGGAAATAGATTTAGGGGTCATTATTTCAGAAGACTTAAAGGTAGGCAGACAATGTCATAGAGCAGCAGGAAATGCTAGCAGAATGCTTGGGTGTATAGGGAGAGGCATTAACAGTAAAAAGAGGGAGGTGCTTATGCCGCTCTACAGAGCACTAGTGAGACCTCATTTGGAGTATTGTGCGCAGTACTGGAGACCGTATCTCCAGCAGGATATTAATACTTTGGAGAGAGTTCAGAGAAGAGCTACTAAACTAGTACATGGATTGCAGGATAAAACTTACCAGGAAAGATTAAAGGATCTTAACATGTATAGCTTGGAAGAAAGACGAGACAGAGGGGGTATGATAGAAACTTTTGAAATACATAAAGGGAATCAATAAGGTAAAAGAGGAGAGAATATTTAAAAGAAGAAAAACTGCTACAAGAGAACATAGTTTTAAATTAGAGGGGCAAAGGTTTAAAAGTAATATCAGGAAGTATTACTTTTTTTTTTAAAATCAGATATTTTTATTTGATTTTCACAGGCATATTAAGAACAAAAGTAACCCTACCTCCCCCCCTCCCCCCAACTCTCCCCCACCCTCCCCCCTCCCTCCCAATCCCAGAGTCTTGTGACCAATCGAGTCCAAAGTCCACAGATCTGGTAGTGATTCCGGCAGTAAATCACCATACACTCACCCTGCATACACCATTCTTCATATCCCAAGTCATATATCACATGCCTATCTCATCATCATATATCACATCCCAACAGCATTTATCATCCAAACACTCCACATTCATATCCTCCCTGCTCTCAATATCTAGAAATATCAAGACAACACATTATAGTATAGCTGGCCTATGGGCTAAATATATCACTGTAATGCTGCATCCAGGAAAACCACACCGTCTCAAATTTTTTAATGGACCCTCTCTTCTGATAGACGTATTTCTCCATTTGAACTAGAGTGTGTACCCTAGCCTCTAGTTCCCGCACCGTCGGTGGCAATATATCTATCCAGTGGAATGTGATACTTTTCCTAGCTTGATATAAGACCCGTCCAATAGCCAACTTCTTTTTTGCCATGCCCGGCAATATCTCAAAATACCCTAATATACATGTCAAGGGTGCAACGTCAAGGCTTACTTCAAAAACAGTGTTTATTAGTTCTATAACCTCTGTCCAATACCGCCTTAGTCTTGGACAATTCCACATGAGATGAATCAAGTCTGCATTGGACATGTCACACCTTGGGCAGAGGTCATTGTCCCTATACCTCATTTTTTTCAAGACCACTGGCGTTCTGTAGACCCTATGTAATAAGTACAATTGGGAGACTCTCTGCGCTTCACTGACAGCTAACAACGGGCAATCCTCTAACACCTTTTCCTACTGTTCCTCAGTGAGGTCAGATATGTCCGATTTCCACTTGGCATATAATTGTAAAGGTGCGCTTTTAACTTGCATATCAATACATACACTGTAGTGAAGTGAAATAGCTCCATTAGTAGTACCACTTGTCGCTGTGAGATCTATAATACTATGCTTTGGTGTGGGGGCAACTTTTTCAGACTTGTCTTGCGTCTTTATGGCATGTCGGAGCTGCAAGTACAAATAAAAATTTTTCTTTGGGATACTAAATTCCTGTTGTAGTTGTGCGAATTCTTTCAATATCCCCTCTGAGTACAGCTGAGTCATTCTATTAAGATTATACGAATTCCACACCCGTAATTCCGTAAGTTTGTCCAACTCTTTATACATAGAATTAGGCCAAATTGGGGTATACACCGTATATCCAGAGACCTTTGTTATATCTCTGGCCTTCCACCACACCTTGTGAATGGTGTTTAATACACCATAACGACCCCCTTTAATATGGAAGGTACCATCTTCCAATGCAGACATCAAACATGTCCGTCCTACAAGAAATCTCACTATTTTCCCTACCGTATTCACTTTCTCTATATCTCCCCATCCTCTAATATGCTGTAACTGACTCGACAAATAATATAGCCACGGGTCCGGTAGGGCCAGACCTCCATTTGTTTTAGGTCGTCGTAGGGTACTAAGTTTAATACGAGGGACCCCCTTCTTCCAAATTAATTCTCTAAACAGGGCATTCACTTTATAGAAAAAACAGATCGGGATCCAGCAAGGAGCATTAAGGAGAAGATACAGTAACTGGGGCATCAAAATCATTTTTATAAGGTTGGTCCTTCCTACCATGGAAAGCGGCAGCTTGATCCACGTATTCACTTTATCTTTGAATCTATTTAGTAACGGCGTTAAGTTTAGGTTTTCGTAATCCCTAGTGTCAGGGGTTATTTGGACACCTAAATATTTAAAGGATGATACTATCGTCAGGCCCATGGCATCCTCCTGGATCGGGACATCCCCGTTAGTTAATGGCATTATTACAGACTTCGTCCAGTTAATACGAAGACCAGACATTGCACCATAGTCATTAATAACCTGCATGGCTCCTTTAAGGGAATTTCTCCAATCCTCCATGAATAGCAGTAGGTCGTCAGCATAAAGAGCGACTTTTTCAGTCAGCTCCCCATACTGAAAATCCCTCACCGAGATCGCCTGCCTCAAAGCCTCCGCCAAGGGCTCCACCGCCACCGCAAACAAAAGCGGGGACAGGGGACACCCTTGTCTCGTCCCTCTATGCAACTCAAAGGGATCCGACAAAGCCCCGTTAATTCGCAACACAGCCTTTGGGGATGCATATAAGAGTTGTATCCATTCAATGTATTGACGTCCAAAGCCCATCCTCTCCAGTACTAGCCATAAATATCGCCATTCCACACTGTCGAATGCCTTGGCCGCATCAAGAGATGCGACCGCCGCACACGAGGTGTGGACCTGACTTGCCTGAATATTCATAAAAAGTCTGACATTAACAGCAGTGGTGGCATAAAGCCCGCCTGGTCTGTGTGAATAAGCTTTGTAATAACCTGATTTAATCTGTTAGCTATCACTTTCGCCAGCAGTTTCACGTCAGTCTGCAGGAGCGAGATAGGTCTGTAGGAATCAGCTTCTTTGTCATCTTTACCGGGTTTCGGGATAAGCACAATGACAGCCTCATTCATCGAGGCAGGTAGGCGCCCCGCTTCCTTCGCCTCCTTACAGACCTCTAGTAACTGCGGCAAGAGTATGGCCGAAAACCTTTTATACAGTTCAGGTGGTAGCCCATCCCTCCCTGGTGCCTTATTATTAGACATGGATACCAAGGCCTCCTCCAGCTCCCTAATGGTTATTGGGGCATCTAACATTTCCCTGTGTTCTCCCGACAGGGTACGCAGCGGCAACTGCAGTAGAAATTCTCGAATTTCCTCATCTGAAGCAGTTATCTTAGATTTATACAATGAGGAATAGAAGGACTGCATAATATGAACTATCTTGTCAGGGTCATCCCTTAGTACACCCTCGGAATCCCTAAGCGCCGCTATATATGATGTCTGCTGTTGGGCTTTGGAGATCAAGGCCAGCATTCTTCCCGCCTTTTCGCCCCTCTTCATAATAGGACTGCTTTTGAAAGAATCTCCTATTCTTTGCGTTCTGCAGCAATTTCTCATTCAACTTTTCCTGCGCCTCTTTCCACTGCGCCTCAGAGTACCCTCCTTGTCAATCCTATGTGAGATGCATTTAAATGCTATGGACTTATTAGGGGTCTGTACTTTAATAAAATTCATAGATTCAGAAAGGAAGCACGACGAAGGGAGAAAGAACTGACAGATTCAATAAGGAGTTTGCGTGCCGCATTGATTGGTTGTCACAGGGGGCAACTTATCACACAAATAAAGGAGGCTAATTCTCAGCTTAAGACACTTTTATATAAAAAAGCACAACACAAGATTTTATTTCAGGGCCAAAATCGTTTTTGCGAGTCGGGAGAAACAGGCGGGTTTTTGGCTCGTTTGGTGGCCAACCAGAGAGAGGATATCAGTATAAAAGAAATTAGGAATCCACAGGGAATTGGAGTGAGATCAGCAGAGGAGATTAGAGAGGAATTCGTGAAATATTATTCTATTCTATACAAATCTGAGTCTATGGTTAGTCGTTCTGACATGGATTACTATCTTCAACAACTGGTGCTCCCCCAGTTATCTATTGAAGCCAGAAAAATGCTGGATTCCCCCATTCTTTTGGAGGAACTTCAGGCGACTCTCCCGTCTCTAAAGTATAGTTCATCTCCCGGCTTAGATGGTTTGCCGTTTGAAATCTATAGGTACCATGCCAAATCACTTCTGCCAATCCTTCTTCGGGTTTTTAATGAATCCTGCTCATTCGGTTCTTTACCACCATCTTTTAGAGAGGCAGTGATTGTTTTGGTCTTGAAGAAGGATAAGGACCCATGCGATGTGTCGTCATATAGACCTATATCGCTCCTAAATACCGACTATAAGTTTTTGGCAAAAATTTTGGCTGGTCGCTTGAAGCGGGTTATAGCCGGTCTGGTACATCCTGACCAGACGGGCTTTATCCCGGGTCGCCAAATACATATGAGTATATATAGGGTCTATCTGAACCTGTCTGTAGGGGGCAGTGTGGACCACTCCGTCCTTTCATTAGACGCCGCAAAGGCGTTTGACAGGATGGAGTGGTCTTTTTTGTGGGCTACAATGTCTTATTTTGGTTTTGGGAAACTTTTTTTGGGAAATGACTCAAATGCTATATCAACAGCCGGTCGCATATATTAATATCAATGGTATTGGTACTTCTCCTGTTATGATGCGGAGAGGGATGAGACAGGGTTGTCCCCTGTCTCCTCTCCGCTCTTTTTATAGAACCGCTGGCTTGTCGGATCCGTCTTGATAAGCGCATAGAGGGCTTTGGGGTCGCAGGAGTGAGCGACAAAATAAGCCTATATGCAGATGACGTGATTCTGTTTCTGGACCAGGGTTGTAAAATTCTCCCGTATGTTATAGAGGTAATAGAACATTATGGTAAATTATCAGGCTATATGATTAACTGGATGAAGTCATCGCTCCTCCCGCTGAACAGGAAAGCTGTAGATGTAGGGACCCGAGTCCGTGTTTTGGCCCCCGATGATACCTTAGACTATTTGGGGGTTAAGATTGGGATTCCAATAAGTAGGTTTTATGAGCTCAATCTGGCCCCAGTGCTGGATAAAGTCAGGATCAAAGTTGGTACTTGGCCCAAATTGATGCTGGCACAGACAGATCGAATCGCATTGATCAGGATGATCATTTTGCCTATGGTTCTGTTCCCAATGTGTGCTTCCCCTATTTGGATTGATGATATCTTTTTTCATAGATTGGAGACCTTGATTAATGATCTAATTTGGGGCAGGAAGAGGGTGCGTATAAAGCAGAGATATCTATGGTTGTCGGAGGAAGATGGTGGGCTGTCATTACCTTTTTTTCAGGGGTATTATTTTTGTGCACAGATTCAGCGCTACTGTAATTGGAAAGAGAGTTTACTCACACGTTATTTGAATATTGTTATTAATAAGCCAATAGATAATATTTTTGCATGTTTGGAAACAGGGATTATTGGAATGAACAAGTCGTTGTTGATCCCCTTCTCAATACAGAGGGTGTGGAATAGGTTGAAGGAGATCCTTAAAGTCCCCGGCCCGTTTGTCTTCACCCCGCTGTGGGGGAATGGGGGGCTAGAGGAATTTTGCAAAATTACAGATTTCGGTTATTGGTCACGTAAAGGCATCAATAGGGTGTCTCACCTATTTTACTTAGGTCGCTTTAAATCACTTTTGGAATTTGGTTTAACTGATATTTCACCATTAGATTTATTCATGTATGCACGTTTGAAACATATATTTGAAGCCTCTAGGAATAGGGGCCGTATTTTTCCACAAGATAATATATTTTTTGATTATTGTGACGCTCAGAAGGACGAGAGGGTGAAGTTATCTAGTTTATATGCTAAACTTCGTAGGGCACTGGCTACTGTAACACCTTTTAAAAGTCCAAGTAAATGGGAGCAAGAGCTGAATTGCCCTCCTTTACAGTGGCCTACTATCTATAAGAACGTGAGAAAGGAGACAGTTTCCAGTGCTCATAGATTAATTCAATTTAAGATCCTCCATAGACTCTATTGTATGCCCAAAACCCAGGGAAAGTTCCCCCAAAATAGGGACTGTTGTTGCCCAAAATGTGAATATGTGAATGCGAATTATGGCCATTTGCTTTGGAGCTGTAGCAAAGTAAGAAAATTTTGGGATGAGGTCTTTTTTGCTTTACAAAAGGAATCCACAATGAATTATAATCCGGGGATCTTGATAGTGATCTTTGGAGATTATGGTTCAGAAACAGAAGTTCCCCCTCATGTTAGACGGATTTGGTTGAGAGGATTGATGGTAGCGAAAGATATATTGGTCAGGTATTGGGGCTCTGCCTCCCAGCCTTCGTCAAGGGAGTGGGCTCTATACTATCAGCAAATTAAAATATATGAAGAGATTGAAAGGAATCGGAGAGTTGCACGCAGAGCCACATGGAAATAAGTAGAAATAAGTAATTGTGTTTTATGCTTTTCTTGATTGAACTGAGGGGAACGACAGCCAATGACGGGGGGAGGGGGGGGGTTATAGGGATATTTATGATTTCTATATTATATACATGATCGTGATTTGTTATGTGATATATTATATATATTATATACTAATATGATTAATATTGGTTATGTACTAATTTTATGTCATTTTCTTAAAATAAAAATAAAGATAAATTAAAAAAAAAAAAAAAACTGCTATCCTGAGAGTATAATAAAACACAAAAAAAATAAAAATGCTATGGACTTATGTACTAAAATACTCACTCCCCTCGCATATGTAGAGTATGTAGCATGGTAGCAATGTCCAGCCCAAAGCGGACTGAGCAGTTTTGTCTGGTCCTCTAGTAAATGCGTTTCCTGGATGCAGCATATCACCGGGTAGTGTTGTTTGACACTATCTAAAATAGCCCTCCGTTTATTACACTCCTTCACCCCTCTGGTATTCCAGCTGAGGAAGTGGACTATCCCTGCCATAATAATAATTTAGTCATCAGGTCAGTAAAACGGATGTAGCCTCGGGAATCTATTATTAAAGGGCATAGCATATTCCGCTTTTCATGCTTTAGGACTCTAACTTTAGAACTTTGAGAAATCATGGTCACACCTCACAGACTCTAACTATCAGATGTAAGAACCCTCCCCTTCCCTTCCCCTGTCTATAGATTGAACAGAGAACTAAACTAAACCCCCCCCCCCCCCCAAAAACAGAAAGGGGGACTTTAGCCACCACAGCGGGGCCCCACTAAAGACACCCGAATTATCAGGCACGTGGGATCCAATTGGCACCCGCCGCCGAGGCTAAGCACCAATAATAAGCCTATTCACCCCAGCAGTAGGGCGGAATCTGCAACTCCTATACCTATAAGAAGTAACAGCAGCAAAAAACAAAACAAAATGCACGTTATACTTAGCAAATATATGACGTACACCTGCATCCTCTGCACCACTTAAAACAGGAGGTATTGAACCCAATACAGGATGTCTCCCCCATTATCAACCAGCTTTTTAAACAGGAGTTATTACGTTCTATACATTTGAACCCCTAGTAATGATAACAGTTTTGCCATTCGTACTGCCACCCATACCATCTAACACACCACACATTCTTATTAATGGCTGTGCCGATTATCACCGCTTCTTCTGGCCATCAGTTTCCCTCTGCCACCAGCTGACCCTCGTGTCGGTCCAGCCATTTCCTCGCTTCTTCCGGATTGTCGTGGAAAGTTGTAGTCCCCAGGGCCACTATCCGCAATTTGGCAGGGTACATCATGGAGTACGCAACTTTCAGGGATCGCAGTCGTTTCTTTATGTCTAGGAATTTCGCTCTCCGTCTTTGTACTTCTTGGGAGAAGTCAGGATACAGGGACACCTTATTTCCATCGATCGTAAGATTCTCCAGCTCCCTGGCCTTCCTCAGAATAATGTCCCGATCTCTGTAATGCAACAATTTCACCAGCATGGGTCTCAGAGGCGCCCCCGGTGGTAACGGTCTGGTGGGAACTCTATGAGCTCTCTCTATAGCAAAAAACTGCGTCAGCACCTCCGCTCCAAACTGATTCTTGAGCCAGGTTTCAAAAAACTCTGCCGGGTGATTCCCTTCAGCTCTCTCAGGTATGCCAACTATTCTAATATTATTCCGGCGGGCCCGGTTTTCCAGGTCATCTTGTTTGGCAGCAATTACATCCACCCTCCTGGCGTACTCTCTCATATCTCTTCTCAGGGGGGGTAAAATATCTTCTACCGCACCCATTCTGTCTTCCAGGGCTGTGGTACGTTCTGCCAATTTTCTCATATCATGGCGGACAATGGTAACGTCCTCTTTTATGGCTCCTACCTTTTCAGTAAGAGTAGCCAATGACTTGCTGCAGCTAGTTATGGCTGCCATCACATCTTTCAGAGTGGGTTCATCCACATCAGACTCTGCAGCCCCCATAGTGTTTGCATCTTTGTCAGGGCACAGTGGAGAGAATCTGTTACTCTGGTCAATGCACTCCCCAGATGACTAATCTATTTCAGGGTCAGAGTCCATTTGTATGTCCCCCTTCACAGCCTCTTGCCTCTTTTGGGACCCTTTGCTCACCGCCACTGCAGAGGACCTGGCAAATCTTTCAAGCCTGGCCGCGGCGTCACGCTGTGTCTCTGCTGCCCGACCTTGTTGGCCTGGAGTTGCCGCGCCGGCGCCATCTTGGGCCTCCCTCTCCACAGCTCTCCCGTCCTTTTTCAGCTTCATTGCGGCAAAACGCAGACACCGAGGCGATCCAAAGGTCGGCGGTGTACTCAGGAGCCGATCCGGAGTCTTCCCCCAGTACTTAGTAAGACTAGTCAGTGGGTTTCAGGATAATTTTTCACTCGGTGCAGAGGAGCTCGGCCTGCGTGCTGCCGCTCACATGCTCTGCTTAGCTCCACCCCCCAGGAAGTATTACTTTACTGAGAGAGTACTGAATGCATGGAATAGCCTTCCTGCAGAAGTGGTAGCTGCAAATACAGTGAAGGAGTTTAAGCATGCATGGGATAGGCATAAGCCAGGGGCTATTCATAGTATTCATTATATTGGGCAGACTAGATGGGCCAAATGGTTCTTATCTGCCGACACATTCTATGTTTCTATGTTTCTAGTTGCCAACCTAGGAATTCCATTTTCACATCCAGTAAACAGGCAGAGGTCGTTACATGGGCAGACAACAGAAACAGCACGGCTTCCCAGGAACCTACGAAGCTATGGAACCTATTGCTAAGGCAACCTCCCAAAGGAGAAGGTGCTCCAAGTACCCATTGGTAGCCAGCCATAGGTTGGAGCAGATTAGCATGCATGTAGGCACGCCCTTTAAGAGCTAAAGGGAGTGCGCATGTGCAGGGGCGTAGCTAGAAATGCATGGGCCCCATAGCAAAAAAAAATTATGGGCCCCCCCCGTGCCATCCACAGATCCCCCTCCCCTAAATAGTGCCATCCACAGATCCCCCTCCCCTAAATAGTGCCATCAACAGATCCCCCTCCCCTAAATAGTGCCATCCACAGATCCCCCCTCCCCTAAATAGTGCCATCCACAGATCCCCCTCCCCTAAATAGTGCCATCCACAGATCCCCCTCCCCTAAATAGTGCCAGCCACAGATCCCCCTCCCCTAAATAGTGCCATCCACAGATCCCCCTCCCCTAAATAGTGCCATCCACAGATCCCCCTCCCCTAAATAGTGCCATCCACAGATCCCTCTCCCCTAAATAGTGCCATCCACAGATCCCCCTCCCCTAAATAGTGCCATCCACAGATCCCCCTCCCCTAAATAGTGCCATCCACAGATCCCCCTCCCCTAAACAGTGCCATCCACAGATCCCTCTCCCCTAAACAGTCCCATCAACAGACCCCCCTCCCCTAAATAGTGCCATCCACAGATCCCCCTCCCCTAAATAGTGCCATCCACAGATCCCCCTCCCCTAAACAGTGCCATCCACAGATCCCTCTCCCCTAAACAGTGCCATCCACAGATCCATCTCCCCTAAACAGTGCCATCAACAGATCCTCCTCCCCTAAACAGTGCCATCAACAGATCCCCCCTCCCCTAAACTGTGCCATACACAGATCCCCCTCCCCTAAACAGTGCCATCCACAGATCCCTCTCCCCTAAACAGTGCCATCCACAGATCCCCCTCCCCTAAATAGTGCCATCCACAGATCCCCCTCCCCTAAATAGTGCCATCCACAGATCCCCCTCCCCAAAATAGTGCCATCCACAGATCCCCCTCCCCTAAATAGTGCCATCCACAGATCCCCCTCCCCTAAATAGTGCCATACACAGATCCCTTTCCCCTAAATAGTGCCATCCACAGATCCCCCTCCCCTAAATAGTGCCATCCACAGATCCCCCTCCCCTAAACAGCGCCGTCCACAGATCCCTCTCCCCTAAACAGTGCCGTCCACAGATCCCCCTCCCCTAAATAGTGCCATCAACAGATCCCCCTCCCCTAAATAGTGCCATCCACAGATCCCCCTCCCCTAAATAGTGCCATCCACAGATCCCTCTCCCCTAAACAGTGCCGTCCACAGATCCCCCTCCCCTAAATAGTGCCATCAACAGATCCCCCTCCCCTAAATAGTGCCATCCACAGATCCCCCTCCCCTAAATAGTGCCATCCACAGATCCCCCCTCCCCTAAATAGTGCCATCCACAGATCCCCCTCCCCTAAACAGTGCCATCCACAGTATCATTTGCCTCCCCCCCCATGTGCCAGTCAGTATCAGGTGCCAACCCCCCCCCCCCTTCCCCCAGGTTCCAGTATCAGGTCAGGTACCAACCCCCCTCCCCCCATGTGCCAGTATCAAGTGCCCCCCGCTCCCCCCATGGCAGTAACAGTCGGGTATTAAAAAAAAAAAAAAACACTTCTACTTACCTCCATGTCAGCAATGCGATGCAGCATCTTCCTGTGTCCCTCCCTGTATGTCCATATATGGAGTCAGTGCTTGTATTTCAGAAAAGGTTTTTGCTGGGATTTGAACCCATGACCTTCTGTATCAGAGGCAAAGCATCTAACCACAAGACCATAAGAGCAGCCTTGCTGCTGACTGAAAAATTATGAGACTTCTACTGTTATAGCTGGCTAAGTGTACATCTATATACATGACAGCTGCTCATATATAGAGATATAGCAGAGCTGAGTGTGCTGGGATAGCTATCATATAGAGATATAGTAGCGCTGGGTGTGTTGGGGCAGCTGTCATATGTATAGATGTACACTTAGCCAGCTATAACAGTAGAAGTGTCAAATTTTTTCAATCTGTTGTATTGCAGCCTTTATGGTTGTGAGGGTAAATGCTTTGCTTCTGATACACTGATACATTGGAGGTTGTGGGTTTGAATCCCAGACACATCAGGAGACTTTAGAATACAGTAAGATTAGATCACATTAGCGAGGGGGCCTGAACATTAAGACCGCTGCTGTGAAGGGGGCCCTGAACATTAAGACATCGATATTTAACTAACTTGAAAGTAAACTGTCGGGCCCCGAAGCAGCTGCTTCCCCGGTAGTTACGCCACCTCCTGGCTGCATGACACTACGTCTGTGTGCGTTAATAAAAATAATAATAAATAAAAAAACGGAATGCGGTCCGACGGGCCCCCAGTGGCATAGGGCCCCATAGCCACTGCTATGGTTGCTATGGCGATCCCTACGCCACTGCGCATGTGCAACTTACATGCACAGGAAGAAAGGCCAAGCCAGCAAGAAGGCCGCAGCCTACATGGAGGGATAGAACAAGTATCTAATGTACAGTCGTGCCCAACAGTTTTGAGAATGACACAAATATTCGTTTTCACAAAGTTTGTTGGTTAGATCTTTGTTTCAGTTGTTTCTTTGATGTAGTGAAATATAATGACACGCACTTCATACGTTTCAAAGGCTTTTATCGACAATTACATGACATTTATGCAAAGAGTCAGTATTTGCAGTGTTGGCCCTTCTTTTTCAGGACCTCTGCAATTCGACTGGGCATGCTCTCAATCAACTTCTGGGCCAATTCCTGACTGATAGCAACCCATTCTTTCATAATCACTTCTTGGAGATTGTCAGAATTCGTGGGTTTTTGTTTGTCCACCCGCCTCTTGAGGATTGACCACAAGTTCTCAATGGGATTAAGATCTGGGGAGTTTCCAGGCCATGGACCCAAAATATAAACGTTTTGGTCCCCGAGCCACTTAGTTATCACTTTTGCCTTATGGCACGGTGCTCCATCGTGCTGGAACATGCATTGTTCTTCACCAAACTGTTGTTGGATTGTTGGAAGAAGTTGCTGTTGGAGGGTGTTTTGGTACCATTCTTCATTCATGGCTGTGTTTTTGGGCAAAATTGTGAGTGAGCCCACTCCCTTGGATGAGAAGCAACCCCACACATGAATGGTCTCAGGATGCTTTGCTGTTGGCATGACACAGGACTGATGGTAGCGCTCACCTTTTCTTCTCCGGACAAGCCTTTTTCCAGATGCCCCAAACAATCGGAAAGAGACTTCATCAGAGAATATGACTTTGCCCCAGTCCTCAGCAGTCCATTCACCATACTTTCTGCAGAAGATCTGTCCTTGATGTTTTTTTTGGAGAGAAGTGGCATCTTTGCTGCCCTTCTTGACACCAGGCCATCTTCCAAAAGTCTTCGCCTCACTGTGCGTGCAGATGCGCTCACATCTGCCTGCTGCCATTTCTGAGCAAGCTCTGCACTGGTGGCACTCCGATCCCGCAGCTGAATCCTCTTTAGGAGACGATCCTGGCGCTTGCTGGACTTTCTTGGATGCCCTGAAGCCTTCTTAACAAGAATTGAACCTCTTTCCTTGAAGTTCTTGATGATCCTATAAATTGTTGATTGAGGTGCAATCTTAGTAGCCACAATATCCTTGCCTGTGAAGCCATTTTTATGCAACGCGATGATGGCTGCACACGTTTCTTTGCAGGTCACCATGGTTAACAATGGAAGAAC
Source organism: Bufo bufo (assembly GCF_905171765.1). NCBI lineage: Eukaryota > Metazoa > Chordata > Amphibia > Anura > Bufonidae > Bufo > Bufo bufo. The sequence goes on along the minus strand of NC_053390.1, from coordinate 649,115,030 downwards.
AATGATTTCAAGCATCACCCTCCTTTTAACATGTCAAGTCTGCCATTTTAACCCAATCAGCCTGACATAATGATCTCCAGCCTTGTGCTCATCAACATTCTCACCTGAGTTAACAAGACGATTACTGAAATGATCTCAGCAGGTCCTTTAATGACAGCAATGAAATGCAGTGGAAATTTTTTTTTGGGATTAAGGTAATTTTCATGGCAAAGAAGGACTATGCAATTCATCTGATCACTCTTCATAACATTCTGGAGTATATGCAAATTGCTATTATAAAAACTTAAGCAGCAACTTTTCCAATTTCCAATATTTATTTAATTCTCAAAACTTTTGGCCACGACTGTACATTCATAAATTTACATCTGGTGTAATGGAATTACAGTTACTATTACTAATGTTGAGGGCCTGTTGCCAAATAGATTCATTGGCAACAGTAAAGTCCAATGATACTCAAATAAAGTCCAAAGATGCTCAATGTACACTCAGAACTGCCTTAATTCTACGTGGCATTGATTCAACAAGGTGCTGATAGCATTCTTTAGAAATGTTGGCCCATATTGATAGGATAGCATCTTGCAGTTGATGGAGATTTGAGGGATGCACATCCAGGGCACAAAGCTCCCGTTCCATCACATCCCAAAGATGCTCTATTGGGTTGAGATCTGGTGACTGTGGGGGCCATTTTAGTACAGTGAACTCATTGTCATGTTGAAGAAACCAATTTGAAATGATACGAGCTTTGTGACATGGTGCATTATCCTGCTGGAAGTAGCCATCAGAGGATGGATACATGTTCTCATTCTGTTTATGCCAAATTCGGACTCTACCATTTGAATGTCTCAACAGAAATCGAGACTCATCAGACCAGGCAACATTTTTCCAGTCTTCAACAGTCTAATTTTGGTGAGCTTGTGCAAATTGTAGCCTCTTTTTCCTATTTGTAGTGGAGATGAGTGGTACCCGGTGGGGTCTTCTGCTGTTGTAGCCCATCCGCCTCAAGGTTGTGCGTGTTGTGGCTTCACAAATGCTTTGCTGCATACCTCGGTTGTAACGAGTGGTTACTTCAGTCAACGTTGCTCTTCTATCAGCTTGAATCAGTCGGCCCATTCTCCTCTGACCTCTAGCATCCACAAGGCATTTTTGCCCACAGGACTGCCGCATACTGGATATTTTTCCCTTTTCACACCATTCTTTGTAAACCCTAGAAATGGTTGTGCGTGAAAATCCCAGTAACTGAGCAGATTGTGAAATACTCAGACCGGCCCGTCTGGCACCAACAACCATGCCACGCTCAAAATTGCTTAAATCACATTTCTTTCCCATTCTGACATTCATTTTGGAGTTCAGGAGATTGTCTTGACCAGGACAACACCCCTAGATGCATTGAAGCAACTGCCATGTGATTGGTTGACTAGATAATTGCATTAATGAGAAATAGAACAGGTGTTCCTAATAATTCTTTAGGTGAGTGTATATTGACTTTTGAATCCTGTTATAGAGCTGATCTGTAGCTCTTCAGAATTATATTTACACTTTGCCCAACCATGATTAGCTATGGTTAGGCTGGATGACCATACCATCAAATAAAATACTCATTTAATAGGATAATGGAGGTTATAGAATATATCTTCTGGACGTGAGGGTGCACACGTCTCAGCAATGCAATATTTACATAAAATGTCTTGTAATATCTGAAATATAAATCATTTGCAATGATCACTTGTTACAACCAATTGTTTGCAGTCTTAAAACAGGCATAACACTAGAGGGTGAAGGGGTTACGGTGGCAATTGGCCCTCTGCCTTAATCTTAGTCCACTGTCATAGGAGCCAAAAGGATCAAATAATGGACAAATTGGACAATGATATGTCAACCATTTTTAGCATGTGACACAGGTATACACATAGGGGGACAAAAGTTAGATGCCACAATAGTGGCATATTCAAGTCACAGATTTTGTTGAACCCCATTTTGCTGCAAAATCTGTGACCTTTTTCCCGCTTACACCTTTTTTCCGAGGTCTAATCTGAGATCTGCTTGGGGTCTGATATTGGGATATGATCTCAGGTTTGATATGAGGTTCTGATCTGTAGTGTGATATGGGTTTCTGATTTGAGGTCTGATATGGGGTCTGATCTGAGGTCTGATCTGTGGTCTGATACGGGGGTCTGATCTGAGGTCTGATACAGGAGTCTGATATGAAGTATGATTTAGGTGTCAGATCTGAGATATGATATGGGGGTCTGATTTGTGGTCTCATATGGGGGTTTAATCTGAGGTCTGATATTGGGATCTTATCTAAGGTCTGATCTGAGATCTGAAATGGGGTTCTGGTCTGAGGTCTTATATAGGGGTCTGATCTGAAGTCTGATGAAGATTTGGGGTCTAATTTGAGGGTTTGATGAAGATTGTAGGTCTGTTCTAAAGTCTTGTGAAAAATATTTTTTTCTCATTTTCCTCCTGTAAAACCTTGGTGCATCTTATCATCAGATGCATCTTATAAAGCAAAAAATATGGTATTTTATTTCCCATCGCAGACAATTTTTATATATAAGTCCCAAAAAAGTATAAACTAAAATTAGGTACCAATAAAAAAAAATTGCAGTAAACAAAGATGGAAAGTAAAGGTTTGATTTGCAAAAATGCAATGTTTTGTGGTGGAGAGTAGATTTTTATTGTATTTATTCTCTAAGTTATAAATCTGAACGGTTATTATTACAGTTAGTGGACATTTCTCCAATTGTCTCCTTGAAAAATGACTGCAGTTATCAAACTTATCAGAGCTCATTCTGTGGTTTTCTGATGTGGTGGTGACGAGATGATTGACCACTCACTGTGATCTAATGAATATGGTTCTAAAGGAATTTTATGTACTGTAAATAACTTGAGGCAAAAACTGAACATTTGACTTCTTTCATACTTACAGAACACTATATAATCCCCTCATTATATTCTGTTAGATAACAGTATATTATACACTTATGGGCAGGGCTGAATGCGTCTTGGACGTGGGTAAGGCATGCCGAACCTGAACTATGGCTGAGTTGTGTCGGGAGCCACGGGCGTGGGTAGGCATGGAGAGGGCGTACTCTATTGGAGTGTGTGAAGAAAGGGGTGGGAGGGAGGGGGTAAGTGAGACACACCACCGGAGGAAAGGGATTGGCAGGTATATATAGGGTACTGACGCCCTGCCCACAAATACAGGCTGACATCAGCCTTAATACTTATGGGCAGGGCTGAATGCGTCTTGGATGTGGGTAAGGCATGCCGAACCTGAACTATGGCTGAGTTGTGTCGGGAGCCACGGGCGCGGGTAGGCCTGGAGAGGGCAAAAAGACAAGTACACTATGTTGACTAAACCGGTTTATTCATATTCTTCCAACCCGCATGACCTATAACGCCAATGATTGAAAAGCTTGGGAGATTTCCCTGTGTGGATTCGGAATGTATCTGTTGAAGCAAGATGACCTCCAGCGCCCCATGGATCGAATAACGTGAGCGGGGACTTGGTGTTTCGAAGCTGACGATGCTGCCCCGATACGGAACGAGTGACCCGAAATGACTCCTGGGTCGTACCCAAGACCTGCCGCCAGGGAGCGGATGTGGGACGTAAATTGGTTTGAAGAGAGGGGTGTATTCTTGAAGGGCAGGAGAGGACTATCAGGAGGCGCTGTCTGCAACAGGGACAATAATTTATTGAGGATCCGGACTGGGCACCAGTTATTCTGGGTAGGGAAATATTTAATTTCCATGGGTGGCCCTGTCTGGTTTGTTTTGGTCAACGGAATGCTGAGTACGTAATAGTTATTGTGCCACGACAGCTGTTCTTTGCGAAGACAGCCGTGTCCCGGAGAGCTGCCAGTGAACTCTCCTGGCCGGAGGAAGCCGTAAAAACTTAGAAACATGGCCGCTTCTATTACCGTGCTGGTCAAGGGCCCAAAAGGATAGCCGTCCAGGGCAGAAGACAAATCCCTGAACAGCTTGCTGGACACCGGCTGTCTGTGGGTGGAAGCCTGTTTTGCACTTTTTTGTATTCCCCTGAGGGCCGCCTTGATGGCCTGGTTGGACAAAATAGAAGATCGACCCGGATTACTGAGCATGAAGTGGTGTTGGAGGCCTGCTAGGTATAATTTGATAGTATTATATGAGAGTTTTTGTTGGGAATAACAGAAGGCTATGAACGCCAGCAAGTAAGATATTTCGTCTCGGCCGCCCTGAGGATAGAGAAGTCTAAATCTATCAAACGCTTTCAACCCAGCTTTATAATTCCTGGACGTATTTGGGGCTAATGATTGACTTATAAGGTGTTTTGCTGTTGAAATCAAAGATTCTAATCCATCACTAGGGTGTTGTATGCTGGGATTGAGGCTCCCGTGGGGTCCGTGTCGGGCATCTCCTGAAAGAAAACCGGAAAATTAAATCTGGACAGTGCATCTGCTGCTACATTTTTCTGACCCTGAATGTGTTCTCCTGAAAAACGGAAATTGAAAGAAAGGGATAACCATACTAGTCTGCGGAGCAATGACATGATTTTGGGTGATTTAGTTCTTTGTTTGTCAAGGATGTCGACTAATGCCTGGCTATCCGTGACAAACAGGACGGAGGAGTTGGCCCACTGTTCGCCCCAGACTTGAGCAGCTTCCACTATTGGATAAAGCTCTATGAGGGGGGGCGATTTTAAAGCTTCTGTATCTGAGCTCAGCTCTGGGGGCCACTCATCTGCCAGCCAGTAATTACCGAAAATAGCTGCAAACCCGGCTGACCCTGCTGCGTCCGAAAAAACAATGGGTGAGAGCGAGGTTCGGGGAGGAATGAATAACGAAATGCCATTCCAGCTTGTTAAAGACTTCCACATGGACAGATCTGCTCTGGCATGACTATCTAGAGAAATGGTGCTGTTCTGATCCTGAGCTTCGGGAAGAAGCAGAAGCAACCTTGACATGAATGATTTGCCTTGAGGCATAACCCTGGTCGCAAAATTGAGCATCCCCAAAAGAGACTGGAGCTCCGTTTTGGTAATGGAATTTACAAGCACGGCCCTGGCTATGGCTGCTCGGATCTTGGTTAACTTCTCTGCTGGAAGCCTGGCTTCCATCCGGACCGTATCCAGAATGATACCTAGGAAGGTGACCTGGGTGGCTGGCTATCGGGACCTGTAATTGTTTGAAGGTTTCCTTCAACGTGGCTAGGCCGGCCGGGTGGGGATGCTGCTTCTCGACTATCAGGAAGTCGTCCAGATAGTGGATGACCATTGGCAAATCACTGTGGTGAACCAATATCCAGTGGAGAGCCTCTGCTAGCTGGTCAAAAAGCCAGGGACTGCTTTTGCAGCCAAAAGTGAGACGGTTTGCAAAGTAAAACTTATTGGACCATCTGATGCCGTAATAACCCCAAAACTGCGGCTGGATAGGCAGCAGCTTAAAAGCGTCGGCTATGTCTGCCTTCGTGAGCCAAGAACCCTTGCCTGAGAGCAAAATAAATTGAACTGCCTGGTCGATAGAAGAATATCTCATCGAGTACTCGTCTGATGGAATCAGTGAATTCAGGCTTGGAGTGGACGAAGCATGTGGAGCAGACAAGCCGTAAATTAGACGTTTTTTATTTGACGACTGTTTGGACACGATACCAATTGGGTTAATGCGCCAGTGCTGAAAGGGGATATCGGTGAAGGGGCCCAACAAAAAACCTTTATTGACCTCTGCTTGGATCAGTGTCTCAACCGTATCTGGGTCATGACTAGCTGACAGCAGGTTGCGACCCTCCCAATTAGCTTCAGGAAGAGCCATTATGCCTGTATGAAAACCCTCATAGAAGCCAGATATCAAAAAGTCTATGAAGACTCGGTCAGGATTATTTTTAAGGAGAACCGACAGCAGGTCGACATTGATGTCGGTCAGTCATAACTGCTTAGAAGCCTTCCTGGGGCACGAGGAACGAGGGTGGGCTCTAAAACATAATGAACAAATATGCAGGGCTCGGCACGTGTTGAAGGCACAACTTCCCAGATTGAAATTATTACATAATTGGCTCTTGCCGAAGTATACTATGGGCCTGCCTAATTTGTAGACTGTGCTAGAATTCCCCTGAGTACCGGAGGGACCAGGCCACGCCCCTTGCGGCATGGCAGGGTTGGAGTTCGGGCACCATTCTGTCGAGTGAAATATGGATTGGCAATTCGAGCAGGTGGGGGCCCGGAGACCCGCAAAGTGACGGCAGAATAGTTCCATGCCATCTCCGCCCAATTAGTGACAAACTGAAATTGAGAGAGTGCTGCTGCTGCTTTGGCTGAAAAGGATCGGTGGTAATCATAAAAAGCTGATCCACCATATTTCTGACCCAGGTCGGGGACCCGATATAGATATCTGTCCAGTTCTTCCCTCCTATCTGGCTGGGCTGAACAGACCACATCCCTGTATATGCTGAAAGCTAGCACGAATTCAGGAATGGTCAACTTCCTATTAAGGCGTGCGTCTTTTGCTTTCATAACTATCGACACATCCCCACAATTAATCACACGATTTTCCGGAACATCTTGGGATGCTATGAGGATGGATGCTAAGTTTATATCCCTCCCTGCCACAATATCCTTTTTGAGACTGTCTGGCAGAAAATGGGATGGGGCAATTTGGGGGGTAGGTATGTGAGTACCTGGGAGAGGCTGTGGGGAGGGCGGAGTTGGTGCTGATGCCTGGCCTTGACTGGATGTTGACGGCTGAACTTCCAGCACCTCAACTCTGGACTGGATGTCTGAGACAGAGCTAACTAAACCACTAATGGAGGATTGGAGTTGGGCCAACGAAAGCTGTATTGACGAAAGGGAAGTCTGTTCCCCTGAGGGCCTCTGACATTAGTAGTCTATAAAGTTCTGCTTTTCTGGCAGATGCTGGATACCGGATCCCTTTTTTGTTCAGCTCGGCAATTCGTTTTGGGATGGTCCAGCTCCGGAGGGACCTGTTGTTGACCCGGCCTGAAACCGATGAGCCTAGGGTAGAGACATTATCCTCTATGTCGGACACCTGTGACATCGTGGATCCGCTTTTAACTGAACCGGACTTTGACGAATGACTCAATCTAGATTGCCGCTAACAGAAAAACCAACAATAAGAACTAACAAAGTATGTACAGACTGGGATATGCAAGAATAGAACCTACCGGTGCCATTACCCTTGTTGCGTATTTCTTACCTTGCGGGGCTTTGCCTGCTTTTAGAATGATAGTGGCCGGAGACACTTCTAGGAATCTGGGGGAAACATTAAGTAAACTGAATAACGTAACCGTGGGAATAGGATGAGGACCGTGAGACCCCTTGACCATCTGGGAGACTCCTAACTAAAAACCGAGCCTGGATAGCGTGAAGTGGGGTGTGGCGGACTCAATATGACATATGGCGTGGAAACAGCAATGGCTAACTTGAAGGTCCAGTTGTCACCCAACATTTAGCTCATCCTGGGGTGACCCAGAGGCAAGACAAATGATGTGACGTGGTATCAGTGGTAGCTGAACCTGGACGATCCAGGTGACATACAACATTAAATTTGGCCTGGACGATCCAGGTGACGTACTACATTAACTTGGCCTGGACGATCCAGGTGACATACAACATTAAACTTGGCCTGGACGATCCAGGTGACATACAACATTAAACTTGGCCTGGACGATCCAGGTGACATACAACATTAAACTTGGCCTGGACGAACCAGGTGACATACAACATTAAACTTAGCCTGCACGATCCAGGTGACATACTACATAAAACTCGGCCTGGACGATCCAGGTGACATACTACATAAAACTCGGCCTGGACGATCCAGGTGACATACTACATAAAACTCGGCCTGGACGATCCAGGTGACATACTACATAAAACTCGGCCTGGACGATCCAGGTGACATACTACATAAAATTCGGCCTGGACGATCCAGGTGACATACTACATAAAACTCAGCCTGGACGATCCAGGTGACGTACAACATTGAACTCGGCCTGGTTGATCCAGGCGACAGATAGTTTAAATATACGGTATTTGTGGTGCCAACTTGCGTTTGGAATCAGTGAGCCTGCCACGTGCAATTTTGGACCCCTGACACCTGCTGGCAGTGTGAAGCCCCACCTCCATATCGTGAAGCAATCCTGACCTGCATGGTCCAAGTAAACTTACTGACCCATGTGCTGTTAATTTAATATATAAATATAAACACAAAATTGCCCCTGACACAGGCTGGAAGCTGGGCTGCCGCTGCCTGGCGTAACGCCAGTAACTAATGCGCCCACTGCTTCCCTCCTGTGCCGCCTCTGCTATATAGCATCTCTGCTGGGCTGATTTCTTTTATTTTATTTTTTTATCTGGGGTGAATATTTTAAAAGTAGGCATGTAGCGCGCTCATGGCCGCTTGCAGGGAGGGGGAGGGGGGACCCCGTGCCTGCGACCCTACTGGGACTGGAATGAGCGGTCCCCAAGTGGGTGCCCGGAGTGAACGACGGACGTGTGTGGGAGGTGTTGTAATCGGTGCTCGGCTGGAAGTGCCTGAAGAGGGCGAGCGGAAGTGGGTGCGTTCCACCTTGGACCGCAGGACCTTCATAGGAGGAGTGCTACTGCCCGTGGCCGTGAGTATGCGGGAGCTCCATGCTCCAGGAACTTACTTGTAAACGAAGGACCTCTCTTAGTATCGTGGCGCTGTGTAGCGAATCGCATTAACAGACGTGAAGCTGGAGAAACAGACGTGAAGCTTGCTTGGCAGCTAGATGTGGCTCCTCCTACAACGTAAGTGAGACACACCACCGGAGGAAAGGGATTGGCAGGTATATATAGGGTACTGACGCCCTGCCCACAAATACAGGCTGACATCAGCCTTAATACTAGTGGGCACCATCAGAGCAATTTAAAAGATAAGCATAGAGGTTACTCTGGAATACAGTATATGCAATCAAAAGAGGAACAAGCACAACATAATTTATGTACTAGAGACTGTCAGTAATACAGGTAATTACTATGAAAATCAAAGATACAGAGGGAAGTCCGTTTTTCAAATATTGTATGTTGCCGGATAAATTTTATTTATCCTTAAATCTCTTTTATCTAGAAAAGCTACTCCAGTTTTCCTACTCGATTCTCCTACTGGAGCGAGATTGCGACTTTTTTGTGATTTTCTAGATAAATCAGGAGCTAAACTCATGGCTAACCACTCACACTTTCCTACCCATATTTCAAAACTGGAGTGGTGTACAAATAAAACATTTTTACACAAGTGAGCCCAAACAGACATGATAAATTAAGCAGACAAAAAAGAGAAAAACAGTGGCTCCACCTGTTGCGACCTATAGTAGAGGTGCAAGCTCCTCAACGCACCCCACGTTGATGTATAATATAGTATGCAAGTTTTAGAGGATGGAGGGCACTTACTTATCTAGCATCATATGGACTACTTAAATTCATATTAAAACAACCATGCTTATTAGAATCCTATATACATAAAAATTTTAATAAAAAATATAGTAAAAAAAGAATTAAAAAAATTACAAAGTACAACAATTTGTATCTGGTATCCGTGCTAATACATATTTAGGTTATCCTTAATTCAGGAACAGATATTCAGTTCTTGATAATGATAGATGGATTTAGGTGGATTTCTGAATATCAGTTCACGAATGTTCCATGATGCCACTCATTACTATAGCTGATTCATGTAAGCATAAAACAAATTACACAAAATGATATATAATGTAAAATCAGTTATGTCAACATCTATTCATTTGCATATGTATGTAAAAATGGTCGACCAAACCCAATAGTCAATGTGAGTGGCGTTTTTCAATGGCAAGCGTCAGATTAGTCACTCATAGCATCAGTTAATCACCGCCAAATATATTAAACCAGATATTCCTCCAAAGAAAGTCACATATAGCCTAGCGATAATACAATCCTTAGGTATATTTTTAGGTATATTTTTATATAGAACATTAAAGGGAAAGATTGACTCTTTGCCATGTGATGACACCTTTAATAAATGGCAGGATAGGATATGCAAAGGATTGGATACACTTGAAAGGGATATTATCAACAAAAAATCTAAGAAATTAAAACAAAATAAAATAGATAAATATCCAACAGAATGATCCATACAAAATGTGAGGTCTATACCAAATAAAACATATACCGCCGATGAGAATATGGAAAAAGGAAATTGTAATCAATATAACGTCTCAACATCTAACCGTTTTGAAACTTTGGCCACCCTTCATTTTTTAGACCAAACACCACCACATCACAAAATAGAATATATCGTTGTTTTATTCGAATAATATAGCGATACTTGTTAGTGATGCTGCAGTCAATTAGAATGACATAGCGTTGCTTGTTAGTGATACTGTATATAACAGCACTTTAGAATAAAAATGGTTACATTACCACTCCTCACGGACGTATGTGGTCTTGGCGTCCTAGTGGCTTCTGTTGCTCCCCGATAACTGGGTACACTCCGCGCGTTGATACAGCAACCCGTGTGGCGTCCCACGTGATCAGGAGCTGGCGCTTTGTACTATTGCGAGATGTCCCTGATGTGGCTCGGTGTAGAAAATTTTACTGTAGAGGAGTAATTGCAGCTTTCTGTTGCGCTGTACAAATAGACGAGCCTTCAAATTGGGGGCATATAACTGCACTGGATCGCTTGACTGTTCTAGTAGTTCACCGCCAAATGTATTAAACCAAATGTGTTTCAGAGTTACTGACTCTTTCCTCAGTGGTAGGCGGTGAATGTTTTTCTGACCCCTTTTAAAAGGAGATTTACTAATTGAAGGCGGACATCAAATATGCCAGTAAGGAAACCAGGACTGGATCACTCAAATTAAAATGTTGTATATCTATATAGGTGCCAGTATAGCTATAACGAAAGCTATCTAATAAATGCATGTTCAATGAACTATTAAATGCCATAATATATAAAAAAAAGTATAAAAAGTGAGAAAATATACAAAACGCACCTGCGTTATTGGTGCGTTTTTTGACGCGGCAATTGATAAAATGTATATCTGTATCCATTTTGCTGCTTCTACATCCTGTATATGCAGGTCTAAAGTAGATACATTATTCCTTATTTAATTTTTTTTTTTTTCTTCTTTACATTTCTTTTTATCTTTAAGGATAAATATTTATATAAAACGCACCTGCGTTATTGGTGCGTTTTTGACGCAACAATTAATGAAATGTATATCTGTGTCCATTTTACTACTTTTACATCTCATATATGCAGATCCAAAGTGAGCACGTTATTCAGTTTTGTGTTTTTTTTTTTTTTTTAGTTTTTTCTTTAGTTTTTCCTTAATTCGTTTTTCTCTGGGGATGGAATGTTAGTGGGGGCGGAAGCCTGCCCAGGAGGGAAGATCGAGGTGCTGGTAAGCAGCCAGACCCCGATGTTCCATCACAGACTGGCATCTTCCCCAGAATCACAGAAAACCAAAAAGTTCCATCTCTGCATTGAGGCCAGCTGGAATTATGGTGTTGAATTCGAATATTTTTCTCTACTCTCTCCATTGTTTTCTAACCCGTTCAAAAGCGTCAAATGTGAGGTATGTCAGATCTTTATTATGGTGATCTTTAAAATGTTTTGAAACCGAATGTTATGTTTGCAATATGTTAACCTATCCTTTTTTTAAATATTCGTTTAGTCCTCCCTATATATTGTTTCCAACAGGGACACTGTAACATATATATGACATCTGTTGAATCACAAGTGAGGTGGTCCCTAATTTGTATTTTGTGCAGAGTAGATTTCTGTAGTTTACTTAGAGAAGTTGGTGGTCTTACAATTACTACACCTCCCACATCTATAAAAGCCTTTTAAGGACAACCAATTTGGTTTTACCCATATATGTTTATTTTTTACCATTGGTGCTATTTTAATACCTAGATTTGGGGCTTTTGTATATGTGATTCGAGGGTTAGTGGTCAGAATAGGTCCTATAGTTTTATATCTCAAAAGATGATGCCAGTAGTTTCTCTACAACCTTATATTGTTTATGATACGGTAATATGATACGGAGGTTGTTATCTTGTGTCTTACTATTTTTTGTCATTGTGTCAAAGAAAGACTCCCTGTTCATAGTTCTCACTTTTTCTAGAGATACATCTATTAGTGTATTTGAGTAGTTTTTCTCAATGAATTGTTGTTTAATTGTAAGGCTTCTTGTTCAAATTGTTCGTTTTTAGTGCAGTTTCGCTTGATTCTTCTAAATTGGCTGGTGGGAATATTCATAAGCCATCTTGAGAGATGGCAGCTGGAATAGAGGATATAGCTGTTTCTCATGACTGGCTTATGATAGGTACTACATATCATTTTATAGTTGTCTACAACCTCTATTATCAAGTCTAAAAATTCTACTTGCGTTTTGCTTATTTTAGTAGTAATGTTTCTGTCATTTTTGCTAATCTCTTGAAGAAATATTTCCAAGTCCAAAGTTGTTCCCTGCCAAATATAAAGAATATCGTCTATAAATCGCCGCCAGAGTACCAGATTCATCTCCAGCCTTGGTGCAACAACCTCCTTTTCCACTGCGCCATAAAGAGGTTCGCATAACTGGGGGCAAATCTGGTACCCATGGCGGCTCCCCTCTTCTGGATATAGAATTCAGACTCATATGCAAAGTATTTATGTGTCAGTATGTATTGGATACCTCCCAATATGAATGCGATTTGGTCACTTTGTATTGAACCATCTGCGAACAGTTTTTCCTCACAGCGTGTATACCTTGTTCATGGTCTATAATGGTATAAAGGGAATTCACATCCATAGTTCCCATATTCCAGTCGTGCTGAAATTTAAACTTTTCAACTACTGAAATAATATCTGTAGTATTTTTTTTTATATACAATGGTATGTTTTTAACCACCATTTGTAGGATCTTATCTATATACTGTGAGAGGTTTGAAGTAATAGAGCCAATTCCCAAAATAATAGGTCTTCCAGGCGGGTTGTCAAGATTCTTATGTATTTTAGGGACACAGTAGAAGACCGGTAACCTTCCCGGTGTTCCCAACATATATTTATGTTCACGTTCTAGGGGAATGCCTTTCTCAAGGCCTACATTGAAGTAATCTGTCAATTGTTTGCGATATTCATTTGTGGGATTATATTTCAATTAATCATAAGTCAGTTGATCAAGTAATTGTCTTCTACATTCTAAATCATATTTTTCAGTTTCTAGGATGACTATTGCTCCTCCCTTGTCTGACGGTCTGATGGTTAAATTGTGTAGAGATTGCAGTTGTTTAAGGGCCTCTTCCTCCTTTCTTGTTAAATTATTAATTTTGTTATTCCCTTTCAATTTTCTTAAGTCTACCTCAACATTTTTACGGAACGTTGCTATTTCGTCTGCTATTTCCTGTTTGGGATATCTTTTTGATTTATCTTTTAAATCTGTATGTTTTTATGTAGTAAATTTGGTCAGTTCCCCCATTATTGGATTTTTTATGTAATATTTTTTCAAACATAACTTTCTAACAAATTTTTCTATACCTATATACGTGTTAAATTTGTCCAAATTATTACTTGATGCAAATTTTAGCCCTTTGTTTAATAGAATGGTTTGCACGGGAGTGAGTATTGTGGAACTTAAATTAATAATAATATCCTTTATGGGTGTATCCTGTACTGTCTGTGTGGGCTTTTTCTTTAGTTTACCCCTTTGTATTCCCTTCCATTGCTGTGTATTGGTGTTCTGTGAAAATTGTGGCCTTCCACTTGGTGACGATAATTGTGCATCTGTATTTGTGGTTTTCTCCCTGATGTGTTGTCCCCCTGATTGTGATTTTGGTGTCTCTCAGATTGTATTCGTGTGTTTGGAATTGTGTCCTTGGCCGTCTCCTTTCTAGAGACCGTGATTGAGTTTGTTTGGTCCTCATTTTGTGATGTAGTGGTGTTTGGTCTAAAATAATGAAGGGTGGCCAAAGTTTCAAAATGGTTAGATGTTGAGACGTTATATTGATTATAATTTCCTTTTTCCATATTCTCATCGGCGGTATATGTTTTTTTTTGGTATAGACCTCACATTTTGTATGGATCGTTCTGTTGGATATTTATCAATTTTATTTTGTTTTAATTTCTTAGATTTTTTGTTGATAATATCCCTTTCAAGTGTATCCAATCCTTTGCATATCCTATCCTGCCATTTATTAAAGGTGTCATCACGAGCCAAAGAGTCGATCTTTCCCTTTAACGTGGCAATTTGGCATACTATCTCTTCTAAGATCTGTGTTCATCTTTTTATTATCATTTGTATCAAGGCAAGAGATTGAGTTTTCAAAAAGGATTCCCATTCCCTAGAGAAATCATCCCCAATTAAATCCTGTGCCGGATCTTTGTTGATCAGTAATCCCTGGGGTACAATACCACTTTCCCAATATTGATTTACAGATTTTATCTCCCAATGCTGTCTCAACTGTCTGTTCAATAGTTTTCCTGGATCCCTAAATTAATCTATAGTGGATCTAGGAGGGTCATTTTGGTCATTTATATTCTCCACTTGGTCAAAAGTTTAGGTTTCTATTCTTTTACATTTATCTTCCATATGACTCCAGATATCCATAGTGTAGCAGCAGGGAGCTCTACCGTAGGGTGTAGAAATGATAAAAAAGAGAAAAACAGTGGCTCCACCTGTTGCGACCTATAGTAGAGGTGCACGCTCCTCGACGCACCCCACGTTGATGCAAGTTTTAGAGGATGGAGGGCACTCACTTATCTAGCGTCATATGGACTACTCAAATTCATATTAAAACAACCATGTTTATTAGAATCCTATATACATAAAATTATTAATAAAAAATATAGTAAAAAAATAAAAAAAATAAAAAAATTACAAAGTACAACAATTTGTATCTGATACATCCCTATCACAGACATAAAAATATGCCTAAAAATATACCTAAGGATTGTATTATTGCTAGGCTATATGTGACTTTCTTTGGAAGAATATCTGATTTAATATATTTGGCGGTGATTAACTGATGCTATGAGTGACTAATCTGACGCTTGCCATTGAAAAACGCCACTCACATTGACTATTGGGTTTGGTCGACCATTTTTACATACATATGCAAACGAATAGATATTGACATAACAGATTTTACATTATATATCATTTTGTGTAATTTGTTTTATGTTTACATGAATCAGCTATAGTAATGAGTGGCATCATGGAACATTCGTGAACTGATATTCAGAAATCCACTTAAATCCATCTATCATTATCAAGAACTGAATATCTGTTCCTGAATTCAGGATAACCCAAATACTTATTAGCACGGATACCAGATACAAATTGTTGTACTTTGTAATTTTTTCATTTTTTTACTATATTTTTTTTAAATAATTTTATGTATATAGGATTCTAAAAAACATAGTTGTTTTAAAATGAATTTGAGTAGTCCATATGACGCTAGATAAGTGAATAATAAATTAAGGCCACAGTATATATACCTAGAAAAAAACAAAAAAAAACAAGATCAGATACGGCAGTCATGATCAGATGATCCACCAACAGCATGCTATAAAAAATACAGCACCTAGTTTAGGCTACTTTCACACTCGCGTTTGGTGCGGATCCGTCATGGATCTGCACAGACAGATCCGTTCAGATAATACAATCGCAACCATCCATTCAGAACGGATCGATTTGTATTATCTTTAACATAGCCAAGACGGATCCGTCTTGAATCTTGAACACCATTGAAAGTCGTTTTCTATTGTGCCAGATTTTGTCATAGAAAACCGTCCCCATTGACTTACATTGTGTGCCAGGACAGATCCGTTTGGCTCAGTTTCGTCAGATGGACACCAAAACGCTGCAAGCAGCGTTTTGGTGTCTGCCTCCAAAGCGGAATGGAGACGGAACATTATACAAGGGAAAAAGAAATGTGATCCTAAGCAAATCCGACCAAGGACAACATCTGCATAGAGTTTGTATGTTCTCCCGATATTTGCATGGGTTTCCTCTGGGTACTCCGGTTTCCACCCACACACCAAAGACATACTGATAGGGACCTTAGATTGTGAGCCCCATTGGGGACGGTTGGATGCTAATATCTGTAAAAAGCTGCAGAATATAGCAGCGCTATATAAGTGAATATAATAGAATAATTTTGAAGCCAAAAACTGGTGTGAGGCTAAAAAAATACATCTGTCAATCCACTTCAGCCTGTTATCCTGCAAGTTCTTCTCCCTTGTTATAGAAAGACATCTGTCAATCCTGAGGAGGAACGATTTTCCTCTTCTTTGTTTTCGATTTGGTGGAAAATTCAAAATAACCTGAAAAAGATGGGCAACAGGTATAAGCGTGTGGCTGACAGGAGACGTATGAATGGTCCGGACCTGAGAGTGGGTGATTCTGTGTGGCTGTCCACAAGAAACATTAAGCTTAAGGTACCTTCTTGGAGGTAAGGCTGAAAAAAGACATCTGTCAATTCACTTCAGCCTGTTATCCTGCAAGTTAATCCAGAGGAAGGCAAAAAAAAAAACTGTGAGGTAGAAGCCAATTTTCATCACTTTAGGGGACAAAAAAATTCCTTCCCGACTCCATTCAGGAAATCAAAATAACGTCCTGGATCAACAACCCATCTGTCACGTTCAGTGTGGGGGGAAAACTCCACAATGAACACAGGAGGGGAGGGGAACAGTAACTGGGTCTGGAAACTAGGGAAGAAACAGGTCACCTCCTAGACAACCCTAATGACCCCCATTTTCTTTCTATCCACTTCCATTTGCTTTACGGAATCCCCTATTTCTCTCTTCTAGGTCCACGGCATTCTTCTGTTTATCCATTATTCAGTTTCCCAATTCTTCTCCCTTGTTATAGAAACTATATGGATGTCTCGAATGCCAGCTAATTTAGCATGACATTTTTTCCCACATTAAGAAAAGTAAAGGAGCTGCTTTCAGGAGATTAGTGTCTGTTACATTACTTTATATAGCCAAGTATACAGCATATTATCTATCTTGCATTACCATAAGGGAGTTAAATTAGTTGAATGGATACACCAATCTTCTTTGGGCACATTGCAAGGGAAGAAGATGAAAGATCAGTTGGACTATATACTGTATTTCTAAGACACTAATAGTATAATTCACATGAAACATACAGCTGGCTGAAAGCTATAAAGCTATATGATCTTTTCATGAAACTAATAAGCAGCTAATCATAAAGGTAGCGGCAGGCAATTGTCATCAAATATAGTCAAGTATACATCTGAATCATCACTGAAATCCCTCACAGACACTTCTGATA
Organism: Bufo bufo; assembly: GCF_905171765.1. NCBI lineage: Eukaryota > Metazoa > Chordata > Amphibia > Anura > Bufonidae > Bufo > Bufo bufo. Next base: position 649,097,756 of record NC_053390.1, on the reverse strand, counting down.
GCTTGCCTGTGATGAGTAGTCCTATATCATTTTTAGGTTCAATTTCCATGGCAGCAACATGTCATATAAAGTAATAAAAAAGTATAGATTTAACACTTGATGAGTAAATGATATCCTTGAAGAGGAATTTATTTCGGCATAAATAGTATTTCACACAATTAACCCCTTAATGACCAGCTTTTTTCCATTTTTGCCTCTGCATGTTTAAGGAGCTGTAACTTTTTCATTTTTCCATTGACTTGGTTGTATAAGGCTTTGCTATATGCCGAAGTAATTGCATTGTTTTAGGTGGTATTTGAGAGCACATATACATTACTTTGTAATTTATTTTCCTTATTTACATCACAAATATAGAAAAAGCTATTTTGACTATGCTTTTTTACTTTATTGTTTATTAACACTGATTAACTTGTTAAATGAGTTGTTGAGGTTATTTTAGTCTAATTTGGATACCTAATAATTGTATTTTTTTTTTAATTTTAGGTAATGCATGCACAATAAAATGTACTTTATGTAAAAGAATTGCTTATTATTTTTTGCGAACTTTTAAAAAAAAATTAATTCACTTTGTATTACATTATTTTACAATATTATTAAGGAATTAGTGTCTTACAAAATTGTATTATGCTTATAATGTATTAGCCTACACCTATATACTAATACATTAAGCTCTGTGTCTCAATAGCATAGGCTATGGATAGGGCAACACCAGTGTGCCCTAACAGCGGGATTACTGAACTTGCAGTCTTTTAAAAGTACCCAGTTCTGGCTGCAGAGAGCTCATTAAGATGACTGAGAAATTCCCTTTTGATCATAAGTTGGTCACAAAGTGCCACAGTCAAAGGGTTAAGAGTTGGAATTGAAGCAACCTCTAATCCTTGCTGTAGAGCAAAAAGCTGCTCTAAGAATCAGAGCTGTGAGTTACAGTTTGCTCCTAGATTAGGGGTGCTCACAGAAGCACTCAGCTTCCTTTAAAATGGTAACTACAAAAGACACTGGGTGGTCATTAAGGAGTTAAATAGAGGCATGTGTTGGTGACTTTCTATTTTCTGTGTTGCTAGAGATTATGTGAAGCCTAACATTGTGCATAGACAATTCTAGAGCATTTAAAGAGTTTTTCACATAAAGAATAGTGTATATACAGGGAGTGCAGAATTATTAGGCAAATGAGTATTTTGACCACATCATCCTCTTTATGCATGTTGTCTTACTCCAAGCTGTATAGGCTCGAAAGCCTACTACCAATTAAGCATATTAGGTGATGTGCATCTCTGTAATGAGAAGTGGTGTGGTCTAATGACATCAACACCCTATATTAGGTGTGCATAATTATTAGGCAACTTCCTTTCCTTTGGCAAAATGGGTCAAAAGAAGGACTTGACAGGCTCAGAAAAGTCAAAAATAGTGAGATATCTTGCAGAGGGATTGCAAAGCTTCTGAAGCGTGATCATCGAACAATCAAGCGTTTCATTCAAAATAGTCAACAGGGTCGCAAGAAGCGTGTGGAAAAACCAAGGCGCAAAATAACTGCCCATGAACTGAGAAAAGTCAAGCGTGCAGCTGCCAAGATGCCACTTGCCACCAGTTTGGCCATATTTCAGAGCTGCAACATCACTGGAGTGCCCAAAAGCACAAGGTGTGCAATACTCAGAGACATGGCCAAGGTAAGAAAGGCTGAAAGACGACCACCACTGAACAAGACACACAAGCTGAAACGTCAAGACTGGGCCAAGAAATATCTCAAGACTGATTTTTCTAAGGTTTTATGGACTGATGAAATGAGAGTGAGTCTTGATGGGCCAGATGGATGGGCCCGTGGCTGGATTGGTAAAGGGCAGAGAGCTCCAGTCCGACTCAGACGCCAGCAAGGTGGAGGTGGAGTACTGGTTTGGGCTGGTATCATCAAAGATGAGCTTGTGGGGCCTTTTCGGGTTGAGGATGGAGTCAAGCTCAACTCCCAGTCCTACTGCCAGTTTCTGGAAGACACCTTCTTCAAGCAGTGGTACAGGAAGAAGTCTGCATCCTTCAAGAAAAACATGATTTTCATGCAGGACAATGCTCCATCACACGCATCCAAGTACTCCACAGCGTGGCTGGCAAGAAAGGGTATAAAAGAAGAAAATCTAATGACATGGCCTCCTTGTTCACCTGATCTGAACCCCATTGAGAACCTGTGGTCCATCATCAAATGTGAAATTTACAAGGAGGGAAAACAGTACACCTCTCTGAACAGTGTCTGGGAGGCTGTGGTTGCTGCTGCACGCAATGTTGATGGTGAACAGATCAAAACACTGACAGAATCCATGGATGGCAGGCTTTTGAGTGTCCTTGCAAAGAAAGGTGGCTATATTGGTCACTGATTTGTTTTTGTTTTGTTTTTGAATGTCAGAAATGTATATTTGTGAATGTTGAGATGTTATATTGGTTTCACTGGTAAAAATAAATAATTGAAATGGGTATATATTTGTTTTTTGTTAAGTTGCCTAATAATTATGCACCGTAATAGTCACCTGCACACACAGATATCCTCCTAAAATAGCTAAAACTAAAAACAAACTAAAAACTACTTCCAAAAATATTCAGCTTTGATATTAATGAGTTTTTTGGGTTCATTGAGAACATGGTTGTTGTTCAATAATAAAATTAATCCTCAAAAATACAACTTGCCTAATAATTCTGCACTCCCTGTAGTTAAATGCATTTGTGTATTCATACATAGTAACATAGTAACATAGTTTATTCGTTTTTTTGAATATTCGTCATTTTTTTCCATCTGACATCATGATTCCCTCCTGCTTAAGTTGCTTGTGGGCCAATGACTCATTGTCCCACAAGCAAGAAGCAGGGAGGAATCATGTGTTCGGATGGAAAAAATGCTAAATATTCGATATAACAAATACAGTATAGACCAAAAGTTTGGACACACCTTCTCATTCAAAGAGTTTTCTTTATTTTCATGACTATGAAAATTGTAGATTCACACTGAAGGCATCAAAACTATGAATTAACACATGTGGAATTATATACATAACAAACAAGTGTGAAACAACTGAAAATATGTCATATTCTAGGTTCTTCAAAGTAGCCACCTTTTGCTTTGATTACTGCTTTGCACACTCTTGGCATTCTCTTGATGAGCTTCAAGAGGTAGTCCCCTGAAATGGTTTTCACTTCACAGGTGTGCCCTGTCAGGTTTAATAAGTGGGATTTCTTGCCTTATAAATGGGGTTGGGACCATCAGTGGCATTGAGGAGAAGTCAGGTGGATACACAGCTGATAGTCCTACTGAATAGACTGTTAGAATTTGTATTATGGCAATAAAAAAGCAGCTAAGTAAAGAAAAATGAGTGGCCATCATTACTTTAAGAAATGAAGGTCAGTCAGTCAGTCAGCCGAAAAATTGGGAAAACTTGACCTGGCCTCCACAGTCACTTGACCTGAACCCAATCAAGATGGTTTGAGGTGAGCTGGACCGCAGAGTGAAGGCACAAGGGCCAACAAGTGCTAAGCATCTCTGAAAAATCCTTCAAGACTGTTGGAAGACCATTTCAGGGGACAACCTCTTGAAGCTCATCAAGAGAACGCCAAGAGTGTGCAAAGCAGTAATCAAAGCAAAAGGTGGCTACTTTGAAGAACCTAGAATATGACATATTTTCAGTTGTTTCACACTTGTTTGTTATGTATATAATTCCACATGTGTTAATTCATAGTTTTGATGCCTTCATAGTCATGAAAATAAAGAAAACTCTTTGAATGAGAAGGTGTGTCCAAACTTTTGGTCTGTACTGTATATAGCACTATATTCAAAATATTCGCAAATTCTTGAAGTGTCGATATTCGAGATAAAAATTAGCTTTTCGAATATTCGCTCTCAGCACTAGTGTTTGATCGGGGGATTAAGTTTTTTTTCCAGATTCTGGAAAGCGTTCTGTACTCGACTGGGGGTACAATTGTCCATTTCTTCGAATTTTCATCCTCAGTTGAACGGACAGACAGAGCGCGACAATCAGAATCTGGAGACTTACTTGAGATGTTTTGATTCGGAGAACCAGGAGGAGTGGTCTTCATTCTTGTCGTTAGCTCAGTTTGCCATTAATAACCGTAGACAGGAGTCTACTGATAAGTCTCAGTTTTTTGGAGCATATGGATTCCATCCACAGTTTGGCACATTTTCTGGTTCTCAAACTTCCGGTATTCCTGAGGAGGAACGATTTTCCTCTTCTTTGTCTTCGATTTGGCGGAAAATTCAAAATAACCTGAAAAAGATGGGCAACAGGTATAAGCGTGTGGCTGACAGGAGACGTATGAATGGTCCGGACCTGAGAGTGGGTGATTCTGTGTGGCTGTCCACAAGAAACATTAAGCTTAAGGTACCTTCTTGGAGGTAAGGCTAAAAAAAGACATCTGTCAATCCACTTCAGCCTGTTATCCTGCAAGTTAATCCAGAGGAAGGCAAAAAAAAAACTGTGAGGTAGAAGCCAATTTTCATCACTTTAGGGGACAAAAAAATTCCTTCCCGACTCCATTCAGGAAATCAAAATAACGTCCTGGATCAACAACCCATGTGTCACGTTCAGTGTGGGGGGGAAACTCCACAATAAACACAGGAGGGGAGGGGAACAGTAACTGGGTCTAGAAATTAGGGAAGAAACAGGTCACCTCCTAGACAACCCTAATCGATTACCTATCAATATGAATAGACCTTGAAGGTAGGAATATTTATAAGCAGTATACCTAGGCCCTGATTTCCCTATAAGGCCCCGGAATAAGTATAGGACCAGAGACAACCCATTCCTCCCCAGATGGATGAATGGAACTCTGTCTCAGGCCCAGATACAACAACAGGGAATATAACAAATACAAACAAACACGACACTTAACTGCTATAGAGATGGAAGAACAGGAACACCAGAGAGGATCTCACACCAGCTCAGCCAAACCCAAATCAACCACATAGTCAGAAGGGTGAAGTGAAACTATAAATTGTAGAAGTGATGCCCACTAAGCAACAGCTGAGAAAAGGGACGTGGTCATTAACCCTATCAACACTGAATCAAGAGAAATTAAGTAGTCTGTTATATTCCTCTACGCTCAGCCAAACTCCTTGATTTCCTGACATCAGTCATCTGAGGGACTGTGACAGTACCCCCCCTTCTACTGGTGACCTCCGGGCACCCAGGACCGACCTTATCAGGATGGGCTCTGTGAAAGGCCTTCACCAGACAATTCGCATTAACATCAGCCGCAGGAACCAACATCCTCTCCTCTGGTCTGTAACCCTTCCAGTGGACGAGATACTGGAGGGATCTAGGGAGAACTCGGGAGTCCACAATCCTGGTGATTTGAAATTCTAAATTACCGTCCTCCATGACAGGAGCAGGAGGCAAGGAGGACGGCTCAACAGGTTCGACACATTTCTTCAACAACGACTTATGAAATACATTATGAATTTTCAAAGCCTGGTGAAGTTCAAGACGGAAAGCTACAGGGTTAACAATGGCAGTGATCTTATATGGACCAATAAATCTTGGGCCCAATTTCCAAGAAGGTACCTTAAGCTTAATGTTTCTTGTGGACAGCCACACAGAATCACCCACTCTCAGGTCCGGACCATTCATACGTCTCCTGTCAGCCACACGCTTATACCTGTTGCCCATCTTTTTCAGGTTATTTTGAATTTTCCGCCAAATTGAAGACAAAGAAGAGGAAAATCATTCCTCCTCAGGAACACCGGAAGTTTGAGAACCAGAAAATGTGCCAAACCTTGGATGGAATCCACATGCCCCAAAAAATGCCGACTTATCAGTGGGCTCCTGTCTACGGTTATTAATGGCAAACTCAGCTAACGACAAGAATGAAGACCACTCCTCCTGGCTCTCCGAATAAAAACATCTCAAGTAAGTCTCCAGATTCAGATTGGTGCGCTCCGTCTGTCCGTTCAACTGAGGATGAAAATCCGAAGAAAAGGACAATTGTACCCCCAGTCGGGTACAGAACGCTTTCCAGAATCTGGAAAAAAAACGTAATCCCCCGATCAGACACTAGTGCTGAGAGCGAATATTCAAAAAGCTAATTTTTATCTCGAATATCGACACTTCGAGAATTCGCGAATATTTAGACTATAGTGCTATATATTTGTTATATTGAATATTCGTCATTTCTTCCATCTGAACAAATGATTCCTCCCTGCTTCTTGCTTGTGGGCCAATGAGTCATTGGCCCACAATCAACTTAAGCAGGGAGGAATCATGACTTCAGATGGAAAAAAATGACGAATATTCAAAAAAACTAATATATAGCACTATATTCAATATAGTGCTATATATTCATATTTTAGAATATTTGTCATTTTTTTCCGTCTTAAGTGAACACTGAACACTGTTCACTTCAGATGGGAAAAAATTACGAATATTCTAAAATATGAATATATAACACTATATTGAAAATACACAAAATACACAAATAAAAAAGGATTCTTTACGGTAAGAGCAGTGAGACTATGGAACTCTCTGCCTGAGGAGGGGGTGATGGTGAGTACAATAAAAGAATTCAAGAGGGGCTTGGATGAATTTCTGGAGTGTAATAATATTACAGGCTATAGCTACTAGAGAGGGGTTGTTGATCCAGGGAGTTATTTTGATTGCCTTTATTGGAGTCGGGAAGGAATTTTTCTCCCCTTAAGTGGGGGAAATTGACTTCTACCTCACTGGGGTTTTTTGCCTTCCTCTGGATCAACTTGCAGGATAACAGGCCGAACTGGATGGACAAATGTCTTTTTTTCGGCCTTATATACTATGTTACTATATTACTATATTCGTTTTTTAGAATATTCGTAATTTTTTTCCATCTGCATTCATGATTCCCCCCTGCTTAAGTTGCTTGTGGGCCAAAGACTCATCGGCCCACAAGCAAGAAGCAGGGAGGAATCATGTGTTCAGATGGAAAAAATGACGAATATTTTAAAAACTAATATATAGCACTGTATTCTATAGTGCTATATATTCGTTTTTGATCGACGCCTGTATTGATTGCATAATATTCGCATATTACACGATCATTACCTTGCCGATTTTCGAGTAAAAAAAAAATGCTATAAAATGTGCCATTATGCTAAACCGATCTACTACCACCAGGATCACATTTTTTCCCAAATAATTTTGGTAAATCCGTGATAAAGTCCATGGACAGGGGGCGTGGCCTGACCGAGCTCGATGGCGGCTGCTTGAGAACAGAGCTCCTGCCACTAGATCCCGTTTCAGCACATTTCTAAGCACCATCCGACTAAAAGGATGAAGATTCAGCCTAAAGACTCGTCCAGAACCACTGCAGAGCAAAGGAGAGAGCTCCAACAGCACTCCGACATGGAGAAGTACCTCCAGAAGCCGGCTCCTCAGATACCCGCGCGCTCAAATAAGATGGCGCTGAAGCGGAGTGAGGTAGATGAAGCGGCCGGAGACGCTAGCTATGCAGCTGTGCACGGTGAATCGAGTGAGGTGAGCGGATTGCATACGGACTGCATACAGAGGATGACTCAGCAGCTCTCACCCGAGATTTTTTAGAAAGTGCTCTTCAAAGGGCTTTAGCCCCGATTGCTGCCGATCTAAGCACTATAAAGGCGGAGGTCTGCCATATTGGGGACAGAGTAGAGTACCTGGAGCAAACACAAGACGCCATGATTACCTGTAATACAGCGGTCAAAAGCTCACTGGGCTCGCACACCAGAGCCATGAACAGCTTGTTACTCCAGATGGAGGACCAGGAAAATAGGAATCGGAGGCGCAACATAAGAATAAGAGGTCTCCCTGAGGCAGAAGACAGTGAGAACTTGTTTGCAGTGATGGACTCACTATTAATTTCCTTATTAGGCCAGGATAGAGCCAAGGGCATTACAATTGAAAGAGTGCACCGAGCACTGAGACCCAAACCAGGATCCTCTGAAAATCCCAGAGGCATTATATGTGGCTTACTAAGCTATAGAGATACAGAGGAAGTTCTGCAAACGGCGAGGAAGAAAGGAGAATTGTCACTACAGGGCAGAAGTGTACAGATATTCCAGGACTTGGCGGCTTCCACACTTCAAAAGCGAAGACTGCTGAAACCGCTAACTGATCTTCTACGCACTTCAAAGATTCCGTACAGGTGGCTATTCCCCTTTGGCTTATTGATCACCACAGGGAACCACCGGTTTACTGTCGGTGCTCCTGCTGATCTGATACCTTTTTGGGATATGACGGACATAACACCGGTAGAAGTCCCCTCATGGCTACCAGTGGCATCTGAGGAAGAGCTACCACCATTACCTAAAACCTCGCCCTGGATAAAACCAAAGCAGCAACGAGCAGGACGTAACAGGAAAGCAGCAAGCAGAGAAATGGACACTTGATCTCCTGAAAGACGAGATGTCGGGTTTTGCCTGGTTTGCCTTAATGCCGTTTGATCTCAAGATTGATTGACCGTTTAGCTGTTATGCTGCCCTTCTTGCTCTCTATTAGCCCTTTGTTGCGTTTTCAAATGCTAGGTTTTAATGCTCTCTGAATGCTGGGCGCTAATGTTCTAGAGTCATCAGTTATTGATATTATTTTCACTTGAATCTAATCCATTCCCGTTAAGCATGTTCTTAGACAGCAGAAGGGTGGTCAATTGCCATTTGTAGTCTATCCATTTGGGCTGAGAGGGGATCTAGGCCGATCAGGATATACTATTGTTGTTCAATTATTTTATTCAGGCATAAAAAAATGTAACAACATGTACCATTATAAAGTGCGAAACACAACATAATTAAAAGCGATATCAATAGGGTTACATTAATTTAAGCAAGAAGCTCCCACTTACATAGAACCCATGGCGAAGAGTGTTTTTTAAAGCCTTTGGACGAACATGAAACAGGACAAACGGGGGGAGACAAACTTAGACAACACAAACAAACACAAAGGGGTAAAGACATACTGCAAGTATCTTCAATGCAAGCAAGCATCTACAATTTATCTGTACCGATCTAGCCAATCCATAAACCTCTGGGACCCTTTAAACAGAATCCATGGCCTCCACACTTTCAGGTATTTCTGATCCAGTCCCGCATCCTCTGCAATCAATTCCTCCATTCTACGTAAGTTCTCAAACGTCTCCAACCATTCTGTCATTTTTGGAGTGTCCTGTGATTTCCAATGCCTAGGCAACACCAGACGAGCCGCCTGCATAAAAAATCTCAGGAGGCCCTTCTTGGCTAGGATATACTATTAACAACTGATCACCCCCCACTACTGAAAGGAATTGCAAATTAGATACAGAAGTACCTGCTATGTCATGCGATTCCTATTTGGTTTACTGTTGGTTTTATTTTCTTGAGTACCTAATGTTTATGCTCCATTTTCTGGTCACATATGTCACATGCAAAGCAGCTTTTTCTATACATCACATGAATGGCACCACTAGTACTTAATATAGCAACCTTTAATGTGCATGGCTGCAAAGGCCCCGTTAAACGGAGTCGTATATTCCGAATAATTAAGAATGCAGCAGTAGACATAATAATGCTACAAGAGACATTTTACGTCTCGCTGTATACCCAATTTAGGCAGTTCCTCTTTTCACTATTGGTACCACGCATGCTCAGATAAATCTGCTTCCAAGGGGGTTAGTATTGGGCTGAAAACAGGTATACTTTTCACGTTTCACTCCCAATTAATAGATCCGGAGGGCAGGTATATACTAGTGAACTGTGAAATAGGTCACACGAAAATTACATTATGCAACTTATACGCCCCGAATGTCAAACCGGTGAGCTGGCTTTTGGAGACTCTGGACTTTGGAGACTCTTTTGGTTGGGTGTTTATAGGAGGTGATTTCAACCTAGTCTTAAATCCATTGCTAGACTCTTCATCCCAAAGGTCGGCTGTCTCGTTCAGAGCACTTAAATCCTTGAAAACGCGTTTGAGAGACCTTCATGTTGTTGATGTGTGGCGATCAGTACATGGGGATAGACGGGATTACTCCTTTTATTCAAACCCTCATAAGTCTTATCAAAGACTTGACTACTTTCTTATTCCTGAACAGCATTTAACTTTAGTCAAGTCCGCTACTATCGATAACATAACGATTTCTGATCATGCCATGATGAGCTGCGTCATTACACTCCCTGAGGTGTCTGGGAGGGAGTGGTCATGGAGACTAAATCATACATTATTAGATACACAAACGCACGTTGACAGTATCTCGAAAAAACTGAGAGATTATTTTGACATAAACGTTAACACTGCCACAACACCCACTATTACCTGGGAGGCGCACAAGGCGGTAATACGTGGGGAGTTTATAGCGCTAGGATTGCACCTTAAAAAAGAGCGTACAAAACGGTTGACGGATTTGTTATCCAAAATCTCTCAGCTGGAAAAATCGCACAAAAAATCACTGGCTGTGAAGGATTTTGAGTCACTAGTTACTCTCAGGCAAGATCTTAAATATCTACTAAACATTAAATCCGCTAAAGCGTATTTAAGAGTAAAACAAAAGCACTATGTACATGGGAACAGAGGCAGTAGGATACTCTCGGCAATGATTAAAAAGAGAACAGAGCAGTAATTTATCAAACAAATGAAAACATCTGAAGGTGCGTTAACTACAGGCGCTAGTGAGATATCCAAAGTGTTCACAACATATTACCATGATTTATATAATATAAGAAAAGACGAACCTAGTGGAGTAACTCAGGAAAGGAGTAATAAGATGACGACCTACTTACAAAACCTCAATTTACCAATGTTATCTGGAGCAGATAAGGAAAAACTGACAGCCCCTATAACATTGGGAGAAATAGAGAAAGTTCTAAAATCTATCCCCAAAGGCAAGAGTCCAGGACCGGATGGTTTAACAGTAGCTTACTACAGAAAATTCCTCCCCACACTAGGTCCCCATCTAGGTTCCCTCTTCAACTCACTACTGCGAGGAGTGCCTTTGCCCAGACAATCTTTTGAAGCCCATATTACAGTGTTGCCCAAACCAGGCAAGGATCCGGCCCTACCAGCTAGTTATAGGCCAATATCACTGCTTAATGCAGATATCAAACTTTGGGCGAAGATTTTGGCTCATAGGGTCGCGTCCTTACTCAAAGACTTAATCTTCCCAGAACAATCCGGTTTTGTGGGGGGCAGAGAGTGCAGAGACAGTACATTTCGGGTAATACAAGCTCAGCAGTATGCCTTATCACATGGAAGGGGGCTCACTCTCCTGAGCACAGATGCTGAAAAGGCATTTGATAGGGTGGACTGGCAGTCTATGGAAGCCACTTTATACAGATTTGGATTTCCCCTTCAATATGTGGCCACTGTGCTGTCTCTGTACTCCTCACCCACAGCGAGGATACGTATAAACGGTAATCTCACGCCTCATTTTAAAATACAAAATGGGACCCGTCAAGGTTGTCCATTGTCACCAACTTTATTTATTCTGTGCCTAGAGACCTTCCTTCAGGCCATTAGACAGGATAGGGACATTCAGGGACTTAGCATCGGCTCTCAGACCCACAAATTTGCGGCATTTGCTGATGACATGCTTCTACTACTATCCAACCCACTAGAAGCATTTCCAGCACTTTTGAGACAATTGGACGTATTCGGAGATTTGTCCAATTTCAAAATAAATTTATCCAAATGCGTAGCATTGGGAATTAACACTTCTCAAACAACCATAGCTCACCTCAAGGCAAATTATTCCTTTCAATGGCAAACGGATAGTATAGGTTACTTGGGTGTTCACATAACTAGAGACCCTAATCAGCTGTTTTTACAAAACTATCCCAAGTTATTGGCAGACATTAAAACCCAATTAAAGGAACTGAAAATTCCCTTTTTGACTTGGTTAGGGAGGAAGAATGTGCTGAAGACATATATTCTCCCTAAACTTCTGTACTTGATGCAGACTTTACCAGTAGTTTTACCTCAGCGCTATTTGGCTCAAATACGGAAAACATTTTCCACGTTTGTCTGGAACCAGGCTAAATCCAGATTGGCTTATAAGAGACTGATCTTACCTAAATATAAAGGAGGCTTTGGATTGCCAGATATTTGTGGATACTACGGAGCATTTCAAATGAGACTACACTCAGAGATAGCAAATCCCCGAGTCACTAAGTTAGGCTGCCAAATCGCTAGGAAGATATTGGGGCCGAGAAAATTAGCCATGCTATGGGATCCCTGTAAAAAATCCTCTTTCGGAGGTGACTTCCCTAACTCCTTGCGTGGTATGTTTGACAGCTGGTTTAAATTATCGAAACATTTACATCCCTCAAGCTGCCTATCGCCCTTCACTCCTATTGGGTACCTCCCCTATTTACTCCAAGCCGATTTTCAAGATGATATGGGACTATGGGCAGCATTGGGAGATGCGGCAATCGGCGATATCTTAGATAACAGAATGGTCCCCACTATCCACACTCTGAAAGCCAGGTTCAAGCACATCACTTAGGCTGCAACCCATTATTCTCAGTTCAGTAAGTTATGCACTCAGTATTTAATGAACACTACGAGTAGTTATACCCCTACTTGGTATGACGCAATATGGAATCAATCCGTTCACATGAAGGGCACTGTCTCGCGACTTTATAACGAAATACTAGAGCTAGATTCTGACTCCAAACCGTCATTTGTTGTACAGTGGGAGTAGGAGATTGGACAATCTTTAGATGAGGACACTATAGAAAGAATACTTGGCCATTCTCATGGCTACTCAAGATGTATTAAGATTCAGGAAAATGCTTTTAAAATAGTCACGAGATGGTACAGAACTCCTGATAAGTTGCACACTATTACCCCTTCAATATCTGCGGAATGCTGGAGGTGTCGTGAAGCTAAAGGTACTATGCATCACATATGGTGGTCGTGTCCACAAATTACAAAATATTGGGACTCAATATCGAGGGAGGTCCAAAAGATATGCAAGATTAACTCCCCCATCACTCCATTAGTAGCCCTTCTCAATCTACCCGATAGTCATTACAAACTGACCAACAACTCCTTACCTGCACAACTGATCGCTGCAGCAAAACTACTTATCCCAAAATATTGGCTATCCAAGGAGATTCCCAGTCTGAAAGAATGGGTTTTTAAAGTCCAGGAGATTTATCAGTTAGAAGAACTAACTTGGCTGGGAGACTCTCTCTCATGACAGGTTTCTCTTAGTCTGGGAAAAATTGTCTGAATGGTATAGGAGCTACGTTGGTTGAGACATTTGTATTCAGACACATTTAATTGGGTTCTCAGTACCGGGGATAGACGTAGTTCCTTAAATTCACTTCCCACACGCAGGGCCGTATTAAGAGCATCATGGGCCTGGTGCTGAGGATTTTGCTGGGCCTTTTTATGGAACTGCACTCAGTGTCTTAATTACATATATATTTTATCGATACCATTAAAGTATTTTGTTCCTGCAACTACCCCTTCATTTGGCGTCTATCTTGGCAACATGGAGGGGGACCACGGGAGGGGGATCCTGAGGGTGGGGGCACCCTCAGGGCACTATAGTGTCAGGAAAACCGCTTTGTTTTCCTGACACTATAGTGATCATTTAACATTACTATGAAGATTACTGTTTTCTAGCTGCTGTGGACTGTGGACAACAGCAGCTAGAAACAGTAATTTTCATAGAGCTGTGTTATGATTTATGGACACAGCACTCAGCATGCTTAGCCAGTCAGATAGAAGGCTGGCTAAGCATGCTGAGAGCTGTGTCTAAATAACATAACACATTAAAGGGATTCTGTCACCAGGTTTCACCCCTGTCAGCTAAAAATATGCTGATGTTCAGGGCGTCTTCACGATTCCTAATGTGGGCTTATAAATGTCATCTGTGGGCTTATTTAGCTAAAAAACAGCTTTTACTAACCTGTCAGTCAAACAAATAAGGTGCCCAAGGGGATGTTAATGGATGCAAGGTGCCGGCCGCACCCGCCGCCGTTCGTGCCCAGCGCCGCCTTTCCAGACTTCTGCGCCGCCTCCTAATCCTCTGTGCCGCCTCTCGCTCTCCCTCCCTCCCCCCTCCTCCTGCTGCAGGATCTCGCGCATACAGGCGTTGAGCGAAGTGTCGGCGCATGCGCACTTCGCTGTAAGAAGCCAAATGGAGAAGTCCGCACGGGCGCATCAGGCAGAGCCCTGTGCGCAAGCGCAAGATCTTACAGCAGAAGGAGGGGGGAGGGAGGGAGAGCGAGAGGCGGCACAGAGGATTAGGAGGCAGTGCAGAAGTCCGGAAAGGCGGCGCTGGGCACGAACGGTGGTGGGTGCGGCCGAGCTGCTAGTGCTTGCCTTGCCTCAGCTCTGATTGGTTGGTGGGCGGGGAGGGGAGGGGCTGGCAGAAGCAGCTTCCACTCTAGGATCATATTACGCTCCTCCCGAGTCCCTCCCTCAGGCTCCCTGCTGCCAGCGTGAAGTGAGCGTCTCTGCAGTGTCTGTGCTATATGTGACGCTGCGCTGTGTACAACAGAGGACTTTTAGCGCGGGCCGCTCCCCGACGGCCTTTTGGCTGGCGGATGGGCCTATTTTATGGTAGGGGCCTGGAGCTGCAGCTCCATCAGCCCCTACGTTAATCCGGCCCTGCCCACACGTATCAGAGTATAACATAACATACCTCTAGCAAATTGAAGGTCAAGGTTGAAACCAAAATGAGTACGGCTTATAGCAGTAAGTTTTTTCCGCAAGTCTACTTCAGTTTGCACGTGCAAGCCATGATTGTGTCACTTCCTTCATCACATTAATTTTATTCCTACACTTTACTGTAATTGTATTTAACCGAAATATGTGACTATTAAGGATTATGGAGTACTTCTTTAATGTTCATTGTTTTTTATATCTGCAAATGTCATGTCAATTGATTATAATATTTGTCAAAATTGAAAATAAAGATTTGACAAAAAAAAAAAAGTCCATGGACAAATGCGTCCAAGGTCTGGACGGGATAGGTAATGGAAAAAGAGATCCAGAAGGCCGAGTATGTGTCACCTTAGCACGAGCACAGGTACTGTACAACAGGCTGACACATAGTCCTCAACACACTTACGCAGCCCCAGCCACTAAAATCTGCGCGAGATGAGATCGAAAGTGGATCTACTCCCAGGGCGTCCAGCCAAAACAGTACAGTGATGTTCCTCCAATAACTTACGACATAAGTCTGAAGGAACAAACAATTTCCCTAGAGGACAAGAGTTCGGTGCATCCTCTTGGGCCTCCAACACCACCTTAGCCTCAAGATCAGGATATAGGGCTGATATGACTACCGCTTCAGACAAAATAGGACTAGGATCTTTAGAATCACCCCCTCCTCCCCCAGGAAAGCTGCGCGACAAAGCATCCGCCTTGACGTTCTTAACCCCAGGGCGGTAGGTGACAATGAAGTTAAATCTGGTGAAAAACAGCGACCATCTGACCTGCCTTAGATTCATTCGTTTAGCCGACTCAAGGTCAGGCAGATTTTTGTGATCAGTAATTACCGTAATAGGATGAATTGCTCCTTCCAACCAATGGCGCCATTCTTCAAAAGACAACTTAAAGGGTTTCTGTCACCCACAAAACTCTTTTTTTTTTTTTTTTGGATAGTTAGATTCCTTATAGGGCGATATAGGAGAATATAATAGTCTTACTTACTTTCATGCGGCCGATTCTTTATAAAACGAAGTTTTATAATATGTAAATGAGGGCTCTACCAGCAAGTAGGGCGTCTACTTGCTGGTAGCTGCTGCAGAAATCCGCCCCCTCGCCGTGTTGATTGACAGGGCCAGCCGTGATCTCCTCCTCCGGCCGGCCCGGTCAGCATTTCAAAAATCGCGCGCCTCTGGTCATTCGGCGCAGGCGCTCTGAGATGAGGAGGCTCGTCTCCTCAGTGCGCCTGCGCCGATGACGTCTTCTCTTTCAGTGATGTCATCGGCGCAGGCGCACTGAGGGAGTGCTGAGGAGACGAGCCTCCTCATCTCAGAGCGCCTGCGCCGAATGACCAGAGGCGCGCGATTTTTGAAATACTGACAGGGCCGGCCGGAGGAGGAGATCACGGCTGGCCCTGTCAATCAACACGGCGAGGGGGCGGATTTCTGCAGCAGCTACCAGCAAGTAGACGCCCTACTTGCTGGTAGAGCCCTCATTTACATATTATAAAACTTTGTTTTATAAAGAATCGGCCGCATAAAAGTAAGTAAGACTATTATATTCTCCTATATCGCCCTATAAGGAATCTAACTATCCAAAATAAAAAAAATTAGTTTTGTGGGGTGACAGAAACCCTTTAATGGCCAGCAATTCCCTATTACCCACGTCATAATTTATTTCAGCAGTCGAAAGTTTTTTGGAGAAAAAAGCACATGGGCGCCATTTACTAGGTGAAGGACCTTGCGACAAAATTGCTCCCACCCCTACCTCGGATGAGTCAACCTCTACAATGAATGGCTGAGACACGTCCGGTTGCACCAGAATAGGGGCTGAAGCAAAACATTCCTTCACAGCACAAAAGGCTTGTAATGCCACCTCAGACCAAACAGAGAAATCGACCCCCTTCCTATTCATGTCTGTTAAAGGTTTAACCACAGTTGAATAGTTCAAGATGAATTTAAAGTAGTAGTTGGTGAATCCCAAAAAACACATAAGCGCTTTCAGATTTTCGGTTCGATCCCAGTCCAACACTGCACAGACTTTCTCGGGATCCATACTAAAGCCTGAGGATGAGAACAGGTAACCCAGGAATTGCGCTTCCTGAACAGCAAAAACACATTTTACCATCTTCGCATACAATTTATTCTCTCTTAGGATCTGTAACACCTGTCTCACATGATCCTTATGAGTCTCTGTGTCTGGAGAATAAATTAGTATGTCATCCAGATATATGCAATGAGCTGGACCGGGGTGCACACTCTGATGCCAAATTATGCAATGGTTGGGTCAGGTGTAGGTGATAGTCTATAGTTTTGTTCGTGACGCCAATTGCAGCGTGCGCAGGGTACAAACACAGGGCACTCCAAGATGTTATAACTCACGCCCCAGGTTAGGAATGCCAGAGTGGTGTAATGTCTCTGCATGGTGGTGATAATGATGTCAACGGTATCTCCTACCTGGGTACGGCTGGACTCCTGGATCCTGGCTCACTTGCAATAAATTGAGTGTGGTGCTAGTAGGATTAATAGAGGAATTTGCAGCAGCAATTGAGATCCAGACCTTGGGTGAAGTTCAAACTTGTCGTTACTGATTGTAACTTTCATCCAAGCAAGATACAGCTTTAGTCTTAGGTCCCAGCCGGTATTGGCAATGGGTGGCAGGGATTTATCTTCTTCTCTATCAACCTGGAGCTTGCAGGAAAGGACGTCTGCTTTGTAGCTCTATACTGTGGCAGGAATTTGGCTTCTGCACTTTCTATCTTCTGCTGTATGGGGCTGACTAGCTGAGGAGGAATATGGCTTCTCCTGGGTCTCTGGACTTTACTCACAGTTATCTTGACTGGGTATGGTTTCTTCCTGTAACTGGAGTTGTCTGCTTGCTGCATCCAGCCGAGGCTGCAGGGCTCAGACTGGGGATGGGGATCAATGTCTCAGCCGAGACAAGATCCTGGTTTGGTTCTCTATATCTGGGAGCTCCTGAAGACTAACACTCAGCCTTCCCCAACAGGGGTGGCTGGCAAACTGACTCTAACTTTCTACTCCACCTATGAGGCAGGATGTGGGCACAGCCCACTCTGCTCATAGAGGGGGGAGCTAAGCTGGAACGAACCATTCCAGCCTAGATATACTAAACTAAACCTAGCTCCTTACCAGACCATTGATGCCACCTGCTGGTGAACATGGAAATTACAGCAATATACATGTAACATGGTTTTATGCACAGTTGTGAGGATATAATGTAAAATTACGCGAGATGACAAGGTAAATGCTTTTAAGAGATTGTAGCGGGGTAAAAGAGTTTAGATACACAACTCTGGGGTGTTACATTCCCCCTTACTTCGAGTTAAGCCGCCCTCGGCTTATGCTTACGAGGGGAGGAACCAGCTCTGGGGTACCCAAATAAGTACAAAGTGCTGCATGTATTACATATAATGACAAACAAAGACTAACATAACAGCTACCCTAGGTTCCTGCCTGCATGAGTAGGGTGTCCTAATTAACAGTTTCCCTCTCGATACAACCAGTGAACCAAGGTCTGCACTAAGCAATCACTTCTGACTAACTTTGAAGTGTTCTGAGCTCTGTAAACACCAAAGGAAGCATGGTAGTGTCTTTACTCTGTAGTCCCACCATTATGTAATGAAATGCCCTAAAATGGAAGGGTGGCTTTATCCTGTATTCCCTTCCCTGCACCAAAGTTAAAATATAAGGCTTATAGCATGATCACTATGGTGACTATGGGTAGCTAAAAGGATCTAAGGCTTGAGGTACCATACCGTAGGCAAAGGCACAGAAGGGGAGGTATTAGCATCTCCATGCACTTCTGGCAGTCACAGGAAGAGGGTATGATAATCCCATGAAACTCCTGGAAGACACCTCAGGATGGGAGCAATCCTGAACACATAACAAGCGGGAAGGAGGGGTCAAAAACTCCTCTAACCATTCCCGAAGCAGCGGGGTTACTCGTGTTGTTACTAGACCTGCCAGGACTTACCACTTGGTCCTACCCGGGTGTAGGATATTAGTATTAGGCCTCAGGCACACAACCGTTTTTTTTTTTTTGCGGTCCGCAAAAACGGGGTCCGTAGGTCCGTGATCCGTGTCCGTTTTTTCTTCCGTGGGTCTTCCTTGATTTTTGGAGGATCCACGGACTTGAAGGAACAAGTCGTTTTGGTGTCCGCCTGGCCGTGTGGAGCCAAACGGATCCGTCCTGATTTACAATGCAAGTCAATGGGGACCGATTCGTTTGACGTTGACACAATATGGTGCAATTGCAAACGGATCCGTCCCCCATTGACTTTCAATGTAAAGTCAGGAGTCCCTATTATACCATCGGATCTGAGTTTTCTCCAATCCGATGGTATATTTTAACTTGAAGCGTCCCCATCACCATGGAATGCCTCTATGTTAGAATATACCATCGGATTTGAGTTAGATCGTGAAAACTCATATCCGACAGTATATTCTAACACAGAGGCGTTCCCATAGTGATTGGGACGCTTCAAGTTAGAATATACTATAAAGTGTGTACATGACTGCCCTCTGCTGCCTGGCAGCACCCGATCTCTTACGGGGGCTGTGATCCGCACAATTAACCCCTCAGGTGCCGCACCTGAGGGGTTAATTGTGCGTATCATAGCCCCCTGTAAGAGATCAGGTGCTGCCAGGCAGGAGGGAGCACACCCTCCTCCCTCCCCAGTTTTAAATTTATTGGTGGCCAGTGCGGCCCCCCTCCCTCCTCTGTATTACTGTACATTCATTGGTGGCCAGTGCGGCCCCCCCTCCCTCCCCCTGTATTACTGTACATTCATTGGTGGCCAGTGCGGCCCCCCCCCCCCCCCCCCCCTCCTAATCAAAATCCCCCCCCTATCATTGGTGGCAGTGGAGAGTTCCGATCGGAGTCCCAGTTTAATCGCTGGGGCTCCGATCGGTAACCATGGCAACCAGGACGCTACTGCAGTCCTGGTTGCCATGGTTACTTAACAATTTTTAAAATCATTATACTTACCTTCGCTGTCTGTGACCGGCCGGGCGCTCCTCCTACTGGTAAGTGAAAGGTCTGTGCGGCGCATTGCTTATAGCACAGACCTGTCACTTACCAGTAGGAGGAGCGCCCGGACGGTCACAGACATCGCAGGTAAGTATAATGCTTCTAAAAATTGCCATGGCAACTTTTTCTTGAAGTACTTGATGTAGAATCCTATGGAAACAGGCAAAAGTCAATTGTAATCCACAGAAATAATAAAGTTAATTGTAATCCATTAGGAGGTATAAAATGTCATATAAAACACATAAAAGCAGCATATTAAGAACCATAGTTCCATAAGGTTATCAAGTAACCTGAGAAAGGGGATAAAACAATGTGCAAACTTTGGCACAGCCTGGGATGTAAAGGGTTATTGAAGGTGAAGATGGGGTTTAAATTATGTTGAAGATGGGGGGAGTCCTTATTGCACATGACCATCAGGGTGAGGACGAAATAGGGCAGACTGCAAAGGAAAACATTAAAACACTGCCAACGGGTCCTCACCCGTCAGAACAGTCCATGACGTGGCTCCCATTAGTCCAGGTGTTGAAGAGAAGGGCACTTAGAGAAGGACTTCCAGGTCCTCTTCGCTGGTAGAGCTACTGAAGCTCATTAGAGGGCGCTCTTGCCTCTGGTAACTCCGTTTTGCAGCTGTAGTGGTGCGCCACTGCCCTCTGGTGGTGTCTTTTGGAATTGGCTAAACAGTCAGCCTGGTGAATGCAGCTGTGACATGCTGCAAGCCAGGATCCCTAGCCGGTGCAGAGGTGGTTAATACCTCCGGCTGAAGGGGTTTAGGCAGGCAAACAGGGGGTGCCTGTGGCAGCTTCCAGGGCAAAATGTAGGGTTGCACTCTGGGATTTAAAGTCAGGACAGAGTTATTTATTTGCCCCACCTGTAGAGTTGGAGCCGCAGCGAGTTCAGGGATCACTATGGGGACCTCCCTGGGTCTAGCAGAGGTGTCCGGTACCACCGGGCACGGTGCAGGGGCAGCTACATGGGTTGGACCGGGGGCCTCAGGGAGCAAAGTGGCTACTACCTGATGTCGCGGCCGGGCGGCCGCTTCCGGTGCCTCCTGCTGGTCATCTTCGGCGGTCGCGGATGTCTCTGGAGCTGGGACGTCAGTCGCTGGAGGTGTAGATGCGGTCAGTGATGCAGAGACCTCCAAGGCCTGGGCGACTTGGCTGGTGGTGGCTTCCGCAGGAGCAGGTTCATCGCTGGCGGCCATCTTGGGGGACATCTCGTCGTTGCATCCAGCCGTTGCGGAGGGATCCACAGCCTCCAGGGTCTGGACTGTAGTCGCAATGTCCTCTTCCGCGGGAGCGGGTTCGGAAAACGGCAGCCATCTTGATTTGGTCGGCAGCGGCTGTCTCGCCACTAGTCGCGGCATGCGTAGGCTCCGGGGACACTCCGAAAGTGCAGGGCCATCTCTCTTCATGAGCTGGGAGTCTCTGGTAAGGTAGCCTCGTACACTAGCTTTCCTTGTATTGCCATCTGGTCCCATTTAGGTGATGGGAGCGCCATATTTCCTGCGTCTCCGCTCTCATTTTCGCGCTCTTGAGAGGGCATTCTTGAGTTTTCCCGCTTCTGAAGGACAAGAAGAAGCAGCACCATATGCAAATATGGCGAATTAACCCTTTGAGTGCTGATGCGCACGTTTTAGCGCTTTCTGGAACCGCAATTAAGTCAATAAAGTAAATTTCCAGGGTTTTGGCACAATTCTTAGATCTTGCAGTATTGTTAAACATGTAATTTGATCTGTTGGCACACAATTGGATCCGGTTCTGTTGGCACACAGTTAGATCCAGTTATGGCAGGGATAGGCACACAATTCGATCTGATCCTGTTTCAGTGACGTCAAAAATGCAATAGAGCTGGACCGGGGTACGCACTCTGATGCAAATTGTGCAATGGTTGGGTCAGGTGTAGGTGATAGTCTATAGTTTTTGTTTGTGAAGCCAATTGCAGTGTGCACAGGGTACAATCACAGGGCACTTCAAGATGTTATAACTCACGCCGCAGGTTAGGAATGCCAGAGTGGTGTAATGTCTCTGTATGGTGGTGATAATGGTGTCAACGGTGTCTCCTTCCTGGGTACGGCTGGACTCCTGGATCCTGGCTCACTTGCAATAAATTGAGTGTGATGATATTAGGAGTATTAGAGGAATTTTGCAGCAGCAATTGAGATCCAGACCTTGGGTGAAGTTCAAACTTGTCTTTACTGATTGTAACTTTCATCCAAGCAAGATACAGCTTTAGTCTTAGGTCCCAGCAGGTATTGGCAATGGTTGGCAGGGATTTATCTTCTGCTCTATCAACCTGGAGCTTGCAGGAAAGGACGTCTGCTTTGTTGCTCTATACTGTGGCAGGAATTTGGCTTCTGCACTTTCTATCTTCTGCTGTATGGGGACTGACTAGCTGAGGAGGAATATTGCTTCTCCTGGGTCTCTGGACTGTACTCACAGTTATCTTCACAGGATATGGTTTCTTCCTGTGAACTGGAGTTGTCTGCTTGCTGCATCCAGCCGAGGCTGCAGGCTCAGACTGGGGATGGGCTTCAATGTCTCAGCCGAGACAAGATCCTGGTTTGGTTTCTCTATATCTGGGAGCTCCTGAAGACTAACACACAGCCTTCCCCAACAGGGGTGACTGGCACACGACTCTAATTCCTTCTCCACCCATGAGGCAGGATGTAGGCACAGCCCACGTCTGCTCACTGAAGGGGGAGCTAAGCTGGAACGCACGATTCCTGCCTAGATATACTAAACTAAACCTAGCTCCTTACCAGAACCATTGCTGCCACCTGCTGGTGAACATGGAAATTACAGCAATATACATTTAACATGGTTTTATGCACAGTTGTGAGGATATAATGTAAAATTACACGAGATGACAAGGTAAATGCTTTTAAGAGATTGTATCGGGGTACAAGAGTTTAGTAACACAACTCTGGGGTGTTACATATACAACAACAAATCTCCCACCAGATGATGAAAGATGTCATTGATAAAGTGTTGAAAACCGCTGGAGCGTTGTTTAACCCAAAGGACATGACCAGATTTTCAAAATGACCCTCAGGGGTATTAAATGCGGTCTTCCACTCATCCCCCTCCCTGATCCTTACTAGATTATATGCCCCCCTCAGATCCAATTTAGAGAACACCTTGGCACAGACAATCTGACTAAACAAATCCGGAATAAAAGGAAGGGGGTAAGGATCACGGACAGAAATACGGTTGAGCTCACGGAAGTCCAGACATGGTCTAATGGTACCATCTTTTTTTTTTACAAAGAACAACCCAGCAGCCACTGGGATTTGGATGGTCTAATATGACCCTAAGCCAAGCTCTCGGTGATATACTCTCGCATAGCCTTTCTTTTGGGCTCCGAAAGATTATACAACCAATATTTGGGCAGTTTAGCTCCAGGAATAAGATTGACAGGACAATCATACTCCTGATGCGAGGGTAACTCCTGGTTACCACTCTCGGAAAACACATCAGAAAATTTGGAAATGAACAAGGGTACAGTTTTAATGGTGACCACAGAGAAAGATGCATTAAGACAGTTGTCCAAGCAAAAATCACTCCAATCAAGTATCTGTCTCGCTTGCCAGTCGATGGTAGAGTTATGTTTGATTAACCATGGTAAGCCTAAAACCATCGGAGCAGGCAGACCCTCCAACACATAACACGAGACAGATTCCTGATGGAAATCACCCACTCTTAAATGGATGTAATTTACCACCTGCGACAGGCATTTTTGGGAAAGAGGTGCAGAATCAAGTGCAAAGACAGAAATGCTTCTCTCTAGTGCACTAGTAGTCAATTCATGAATACAAACAAACTGTCCATCAATCAGGTTAACCCCGACCCCCTGTCGATAAATACCTTGATTTCCACAGTTTTGGACTCTAGCGCCACCTCGGCAGACAGGAGAAATCGGGTACTACCAGTAAATGACAAAAGTAAGTTTTCTTGCACCCCACCCACACCACCAATAGTAATTTGGGGATTAAGCGTTTTTTTTTTTTGTTGTTTACACTTTGACGCTGAATGTACAGACAAATATTTACAAAATGTCCCTTCTTTCCACAACAAAAACTCCCTTCATATGACCAGAGCTCTTACCAGCAGTCCCAGGAGTAGCTCCCCCCAGATGCATAAGCTCCTAACAAGGCATAACCACAAGTGTCTCCCCCTCAGGCGTCTATCCAGACTTACAGCAAGGGACATGGCTGCCTCCAATGACTCAGGTTTTTAATGAAAGGCCAACACGTCCTGCAGCCTCTCAGATAGACCCTGACAGAACTGGCTACGGAGAGCAGGATCATTCCACTTCGTATCCATCTCCTAAATTCAGAGCAATAGATCTCCGTGGAGCGTTCTCCCTGCCGTAAACCACGTAACTTGGTCTCAGCCTGAGAGATCCGATCCAGGTCATCATAAATAAGACCCAAGGCTCTAAAACATTAATCTACCGACTGGAGGGATGGTGATCCGGTCGGCAGAGAAAAGGCCCAAGACTGTGCATCATCCTTAAGCAAAGAAATGATCATACCCACACGTTGACACTCATCCCCAGAAGAGTATGGATGCAGCTTAAAATACAATTTACACGATTCCCTGAACCGAATGAAATTGTCACTACCCCCAGAAAATCTGTCCGGGAGGGCAACCTTAGGTTCAGGGCAGAACTGCCGCCTGTGGTCTCTGAATCCGTAAGACTGTCACGCGGAGGTCAGCTACCTCCAAAGACAGTCCCTGCAGCTGTTCGACCAGTACAGACATAGGATCCATAGCTGCACTGATCTGAACGAAATGGCGTTTTTTGTTGCGATTGATAATGTCACGATCAGTGTGGGAGGGACACTCCACACTGAACACAGGAGGGAAGGGGAACCGTAACTGGGCCTGGAAACTAGGGAACAAACAGGTCACCAACTTCTAGACAACCCTAACCCAGGCCCTGACTACCTATCAATATGAATAGACCTTAAAGGTAGGAATATTCATAAGCAGTATACCTAGGCCCTGATTTCCCTATAAGGCCCTGGAATAAGTATAGGGCCAGAGACAACCCATTCCTCCCCAAATGGACGAATTGAAGTCTCTGTCTCAGGCCCAGATACAACAGCAGGGAATATAACAAATACAAACAAATGTCACACTTAACTTCTGTAAAGATGGAAGAACAGGAACGCCAGAGAGGATCTCACACCAGCTCAGCCAAACCCAAAAGAAACTATCAACCGCATAGTCAGAAGAGTGGGGTGAGACTATAAAGGGTAGAAGGGATGACCACTGAGCAACAGCTGAGAAAAGGGAAGTGGCCATTAACCCTATCAACACTGAATCAAGAGAAATCAAGGAGGCTGTTAGATTCCTCAACGCTCAGCCAATCTCGGTGATTTCCTGACATCAGGACCGTGATACTATCTCTAGTAGCTATAACCTGTAATATTATTGCACTCCAGAAATACTTCCAGGCCCCTCTTGAACTCTTCTAGTGAACTCACCATCACCATCTCCTAAGGCAGAGAGTTCCATAGTCTCACTGCTCTTACCGTAAAGAATCCTCTTTTAAGTTTGTGTACAAACCTTCTTTCCTCCAGACGCAGAGGTTGTCCCCTTGACACTGTCACAGTCCTTGGGATAAATAGATGATGGAGAGATCTCTGTACTGACCCCTGATATATTTATACATAGTTATTAGATCTCCCCTCAGTCGTCTTTTTTCTAAAGTGAATAAACCTAATTTTGATAATCTTTCAGGGTACTGTAGTGCACCCATTTCAGTTATTACTTTAGTTGCCCTCCTCGAAACCCTCTCTAGCTCTGCTATGTCTTCCTTGTTCACAGGAGCCCAGAACTGTACGCAGTACTCCATGTGTGATCTGACTAATAATTTGTTAGGTGGCAGGACTATGTTCTCATTAAGGGCATCTATTCCCCTTTTTATGCAACCCATTATCTTATTGGCCTTGGCAGCAGCTGCCTGACACTGCTGAACATTTGAACACCTGAGAAACAGCAAGAATTCTGGCTCTCAAAGACCTTTTACTGTGCCTTTAAAAAGTCCACCTCTACTCCACTCATTAATCTAACTTAGTAGCACCTGTCTGAGTTCTTAAAGACCCCTATCCACTTCACAGTCAGAGGCCAACTACTACCATGGGCAAGACCAAAGAGCTGTCAAAAGACACCAGAGACAAAATTGTGGTCCTCCACAAGGCTGGAAAGGGCTACGGGGCAATTGCCAAGCAACTTGGTGAAAATAGTTCAACTATTGGAGCAATTGTTAGAAAATGGAAGATGCTAAAGACGACTGTCAGTCTCCCTCGGACCGGGGATCCATGCAAGATCTCACCTCGTGGGGTATCACTGATGATAAGAAAGGTGAGGAATCACCCCAGAACTACAATGGAGGAGCTGGACAATGACATGAAGAGAGCTGGGACCACAGTTTCAAAAGTCACTGTTGGTAGAACACTACCCTACTTTACTACTTTATTTACCCCATTCCACTTCCTGCTGACCATAAAGCCCAAAAATCGCCACCACCCCTTTTTTTTTATTATGGAGGAGATTTATATTTATATATGCCCCAACAGCAATCTTAAATATATCCATCCCCATGGCGATATGACTTGCTGGTAACCAGCAACCATCTAAACATTAAAGCCCACAAAGCGGACATGCGCTCCAGCTTGGAACGCACCCTCACCGGAACCCAATTTCCGGACTTGCGCACCAGTCACCAATGCGCTCAATAAAAAACACACTTCGCTCCAATCCCCTGGACTTGCGCACCAGCTATTGATACCTTCCAGGCTGGCATGCACCCTTCCGGTCATGCGCACTACTGTCACCCGGAGCTTCCGCCTCCGGACAGCCGAGATTCCTCCAGACAGGAAAGACCCTCCCACCAGGTTTTGGCTGTCTTTTTCTCATTATCCTCAGGGTATATATACCCCATGAATGCACACTATTTGTCAGATGCTGCTGATGAAGGGACGTGCCTGTTCTGAAAGACATTGAGCCGGATTTTTGACCACAATAAAGAAAGTTGAACAGAATCCCTGAGTGATTGGCTGCATTCATCTTGTAACATTCTAGAAGCGATCCAGGCTGGGGGGGTGTTAGGTCTACCAGTGTATTATGCTTATCCGGATAAACCCCCCCCCCCCCCCCCCCCCGTGAAGTGAGTAAAAGATCATGATACTATACGTATACCATATAATACATGTATCTTTTTAATCTACCTATTTTATGCTAAATTTTACAAAAATGTCGTAACCCCTTATGGTCCCCTGGGCACCAACCAACGCTATACCTATCTCACGAGGTGTCGCTACAACAATATAGACCCCTCAATTGAATCGAATAGTATATATAGTGTACTGGCGCTCGACTTGGGTCTTCGGAGCAGGTGTGTTTGGGTGGGACCCCACCACCACTAACACTCCTATCTCCTCCACTCTTGTATTTCCAGTAGAACACTACGCCATCATGGTTTCAAATCATGCATTGCACGAAAGGCTCCCCTTGAGTTGCATCCCAAGAACACCATCCCTACTGTGAAGCATGGGGGTGGTAACATCATGCCTTGGGGTGCTTTTCTGCAAAAGGGACAGGATGACTGCACTGTATTAAGAAGAGGATGAATGGGGCCATTTATTGTGAGATTTTCAGTAACAACCCACTTTCCTCAGTCAGAGCATTGAAGATCAGTCGTGGCTGGGTCTTCCAACATGACAACGACCCAAAGCACACAGACAGGATAACCAAGGAGTGGCTCCGTAAGAAGCATATCAAGGTTCTGGAGTGGCCTAGCCAGTCTCCAGACCTAAATCAGATAGAACATCTTTGGAGGGAGCCGAAACTCCGTGCTACTCAGCGACAGCCCCCAAACCTGACAGATCTAGAGGAGATCTATGTGAAGGAGTGGGCCAAAATCCCTGTTGCAGTGTGTGCAAACCTGGTCAAGAACTACAGGAAACGTTTAACCTATGTAATTGCAAACAAAGGCTTCTGTACCAAATTTTAACACTGATTTTCTCAGGTGTTCAGCAGTGCAAGACAAAAAAATTCTTAAGAAATCATACAATGTGATTTCCTGAATTTTTTTTTTTATTCTGTCTCTCAGAGTGGGAAGTCATCTTCAATGTGAATTTCATACCCCTCCATGATTTCTAAGTGGGAGTACTTGCAAAATCGCAGGGTGTTCAAATACTTCTGTTCCTCACTGTATATATATATATACACACTCACCTAAAGAATTATTAGGAACACCATACTAATACGGTGTTGGACCCCTTTTGCCTTCAGAACTGCCTTAATTCTACGTGGCATTGATTCAACAAGGTGCTGATAGCATTCTTTAGAAATGTTGGCCCATATTGATAGGATAGCATCTTGCAGTTGATGGAGATTTGAGGGATGCACATCCAGGGCACAAAGCTCCCGTTCCACAACATCCCAAAGATGCTCTATTGGGTTGAGATCTGGTGACTGTGGGGGCCATTTTAGTACAGTGAACTCATTGTCATGTTCAAGAAACTAATTTGAAATGATTCGAGCTTTGTGACATGGTGCATTATCCTGCTGGAAGTAGCCATCAGAGGATGGATACATGTTCTCATTCTGTTTACGGGGCCCAAATTCGGGGGGGGGGGGGGGGGGGGGGGGGGGGGGGGGGGGGGGGGGGGGGGGGGGGGGGGGGGGGGGGGGGGGGGGTGGGGGACTCATCAGACCAGGCAACATTTTTCCAGTCTTCAACAGTCCAATTTTGGTGAGCTCGTGCAAATTGTAGCCTCTTTTTCCTATTTGTAGTGGAGATGAGTGGTACCCGGTGGGGTCTTCTGCTGTTGTAGCCCATCCGCCTCAAGGTTGTGCGTGTTGTGGCTTCACAAATGCTTTGCTGCATACCTCGGTTGTAACGAGTGGTTATTTCAGTCAACGTTGCTCTTCTATCAGCTTGAATCAGTCGGCCCATTCTCCTCTGACCTCTAGCATCCACAAGGCATTTTTGCCCACAGGACTGCCGCATACTGGATGTTTTTCCATTTTCACACCATTCTTTGTAAACTCTAGAAATGGTTGTGCATGAAAATCCAGTAAACTGAGCAGACTGTGAAATACTCAGACCGGCCCGCTGGCACCAACAACCATGCCACGCTCAAAATTGCTTAAATCACCTTTCTTTCCCATTCTGACATTCAGTTTGGTTCACGAGATTGTCTTGACCAGGACCACACCCCCCTAAATGCATTGAAGCAACTGCCATGTGATTGGTTGACTAGATAATTCATTAATGAGAAATAGAACAGGTGTTCCTAATAATTCTTTAGGTCAGTGTATATAGTCATATATATTGTGGGGTTTTGCTCTGGTATCGGTAAGCGGATGCAGTACAGAGGCAAAATACATTCTTAACTCAAACTTCAGTGTTTATTCACACTTGCGGCAGTTGCATAAACAACACGTCACTTTGCAGCCTTTGGTGTTAATTCACACACAATGGAAAGTCCATATTGCGCAAGTTACCATGTTGGCAGTTCTGCCTCCAGTAGTCCACAGCAGGCTTTAGGGGGCCTGTTCCCCCTGCACATGGGTCTCAGCCCTCCTGTCCAGCACAAAACCTCCGATCCCAACACAGAGACTCAGCTGCTGAGCCCAGCTGCCTATTTAAGGACAGCCAGGTGCTGCCAAAACCCGGACCGGCACTTAAGCTCCGTTCCGGTATCTGACCTCACCTGGCTGGAAACCAGCCCAGCCGCACATGTTGGGAGGAAAATACCTGCCTTCCCAGACAAATCCCCTTGCTGTGTCACATGCCCCCCCCTTTTTTCAACCCTGAGGGGTGAACACTAGAGATGTCGCGAACATAAAATTTTCCGTTTGCGAACGGTGAACGCGAATTTCCGCAAATGTTCGCGAACGGGCGAACCGGGTGAACCGCCATAGACTTCAATAGGCAGGCAAATTTTAAAACCCACAGGACTCTTTCTGGCCACAATAGTGAATGAAAAGTTGTTTCAAGGGGACTAACACCTGGACTGTGGCATGCCGGAGGGGATCCATGGCCAAACTCCCATGGAAAATTACGTAGTTGACGCAGAGTCAGGTTTTAATCCATAAAGGGCATAAATCACCTAACATTCCTAAATTGTTTGGAATAACGTGCTTTAAAACATCAGGTATGATGTTGTATCGATCAGGTAGTGTAAGGGTTACGCCCGCTTCACAGTGACAGACCAAACTCCCGTTTAACACACCGCAGTCCATTTGCACAACCTCAAACTCCCTATTTTCACAAGGTTGGATACCAAGCTAGCCATGTCCCGTTCCTTGTCCTCACTGACGTCATTGAAGGTCTCTTCCTCCACCCAGCCACGTACAACACCAAGGGTCCCCGAAAGGTGACAACAAGCCCCCTGGGACGCCTGCTGTGGTTGGTCTTCCACCTCCTAAAAGCCACCTTCCTCCTCCTCTACTCCTCTTCTTCAGACTCCTTTCTCTGCGTTGCCGCAGGTCCAGCAATCGACGACAACAAGGCTGCTTCTGGTGGTGATGGTGACCACAACTCTTCCTCTTCATGCTCATCTACGGCCTGATCCAGCACTCTTCGCAGGGCACGCTCCAGAAAAAACGCATATGGTATGAGGTCGATGATGTTGCCTTGGGTTGACTGACCAGGTTTGTCACCTCCGCAAAAGGACGCATGAGCCTACAGCCATTGTGCATGAGCGTTCAGTAACGCGGCCAAAAAATACCCATCTCCGCAGAGGCTGTCCTCTTTTTTTTTTTTATTTAAAAAATCTGTTCTTACCAGTTTAATCTCTGTTTTGTCCCCTATCAGGGGCCGGTGTGGTGTATGGAATAGATTTTAGGAACCGGGAGATGGACCCTATACAAATCTGAGTCTATGTTTAGCCGCACTGGCATGGAGCAATATCTTCAACAATTGGAGCTCCCTCAGTTATCTATTCAGGATAGAGAGATGTTGGACTCCCCCATCCTTTTGGAGGAACTCCAGCGACTCTTCCCTTTCTAAAATTAATTCATCTCCTGGTCCAGATGGATTGCCATTTGGAATATAGGTACCATGCCAAATCTCTCTTGCCGATCTTACTTCAAGTCTTTAATGAATCGTGCGCTTTTGGTTCTTTACCTCCATCATTTAGAGAGGCGGTGATTATCTTGGTCTTGAAAAAGGAGAAGGATCCATGCGATATGGGGTCATATAGACCTATATCGCTCCTAAATACGGACTATAAGATCTTTGCAAAAATCCTCGCCAGTCGTCTGAAGAGAGTTATAGCTTATCTGGTACATTCTGACCAGACAGGCTTTATCCCGGGCCGCCAAATACAGATGAGCATATATAGGGTATATCTGAATCTATCTGTTGGGGGCGGTATAGACCACTCCATCCTGTCCTTAGACGCCGCAAAGGCGTTTGACAGGATGGAGTGGCCTTTTTTGTGGGCTACGTTGTCTGGCTTTGGCCTTGGGAAGCTATTTGTGAAAATGACCCAAATGCTATATGAAACAGCCAATTGCATATATTAATATTAATGGCACTGGCTCTTCTCCTGTCATGATGCGGAGGGGGATGAGACAGGGTTGTCCCTGTCTCCTCTTCTCTTCGCACTTTTTTTGAACCGTTGGCTTGCCGGATCCGTTTAGATAACTGTATAGATGGCTTTGGAGTCCGGAGTGAGCGACAAAATAAGCTTATATGCAGATGATGTGATTTTGTTCCTGGATCAGGGTTGGAAAATCCTACAGTATGTGATAGAGGTAATAGAAGACTACGGTAAATTATCAGGTTATATGATCAATTGGTCAAAGTCATCGCTCCTCCGCTGAACCGGAAAGCTGTAGATGAAGGGCAGCGAGTCCGTGTCTTGGCTCCTAATGATACCTTGGACTATCTGGGGGTTAAGATTGGTGTTCCTTTGAGTAGGTTTTATGAGCTAAATTTGGCCCGGTTTTGAATAAAGTTGGGGCCAAAGTTGCTTGGCGGAAATTGATACTGGCACAGACAGATCGAATCGCATTAATCAAGATGATTATTCTGCCTATAGTTTTTTCCCGATGTGTGCTTCCCCCATTTGGATTGATGATATTTTTTTTCCATAGATTGGAGACTTTGATTAACGATTTAATTTGGGGAAGGAAGAGGGTGCGTATAAAGCAGAGATATCTTTGGTTGTCGGAGGCAGATGGTGGGCTGTCACTTCCTTTTTTTCAAGGTTATTATTTGTGTGCACAGATACAGCGTTGTTGTTATTGGAAAGAGAGTTTACTTTCACAGTATTTAATTAAGGTTATTGATAGGCCAATAGAGAACATATTTGCATGTTTGGAGACTGGGTCTATGGGAATCGAGAGGTCCTTGCTGATCCCTTGCTCACTACAGAGGGTGTGAATAGGCTGAAGGAGATCCTTAAAGTCTCCGATCCGTTCGCTTTTACCCCTCTGTGGGGGAACAGGGGGCTGGAGGAATTCTTCAAATTACAGAGTTTGGTTATTGGACAGGAAATGGCATCAAGTAGGGTGTCTCACCTTTTCCATGCAGGTCATTTTAAGGCATTTTTGGAATTCGATTTTTCAGATAGCTCACCATTAGATTTATTTAACTATGCACGATTGAAACACATATTTGAAGCTTCTAGGGATAGGGGTCGTATTTTTCCACGAGAAAATATATTTTTTGATTATTGTGATGCTCAGAAGGACGTGAAGGTGAAATTATCTAGTTTATACGCTAAACTCCGAACGGCACTGGCAACTGTAACGCCTTTTAAAAGCCCTACCAAGTGGGAGCAAGAGTTGAATTGCCCCCACTACAGTGGCCTACTATCTATAGGAACGTGAAAAAGGGCGACAGTTTTCCCAGTGCCCATAGGCTAATCCAATTTAAGATTCTCCATAGATTGTTTATACGCCCAAAACCCAAGGGAAATTTCCCCAAAATAAGGACCGGATTGTTCCTGTCCTAAGTGTGGATATGTAAATGCGAACTATGTCCATTTGCTTTGGAGCTGCAATAAAATAAGAAAATATTGGGATGAGGTTTTCTTGCCCTACAAAAGAATCTTCAATGAACTATAACCCGGGGATCTTGATAGTGATCTTTGGAGATTATGTCTCAGAGACGGAAGTTCCGCCCCAGGTTAGACGGATTTGGATGAGAGGATTGATGGTAGTGAAAGCTATATTGGTCAAGTATTGGGGTTCTGTCCTCCCTGCCTCGTCAAGAGAGTGGGTCTATACTTACAACAAATCAAAATATATGAGGATATTGAAAGAAAACGGAGAGGCGCACGCAGAGCTATGTAGCTATACATTACTTAATTTTGTTATTATGACACATTTAATTGACGGAGGGGACGACAGCCAATGGTGGGGGGGGGATATAATGATGTTATATGATCGCTATATTATATATACCATTGTGACAGATATTGGTTTATGTATTAATTGTATGGTTTCTAAAAGCAAAATAAAGATAATTTTAAATAAAAAATAAAAAAAAGGAACCGGAGATGGAAAAAGATGCTTGATCGGTCCTCCTTAGTTCCAATTTGGGGCACTGCGCGTGCACCGTGCAATGTACTATGCAATTCCAATATGAGTGGTATGTTAAGTAGTACTATTCCTATCCGTTTAATCCCTGTTACGTCCCCTACAAGGGGCGGTGTATGGAATAGATTTTAGGAACCGGGAGATGGAAAAAGATGCTTGGTTGGTCCTCTTACTTCCAATTTGGGGCACTGCGCGTGCGCCGTGCAATGTACATGCAATCCCAATATGAGTGGTATGTTAAGTAGTACTATTCCTATCCGTTTAATCCCTGTTACGTCCCCTATCAGGGGCCGGTGTATGGAATAGATTTTAGGAATCGGGAGATGGAAAAAGATGCTTGGTTGGTCCTCTTACTTCCAATTTGGGGCACTGCGCGTGCGCCGTGCAATTACTGTACTACCAGATATGAGTGGTATGTTAAGTAGTACTATTCCTATCAGTTTAATCCCTGTTACGTCCCCTATCAGGGGACGTGTATGGAATAGATTTTAGGAAACGGGAGATGGAAACAGATGCTTGGTTGGTCCTCTTACTTCCAATTTGGGGCACTGCGCGTGTGCCGTGCAATGTACTATGCAATCCCAATATGAGTGGTATGTTAAAAGGGATTCTGTCACCAGGTTTCACTCCTGTCAGCTAAACATATGCTGATGTTCAGGGCCCTCATCAGGATTCCTAATGTGGCTTCTAAATGTGATCCGTAGCCTTATTTTGCTAAAAAACAGGTTTTACTAACCTGTCACTCAAAGAAATAAGGTGCCCAAGGGGATGTCAAGGGATGCAAGGTGCCGGCCGCACCCGCCGCCGTTCGTGCCCAGCGCCGCCTTTCCAGACTTCTGCACCGCTTCCTAATCCTCTGTGCCGCCTCTCGCTCTCCCTCCATCCCCCCTCCTCCTGCTGTAAGATCTCGCGCGTGCGCACAGGGCTCTGCCTGATGCGCCCTTGCGGACTTCTCGATTTGGCTTCTTAAAGCGAAGTGCGCATGCGCCGGCACTTCGCTCAACCCAGGTATGACCTGCACTCTGGCACCAGCCTCTCAGAGCCCTGTGCACACCGCGATATCTTACAGCAGGAGGAGGGGGAGGGAGGGAGAGCGAGAGGCGGCACAGAGGATTAGGAGGCGGCGCAGAAGTCTGGAAAGGCAGCGCTGGGCACGAACGGTGGTGGGTGCGGCCTGCACCTTGCATCCCTTGACATCCTCTGAATCCCCTTGGGCACCTTATTTCTTGGAGTGACAGGTAGTAAAACCTGTTTTTTAGCAAAATAAGCTACGGATCACATTTAGAAGCCCACATTAGGAATCCTATGAGGCCCTGAACATCAGCATATGTTTAGCTGACAGGGGTGAAACCTGTGACAGAATCCCTTTAAGTAGTACTATTCCTATCAGTTTAATCCCTGTTACGTCCCCTATCAGGGACGTGTATGAAATAGAGTTTAGACAACCGCAAAGAGTTGTCAATAGTTGACACACTCATGACATAAATTTTATTCCTCTATGCGTCAATCTTGGTGTAGTGATGACTGTGCTCGTGCGCACGTTTGGCAGATTGCAGGCGATGGCGGTTTTTCAAAGCCTATGGTCATGCTGAGGTAGTTCAGTTAAGTGACCCAGAAAACAATGATTCTGCAGTGTGGGCCCATTGTTGGCCTAGTAGGCTTTAATGATCACCTTAGAGATGATCACAAAGAAAATTAATGTTTTTTCTATGCAAAATTATCCAGCCGATCGCTTTTGGTCTGTTCACATTGAAGCAACGACCTTATCTCATCTGGGGTGTGCCAACATTGCCATTGCCAACACACTCATAGAGGTGATCGCTTCATTGTGATATGCAAGCTCCTTCACCACAACAAGGTAACGATCACGAAGGGGAAATTGACACATGCATGTGCCTTTTTTTTTGTTTTGTTTTTGCAGCCACAGTGCAGGACCAGAGCCAGAAAATTAGGCATGTACACATGCCTGAAAAATTAGGTATTATTGCAGCCGCTGCTGTAGCAGCAGCCGGAAAAATTGATATTTTCCAGGCAGAGAGTGCACTAAAACATTTTGGCTTGAACCCTAGTTGGTGGCGGAGAAGTCATGCAAGTCATCCGGCATGCAGACATAAAATACAGCAGCGTGTGGACCATTTTTAGCCCAAGGCAGCTCATCTCATCACCAGGTGTTTTTTTGTCAAATGTATCGCCCACTGTCAGTCCCTTCGGGAGCCATGCCTCATTCATCTTAATAAAGGTGAGGTAATCTAGACTTTATTGACCTAGGCGACTTCTCTTCTCAGGTGACAATACTTCCTGCTGCACTGAAGGTCCTTTCTGACAGGACACTTGAAGCGGGGCAGGCCAGAAGTTCTATCGCAAATTGATATAGCTCAGGCCACAGGTCAAGCTGCACACCCAGTAGTCAAGGGGTTCATTGCTCCTCAGAGTGTCGATATCTGCAGTTAAGGCGAGGTAGTCTGCTACCTGTCGGTCGAGTCGTTCTCTAAGGGTGGACCCGAAGGGCTGTGGCGATGCGTAGGACTTAAAAAGCTCTGCATGTCTTGCATCAACAAACACGTCTGTAAAGCGTCCTGTCCTTGCCGGTGTGGTCGTGGTAGGAGGACGATTTCTTTCACCTCTTCCCCTGTTAGATTCCCATTGTGCTGTGACATCGCCCATATACGCTGTGTAAAGCATACTTTTTAACTTGTTTTGGAACTGCTGCATCCTTTCCGACTTCCGGTAATTCGGTAACATTTCAGCCACTTTCTGCTTATACCTCGGGGTCTAGTAGCGTGGCCACCCAGTACAGGTCGTTCTCCTTCAGCCTTTTTATACGAGGGTCCCTCAACAGGCACGACAGCATGAAAGACCCATTTGCACAAGGTTGGATGCTGAGCTACTCATGTCCCATTCCTCATCCTCACTGATCTCACTGAAGGTCTGTTTTTCCCCCCAGCCACGTACAACATCACGGTACCAGATAGGTGACAACGAACACCCTGGATGCCTGCTGTGGTTGGTCTTCCTCCTCCTCAAAGCCACATTCTTCCTCTAACTCCTCTTCCTCAGACTCCTCTTCCAGCGTTGCCGCAGGTCCAGCAAGCAATCTGATAAGGCTGTTTCTGCTGGTTATGGGTGACCACAACTCTTCCTCTTCGCGCTCATCTACGGCCTGATCCAGCACTCTTTGCAGGGCACGCTCCAGGAAGAAAAGAAATGGGATGATGTCGCTGATGGTGCCTTTTGTGCGACTGACTAGTTTGTCACCTCCTCAAAAGGACGCATGAGCCTACAGGCATTGCGCATGAGCGTCCAGTAACGTGGCAAAAAAAATACCCAGCTCCGCAGAGGCTGTCCTAGCACCCCGTCATACAAATACTCGTTGACGGCTTTTTCTTGTTGCAGCAGGCGGTGAACATTAGGAGGTTGAATTCCAACGTGTCGGGCTGTCGCAAATCAAGCGCCTCACAGGCTTGTTGTTTGCATCTGAAAAGTGCGCCATGGCCGTGTAGGAATGCCTGAAATGGCCACATACCTTCCTGCCTGCTTGAGAACGTCCTGTAAGCCTGGGTACTTATGCACAAAGCGTTGTACATCAGATTCAACACATGTGCCATGCACGTCACGTGTGTCAACTTGCCAAATTCAATGCCGCCAACAAATTGCTTCCGTTGTCACACACCACTTTGCCGATCTCCAGTTGGTGCGGAGTCAGCCACTGATCCACCTGTGCATTCAGGGCGGACAGGAGTGCTGGTCCGTGTGGATTCTCTGCTTTCAGGCAAGTCAACCCCAAGACGGCGTGACACTGTCGTATCCGGGATGTGGAATAGCCCCTGGGGAGCTGGGTGGGGGGTGCAGTTGATGTGGAGCAAGACACAGCAGCAGAAGAGGACTCAGCCGAGGAGGTTAGCGAAGAGGATGGAGTAGGAGGAGTAGAGGAGGTGGCAGCAGGCCTGCCTGCAAGTCATGGCGGTGTCACCAACTCCTCTGCAGAGCCACGCATTCCATGCTTGGCAGCGTCAGCAGGTTTACCCAATGCGCAGTGTACGTGATATACCTGCCCTGACCGTGCTTTTCAGACCAGGCATCAGTGGTCATATGGACCCTTGCCCCAACACTGTGTGCCAGACATGCATGACTTCCCTTTTCTACAATAGAGTACAGGTTGGGGATTGCCTTTTGTGCAAAGAAATTTCAGCCGGGTACCTTCCACTGCGGTGTCCCCAAAGCTACAAATTTTTGAAGGCCTCAGACTCCCAGCTTGTATGGTAAAAGCTGGCGGGCTAAGAGTTCCGACAAGCTAGCTGTCAGAGGCCGGGCAAGGGGGTGACTCTGTGACATTGGCTTCTTACGCTCAAACATTTCCTTGACAGACACCTGACTGTGGGCAGATGAGCAGGAACTGCTGAAGGCGAGAGGCGGAGTGGGGGATGGTTGAGAGGGGGCAAGGAGGACAGCAGTGGTTGACGTGGCTGAAGATGCTGGACCAGGAGGAGGATGGCGCTTTGAGTTTGTGTGCTGCTTGTACTCATGTATTGATCCCATAGGCGTTTGTGATTTGAGATCATGTGCCTCGCAAAGCTGTTGTACCTAGGTGGGTGTTGACTTCCCACGACTCAGTTTCTTTTGGCACAGGTTGCAAATGGCATCGCTTTGTCAGAGGCAGACACACAAAAAAAATGTCACACTGCTGAGCTTTGCAATGACTGCATTCTGGTGGTGGCAACAGCATGCGTTGATTGGCGTGCTGTCTGGCTAATCCCGGGTGCCGATGCATGCTGTCTGACTGTGCCACTAGCTCCTTGTGACGACCTCCCCTGCTTCCAACTCGTCTCCTCCTCCTCTCTGTCTCCCCATCTGAACTATCCCCTGTTCTTCTTCTCTTCGAGCGGGCACCCACGTGACATTCACGGACACATCGTCATCATCAACCGCTTCACTTGTATCTGACAACTCAGCAAAGGAAGCAGCAGCGGGTACAACATCATCATCATCACACCGTACGTCCATGTGTGTAATGCTGCCTGACTGAGACATATCCCTGTTATCTACATCCTCAGGCAATAATGGTTGCCCATCACTCATTTCTTCCAACTGATGTGTAAATAACTCCTCTGACAGATCAAGCGAAGCAGCTGTGGTGCTAGTGTTGGTGGTGGCGGCAGGCGGGTGAGTGGTAACTTGAGAGGTGCCCGAAGCTGAGCTGGAGGAGGATGGTGCGTCAAGGTTCCGAGCGGAAGCGGTAGAAGATTGGGTGTCCTGTGTTAGCCAGTCAACTATGTCCTCAGAACTTTTCGAGTTCAGGGTACGTGGCTTCTGAACACTGGGCATTATTCTAGAGCCAAAGGTAATCACAGCACCACGACGGCCCCTGCGGGGTGGCCTGCCTCTGCCTGTCATTTTTTTTAGATTAGTTGTACTATGCGTGCAAGCTACTGTGACACCAGATATGAGTGGTGGCACTGTGCACTGGCAGTAGTTCGCACAGTACACACTGTAGGCCTAACACACACGCTTGCAGGCAACTAACTGCAATTATATTACAGTCAAAAAGTTTTTTTTTTTTTTTAATGTAATCTACTGTGACACCAGATATGAGTGGCACTGGTGGCACTGTGCACTGGCAGTAGTTGGCACAGTACACACTGTAGGCCTAACACACACGCTTGCAGGAAACTAACTGCAATTATATTACAGTCAAAAAATTATTCTATTTTTTTTAAATGTAATCTACTGTGACACCATATATAAGTGGCACTGTGCACTGGCAGTAGTTGGCACAGTACACACTGTAGGCCTAACACACACGCTTGCAGGCAACTAACTGAAATTATATTACAGTCCAAAAAATTATATCTTTTTTTAAATGTAATCTACTGTGACACCAGATATGAGTGGCACTGGTGGCACTGTGCACTGGCAGTAGTTGGCACAGTACACACTGTAGGCCTAACACACACGCTTGCAGGCAACTAACTGAAATATATTACAGTCAAAAAAGTTTTTGTTTTTTTTATGTAATCTACTGTGACACAGATATGAGTGGCACTGGTGGCACTCTGCACTGGCAGTAGTTGGCACAGTACACACTGTAGACCTAACACACACGCTTGCAGACAACTAACTGAAATTATATACAGTCCAAAAAATTATATATTATTTTAAATGTAATCTACTGTGACACCAGATATGAGTGGCACTGGTGGCACTGTGCACTGGCAGTAGTTGGCACAGTACACACTGTAGGCCTAACACACACGCTTGCAGGCAACTAACTGAAATTATATACAGTCAAAAAAGTTTTTGTTTTTTTAATGTAATCTACTGTGACACCAGATATAGTGGCACTGGTGGCACTGTGCGCTGGCAGTAGTTGCACAGTACACACTGTAGGCCTAACACACACGCTTGCAGGCAACTAACTGAAATTATATTACAGTCAAAAAAGTTTTTGTTTTTTTTTGTGTAATCTACTGTGACACCAGATATGAGTGGCAATGTGCACTGGCAGTAGTTGGCACAGTACACACTATAGGCCTAACACACACGCTTGCAGGCAACTAACTGAAATTATATTACAGTCTAAATTTTATTTTTATTTTTAAATGTAATCTACTGTGACACCAGATATGAGTGGCACTGGTGGCACTGTGCACTGGCAGTAGTTGGCACAGTACACACTGTAGGCCTAACACACACGCTTGCAGGCAACTAACTGCAATTATACTACAGTCAAAAATGGATTATTTATTTTTAAATGCAAGCTACTGTGACACTAGATATGAGTGGTGGCACTGGGCAAGTGGGCACAGTATACGCTGTGGGCCTGACACACACGCTGGCAGGCAACTGCAATTAGATTACAGGAAAAAGAAAAAAAAAAGCAGACTGATGTACTAGCCCTAAAAAGGCTTTTTGGGGTGCTGTCAGGGACGCTGTCCTTACAGCAGATCAGATGAGTCTTTCAGGACTGTAGTGGACACTGAATACACTGGCCTAACTATCGATTTCCCTATTAAATCAGCAGCAGCTGCACTGTCCCTCCTCTCACTAAGACTGCAGCTTCCGAATGAATCTAAGATGGATGCTGTCCTTGCTTTTTGCTAGGAGGTGGGAGAGTCTGGGAGGGAGGCTATGCTGCTGATTGTCTGGAATGTGTCTGCTGACTGTGAGGTACAAAGTCATTAGGAACCCAGCTCTAAATTGAATACGCAATGCGATTAATATAACCTGTATTAATCGCATTGCGATTACAACTTATATCTGAGTTCCTAATGGTTGTATTGCTAGAATTGACGAATATAACAAATATAGCACTATATTCTCAATCTTCGTTATATTCTAGCAATACAACCATTAGGAACCCAGCTCTAAGTTGAATTCGCAATGCGATTAATATAACCTGTATTAATCACATTGCGATTACAATTTAGTCAAATTTGGGACACTGCAGCTTCCAAATGAATCTAAGATGTATGCTGTCCTT
This sequence comes from Bufo bufo, assembly GCF_905171765.1. NCBI lineage: Eukaryota > Metazoa > Chordata > Amphibia > Anura > Bufonidae > Bufo > Bufo bufo. The sequence continues at coordinate 649,057,038 of NC_053390.1, read as the reverse complement.
GCATTTTGATAGGAGGTGGGAGGGTCTGGGAGGGAGGGTATGCTGCTGATTGGCTGGAATGTGTCTGCTGACTGTGAGGTACAGGGTCAAAGTTTGCTCAATGATGATGTATAGGGGGTGGACCGAACATCGCATATGTTCGCCCGCCGTGGCTATGTTCGCCGGGAACTGTTCGCCGGCGAATAGTTCGGGACATCTCTAGTGAACACACGCCAATGTACCAGGGACAGGGCATCCGTGTTTCCCTGTAACCGGCCTGCCCTGTGTTCCACCGAAAATGTAATGTTTTGTAAGGACAGAAACCATTGGGTGACCCGGGCACTTCTGTCCTTGGCCTGGCTCATCCATTTGAGAGGAGTGGTGAGACTCGAGTGCCCACTTGATTGCCAGGCACTCTCTCTCCACTATACTATACCTGGTCTCGGCTGGGGTGAGCTTACGGCTGAGGAAGACAACAGGATACTCCTCCCCGTTGACTTCCTGAGACAGTACAGCCACAGAGGCCTACTTCGGGAGGCATCAGTGTCACGGCCACGGTTATGGCCGTGACTCCTTGGAGCCGCATACTGTTGCCCGCGGTTTTGGGTTGTAGTGTCATACCGCAGCTTGAGGCATAATGTAGTTAGCCTCAGGTGCGGTTGCCGCGGACAACAGCTATGTGTGCGGTTCCCTTGGAGTTATGTGCACGTTTGTATGCACTTTTGTATGTCTGTGTGCACTCTGTTTTGTGTGTGGTGTGCACTGACATCTTCCCTTCACTGTGGTTGCCCGTGGCAACGTTTGGTTGTATGTGTACATGTGGTGGCAGTGTCCCGGCCTTCGGGCTGACTCCCAGGACACGCTTGCCACCCATGTCGTTGCCTGCGGCAACAGCCACAGTGTGTTTGTAGTTTTGACACTTCCCCTTTTAGTTATGTTTTCCCTTCTGTGGTATTGGAAGGGTTAACTCCCTTTCTGTGTGTCTGAGTCACGGGGTGTGTCTGACTGTTGGGTGTGGCCTCTTGGCCCTATAAAGCCTCAGTTGTAGGCAGTAGCCAGAGAGGGTGTTTCAGCCATGCTGGCTGTAGACATCCTCCTGGTTACTTACCAACTGCCAGTGGGTGCCAACCTTCTGGTCATAAGCTTATATATGTCCTTTGGTGTCTGAAGATGTGTTTGCTTTATGTTGTTTTATTGCACCTGTGGTCCTGGGTTCCCGTGTGTTGTATGTTTGTGTGCTGAGTCCTGCTGTTTGTGGGCAGTACACCCACATGGGTTCCAGGCTTGGTTGTCTGTGGCAGGTCAGTGTGATGTTTGTGGCAAGTACCTGCCACTGCCACAGGTTGCACTTGTTCTCCCTTCCTTGCAGCTTGGCCAGTTAGACTCCTGTTCCTCCGTATCCAGAAGGAACAGGATGTCTTACTCTGACTCCAAGCCTAGGGACCGGCGGAGGGCGAGTAGGGATCCGAGGTTCCTGCGCATGGGTCCTCCTACCTTCAAGGTCGGCCCATGCAGGTAGGAGTTAGGGTCAGGTTAGGGACGCTGTTAGGAGGTGACCTGCTCCCTAATCCTGTTCGTCCTGGTCAAGCAGCGACCATCATCCTCCGGCACACGGCTGAGGGTTCCCCCCATCTTCAGCCGTGACAATCAGTCTGTACTATAAACTCCCTTTTGAAGTCGGGGCGTCACCAAAACTGGGGACCCACACAGGGCTGACTTCAAAGCGGAGAAAGCCTCTTCCGCCCAATCATCCCAGCGAACCCATCACTGACTTGTGTCCCTTCAAGAGCCCTGTCAATGGCGCGGCCACCATAGCAAAGTGGGGCACAAACCCTCATGTAACAGCCCACTATTTCCTGGAATGACTTTACTTGCCTAGTGTAAATCACAATGATAGACGGCAGCATCTGCAATCCAAATAAGCTTTTATTCGCACATGGTGTATGAGACAGTACACACAATCTTGTTACAGCAGCAACGTTTGAGCTACATCCTTTGCCTTTTTCAAGATAACACAGAAGTGTATAAACTAGATATATAAAGGGCTAAAAACACCACCCCAAACTACAATCCACCAATCAAACATCTAATTAAATATGTCTAAAACCTTTGTGTCATAATTGCACAAATACTGTACATTTCACATGGATTGCCTAACATTTGATCCACCACAATTCCTTAAATACCTATTACCTTAAAGAGATGGCCGCAGCTGGATCCACCCCCATCACGCTCTGTGTGACGTAGGGCGGACTTGTGACCGAAATATTTCCTCTTTGGGGACTCCTTTTACCAGCAGCAGCGGGGTACGGCCATGGGGTCCAATGTGGCCCCAACATATGCTAACAGCTTTATGGCTGAGGTGGAGGACAAGCTAGTGTACCGGTCTACATTTTGAGAGAGTATCCTGTGCTGGTGGCGCTACATCGACAATGTATTTTTGATTTAGTGCAATACCTTGGAGGAATTGGATAGATTCCACCATCTGAACAATGGAGTACCTGGTTTACAGTACACTAAGGTGGTGTCTAGACACGAGCTTCAGTTCCTAAATGTGAGGGTCTATGTGGATATGGGTTTGACCTATTTCAAAAACCTACAGATAGAAATAATCTTCTAAGATTCGATAGTTGCCATCCACAACGGATGATAGAGTCCCTCCCTTGGAGCCAATTACTTAGGGTTAGGAGAATTGTATCTGATGGACAACAATCTAGTCTGAGAATTGAGGAAATGTGTAGGAAGTTCAAGGATAGGGGGTACCCACGGAAATTATTGGATAGGACACGTGATCGGGTCATTAATGCAAGAAAGGAAGTTACCTTCCAAGGAAAGCAGAGAGTTAGGGATACAGATAGGATCCCTTTTGTGTCAACTTATGGAACTTTGCACATCCCTATACCAGACAGATATTTAAGACAAAGGGGTATTATACATGTAGGTCTAGGTACGTGATATACAGTATATGATCCAGTGTCCATGCAGCCTGATCTACATTGGTGAAACTACAATGGAGATCAGGGAAAGGATCAATAAACATACAAGTACTATTCGAAAAGCGAACATGGATAAACCAGTAGCTAAGCATTTTGTTGAGTGAGGGCATACGGTCAATCCAATGAGATTTAGAGTTGTTGATTCCGTAGGGATACTAAGGAGAGGTGGGCATAGAGAGATGATAGTCCGGAAAAAAGAACTGAAATAGATTTTTACCTTAAGACCCCTGCAACCATATGGGCTGAATCTAGAATTTAACATATGTGGTATTAAGTAAGTTTTCAGCCTATTTTGATGAGTCATCTGATTGTATAAAAATGATCTTGTTGATGTGAAGTGTTTTTAACGTGGTTGTTTTATTTTTTTCTTATAGATGAAGGTTGGTCGGCACCTGGATTCCCCCCCCCCCTCCCTCTGCATTGAATGGAGGATCGTGGTGAGAAGAGTATGACATAGTGGCTACACTAAAGAACACTGCGGCCGATGATGTAGTAGATAGACTAAAGTAACGTGTTTATTAATACGTTGCATGTTCCTCCACACCCGGTGGCTCTTTATCTGGGAGGAGATTGGTTGGCATGGTAGCAGCGAACGCTCCCGATGGAGTTGAATTGGTGAAGTACCGTAGTGACGTTAGAGCGGGATCACGTGATCGGCATTTCGGTCACGAGTCCACCCTACGTCACACAGAGCGGCATCACGTGGACTGATCTCGGTCACGTGAGCTGGATGCAGAGGGACATGCGCAGTGAGACCAGAAACCTGCCAGGGAAATGGTGAACATCGCCATGTTAGTGACCTCCGTCGCAATGGGGGTGGATCCAGCTGCAGCCTGTAACGGTCACGTCCACACACACACAGGGGAAAGGATAGTGACCACTGCGCTCCACCCTCACCCCTGGCCCTGCCTACTTGCCTCACGAGTCCTGATGACAGGGGACAACTGGACGACAGTCCCTAACTTAGGATATGTGCAGGGAAGACAGACAAGACAAAATACGGAACATGAACGGACCAGGTCAGAACCAAGAGAGCTACGCAGTACAAAGGATTAAGCAAAGAATGGTCAGGAGAAGCCGGGGTCAAATACCAGGAGAGCAGAGAAGTACAAGAGGAGTCCTAAGAGAGTAGTCAGGTGGGAGCCGAGGTCACAATACCAGGACGGATGCGCAGTACAGGAGGAGCAGGCAAAAGGATGGTCAGGGAACAGGATCAGGTAAGTATTCAGAAGTCCAACAAATAGCCAGGAACCTAGAAATTAACAGGCAACCTGTAGCCAGCAGGCTGCCTGTATTTATAGTGGGGAGTGAGGGTCATGTGACGTGGCCAGCAACACATGACCGACAGACCAACCAGTCGAGCACCAAGTGATCTGCTCGACGCTCAAGGCAGACTAGGAGCAGGGAGCCACCCAGCTAGTAAAGCCGCCCTGGGAATGAGGTCAAATACAGAACCTCATTCCAAAAGCTAAGCAACAGGTCTGCGGGCAATGGGGGACCGAGTGCACCTTCGGAACCCCGTGACACGGCCATCTCTTTAAGGTAATAGGTATTTAAGGAATTATGGTGGTGTGTACTGTCGCATGCACCATGTGCGAATAAAAGCTTAATTGGATTGGAGATGCTGCCGTCTATCATTGCGATTTACATTGTCCACAACTCCCATGGATCTGGGACACTGGAGTGGCTGATGCATTCCTGATATCCTTACCAGAAGGTACTGCAGTGCTGTTCTACATTGTATTGTGTTTACTTGCCTAGTGGTGACAGGTCAACAGGCCAATTTCTTGGGGTTTGATGACTCCACGCCCAATGACATACCCCAGGTACTTAGTCTTCTCTAACCCTATCGCACATTTTTTCGGGTTAGCGGTTAGTCCAGCCTTCCGAAGGGAGTCCACTACAGCCTGCACTTTTGTTAGGTGACTTTCCCAGTCAGTACTGGCATAACGGTAACAATGAGGAAAACATCTAGTAAGGGACGCGGACATGATCGTGGTGGTGTTAGTGGACCCTCTGGTGCAGGGAGAGGATGTGGCCGTTCTGCCACAGCCACACGTCCTAGTGAACCAACTATTTCAGGTCCCAGTAGCCGCCAGAATTTACAGCGATATTTGGTGGGGCCCTATGCCGTTCTAAGGATAGTAAGGCCTGAGCAGGTACAGGCATTAGTCAATTGGGTGGCCGACAGTGGATCCAGCACGTTCACATTATCTCCCACCCAGTCTTCTGCAGAAAGCGCACAGATGGCGCCTGAAAACCAAGCCCATCAGTCTGTCACATCACCCACATGCATATCAGGGAAACTGTCTGAGCCTCAAGTTATGCAGCAGTCTCTTATGCTGTTTGAAGACTCTGCTGGCAGGGTTTCCCAAGGGCATCCACCTAGCCCTTCCCCAGCGGTGGAAGACATAGAATACACTGACGCACAACCACTTATGTTTCCTGATGATGAGGACATGGGAATACCACCTCAGCACGTCTCTGATGATGACGAAACACAGGTGCCAACTGCTGCGTCTTTCTGCAGTGTGCAGACTGAACAGGAGGTCAGGGAGGAGGACTGGGTGGAAGACGAAGCAGGGGACGATGAGGTCATAGACCCCATATAGAATGAAGGTCGTGCCACTGACTTTCAGAGTTCAGAGGAAGAGGCAGTGGTGAGACCGATCCAACAGCGTAGCAAAAGAGGGAGCAGGGGGCAAAAGCAGAACACCCGCTGCCAAGAGAGTTCGCCTGCTACTAGCCACCGCCACCTGGGACCGAGCACCCCAAAAGCAGCTTCAAGGAGTTCCCTGGCGTGGCAGTTCTTCAAACAATGTGCTGACGACAAGACCCGAGTGGTTTGCACGCTGTGCCATCAGAGCCTGAAGCGAGGCATTAACGTTCTGAACCTTAGCACAACCTGCATGACCAGGCATCTGCATGCAAAGCATGAACTGCAGTGGAGTAAACACCTTAAAAACAAGGAACTCACTCAGGCTCCCCCTGCTACCTCTTCTGCTGCTGCCGCCTCGTCCTCTTCCTCCGCCCCGGGAGGAACGTTGGCACCTGCCGCCCAGCAAACAGAGGATGTACCACCAACACCACCACCTCCGTCACCAAGCATCTCCACCATGTCACACGGCAGCATTCAGCTCTCCATCTCACAAACATTTGAGAGAAAGCGTAAATTCCCACCTAGCCACCCTCGATCCCTGGCCCTGAATGCCAGCATTTCTAAACTACTGGCCTATGAAATGCTGTCATTCAGGCTGGTGGACACAGACAGCTTCAAACAGCTCATGTCGCTTGCTGTCCCACAGTATGTTGTTCCCAGCCGGCACTACTTCTCCAAGAGAGCCGTGCCTTCCCTGCACAACCAAGTATCCGATAAAATCAAGTGTGCACTGCGCAACGCCATCTGTGGCAAGGTCCACCTAACCACAGATACGTGGACCAGTAAGCACGGCCAGGGACGCTATATCTCCCTAACTGCACACTGGGTAAATGTAGTGGTGGCTGGGCCCCAGGCGGAGAGCTCTTTGGCGCACGTCCTTCCGCCGCCAAGGATCGCAGGGCAACATTCTTTTCCTCCTGTTGCCTCCTCCTCCTACTCGGCTTCCTCCTCCTCTTCTTCCACCTGCTCATCCAGTCAGCCACACACCTTCACCACCAACTTCAGCACAGCCCGGGGTAAACGTCAGCAGGCCATTCTGAAACTCATATGTTTGGGGGACAGGCCCCACACCGCACAGGAGTTGTGGCGGAGTATTGAATAACAGACCGACGAGTGGTTGCTGCCGGTGAGCCTCAAGCCTGGCCTGGTGGTGTGCGATAATGGGCGAAATCTCGTTGCAGCTCTGGGACTAGCCGATTGGACGCACAGCCCTTGCCTGGCGCATGTGCTGAATTTGGTGGTGCAGAAGTTCATTCACAACTACCCCGACATGTCAGAGCTGCTGCATAAAGTGCGGGCCGTCTGTGCGCGCTTCCGGCGTAATGGTTAGCACTCTGGACTCTGAATCTAGCGATCCGAGTTCAGATCTCGGTGGGACCTCCATTTATGTCGGTGGGTAATAATTCAATTAAGAATTATTAATTATGGTCATAAAAATAATTAACCGTAAAAAAATAAAATTTATAAAAATTGTCATAAATTCTTAAAATCATGACCTGGTGAATTGTAGACAACCTAATTGATACAATTCACATCTGAGTCCGACTATTTCCTCAGATAAATAAGTTCTTTTTGACGTGAGATGACGTTAATGATAAAATGTAGTTCTGCATTATACAATAATACACAGGTATATAAAAATATGCTGATTTATTGGTTACAAGGTTATAAACATATATAAGTAAATAAACACAAAGATACATGCAAATGAATATATATAGCGTTAATATAAAGCATTACAAGCTTAACAATACATGTGAGTGGAAATAACTTGTCACATTATAACCAAGCTATTATTAGGTTAGGATATCAAAATAGGAACATAAGTTATATATACTACTTCTGTTCAGAGGAAACCTCATGATATCAGGATGGGCATGTCTAATCCTAGACATCATTATAGAATGCTAAATACATTCTGCCCCCCCTAACCAACTACACATCACATGACTTCAGGCATGGGCAAATCCATCCAAGGATATAACTTAGAAGAGATAACTGTATCCTTCCGCCCCATCCTGGACTATTTTCACACATATAACTTTGATAAGACTATTAAGACAAATAACAGGGATCTAGGATCTTAAATGGAAAGGACTTGACGTCTTTCCTGTGGGAATTCATCACTTAGCTTGGCGAAGAATGTTCTATCAATATCAATATATATATTATATATATATATATATATATATATATATAAAAGCAATCATTTAATGCTTTGCTAGATTATGAGTCTAGATTCTTCTGCAGGTAGAATGAAGCCTCACAATATCCTAAGACTACATCTCAATATGGAGATGATCAATTAATTTAATTATTTATATATTCGCCAATCTAGATGGTATAATTTCACCCACACTATCAAATTAGTCTTAATAAAATGAAATGAAATATCATTTTCTGTGTCTCTTACCAAGTCCTAGTAGGAATCTCACTTCTGCTCCTAGGAAAGCTGGGTGGTCCATCATAGCGCATCTCACCATGGCTTTCATCTTGATAGACCCCTCTACTTCTCTCTTTTCCACTCTTTTCTCTCCTTTCTCCTTCTCTACCTCCTGTGTATGGCTTATGATCCCAAACTTATCAGTTAGACACACCTTCCTAGTTTGGAACTTTCCAATCATTGTCGGATGGGCGTGACCATTGATAAAAATGTGACATCATAACCCTACCCAGAATGCACTTTTGCTACTGTTGTAATGTCACCTACTGATACCTAGGTGGCACTGCTGTATAAGCTATCTGCATCGTAGTATAAAGGGTTAACTTATGTAAGTCTGAATATACATTTTGACCTTAGAAGCTTTAATTCAAAGCTATAGGGATTAATTCTGACACTTGTAGCACTCAGAGACAGACCTCTAGGCGTCTCACTTAATGTCTGTCACACTGTTTATTTGTGGATCATAAATGGCCTTGTTTTCTCACAGAGATATCAGTACCTCCTCTGTCATACCAAAGATGTGATTAACGGTTACAAAACACACATCTTCACAGACACTCTTCTAATGAGAAATATATACAATATACTGGATACATGTTGTCTTCGTAACATATAACAATATAATATAAACAAATATATATATATCCTATTGATTGTCTTATGCTAAGAACTAAGGCTCATTAAATGAATACATGAATATTATATATTTTGCTTCATTAATAAATGCCTAATTGTATAGGTAGTGATCACCAGCTGCATAGAGCTTAACTTTATCTCCCATCATAAATTTAAAAGTAAACAAGGAGGCCTCTTCTCAGACTGGTACATTCATGAGAAGAATAACACTAAGCTTTGTGTGACCTTAATTTGGCCTACTCAAGACATACAAAATTGCAACTATAGTCGAGCATGGCTCTTAAAGGCAATGAACATCCATCTTGACAATAATGAATTGGATATCAATGTATTTACCTAGGAAAAGGCACAACACATCCTGCCGCTGCTCGCCTGTCTGCGCTACAGCGTAACTTCGGCCTTCCCGCTCACCGCCTCATATGCGACGTGCCCACCAGATGGAACTCCACCTTGCACATGCTGGACAGACTGTGCGAGCAACAGCAGGACATAGTGGAGTTTCAGCTGCAGTACGCACGGGTCAGTCGCACTGCGGAACAGCACCACTTCACCACCAATGACTGGAGACCTGTGTGCCCTGTTGCGCTGTTTCGAGTACTCCACCAACATGGCCAGTGGCGATGACGCCGTTATCAGCGTTACAATACCACTTCTACGTCTCCTTGAGAAAACACTTAGGGCGATGATGGAAGAGGAGTTGGCCCAGGAGGAGGAGGAGGAGGAAGAGGGGTCATTTTTAGCACTTTCAGGCCAGTCTCTTAGAAGTGACTCAGAGGGAGGTTTTTTGCAACAGCAGAGGCCAGGTACAAATGTGGCCAGACAGGGCCCACTACTGGAGGACAAGGAGGACGAGGATGAGGAGGAGGTGGAGGAGGAGGAGGATGAAGCATGTTCACAGCAGGGTGGCACCCAACGCAGCTCGGGCCCATCACTGGTGCGTGGTTGGGGGGAAACGCAGGATGATGACGATAATTCTCCCACAGAGGACAGCTTGTCCTTACCTCTGGGCAGCCTGGCACACATGAGCGACTACATGCTGCAGTGCCTGCGCAACGACAGCAGAGTTGCCCACATTTTAACGTGTGCGGACTACTGGGTTGCCACCCTGCTGGATCCCCGGTACAAAGACAATGTGCCCACCTTACTTCCTGCACTGGAGCGTGATAGGAAGATGTGCGAGTACAAGCGCACGTTGGTAGACGCGCTACTGAGAGCATTCTCAAATGTCACAGGGGAACAAGTGGAAGGCGAAGGCAGAGGAGGAGCAAGAGGTCGCCAACGCAGCTGTGTCACGGCCAGCTCCTCTGAGGGCAGGGTTAGCATGGCAGAGATGTGGAAAAGTTTTGTCATCACGCCACAGATAACTGCACCACCACCTGATATGGAACGTGTTAGCAGGAGGCAACATTTCACTAACATGGTGGAACAGTACGTGTGCACACCCCTCCACGTACTGACTGATGGTTTGGCCCCATTCAACTTCTGGGTCTCCAAATTGTCCACGTGGCCAGAGCTAGCCTTTTATGCCTTGGAGGTGCTGGTCTGCCTGGCGGCCAGCGTTTTGTCTGAATGTATATTCAGCACGGCAGGGGGCGTCACTACAGACAAACGCAGCCGCCTGTCTACAGCCAATGTGGACAAGCTGACGTTCATAAAAATGAACCAGGCATGGATCCCACAGGACCTGTCCATCCCGTATGCAGATTAGACATTTATAACTACCTCCCCTTAACCATATATTCTTGTACTCCAGGGCACTTCCTCATTCAATCCTCTTTTTTTAATTTTACCATTACCGTATTTTTAGCCCTATAAGACGCACCTAGGTTTTTGGGGAGAAAAATAAGAAAATAAATATTTTTAACCAAAAGGTGTGCTGTGTGTTTGGTGGGTTTGGAACTAATGGTGGTCTGTGGATGGCACTATTACTGGAGATCTGTGGATGCCGGACACTGTTATGGGGGGATCTGTGGATGACGGACACTGATATGAGGGGATCTGTGGATGACGGACACTGTTATGGGGGATCTGTGGATGACTGACACTGTTATGGGGGGATCTGTGGATGACGGACACTGTTATGGGGGGATCTGTGGCTTGCACTGTTACAGGGGGATCTGTGGATGGCACTGTTACAGGGGGATCTGTGGATGGCACTGTTACAGGGGGATCTGTGGATGGCACTGTTACAGGGGGGATCTGTGGATAGCACTGTTACAGGGGGGATCTGTGGATGGCACTGTTACAGGGGGGATCTGTGGATGGCACTGTTACAGGGGGGATCTGTGGATGTCACTGTTACAGGGGGGATCTGTGGGTGGCACTGTTATATATGTGCCATCCACAGACCCCCCACCTCATAACAGTGCCATCCACAGACCCCCCCAGCCCATAACTGTGCCATCCACAGACCCCCCCAGCCCATAACTGTGCCATTCACAGATGTCCCCCATAAAAATGTCATCCACAGATAACCCCCCGCCTCCGCTCCGGTATACTAATATAAGATGTCTTATTCAATTAATAGTTATTAAACATGCCCCCCAACTCCTAATAGTACCTTACATCCTAACAGCTTCTGTACAATGCCGGCAGGCAGGCCGGGCGGCCGGCGCCTCCCTCACTGACGTCACTTTGCTGCGCCGCCTGCTTCATTCATAAAGTAGGAGGCGCAGGCACGTGACATCAGGGAGTTACGCTGCCGCCCGGCCTGCCTGCCTGCATTCTACAGAAGCTGTTACGATGTAAGGTACTATTAGGAGTGAGGGGGCATGTTTAATAACTATTAATTGAATAAGACATCTTATATTAGTATACCAGAGCGGCGGGGCGGGGCTATACTACACTGACTGCACCGCACCGCCGCTATTGCCGGCCCCCAGCTCCTCCTCCCAGTCCCTCCCCGAGTCCCAGCTCACTCGTACATCGCAGCTTGCGATGTAAAACTGCAAGCATTCGCCCCATAAGACGCAGGGGAATTTTCCCCCCATTTTGGGGGGAGAAAAAATGCGTCTTATGGGGCGAAACATACGGTATATTGTGGGGCAACCCAAAGTTGAATGAACCTCTCCTCTGTCTGGGTGCCGGGGCCTAAAAATATCTGACAATGGTCTGTTCCAGTGGTGGGTGACGTGAAGCCTGATTCTCTGCTATGACATGAAGCCTGATTCTCTGCTATGGGACCTCTCTCCTCTGTCTCGGTGCCGGGGCCTAAAAATATCTGACAGTGGCCTGTTCCAGTGGTGGGTGACATGAAGCCTGATTCTCTGCTATGGGACCTCTCTCCTCTGTCTGGATGCCGGTGCCTAAAAATATCTGACAGTGGCCTGTTCCAGTGGTGGGTGACATAAAGCCTTATTCTCTGCTATGACATGAAGCCTGAATATCTGCTATGGGACCTCTCTCCTCTGTCTGGGTGCCGGGGCCTAAAAATATCTGACAATGGCCTGTTCCAGTGGTGGGTGACATGAAGCCTGATTCTCTGCTATGACATGAAGCCCTAATCTCTGCTATGGGGCCTCTCTCTTCTGTCTGGGTGCCGGGGCCTAAAAATATCTGACAGTGGCCTGTTCCAGTGGTGGGTGACATGAAGCCTGATTCTCTGCTATGACATGAAGCCTGATTCACTGCTATGGGACCTCTCTCCTCTGTCTGGGTGCCGGGGCCTAAAAATATCTGACAGTGGCCTGTTCCAGTGGTGGGTGACATGAAGCCTGATTCTCTGCTATGGGACCTCTCTCCTCTGTCTGGGTGCCGGGGCCTAAAAATATCTGACAGTGGCCTGTTCCAGTGGTGGGTGACATGAAGCCTGATTCCCTGCTATGACATGAAGCCTGAATCTCTGCTATGGGACCTCTCTCCTCTGTCTGGGTGCCGGGGCCTAAAAATATCTGACAATGGCCTGTTCCAGTGGTGGGTGACATGAAGCCTGATTCTCTGCTATGACATGAAGCCTGATTCTCTGCTATGGGACCTCTCTCCTCTGTCTGGGTGCCGGGGCCTAAAAATATCTGACAGTGGCCTGTTCCATTGGTGGGTGACATGAAGCCTGATTCTCTGCTATGGGACCTCTCTCCTCTGTCTGGGTGCCGGGGCCTAAAAATATCTGACAGTGGCCTGCTCTAGTGGTGGGTGACATGAAGCCTTATTCTCTGCTATGACATGAAGCCTGAATCTCTGCTATGGGACCTCTCTCCTCTGTCTGGGTGACGGGGCCTAAAAATATCTGACAATGGCCTGTTCCAGTGGTGGGTGACATGAAGCCTGATTCTCTTCTATGACATGAAGCCTGAATCTCTGCTATGGGGCCTCTCTCTTCTGTCTGGGTGCCGGGGCCTAAAAATATCTGACAGTGGCCTGTTCCAGTGGTGGGTGACATGAAGCCTGATTCTCTGCTATGACATGAAGCCTGATTCTCTGCTATGGGACCTCTCTCCTCTGTCTGGGTGCCGGGGCCTAAAAATATCTGACAGTGGCCTGCTCCAGTGGTGGGTGACATGAAGCCTGATTCTCTGCTATGACATGAAGCCTGAATCTCTGCTATGGGACCTCTCTCCTCTGTCTGGGTGACGGGGCCTAAAAATATCTGACAATGGCCTGTTCCAGTGGTGGGTTACATGAAGCCTGATTCTCTTCTATGACATGAAGCCTGAATCTCTGCTATGGGGCCTCTCTCTTCTGTCTGGGTGCTGGGGCCTAAAAATATCTGACAGTGGCCTGTTCCAGTGGTGGGTGACATGAAGCCTGATTCTCTGCTATGGGACCTCTCTCCTCTGTCTGAGTGCCGGGGCCTAAAAATATCTCACAGAGGCCTGTTCCAGTGGTGGGTGACATGAAGCCTGATTCTCTGCTATGGGACCTCTCTCCAATTGATATTGGTTACATTTTTTTTTTATTTTTTTATTCATTTCCCTATCCACATTTGTTTGCAGGGGATTTACCTACATTTTGCTGCCTTTTGCAGCCCTTTAGCCCTTTCCTGGGCTATTTTACAGCCTTTTTAGTGCCGAAAAGTTCGGGTCCCCATTGACTTCAATGGGGTTCGGGCCGAACTTCTCGAACTCGAACATCCAGGTGTTCGCTCAACTCTAATCAGTAGTTGTTTTATGTGCAGCAACTTACAGAGTTCCCTCATCAACTTGGACATAAAAGGAGTCCCCTGGTCGGTCAGAACCTCTTTAGGTACTCCTATTCTGGAAAACATCTCCATTAACTCCTTAGCTATGAGCATAGGCGTGCGCACGGGGTGTCCAGGGTGTGCCTGGGCACACCCTAATCACACCCCTGTGCTCCGCCTCCTGCACTGCCAGCCGCCCCGCACTAGTGTCCGACCACACAGCTGCTTTATCATGTCAGAGAGTGTGACATACTACATACTGCTGGATGCTGGTCTCATCTGTAGTGTAATCCATCCAGTCCAGACTCCACCCACACTGCTCCGCTGTGCAGTGCTCCGCCTCCATGTCTCAGTCTCCCGGCGGCCGGAGGCGTAACGTCACTCACTCCGACGTCACGCGCCTGCTCCGCCTGCTTCTAAAGTGGGAGGAGCATGCGCGTGCGGCGTGACGGAGTGAATGACGTCACCTTACGCTGCCGCCGGCTGCCTATTTTGGAATGTGAAGAGCGGGAGCCTGCCTGCCCGCCCACGCCCAGTGTGCCTAACTGCCCATGTAGTTTTTGTGCACTGCCAGCAGTCTGCCACAGTAAAAAGAAAAAGTCTGGAGTGGAGAGGAGTCCTGACTGTCCCCAGCGTCAAGTGATAGATAAGGATTATTAGATAGTAGTATACATACTAGTACTTACTTTGCACAAGTTTATTATTTACAACTTAAAGGGAACCTGTCACCAAAAAAAAATCGCTTATTAAGCTGTTAATACTATTAACAGCTTAATAAGCGATTTTTTTGGTGACAGGTTCCCTTTAAGTTGTAAATAATAAACTTGTGCAAAGTATGTACTAGTATGTAGTACCTTATAGTGCTGCATAGTAGTTTCCTAATGCACTTTTTTTTTCGCTTAGCCGCATCTAGCCTCCTCGAGAAATCGATGTTTTATTCAGTCGCTGCCCCGTGCTTCAAGTCAGGTTTGAAGTCAAGGGGGCAGCGGCCTAGGCGTCTCTAATCCTGCTCTCCCCGCCTCCCGCCGCCTTGATTGACTCGCCGCATCTCAGTGCCGGGACCGCGCTCCCAGCCAGCATGCGCAGTAAAGGGCTGCTGTAGCCTGTAGCGCGATCCCGGCTCCGGCTCGTACACTCAGCCGGCTTCAGTTTCGCTACTGCGCATGCGCCCGGCATCTTCTGTAACTGCGCTAGTATGGTAGGCTGGCAGGCTCATGCGCAGTAGCGAAACTGAAGCCGTCTGAGTGTACGAGCCGGAGCCGGGATCGCGCTACAGGCTACAGCAGCCCTTTACTGCGCATGCGGGCTGGGAGCGCGGTCCCGGCACTGAGATCTGGCGTGTCAATAAAGGCGGCGGGAGGCGGGGAGAGCAGGATTGGAGACGCCTAGGCCGCTGCCCCCTTGACTTCAAACCTGACTTGAAGCACGGGGCAGCGTCTGAATAAAACATCGATTTCTCAATGAGGCTAAATGCGGCTAAACATAGAAAAAGTGCATTAGGACACTACTATGCAGCACTATAAGGTACTATTAACAGCTTAATAAGCGATTTTTTTGGTGACAGGTTCCCTTTAAGCTCACTTACATAAGGAACGCGGGGTCCGTCTTAAAATAGATGCCGGCCTCCACCCCCTGTTGGGGGTCAGTCACTGTCAGGGACACTGTTATGGGGGGGGGGGGGTAGATATCTGTGGATGATCATGACACATATAGCACAAGATGCTGGCGCTGCTATATATGTGTGTCATCCACAGATCCCCCCGGCCCCCCATAACAGTGTCATCCACAGATCCCCCCCCCCCCGCATCTGTGTCAGATTCCACACAGATGATCATGCCCCCATGCACGCGTGGCGTGTGTGTGTGTGTATATATATATATATATACCGCTCAAAAAAATAAAGGGAACACTTAAACAACACAATGTAACTCCAAGTCAATCACACTTCTGTGAAATCAAACTGTCCACTTAGGAAGTTACACTGAGTGACAATCAATTTCACATGCTGTTGTGCAAATGGGATAGACAACAGGTGGAAATTATAGGCAATTAGCAAGACACCCCCAATAAAGGAGTGGTTCTGCAGGTGGTGACCACAGACCACTTCTCAGTTCCTATGCTTCCTAGCTGATGTTTTGGTCACTTTTGAATGCTGGCGGTGCTTTCACTCTAGTGGTAGCATGAGACGGAGTCTACAACCCACACTAGTGGCTCAGGTAGTGCAGCTTATCCAGGATGGCACATCAATGCGAGCTGTGGCAAGAAGGTTTGCTGTGTCTGTCAGCGTAGTGTCCAGAGCATGGAGGCGCTACCAGGAGACAGGCCAGTACATCAGGAGACGTGGAGGAGGCCGTAGGAGGGCAACAACCCAGCAGCAGGACCGCTACCTCCGCCTTTGTGCAAGGAGGAACAGGAGGAGCACTGCCAGAGCCCTGCAAAATGACCTCCAGCAGGCCACAAATGTGCATGTGTCTGCTCAAACGGTCAGAAACAGACTCCATGAGGGTGATATGAGGGCCCGACGTCCACAGGTGGGGGTTGTGCTTACAGCCCAACACCGTGCAGGACGTTTGGCATTTGCCAGAGAACACCAAGATTGGCAAATTCGCCACTGGCGCCCTGTGCTCTTCACAGATGAAAGCAGGTTCACACTGAGCACATGTGACAGACGTGACAGAGTCTTGAAACGCCGTGGAGAACGTTCTGCTGCCTGCAACATCCTCCAGCATGACCGGTTTGGCATTGGGTCAGTAATGGTGTGGGGTGGCATTTCTTTGGAGGGCCGCACAGCCCTCCATGTGCTCGCCAGAGGTAGCCTGACTGCCATTAGGTGCCGAGATGAGATCCTCAGACCCCTTGTGAGACCATATGCTGGTGCGGTTGGCCCTGGGTTCCTCCTAATGCAAGACAATGCTAGACCTCATGTGGCTGGAGTGTGTCAGCAGTTCCTGCAAGACGAAGGCATTGATGCTATGGACTGGCCTGCCCGTTCCCCAGACCTGAATCCAATTGAGCACATCTGGGACATCATGTCTCGCTCTATCCATCAACGTCACGTTGCACCACAGACTGTCCAGGAGTTGGCAGATGCTTTAGTCCAGGTCTGGGAGGAGATCCCTCAGGAGACCGTCCGCCACCTCATCAGGAGCATGCACAGGCGTTGTAGGGAGGTCATACAGGCACGTGGAGGCCACACACTACTGAGCCTCATTTTGACTTGTTTTAAGGACATTACATCAAAGTTGGATTAGCCTGTAGTGTGTTTTTCCACTTTAATTTTGAGTGTGACTCCAAATCCAGACCTCCATGGGTTGAAAAATTTGATTTCCATTTTTTTATTTTTGTGTGATTTTGTTGTCAGCACATTCAACTATGTAAAGAACAAAGTATTTCAGAAGAATATTAAATTAATTGAGATCTAGCATGTGTTATTTTTGTGTTCCCTTTATTTTTTTGAGCAGTGTATATATATATACACACACACATGCGCGCGCGTGGCGTGTGTTTGTGCTTTAGGGTGCACACCCTAATGCAATAGGCTGCGCACGCCTATGGCTATGAGTTTGGCCGAGGTGCTGTATGTCCCTGTGGCACCGCCTCCGGGTACCGAGTGGCGTAGTCTAGGATGACTAAGATGTGTTGATGCCCTATGGCGGACTTCGGTACTGGGCCTATGAGATCCATAGCTATTCGATCAAATGGTAATGATAATCGGGAGAGGTACTAGGGGACTACGGAAATGTGGCTGGGGGCTAGTTATCTGGCAGGTCGGGCAAGATTTACAAAACTCTTCCACCTCTCTGAATATGCTGGGCCAGTAAAACCGCTGTAGAATACGATCCTGAGTTTTCTGCAGCCCCAGTTGACCCCCAAGAACGTGTTGGTGGGCTAGATCTAACACAAGTTTACGATAAGCCTTGGGGACCACCAACTGTTCAATAGGCTTACTCCGTAGTTGGTTTACCCGATACAACATATCCTGATGAACCACAAAACGGGGAAACACTGACTCTGCCCCAGGTTGTTGTGGTTCACCATCTACTATTATCTCATTTTCCCAGGCTTGGGATAGGATTGGGTCCCGACATTGGGCGGTGCCAAAATTTTCCCTGGAGACATTGAGGTCTGCCAATTCAGGAGCTGGCGGCAAGTCCTCCACGTCTCCCACCATCACACTGAGCGGGGTTGTCTCCCCCTCTTCCACCGAAGTGGCGGTCACCCCTACCACTAGCCCTACGGTCTCGGGTTCCCAGGGTTCTGGTCTCCCCCCTGAGCAGGGCCACTCTGCTAGGGTTACCCCTGTCTCATGGGTATCGGTAATTCTCGTTGCAGGCCATAGTGGCGGGAAGCCCGGGAAGTCTCTCCCTATTATTAGTTCATAGTGTAGATTGGTGGCGACGGCAACCTCGTGGGTCTACCTGCCCGCAACCGTGGATAGAGACACCATAGCGGTGGGGTAGTCTTTTAAGTCGCCATGAATACTCATTACCACAACTTTCCGGCCAGTATACTTATCGGGCTGTACCAGTGTACCCATTACCAGGGACACCAGACTCCCTAGTACAGCACAGTACAGCAATGCCACCATCAAAGTGCTTCCTACTTCCACCTGGCACAAGTGGTTGTTGTCTATAGTTACTGGGGTACCAGAAGCACATAGCTTCCTGGCATATAATGAGTGGCAGTAGCCATAGTTAATGTCCACGGGCTCACCCTGACAGGGACAGTCAGCCCTTACGTGGCTATGTTTCTGGCACCGCCAGGAGACTATCGGAGCCAGGCCCGTAGGGGGGTACATCCCAGGTGGGTTTTGTTGGCACAAGTCGCCGGGCCTGGGGTGGAGATTTCCAGGGTTTGACTGCCCCCCTCCCAAAAGAACCCCTCTGTAGATTCCTGGTAGCCTCATAGCCTTCCACCAGGTCCACCATCTTAAGAGCATTACCAGCAGACACCTAGTGGCAAAGCCCTCCAGAATAAATCAGTCAACAGACGGTCCACCATAGCAGTGGAACTCAGCACATCAGGCTGCAGCCATTTATGCAACAGGTGTAATAGATCATAATACTGAGGTCTCGCTGGATCAGCCGGGTTAAACTCCCACTGATGCACCTGCTGGGCCCAGACCAACACATTCACCCCCAGTCTTGCCAGAATCTCACCTTTTACTGTCAGGGGTCCGGATGCCATAAACGGAGACGACCTCAGCCCATTGATGTCGGGGTAGCTTCTCCCTCACAGCCACCTTTTCGAACACCGCCAGATAGGTTTCGACGTCATCCGATGGGGTCATCTTGGGGATCGCCGCACGGACCGCTTTCCGGGCATCGTGGACGCTCTGGGATGCTCCTGCCACCTGTAAAGCCATCACATGTTGTAACAGCAGCTGGTTTGTTTCTTGCTGCTGCTTATTAGCCTACCACTGCTGCAGGTTAGCCTCCATGAGGGCTTTCACGATAGCTTCCATTTTGTCGAGGGGCACGGGTTGCAATCTCGCTGGTTTTATGTAAGACATACAACTGTGCCTGGAAAAAAACTTAAATATTTTGCCCTTCACGCCAGCCTCACTGCACTTGCCTGCATCCTCCACCAATTGTCGGCGTTCGCTTTGGTAGATAGGGTAAGCGGATGCATTACAGAGGCAAAATACAAGTTCTTAACTCAAACTTCAGTGTTTATTCACACTTGAGCTGAAACTCAGTGTTGATCAGCGACATCCCTGAAACCTGACAGATCTAGAGGAGATCTGTGTGGAGGAGTGGGCCAAAATCCCTGTTGCAGTGTGTACAAACCTAGTCAAGAACTACAGGAAACGTTTGACCTCTGTAATTGCAAACAAAGGCTTCTGTACCAAATATTAACACAGATTTTCTCAGGTGTTCAAATACTTATGTTTAGCAGTGCAAGACAAAAAAAAATTTTTTAAATCATACAATGTGATTTCCTGAATATTTTTTTTTTTGTTCTGTCTATCATAGTGGGAATGCACCTACAATGTAAATTTCAGACAACTCCATGATTTCTAAGTGGGAGAACTTGCAAAATTGAAGGGTGTTCAAATACTTCTGTTCTTCACTGTGTATATATACACTCACCTAAAGAATTATTAGGAACACCTGTTCTATTTCTCATTAATGCAATTATCTAGTCAACCAATCACATGGCAGTTGCTTCAATGCATTTAGGGGTGTGGTCCTGGTCAAGACAATCTCCTGAACTCCAAACTGAATGTCAGAATGGAAAAGAAAGGTGATTTAAGCAATTTTGAGCGTGGCATGGTTGTTGGTGCCAGACGGGCCGGTCTGAGTATTTCACAATCTTCTCAGTTACTGGGATTTTCACGCACAACCATTTCTAGGGTTTACAAAGAATGGTGTGAAAAGGGAAAAACATCCAGTATGCGGCAGTCCTGTGGGCGAAAATGCCTTGTGGATGCTAGAGGTCAGAGGAGAATGGGCCGACTGATTCAAGCTGATAGAAGAGCAACGTTGACTGAAATAACCACTCGTTACAACCGAGGTATGCAGCAAAGCATTTGTGAAGCCACAACACGCACAACCTTGAGGCGGATGGGCTACAACAGCAGAAGACCCCACCGGGTACCACTCATCTCCACTACAAATAGGAAAAAGAGGCTACAATTTGCACGAGCTCACCAAAATTGGACTGTTGAAGACTGGAAAAATGTTGCCTGGTCTGATGAGTCTCGATTTCTGTTGAGACATTCAAATGGTAGAGTCCGAATTTGGCGTAAACAGAATGAGAACATGTATCCATCCTCTGATGGCTACTTCCAGCAAGATAATGCACCATGTCACAAAGCTCGAATCATTTCAAATTGGTTTCTTGAACATGACAATGAGTTCACTGTACTAAAATGGCCCCCACAGTCACCAGATCTCAACCCAATAGAGCATCTTTGGGATGTGGTGGAACGTGAGCTTCGTGCCCTGGATGTGCATCCCTCAAATCTCCATCAACTGCAAGATGCTATCCTATCAATATGGGCCAACATTTCTAAAGAATGCTATCAGCACCTTGTGGAATCAATGCCACGTAGAATTAAGGCAGTTCTGAAGGCAAAAGGGGGTCCAACACCGTATTAGTATGGTGTTCCTAATAATTCTTTAGGTGAGTGTATATGTATATATGAATGAATATATATATATATATATATATATATACAGTACAGACCAAAAGTTTGGACACACCTTCTCATTCAAAGAGTTTTCTTTATTTTCATGACTATGAAGGCATCAAAACTATGAATTAACACATGTGGAATTATATACATAGCAAACAAGTGTGAAACAACTGAAAATATGTCATATTCTAGGTTCTTCAAAGTAGCCACCTTTTGCTTTGATTACTGCTTTGCACACTCTTGGCATTCTCTTGATGAGCTTCAAGAGGTAGTCCCCTGAAATGGTCTTCCAACAGTCTTGAAGGAGTTCCCAGAGATGCTTAGCACTTGTTGGCCCTTTTGCCTTCACTCTGCGGTTCAGCTCACCCCAAACCATCTCGATTGGGTTCAGGTCCGGTGACTGTGGAGGCCAGGTCATCTGACGCAGCACCCCATCACTCTCCTTCATGGTCAAATAGCCCTTACTTTCAAAGTTTTTTCAATTTTTCGGCTGACTGACTGACCTTCATTTCTTAAAGTAATGATGGCCACTCGTTTTTCTTTACTTAGCTGCTTTTTTTTTTGCCATAATACAAATTCTAACAGTCTATTCAGTAGGACTATCAGCTGTGTATCCACCTGACTTCTCCTCAACGCCACTGATGGTCCCAACCCCATTTATAAGGCAAGAAATCACACTTATTAAACCTGACAGGGCACACCTGTGAAGTGAAAACCATTTCAGGGGACTACCTCTTGAAGCTCATCAAGAGAATGCCAAGAGTGTGCAAAGCAGTAATCAAAGCAAAAGGTGGCTACTTTGAAGAACCTAGAATATGACATATTTTCAGTTGTTTCACACTTGTTTGTTATGTATATAATTCCACATGTGTTAATTCATAGTTTTGATGCCTTTAGAGTGAATCTACAATTTTCATAGTCATGAAAATAAAGAAAACTCTTTGAATGAGAAGGTGTGTCCAAACTTTTGGTCTGTACTGTATATATATATATATATATATATATATATATACCTGTATATATAAACTCAATGACAAAAAATAACACACCCAGATAGAAATGGCTTAGCAATGCATGCACCTATGTCTCAGGCAGATATGTAAATGATTACAGATGTGATCTTGCCACAAGAGAATGTAAAAGTGCTCCCCCCGCTTCTCTATAAATAGGCTCTCTGAGGCTACTGTTGGATGTAGTACCTCTTGGTGATAGATATTTGACTGCTAGACATCCCTTTACAACACACTTAAATACATTTTGCTTAGTTGACAGACTTTGACAGGGGGTGCATCACTGAACTGAGAGAAGCAGGATGTTCATTTTGATGAATTGCCCACCATCTAGGCTGTTCTAACTTAGCAGTTAGGAGGTGTTGGGAGCAGTGATTACATGAGGGCACACACACAGGGAAAACTGGCTCCAGACAGACCACCAGTAGAGAGGATCTTTTCATCCACTTTCAAGCACAAGCAGCTCACACAGTTTCGTTATCCACCATCTAGACGTAGACAGCATCTTCATTACACACCCCTGTATCTACCCGTTCCATTTCCAGGTAATTAGAAGAAGGATATTTGGTGTCACAGTGTCCATTACATGCCCTGCCTTTGAAAGCTAGCCACTGTCGCCTTCATTTGCAGTGGTATCATGAATTAGAAACCTGAACTGATACAGACTAGAACTAAATAATTTTTTGCAACAAATGCAGGTTCTGTTTGGGAGGTGTGTTGATAAGCGCTTCAATCCTGCTGAGGAGCAAAACACTGCCCGAACTGCTGGAGCCATCCTTTATGACAGTTGATCACCCCTAGTAGTATATGAGGGACACTAACAGCAGTGATATGTGCAGGACATCCTGCGGCCACATGTATTGCCTCTCATTGTAGGGCTTCCAACTGGCATTATTCAGCAGGATAATGCTTGCCCACATACAGCTCCGCCAGATTGCAACACTTCCTTGGCCTGCCCGGTTGTCATATTTATCACCAATCAAGTATTTATAGAACCAGCTGGGATGCCAGTTACAAATATCATCATCACATTCATACATATAAAGTTTAATTTGATTCAGGAAATTCTTTCTTGATGGGTTATTTTTTCTATTTTTGTCAATGAATGTACTTAGAGTGGTTTACATAGAAAAGAGGGGCACCATAGCAAAGATAAAAAATGAGCCCTTCATTGTGGCTCCAGGTTCTGCTCCTCAAAACAAAAGTACAGAAACCTGGTGGAAGCACGGAGAAGAGGACGGGTGTGGTAGTTATGGTGG
This sequence comes from Bufo bufo, assembly GCF_905171765.1. Lineage (NCBI taxonomy): Eukaryota > Metazoa > Chordata > Amphibia > Anura > Bufonidae > Bufo > Bufo bufo. The sequence continues at coordinate 649,033,799 of NC_053390.1, read as the reverse complement.
CTGGCACAGTGATGAGTGGATCTGCAGGATACAAATAGTAGTTGTTTTCCCTGGGGCATATCCTAGTTGAACTATACTAGCTGATGGAAGATAAGGTGCCCTTGATGATGAGGTACAGAATGACAGGTAGGAGGCCAGAGCTCAGTTCAACCAGGTTAATGGACAGTCTTTACTTGAATAGTAGGTGAAAAAAACTTCCACATAAGATGAGGGCACAATAGTTCCAAGTTCTGCCTCTGAGATGCAAATCTTTACGCAATTCCTTATACATGGTGGGCAGCTGTGAGGGTGCATCTAAACCCCCAAATTTCTTTGCAGTTCCTTCCGCGGAACAGATTCTACAAAGCAGCACTGAAAGCTGCAAACTGGTATAAATGGGAGCTTTTAAACCTAGACAAGAACTATTAGATTTGTTAGCCGTATACAGTTGTGTTCAAAATTATTCAACCCCCAATGCTGTAAAGGGTTTTAGGGAATTTAGTGTACACTTGTAATTGTGTTCAGAATGAAATCTTACAAGGACTTTTTAAAGAACCAAATGCAACTAAAATGACATCAATTGTTTTTGTAATACAGTATTAAATGTTTTTTTTGTGATTTCTTCATTGACACAATTATTCAACCCCTTAAAGACTACCACTCTTAAGAACAGAGGTTCATTCAGGTGTTTTCGATCAGGTATTGAAAACACCTGTGGATGTCAAGGAGCAGCAATCAAGCATAATAAGCACCAATTAGGCAGATTTAAAAGGACTGTGATACTCAGCTCTTTCTAGACATTTACTGGTGTGTTTACAAACATGGTGAAGTCAAGAGAATGGTCCAGGAAGACAAGAGAAGAGGTGATTTCTCTTCACAGGAAGGGCAATGGCTATAAGAAGATTGCAAAGATGTTAAACATACCAAGAGACACCATAGGAAGCATCATTCGCAAATTCAAGGCAAAGGGCACTGTTGAAACGCTACCTGGTCATGGCAGAAAGAAGATGCTGACTTCGACTGCTGTGCGCTACCTGAAGCGCAAAGTGGAGAAAAGTCCCCGTGTGACTGCTGAGGAACTGAAAAAAGATTTGTCAGATGTGGGTACTGAAGTTTCAGCTCAGACAATAAGGCGCACACTGCGTAATGAAGGCCTCCATGCCAGAACTCCCAGGCGCACCCCCTTGCTGTCTCCAAAGAATAAGAAGAGTCGACTGCAGTATGCCAAAAGTCATGTGGACAAACCACAAAAGTTTTGGGATAGTGTTCTGTGGACTGATGAAACAAAATTAGAACTGTTTGGGCCCATGGATCAACACTATGTTTGGAGGAGGAAGAACAAGGCCTATGAAGAAAAGAACACCTTGCCTACTGTGAAGCATGGTGGGGGGTCAATTATGCTTTGGGGCTGTTTTGTTTCTACAGGTACAGGGAAGCTTCAGCGTGTGCAAGGTAACATGAATTCTCTTCAGTACCAGGAGATATTGAATGAAAATGTGATGCAGTCCGTCACAAACCTGAGGCTTGGGAGACGTTGGACCTTTCAACAGGACAATGATCCCAAGCATACCTCCAAGTCCACTAGAGCATGGTTGCAGATTAAAGGCTGGAACATTTTGAAGTGGCCATCGCAGTCACCAGACTTAAATCCGATTGAGAACCTCTGGTGGGACTTAAAGAAAGCAGTTGCAGCGCGCAAGCCTAAGAATGTGACTGAACTGGAGGCTTTTGCCCATGAAGAATGGGCGAAGATACCCGTAGATCGCTGCAAGACACTTGTGTCAAGCTATGCTTCACGTTTAAAAGCTGTTATAACTGGAAAAGGATGTTGTACTAAGTACTAAGATTGAATGTCACTTGAGGGTTGAATAAAACTGATAATGATGTGAGCACAGAAAAGACATTTGTGGTTATTTCATTATAAATGTTATGTTATATTTGTCTGACTTACAAGTGCCTCTTTGATTTAATTGTAAACAAGATGACTGAAATGATCAAAATCAATGTCAAACTGGCCAAAACACTCAATTTCAGTGAGGGTTGAATAATTTTGAACACAACTGTATGTAAGTTACCCTCAAAGACAAAAACCTTTAACTCTGCTCAACAATTCAGGAATTCTTCTGCTGCATACATTCCCCAGGTGTCTCCACCAGTTCTGTGAGAAGGTCTGGCAGACGTCCTTCTCTACCTCTTGCATGACTTTCTTTGTTTTGGTTTCACTTTGTCATCTCCTTTCCTTCTCCCAGGTGTCACCTATTTAGACTAATCGTCTCCCTTTATATTCCCTCCCATACTGCCTCACTTTGCGGTTTAAACTACTTCCTGGATGAAGCGTTCACTGCTGGAAACTGCTGCTGCTGTTTGCTCATAAGTCTTTTAATGTATTGTGTTTCCTTGCTGGCTTGATTTTAGGTGACCCTGACTCCGTCCGTATTATGTGCAGGGAGCCGGTGGTCGTGTCCCCTCACTATTATAGGGTTTTCAGCTGTCACACAGTCATAGGTACGTGGGCATGCAATCGTCTACCATTGAGATCCTTGCATGGGCATAGCAGTCAGGGAGAGCTCTTAGGGTTTTATAGGGCTCACCTATATGCTCCTTAGTTTGGGATCAAGCCAGTCGGACGTTTATTCATAAGTTCCAGCAATCTGCAACATCATCCGTGACACCGGGGCTTACTGGAGTCTCTTGGAGTCAAACTGGTTGCTGATGCTGACTGGCTGGACTGGAGTCTGCTCCTGCAGCGGTCTTAGTTCAATACGCTCTCTTATACTCTGACTGAGCCAAATAGAGGCCTGCGTGGGATTTTGGTTGCAGGCGAGAGGAGGATCGGGGGTGTTTGCCGCTGAGCGCGGCGCCGGGGATGGGGAGCACTTAGCCTCGCCTCTGGAAGGCGATTTAGCTGAACTTGGAGGAGTTATTAGTTTTTAAATTTAGGCGGGCACGGCACTTCAGATGAGTGTTCCTGGGCACCGTGGAGAAAGAATAACGCCCCTCTGGGCTCCTTACAGTTTCATTTGCATATCATAAGAAGCGTTTTTTGGAAGAAATGACAAGACTCAAGATAAAAAGAACAAGACATATGGATATAAGGTACTTTATTACACATGGATTCATAAAAAAAAAAATTGCTAATATGCTAGTGACAGATTCCCTTTAAGGCCTCTTTCACACGACCGTATACAGAACCATTCATTTTAATGGTTCCGCAAAAAAAATGGATTGTACTCCGTATGCATTCAGTTTCCGTATTTCCGTTTTTCCGTTCCGTTAAAAGATAGAACATATCCTATTATTGCCCGCAAATCACGTTCCGTGGCTCCATTCAAGTCAACGGGTCCACAAAAAAACGGAACACATACGGAAATGCATCCATATATCTTCCATATCCGTTCCGTTTTTGCGGAACCATCTATTGAAAATTTTATGCCCAGCCCAATTTTTTCTATGTAATTACTGTATACTGTATATGCCATATGGAAAAACGGAATGGAAAAATGGAACAGAAACGGAAACGCAACGTGTGAAAGAGACCTAAGAGTCATGTCAGTGGTCCTCCTCAATGACTGGTTAACTCTGTATGACTGAGAATACACAGTTTAGGCTACTTTCACACTGGCGTTTCTGGGTCCGCTTGTGAGATCCGTTTCAGGGCTCTCACAAGCGGCCCAAAATGGATCAGTGCAGCCCCAATGCATTCTGAATGTATAAGGATCCGTTCAGAATGCATCAGTTTGGCTGCGTTTGGTCTCCGTTCCGCTTTTGAGGCGGACACCAAAAGGCAGATTGCAGCGTTTTTATGTCCGACAGACGATGCAGAGCCAAACGGATCCGTCCTGACTTACAATGTAAGTCAATGGAGACGGATCCGTTTTCACTGACACAATATGGTGCAATTGAAAACGGATCCGTCCCTCATTGACTTTCAATGTAAGTGAAGATGATCCGTTTTGACTTAGACTTTTTTTTTTATAGAATAATGCAAATGGGTCCATTCTGAACGGATACAAGCGTTTGCATTATCGGTGCGGATCCGTCTGTGCAGATACAAGACGGATCCTCACAGAACGCGAGCCTTAGATGTCAATCAGTACTTAGAACCGCCCACATGACTCCTAAGCATATTGAGAGCAGAGGTTTTAATAAATAAATTTTATGTTTGGCTGAATTTTTTCCTCATAAAACTATATATCAATCTGCTCAGCTCATCCTGCTCTATAACATAATGCCTATAACAGATTGCACTGCAATTTAATGGTGACAGGTTCCCTTTAAGCTCACTCTTGTGGAGCAGCGTTGTACGGCATACACTGCTGTTTCACTGTTTTTCTACTTTAGTTGGCGCTGACAGGTCAACTATGTTTCATTTGATGTACATCACATAACGATGTTGTTCCTCTCTCATTGTACACAACATCTAAAACTGAGAAGTATTTCATGGCAATTTGACAGCTGACTAATGTAGTGCGTGAAAGACTGATTGGTTTCAAAATGATTGTGTTAGATGGAGAAGTGGTAGTGACAGATGTTATGTTTAAATCACATCTTTTGACATGCACCTCTTTCATTGCAGGGAGAGTTGAAACATTTTGCAAAACAAAAATTATAATTTAATTTTAAACAAATGGTCTTGTTTATAAATCTTTAAAGCAAGCTTATCTGGTTACCTTGTCTGGGAGGTACACAAATGTTAAGCCTTCAGATATGTGAGGCTTTATTACCAAAATTATTCTTGATACAGTAATATGTACAGTAACTAATAGCATTATGTAAGCTAAAAAAAAAAAGAAAAAGCTGATTATTCCTGGTCCTTTACTACTTCACTGCCATCTGTTTCCTCTACTGTAGACAGTGACAGTCTGTTGCTAGGTAACGATGAACCCCTAAAGTAAACATATGAACCACTGCACATATGATTCATGAGGAATCTGAATAGATGTCTTAATTAGCCTGCAAAGTCCTGAATATAAAGAATAGAGTGTTTTCAGCGAGCACAGTGATTTTACTACCCTCCTCCTACAGCAATTCATTAAATCATTCCTTTTTCCCAAATACTGTATTTATACTTGGCTGATGTATGCTTTTTACCTGACTGAATATGTTCTATCTGGTTTTACAATAGATTGGCTCCAGCCACTGTATACTGATTTCACTGGTGGAACTCACTAAGAAGTATTATATACAACACTGACATAGACAGGGGGGCTAACAGTGCCCCCTTTGCCAGTGGCCCACCGCCAATTACTGTATCTTTTGCTTTTTAATACGCAGTGTGTCTTATAAAGTGAATATTAGTGAGCACTTCCATTATAGAAGCGCTCACTAGTATGTAGGAGGCGCGGGGAGGGGTGAGTGATGCGCTGTACTTACCACTCCTCCCTGGTCTTCTCCAGACCCGCGCTTCACTGTCCTGACTGCGTACGCGTCAGGACATAGTGCGCACACTATGACCTGGCATCGTATGAAGTCAGGTCACAGTACAGCGAAGGCCTGGAGAAGACCAGGGGGCGTGACTGCAGGAAAGAATGCTGGACCTGGAGAGTAGCAGTGGAGCAGGAGAGGTAAGTGAATTTATTTATTTTGGGTCTGATCTGAGGTCTAATGGGGGTCTGAGGATCTGATATGGGGGTCTGAGGATCTGATAAGGGGGTCTGATCTGAGGTCTGAAATGGGGTGTCTAACATGGAGCTCTTATGGGAGTCTCATCTGAGGTTTTATATGGGGGTCTAAGAATCTGATATGGGGGTCTGACATGGAGGTCTAAAGGGGGTCTGATCTGAGGTCTGAAATGGGGGTCTAAGATGGTGTTCTAATGGGGGTCCATCTGATGTATCATATGGGGGTCTGAGAATCTGATATGGGTTTCTGACATGGAGGTTTAAAGGGGTGTCTGATCTGAGGTCTGATGGGGGTCTGAGCATCTGATAAGGAGGTCTGAGGATCTGATAAGGGGGTCTGAGGATCTGACAAGAGGGTCTGAGCATTTGATATAGCATTCTGGGCATATGATATGGAGTTCTGATCTGAGGTCTAAAGGGGGTTTGATCTGAGGTCTGATATGGGTGGTCTATTATGAAGGTCTGATGGGAGTCTCATCTGAGGTCTGATATGAGGGTCTGAGGATCTGATATGGGGGTTTGATTTGAGGTCTGATATGGGGTCTGATCTGAGGTCTGATATAGGGGTCTGATCTGCTTATGAAAGAGCTGGCTTGGTGGGTATATAAGGTATGTGATAGGCTGTCTGTACACATATTCCTCATTGTTGTCATGGGGGATGATTGGCTTTTGGGATAAGGGTAGAAATATTTATGAAGCTGCAGAGTTTGTGAATTGTTTGTGTGCTGCTGAGAAGAAAGCGATGTGGAAACTGCGGAGCACCACATGCCATTTATGTAAGAGGTGAACGTTGACTATGAAGAGGGCTGACCAAAGTGCTAGAGTGGAGCAGCTCACCACCAAAATGAACCAGGGGGCTACCAGACGTGTGTCTAGAACAATAGTTCAGTGAATAGTTCAGTATGGGGCTCTGAAGAAGTCAAGGAGACCTCAACATGCTATCATCAGATAGTAGATCCATTACTGAATAGAAAATTCTGTATATTCCAATACAGTGCTGCTACCTCCAGGCCCGCATTGGAATATACCTATAATAGGCCTGGTAGCCTTGTACGGACTCAGGCCTATTGGTACTAAGGAACGCCTTCCCCGATCTCAGTGAGGGGAAGTTGTTGCAATCCTGGGAATGCATGGCTCCTGGATTTTAAGATGCCATGGTTACATAAACATAGTTTATTAAGTTTACATAAATGGCTATGTAAAATGCTAATTAATTGATAATGAAATCCACTGATCGCCTTCATGATGGGAGACGATTTGTAGCATAGATTTCCAGGGTAGTAAAAGAAAAATACACTGACTCTCCAGCAAACTATAAAACTATGTTACAGCGGCAGCGACTACATCAAGCCGAGTTATAGATTACAGGTAATAAATAGAACATGACATTTAAAGAACATGTCTAGATAATAGGAAGCAGCAACAGAAAGAATTCAAGTGTGCACAGTGCAAAATACTGAATAGCTGCATTAGGATGACCTGGAGGAAGGGATTGATTAATGGCATGATGGATGATATTAAAGCCTAGGGATAATGGATGATATGTTAAATTGACTAATCAAATGTGTAATACTGATGATTATTGCTAGTAAAGGATGCTATGAATGTATAACCTGTCCAGAAAAGAATAAGTACATGTAGCAGGTAAATTTATTCAATGAAGTCATTAGAATGCAAAACATTATGCAATGAAGGGCACTAGCCATGTCAAGGTAGAAAGATATAAATGCCTACAAACATAAAGTTCACATGCATACAGTAAGTAGAACATGACAAGAAATGAAAAGTTTGTGTTTATGCACATATTTATTAAATTCCTATAATCCTGGATGCAGAGGCAGAATTTGCCATTTTGGTACTTATCTTGTGTTTTTTTATATCTAAAGTATAAATATGTTTGCATCACAAAGCATATGCCCAATGTAATACATAACCTTTAAACTCTTTTCACCATAACCAGGGTCAAATTATTATTGGTGCACTTGGAGCATCTGCTCCAGGCCCCACTCTTCTCCTAGATCAGAGGAGCCCAGGCTTCCTGATTGCCACATTCCTAACTGTCTCTAACTCAGGTTGTACAGTACCTAGATATATAACCTGCAGATCTCACTTCTGACACAGGGTCTGAAGAATATATTTCAGGCTATATGGTGGTTACCTGATGTTGTATCACTAGCTGCTATACAGCCTGATACGACTAGGTTGAAGCAGCCCTCCATTACAGCCGGCATAGAGATGAAGAGGGGGGCAGTAGAGGTGCTGAATGGCGACTGCAGGAAGAAGAGTAAAGGTGTAAATCCTCCTTTTGCTGTGTGCCTTTACATGACCAGGTACGGGTACCCATACTCTACAGGAACAGGTAAAGCAAGGCTCACTCACTGCATCTTTATTTCCATTGTTCTGCTCCAATACAGAAGCAGAACAACTAAAATAATGGAGGTAGTTTTTCCATCAAATAACATAAATGAATGCCACCTGATGGACCCCACTGACTATAATAGGACTCGGTTTCCATTTGAAAACCCAGCATTTTACATGACAAAAAAGTGCAGTATGCTGCACTATTTTGTCCCATAATTTATGATGGAATCTGTCTGACATAGCCTCTGATGTAGCTGTAAATGAAGCCTAACATGGACTGCTGTGCATATAATCAAATCCAGAAAAGGAGTAAGAAGATTAGCATTTATCTGCACCTAATTAAGCCGTTTACACCACAAGCAGCCTCTCCAGGTCTTTTTAGGCACGCACTCCTCTCAGTCAGCATGTGCACACCTCCTGTTACTCCCAGCCTATCGCAGCCTTCCCTAGGGTATTTAAGGCACCAGTATGGAGGTATTATTTAGTGTAGTTTACTTTCCTAAAGAGATCGTCTTGTCGTTGGTGGACAGGCACTATTGTATTTACTTTATTATTTGTTTTTGCAGAGTGCTGTTGCATTGTGTTTGCCTTTGCTTTTAAGAATTACTACTGCCTATTGATTTAAAGTTTGGTAAAGGCGTGGAACTGCACTAAAACTTTTACAACTAAATGGTATGGCAGCAATTGCACCACCAGCAACTTGGCTGGGTGGAAGTTCAGCTTGCTTACAACCAGATTGCTGGGTGTACACAGTTGTTTTCTGGCAGCACATTTAATTATCGACAACTGATGACAGAGTGGAGATGAAGGAGTAGTTGTCTAAGAGGGAGAACGGATTATGATGATGGCAAGGACACTGTACTGATCAGGGGCAGATTGGCCATATACCCTACATAAAAATTTCCAGGTGGGTTAATTGCCCAGGGGGCTGGCCAAGCCCTCCTCATGGCTGCTTGCCAGGTACATAAAGATCTGATGCTTTCAGCATTAATTAATGCTAGGAGCATCAGGTACTTTTGCACCTGGCCAGCAGCGTTCATTGCCCTCCTGAATTGAACTGTATCACTGTCCTCAGTATGGTGATAGGAAAGTACTTTATCCTGCACTGTGGTATTTAGTTCTGCTGGGGCAGTATTTTGTGCTGCATTAAAGTATTGCTGGCCCTGAATACTTTTATTCTCCCTGCCTACTTACTGCCTTTTGTTGCCCTGCCTTCTGTCAATTTGGACTCACCTACAATTTGGGGCCAATTTTAGTTTTTTTCTAAGGCCACTTTAAGTTTCCAGTCCTTACCTGGTACTGGTTGTAGATTTGGCCTGGCTGACACAAAAAAAGACCAGGAGAAGGAGGATAGTCTTGTTCCAATTGCTGGCCAGTTCTATTTTCCCACTGAATCTGGTGAAGCTGCTTCATGTGAGCGCAACTACAAAACATTTTAAAAACAAGACAATTTTTACAAACAGCTGACCAGAAGCACTAATATTATAGAACAGAATTCAATTTTGGTGAAGGCCACATTTACCACTAAGTGATATGGCAGCAACTGCATTGCCAACAACTTGGCCAGGGGGAGTTCAGCTTGCAATTGCTGGTCATTAATTGTTTTCTCATGGCCACACATTCCGTTATAGATGTCTCACAATCTAGCAGGGACAAGGAGGAGTCTGAGGAGTAGAAGAAACGGCTTATGATGATGACAAGGACAATGTACTGCTTAAAAAGTCAAAAAAGAAACCCAGGAGAAGGAGGACAGACTTTTCCCAGATGCTGGCTAGTGGATGTGGTGATGCCGCCTCATGTGCTGCAATAGTGCCCTGCTACCTATGTTTTTGTTTAAATGCCCACGGCTTATTTTCATCTTGAAGATCTTGCACATGGCAAGGGCTTTGCCTTGTGAAGAAAAAACACCATATGGAAAATATACACAGCTAGCAGCAGTCGAGCTAGGCATAGGTCTGGAAAGCTTTGGGTTTGTACCCACAATATGAGCAGCATCACCAGTTCTCAAGTTGACAACAATAGAAGCTGGCAGATTTTTCTTAGGTTTTGGCTATATGCTGTCTCTCCTCTTTATTGCCGCTGTGGCTACCACCCTCCTCCTCTGATATCACTTCCTCCTTAGCACCTTTATCTGGCTCCCAGATCCTGTCCAACACACAATCATCATCATAGTCCTCACCCTCCATGCCACTTTTATCAGACAGGGATATGCAATTGTGGGCTTCCCTCACCATTCCCTTCTCTGTATTTGAACTACTACTACCACCACTGTGGCTACAAGTGCCACTACTACTACTGCTACTACCATTACAAACATAGCTATGCATTAGGTCCCCCATGTCCACTTGAATATCCTCCTCATGGCAGTCTAAATGCTGATGTTTCTCACACAAGTCATCAATAGGAAGACTATCTTGAGTATTTTCCATAGCACATGGAATTTTGTTGCCTCTTCCTAGAAAAAAAGAAGGCAGAGTGAGGACAGACATGAAGCAAATTAAAGTTTTTTCTGGGGCAGCAAGGAGGAGGAGTAGGAGGAATGCACTAATCCCTGTCTCAAAGGCACAGTGTCAGACTCAGAGGTGAAACTGACATCATTGTGCTATTACTGAGAAAATGAGTGAGCCACCTAGTCCATAATGTCATCTTATTTGTCCTCAATATTAATCTGTTGCCTACCAAAATGGAGGGAGAACTGTGACCTGCTGCTGCTACTACTACTACTACTGACCAGAGGCGTGGTGCTACTTCTGCTGTTTGCACTACTACAGCCACATACTTTCTCATTTGCAGATGATGAGGATTGGGTCTTCCGTTTTCCACTCTGTTTACCAGTCATTTTATTATGAAACCTATTTCAACAATACCAAGTCACAAGTTTGGTACACTGGTGTGCAAGTGTTTTTTCTGTAATTAGGAGACAGAGGAGCAATTAAATGTCCCTCTCCTACTATAAACACACGGCACACTGGTACTGACACTTTACAATGGTGTTGTCTCGCTTCGGTGTGGGAGGGAAACAACACACCAAGCATAGGAGGGAAGGGGGGAACAGGGAATCATGCCTGAGAACTAGGGAAGGAAAATGGACACCTCCTAGTGAAAACCCTAACCAAAATCTTGACTGGCTACCAGTATGAACAGACCCCAAAGGTAGGTGAGTTCATATGCAGGAATACCTAAATTCCTATCAAGCCCTATAGGACCCTGGTACTAATGGCAGGGATGAGACTACCTGTTCCTCCAAAAGGAAGGACGAACAGGAGTCTCCTTCAGGCCTAATACAAACAATAGGGAAATGCAACACACAGAACCCAAACAAAATACAAAAGGGAAAGGAAAGACTTAACTTCAAAGGAGCAATGAAAGCACCAGGAACTCAGCCGAGATCCAACCACAATCTATCCAAAGGTCCAAACAGAAGCTAGAAAAAAGCAAAGCATTGTAGGAGAAGCAACTATAAATAGAGAAGGTTAAATGAACCTAAAAGCCATACCTGGGGAAAGAAGGTGTGGCAAGCACCAGAAACAACACAGATGTCATTTGATCCGAATGAAAAACATGTCATATCAAACCACGTGTTGCCAGTCTCACCGACCTGCCAACTGTCGCGGGAACGTCTGTGACAGTACTCGCTCCCCCCCTCCGGATACGCAGTACCGACCTTATCCGGTGAGACCTGTGAAAAGCTTTCACCAAACGACTGGCATTCACATCAGATGCCAAAACTCACATCCTCTCCTCTGGTCCATAACCATTCTAGTGAACAAGATACTGAAGAGATCTACGGAGAACTCGAGAGTCAATAATCTTGGCGATCTGAAATTCCAAACTACCGTCCACCATGACAGGAGCGGGTAGCAAGGAAGACAGCTCCAAAGGTTCAACATATCTCTTCAACAAAGATTTATGAAACACATTATGAATTTTCAGGGCCTGAGGGAGTTCAAGACGAAAAGTTAAAAGGCTTAATAATGGTGATCTTATATGGACCAATAAATCTTGGACCCAACTTCCAAGAAGGTACCTTCAGCTTAATGTTTCTTGTGGACAGCCACACAGAATCACCCACTTTTAGGTTCGGACCTTTCATACATTTCCTGTCAGCCATATGTTTATACTTGTTGCCCATATTCATTAAGTTATATTGAATTTTCCGATGACAATGATGACGAAAAAATGTTCCTCCTCAGGGATACCAGAAGTATCTGAACCAAAAAATTTTCCAAACTGCGGGTGAAACCCATCTGCCCCCAAAAATGGCGACTTCCCAGTGTATTCCTGTCTACAATTATTTATGGAAAACTCTGCCAAAGACAAAAACGAAGACTACTCCTCCTGGTTCTCAGAGACAAAACATCTCAAGTAAGTCTCCAGACTCTGATTAGTGTGCTTTGTCTGTCCGTAAGACTTAGGATGAAAAGCCGAAGAAAAGGACAGTTGTACCCCCAGTCGAGTACAGAACACTTTCCAGAATCTGGAAACAAGTCCTATGATGTGAGACCACGTTAGAGGGAATGCCATGGAGTTTCACAATGTTGTCAACAAACACTTGTGCAAGTGTTTTAGCATTAGGTAGGCCCGGCAACGCTATAAAGTGCACCATTTTACTAAAGCGATCAACTACCACCAGAATAACTGTCATTCCTGAAGAATTAGGTAGATCAGTAATAAAATCCATGGATAAGTGAGTCCATGGTCTGGACCGGATGGGCAACGGAAGTAGAGATCCGGAAGGCCGAGTATGTGTCACCTTAGCGCGTGCACCGGTACTACAGGTTGACACATAGTCCTCAACACAGTTATGCAACCCCAGCCACCAAAATCTATGAGAGATGAAGTCAGCAGTGGATCTGCTCCCAGGGTGTCCCGTAAGAACCATACAGTGATGTTCCTTAAACACTTTGTGATGCAATTCCGATGGCACAAACAGTTTCCCAGAGGGACAAGAATCTGGTACATCTCCCTGGGCCTCTAACCCTTCACCTCTAGGTCAGGGAAAAGAGCAGATATCACCACCCCTTCCAACAGTATAGGACTCGGATTTTCAAAATCACCACCTTCAGGAAAACTACGTGACAAGGCATCTGCCTTGACGTTCTTAACCCCAGGATGATAGGTGACAGTGAAATTGAATCTAGTGAAAAATAAAGACCATCTGGCCTGCCTTGGGTTCAGTCATTTAGCCAACTCCAGGTAAGGCAGGTTTTTGTGATCTGTGAACACTGTGATCGAATGAATCGCCCCTTCCAACCAATGACGCTATTCCTCAAAAGCCAACTTAATGTCGAGTAACTCTCTGCTCCCCACATCATAATTTCTCTCTGCAGAAGAGAGTTTTTTTTAGAGAAAAGGGCACATGGACGCCATTTACCAGGTGACGGGCCCTGCGATAAAACTTCTCCTACCCCCACCTCAAACGCGTCCACTTCCGCTGCACCAATATAGGGGCGGAAGAGAAGCATTCCTTAATTTCAGAAAAGGCTCGCAACACAGAATCAGACCACACTGAAACATCTGTCCCTTTCTTAGTAATGTCAGTTAGGGGTTTTACTATTGTCGAATAGTTCTGAATACATTTTTGGTAATAGTTGGTGAACCCCAAAAACCTCATAAGAGCCTTCAGATTTTCGGGTCGATCCCAGTCCAATACAGCACAGACTTTCTCTGGATCCATTCGAAAATCTGAAGATGACAGCAGGTAGCCCAAAAACTGCACCTTGTGTACAGCAAAAACACACTTCTCTAATTTTGCATACAATTTATTATCTCTTAGGATCTGTAACACTTGTCTAACATGATCCTTATGTATCTCCACGTCTGGAGAATAAATTATAATGTCATCCAAATACACGACTACAAACCTCCTTACAAGGTGATGAAAAATGCTGGAAAACTGCAGGAGCATTGGTCAACCCAAAAGGCATGACCAGTTTCTCAAAGTGCCCGTCAGGAGTATTAGCCGTCTTCCATTCATCCCCTTCCTTGATCCTAACCAGATTATATGCCCCCCTTAAGTCCAACTTGGAGAACACCTTGACACCAACAATCTGGTTAAACAAATCGGGAATCAAAGGAAGAGGGTAAGGATCACGGACAGTAATCCGATTGAGTTCACGGAAATCCAGACATGACTGAAGACCTCCATCCTTTTTTTTAACAAAAAAGAACCCTGCTGCCACTGGAGATTTGGAAGGTCTTATGTGTCCTTTAGCCAAACTCTCGGCAATATACTCTCTCATGGCCTGTCTCATGTTCAGAAAGGTTATACAACCTAGATTTTGGCAATTTAGCTCCGGGAATTAAAATGATAGGACAATCATATTCCCGATGCGGAGGTAAATCCTGGCATCCACTCTCAGAAAATACAACAGCAAAATCAGATATAAAAGAGGGTAATTTTAATGTCTTAGTAGTTAAAACAGAAAAAGATGTATTCAGACAATTGTCAATGCAATAGTCACCCCAATCCAAAATCTGTCTAGCTTGCCAATCGATGGTTGGATTGTGCTTGCTTAACCACGGTAAACCCAGAACTAACAGAGCAGGGAGACCCTTCAACACGAAATACGAGAAATTCTTGATGAAAGCAACCCACTCTTAGGCTCCATTCACACGTCCGCAATTCCGTTCCACATTTTGTGGAACTGAATTACGGACCTATTCATTTCTATGGGGCCGCACGATGTGCAGCCCGGATCCGGAAATGCGTACCCACACTTCCGGGTCCGCAATTCCGTTCCTGAAAAAAATAGAACATGTCTTATTCTTGTCCGCAATTGCATTTAAGCATTTTCTATTTAGTGCCGGCGATGTGCGGTCTGCAAAATTCGGAACGCACATTGCCGGTGTCCGTGTTTTGTGGTCCATTCACACGTCAGTATTTTTTCTTTCCAAATTTACGTTCCGTTTTTTTGCGGATCCTTGTTTCCACAAAAACCTGCAAAAATCTTCCGTTTTTTACAAAAGTGCATCCGTTCCGTGTTTCCGTTTTTCCGCCCCCCAAAAAAAGGAGGAGGAATAGATGTTAGGGTACCATAAAAAAAAAAGGTGTTTAAACAGAGGACATGTGATAGTACAGGCGCCATTTTATTGTGCTTTTGGTGTCGTTCAGAGCTGTCCAAAAATGGGTCCGCATCGGTTCCGCAATTTTGCGGAACGGGTGACGACCCATTCATTCTCTATGGGGACAGAAAAGATGCGATATTGTGCTGTCTGCATCCGCATTTCCGTGCCGCGGCCCTGAACTTTATGGACGTGCATTTGACAGACAGTGCCTCTTGATTATCTCCTTTGTCATGTTCTTGATCAGGCATGGAAAAAAAATTTAATTTTTTTTTAAATCACACTGTCGGCTAGATGCTTATGGCAAGCAGTGTGTTTGGTGACATTACCGGCTCTGAGGGGCCGGCTTCAGCACTGCCCTAGGCTTTTTAGGTAGGTCAGCGCTAAAGCTCGCACATTAGTGCAGGTAATGTCACCAAACACACTGCTTGCCATAAGCATCGGCCCGGCAGTGTGTGGTCCTTTCCATGTCAATCAAACTCCCAGGGTCAAAATATAGCTATGTCCTGGTTCAGTTCTGAACTTAAAAACTAAAGGGGAGGATACATTATAACTTCTATTGTTTACTCAAGCTCAGTGCAGATTATGCATTTTTTGGAAAAATCTAGAAGTTATTATGTACCGTATCATCAAAAAGATAATTCTCCGTTGTGCGGCCGTTCAGCACAGTACCGCATCTTACGGATGTGGACCCATTCAAAAGAATGGGTCCGCTTCTGTGATACAGGGTGCACACGGACGGTGCCCTCATATTGTGGACCTCTGTTTATGGGCCACAATACGGCCAGGTGTGTTCACAATTTGGGGGTCTGCTGTGTTCAGATGGGAAGGAGGGGTGACCACATTTAATCTTTTATCCCTCAACTTCTCTAAAAAATGCAAAAGCTTGTGTGGCTCTTGAGGCCCACAAAATTCATCAAGGACCATGGTTAACACTGTAAGGCACCTTGTTTGACGTTCTTGGAATGGATTCCGCCAATGGTAGCTGAATTTGTGAACCCAAACATTCACCAGTGGCTTCGGGTTGAGTGATAACTTCAAGTATCTCATCTCCTTCTGTGGACGGAACTGGTCTTTCAGCCACTTCGATTGAGTTCTCAGAAAGGTTGTCCACAGTTCTGTAAAATAAAATTTAAATTTTAACAATTTTATAAAACAATTTATTCAAAGATTACCTTTCAACAGTTTGTACTCACTAAATGCGGTAACTCACACTGTAGCACGTCTCCTATATTTCATATTGCTAATATATTTAATGATATGCTCCCCCATTGCGCCGCTGTAGCCCTTATTTTTTCTAATCGCCCTATATGCTAATTACTATCATCTGAATAGGGAGGAGAAGACATCAGGTTTTCTCACTGGGTAATTCTTCTATCCGGCTGTGACGCTGTCCAATCGCTGCGGAGCGAGTCACAGCCATAGAGAAAAAAACGACTCACTTTCTCTCTGGCTGTGACGTGACCCGCTGTGATTGGACTGCGCCACAGCCAGATAGAAGAAACGGCCAGTGAGAAAAGCTGATATCTCCTCCCCAATGTTCAGATGCTAGTAATTAGCATACAGGGTGCCTAAACAGAATGGGGTCTACAGCGGCGCAATGGAGGATCATATAATGAAAATTAAAAATATTAGCTATATGACATCTAGGGGACATGTGCTACTTTGTGAGGTACTGCATTTTTTGCAGCGGGGCTCAGTGTATTCACTGTATTTTATTACACCATGCCCCGCTCACTCATATGTGAGTATTCAAGTGAGTACTATGTGGATTGCTCTATGCTGCAGTGGATTGCAATAGTTTTAAAAAGCTCCCATGCCATACATGTTACATATGAATACTACAGTGAGTGAGGCCCGGTGTAATAGAATACAGTGAATACACTGGTCCTGCTACCATTCCAACACCAGTTGCTTGCCCCCAGCCCCTCCTCCCTCCCAGCTGATACCTCGCCAGCCGCGCAGTGCTGCATCGCGGCCAGCGATGCATCAGTGTTAGCAGAGTAAAAATGGCAGCACTCGCCCCATAAGACGAACTGCCATTTCACCACACTTTTGGGTGAAATAAAGTGCGTTATAGGGCGAAATATATGGTTCTTAATTCCATTATTTTCTTGAGGAATTGCAGCTTGCCTCCGTCACCACTCTTCTGTTGAGTATTAAACTCTCTCCTAAACTGGTCCCGGCATGTATACCATCTTTTTTAAATTTACTGTACTGAAATGTAATAAAAAAAATTTTGGGCATTTTTATTATTTATTATTAATACAAATTACCTTGAAAATTTTATATTAAAACCTCAAAGTTAGATTTAGCTCTGTGACATATGGCCTGTTCAAGGACCATGTGTCTCAGAGGGCATACAGTCGTGCGTAGGAGGGATAATACAAACATTCTTCTAGTATTAGGGCTGTTTCACACGAACGAGTCCATTGCAGGAATCATGCTCCGTGTGTGAGTGTGATCCTCCGCTCTGGACTTGCAGGAGCACACGGCATTATCATGATTTATAATGCTGTGTGTCTCTGCATGGGCTTTTTTCCACAGAATCATAGTGACATAAAGCTGTCAGTATGATTCTGTATAAATAAGGTCAAGCAGAGACACATAGCATTATAAATCATGATAATGCCGTGTGTTTCTGCAAGTCCAGAGCGGAGGATCACACTCGCACACAGAGCGCGATTCCCGCAATGGACTCGCTCGTGTGAAACAGCCCTTAGGGCTCATCCACATGGTCCTGGCACGGCCATGGCCATATTGTGGCCCGCATATGGCAATC
Source organism: Bufo bufo (assembly GCF_905171765.1). NCBI lineage: Eukaryota > Metazoa > Chordata > Amphibia > Anura > Bufonidae > Bufo > Bufo bufo. The sequence continues at coordinate 649,015,991 of NC_053390.1, read as the reverse complement.
CACAATGCATGGAATAACCACTCAACGGCCATTTTCATGAGCCCTAAAATAATTAAGTTTGTGAAAGAGGTCTATTATCATTTAATATATAAAAAATTCACAATTATAAATTCATAACTATGGTTATTAAAGTATAATATTTTTTTTTACATTTTCTGAATAGGCCTCTTGCACAAAATATATATAATTTACTATATTTACACAAAAGTGAGTTGACATCTGTCATAAAGAAGCATAGAATATGTGAAAATAAGCATTTTAAGTACTGTATCACTCAAAAGTACACTATCTATGCTGTTCCAGGACATATGACACACTCACGGAACATAAGGAGTCTTGCACACATCTGTGAAGCAAGGTACTGGTAAAACCAGCCTGCCGTGCACTGGAGTGCAGGAGCGCACAGCCTCATAGCAACCACTGACACCATGCACTCCTGCACTCCAGTGTACGGTCCGTGTAACTGAGTTTACATGGACCGTGCTTAATGGATTTTTTTTTTTTAATAAAGCAAATTAAAATACACATAATTTATCAATTATATACTCACAGATTTTCTCTTTTTTTTCCTTTTGATCCTGAAGTCCATGCTGTAGCGAACATTTCCTTGCAGACTTCGTCCCATGATCGGTCCTTCACTACCCAGTCTTGGTAGAGTTCAGACCTGGTGTCCCACAAGGCAGGGCGCTCTTGGATGAGCACAATCAGTTTTTCAACTTCTATAGAGCTCATTATCACCTGTCACCATCAATCTCTTGCACCACTTTCTATTCTTCTACTGCCAACTTCGTCTCCCTGGAGATCAATGTCACATGGGGCAGGATATTTTTTTCTATTTCCTGCGGACCCGCAATTGCGGATGACATGTCGATGACATATTGCACCTTTCCGCATATCATCCGCATATTTGCGGACCCATTGACTGCAATGGGGCCACGGTCCGCAAATTGTGGCCAAAAGTAGGACATGCAGTACTTTTTTTCCGGATCTGCATAACGGAACGGAAATGCGGATGTGGACAGCATAATGAATGCTGTCCGCATCTTTTGCGGCCCCATTGAAATGAATGGGTCCGCAACTATTCCACATCTGTTCCACAATTTTGCGGAACAGATGCGGGAAAAAAATACAGACGTGTGAATGAGGTCTTAATCTGATACCATGCACCGCTTGAGATAAATACTTCTGAGTTAGAGGTGCATAATCAATAGCAAAAACGGAAATGTTTTTTTCTAATGCACTCGATGACAATCCGTGCATACGGACGAACTGAGCATCAATCAGGTTCACCCCAGCCCCGCTCTCGATAAACACTTCAATCCCCGCAGTTTTTGACTCTAGAAATCGGGTACTACCAGTCAAAAACAAATGCACATTTTCTGACACTCCTCTCACCCCTTCAAGAGTAGTGTTGAGCGCGAATATTCGAATTGCGAATTTTAATCGAGAATATCGCCACTTTCAGAATTCGCATATATTTAGAACTAGCTGAAGGACCCGGCTTCACTCGGGTATATTTAATCTATTTCATTTAATGTTTGTATGTTTCGTTTAAAAGATATCAACACTATCCACTATAACAGTGACATCTACAGCACCCCGCCCCCAAAACAGTGACCTCCACTGCCCCCCACCCCTTAACACTGACCCCCCACAGTGCCCCGTCCCTTAAAATTGGACCTCCACAGAAGCCCACCCCCTTAACTTTGACCTTTACAGCAGCCTAACCCTTGAGGCCTCATGCACACGACCGTATTTTTTCACGGTCCGCAAAACGGGGTTCCGTTTGTCCGTGATCCTTGACGTTTTTTCGTCCGTGGGTCTTCCTTGATTTTTGGAGGATCCACGGACATGAAAAAAAAGTCGTTTTGGTGTCTGCCTGGCCGTGCGGAGCCAAACGTATCCGTCCTGAATTACAATGCAAGTCAATGGGGACGGATCCGTTTGACGTTGACACAATATGGTGCAATTTCAAACGGATCCGTCCCTGATTGACTTTCAATGTAAAGTCAGGAGTTAATATACCATAGGATCAGAGTTTTCTCCAATCCGATGGTATATTTTAACTTGAAGCGTCCCCATCACCATGGGAACGCCTCTATGTTAGAATATACCATCGGATTTGAGTTACATCGTGAAACTCAGATCCGACAGTATATTCTAACACAGAGGCGTTCCCATAGTGATGGGGACGCTTCTAGTTAGAATATACTACGAATTGTGTACATGACTGCCCCCTGCTGCCTGGCAGCACCCGATCTTTTACAGGGGGCTGTGATCAGCACAATTAACCCTTCAGGTGCCGCACCTGAAGGGGTTAATTGTGGGTATCATAGCCCCCTGTAAGAGATCAGGGGCTGCCAGGCAGCAGGGGGCAGACCCCCCTCCCTCCCCAGTTTGAATATCATTGGTGGCCAGTGTGCGCCCCCCCCCGGCCCCCCCTCTATTGTATTATCGCTGGTGGCCAGTGTGCGGCCCCCCCCTGCCCACCCTCTATTGTAATATCATTGGTGGCCAGTGTGCGGCCTCCGTCGGCCCCCCTCCCTCCCTTTATTGTAATATCATTGGTGGCCAGTGTGCGGCCTCCGTCGGCCCCCCCTCAATTGTAATATAATTGGTGGCCAGTGTGCGGCCTCCGTCGGCCCCCCTCCCCCCCTCTATTGTAATTTCATTGGTGGCCAGTGTGCGGCCTCCCCTTGTACAGCACTGAATACCAACCTATTCATTTCTATGGGGCTGGCACATGAGCGGTGATTTTCACGTATCACTTGTGCGTTGCGTGAAAATCGCAGCATGCTCTATTTTGTGCGTTTTTCACGCAACACAGGCCCCATAAGAAGTGAATGGGTCTGCGTGAAAATCGCAAGCATCCACAAGCAAGTGCGGATGTGGTGCGATTTTCACGCATGGTTGCTAGGAGATGATTGGGATGGGGACCCGATCATTATTATTTTCCCTTATAACATGGTTTTAAGGGAAAATAATAGTATTCTTAATACAGAATTCTTAGTAAAATAGGGCTGGAGGGGTAAAAAAAAAATTACAAATAATTTTACTCACCTCATCCACCTGTTCCCGCAGCCTGGCTTCTCTTCTGTCTTCTTCTTTGCTGTGCAGGAGGAAAAGGACGTCACTGTGATGTCACTGTGCTAATCACATGGTCCATCACATGATCCATCACCACGAACCATGTGATGAGCACAGTGATGTCACCACAGGTCCTTTTCCTCCTGCACAGCAAAGAAGAAGAAAGAAGACAAGCCAGGCTGCTCGAACAAGTGGATTAAGATGAGTTAAATTTTTTTGTTATTTTTTAACCCCTTCAGCCCTTTTTTACTAAGCATTCTGTATTAAGAATGCTATTATTTTCCCTTATAACCATGTTATAAGGCAAAATAATAAAATCTACACAACACCTAACCCAAACCCGAACTTCTGTGAAGAAGTTCAGGTTTGGGTACCAAACATGCCGATTTTTCTCACGCGCGTGCAAAACGCATTAAAATGTTTTGCACTCGCGCGGAAAAATTGTGCATTTTCCCGCGATGCACCCACATCTTATCCGGACCAAATCCATGACGTCCGTGTGAAAGAGGCCTTAGAATTTTAGAAGCCATCTTTTTTAAGCACCAATTCAGTTATAAAGTGTTTTTAAAGGCTTACATAATGGAAACCAATCATAAATTACCCGATTTTAGAAACTACACCCCTCAAATTATTCAAAACTGATGTTACAAACTTTGTTGACCCTTGAGGTGTTCCACAAGGATTAAAGGCAAATGGAGGTGAAATTTAAAAATTTCTATTTTTTTTTCCAGATTTACCATTTTCTTCCATTATTACTGTAACATAGAAAGGGTTAAAAGGAAAATAAATATCAATATTTGTTACCCAGATTCTGCAGTTTACAAAGACACCCCCATATGTGGACAAAAAAGGACGTATGAGCGAACACCAGGGTTCAAAAGGGAAGGAGCAATTTGCAGGAATGGATTTTGGGAGCTATGTCGCATATGAAAACACCCTGAGGTACCCCTACAGTGGAAACCCCCCAAAAGTGACCCCATTCTGAAAACTACACCCCTTCAGGAATATTTCAAGGTGTGTAGTGAGCACTTTGACCCATCAGGCATTTTTACAGAATTAGCAAACTCTTGGCTGTGAAAATGAAAAATTGCAATTTTTACAGAAAAAGATTCTTTAAACCCACATTTTTCACTTTCAAAAGGGGTAACAGGACAAAATGCTCCGTTCATTTTGTTGCACATTTTCCCCTGAACACGGCAACACCCCACATGTGCTCAAAAACAGATGCATGAGCTCATGGCAGGGTTCAAAAGGGAAGGAGCGCCATAGGGCTTTTGGAGGACAGATTTCGCAGGAGTGGATTTTGGGAGCTATGTCGAATATGAAGACACCATACAGTGGAAACCCGCAAAAAGTGACCCTATTGATGAAAACTACACCCCTTAAGGAATATTTCAAGGTGTGTAGTGAGTATTTCGGCTCATCATTCGTTTCACAGAATTAGGAAACACTTGGATGTGAAAATGTAAAATTTACATTTTTCCAGAAAAAGTTGTTTTACACCCACATTTTTCACTTTCAAAAGGGGAAACAGGACAAAATGCACCCTACAATTTGTTACCTATTTTCCCCTGAATATGGCATCACTCTGCATGTGCTTGTAGCATACTGTATGGGCACACAGCAGGGCTCTAGATTTAAACTGCAAAATATGTATTCTGCAGGCCTGAATTTGCAGGAGTGGATTTTAGGTGCCATGTCGCACGTTAATAATTTCTAAGGTTCCCCGGAAATTAAAAACCCCAAGAAGTTACCCCATTTTGGAAAGTGTACCCCTGTACGAACATTTTAAGGGGTGGAAAGGGCACCTTTGACCAAACTGGTGTTTCACAGAAGACAGAAACACTTGTCAGAGAATTTAAAAGCACACGGATTCCAATTTTTCACTTTCACAAGCGGTAACAGGAGAAAATGCACCGCAGTATATGCTACCCATTTTCTCCCCATTCAGGAAACACCCCACATGTGCTTGCAGCCTGCTGTATGAGTGCACAGCAGGGCTCTAGAGGCAAACGGTAAAATATGGATTTTGCAGGCCTGAATTGGCAGATATGGATTTTAGGTGCCATGTTGCATGTTAAAAAATTCCTGAGGTCCCCAGAAATAGAAAACCCCAAGAACTGACCCCATTTTGGGAAGTGCACCCCTGTACGAACATTTTAAGTGGTGGAAATGGCACGTTTGGCCAAACTAGTGTTTCACAGAAGGCAAAAACACTTATCAAAGGATTTAAAAGCACACGACTGTGATGAAAAACTACAACCAGACCCCAATTTTTCACTTTCACAAGGGGTAAAGCCTCATGCAGACGTCCGTGGAACACGGTCCGTGAGATACTGGACTAGCATTGCAAGAGTGCACGGAATTATTGGTTGCTATGACGCCATGCGCTCCTACAATGCCAGTCCGGTATCCTACGGACCGTGTTCCACGGAGGTCTGCATGAGGCTTAACAGGAGAAAATGCACCCCAGTATATGGTACCCATTTTCTCCCCATTCAGGAAACACCCCACATGTGCTTGTAGCCTGCTCTATGCGCGCACAGCAGGGCTCTAGAGGCAAACGGCAAAATATGGATTTTGCCTGCCTGATTGGCAGACGTGGATTTTAGGTGCCATGTCGCATGTTAAAAATTTCCTGAGGTCCCCATAAATAGAAAACCCCAAGAAGTGACCCTATTTTGGAAAGTGCACCCCTGTACGAATATTTTAAGAGGTCGAAAGGGCCTATGACCAAACTGGTGTTTTACAGAAATTAATATGTAGTGGTTGGTGAAAAGTAAATATATGCAAGCTATGTGGACAAAATCATATATAAGGTGGTAAAATTACAGTGTACATCAAGGATTAAATTAAATTAATACTCCATGGATGAGTGGTAGATTCTGAAACAATCCTTGGTGCACAGGCCAGGTTTTTCAGGACAGGTTTTGCAATGGTGAATGGTGTCTTTTCCTAACCACCTTTTGGAACACAGCCTGCATCTTTTTTGGGTCCTTCCCTTTCTCACTGTTTGAGGGACATCACCAGAGAAATGTTGCCCTGGTACAACTCGGGCACCATAACTTACAGAAGTACTGGGACCCTCTATTGCTTGGTAAAGAAGAATTAGGGCCTTTATCACCACCTCTTGAAATTGTAGGAATATTCTTGTCTGGCCTCTAGATCTAAATGTCACAAATGCATTGTACAGCGCCATCTGCACAAGGTGCATGGCCAGCTTTTTGTACCACACTTTTGTGGCATTGGAGGGCTTCAGAACTTGATCTGAAAGATCAACCCCGCCCATGTGCTTATTGTATTCCAGGATGCAGTCTGGCTTGGGGGTAGTGGTTGTGGTACCTCGTACAGCAGCAGGGGAGCTGGTGTTACTGTGAATGGTGGTCAGTAAAAGGACATCCCTCTTGTCCACTTAACCACCAACATGTTCTCATTGAGGAGAGCACGGCTGTCTCCTTTTCTTAGTGGTTGCCCTAGCAGGGATCTAGGGAGGCCTCTCTGATGTTTGCGTACTGTGCCACACGCCACAGTACCTCTGACAGTTAGGGACATGAATAGGGGTATGCTGGTATAATAGTTTTGAACAGACGGTCAAATGCAGGGTCATTCTGGGGTGGGCACTGTGCATTATCGCTGTAATGCAAAAGCTTCAGTATGGATTGGAATAGATTACGGCCATGGTATTACTGTAAATTGGAGTGTGGTACAAGACATCCGCACTCCAATACTGAGTAATCATTGGTTTTTTAACAAGGCCCATATGCAGCATGAGCCCCAAAAGGTCATCATCTCTGCTGCATTTACTGGGGTCCAACCTAGGGGTCTAGCGTATGGCGATGTAGGGTTCTGAGCAATGAATTTCTGGGCATATAAATTTGTTTGGGTTACCATCAAATTTATAAAATCTTCAGAGAAAAAGATTTAAAAAAAATCAATTTTAGTGAAGCCTAAACTCAGGAATTTGGGTCTGATAATCCTCAGGGGGTGGGGTCCATGTTTGTTCACTCTGGGGGACTGCCTCCGCTGCTACCATGGGGCGCCTTCTAGAGGGCCCCTCATCACTGGATGATGATGATGAGGGGGTAGAGGAGTAGAGGAAAGTGGCATACTCTTCTCCCTCACTGGCAGACTCAGTATCAGAGGCAAGGATGGAGTATGCCTCTTCAGCTGAGTATTCTCGTTGGGACGAGGGGGAGAGACAGGGATGGAGGGTGGTTTAGGGTTCTGGAACTGCTGCAAATGAAAAAAAAAATCAGTGCAGCAATTCCAGATGTTCTTTTCTTCTTTCTTCTTCTTTTAGTATGAAAAGGTCAAATTGTAGTGGTGGTGCACCAAAAGTCCCAGCAATCCAACAAGCACCACAGAAAAGCACAGAATCTCTCTGCATGCAGTCACCAGCTAGAATGACTGCCTGCAGACAGGTTCAGCCCTTTCCTGTGCTGGTATAGCACTACCATTGGCTGGAGCGTTGTTGCAGCCAATCGCAGCACTGGCAGGGGACGGCAAACACTGGTGTCCCCTGCCTGACCTCGGGGGAGACAGGTGCAGAATAGTTCAGCACCAGTCACCCCTGTACAACCCCCCTGCAGCTCCATGAATGGTTAAAAAAACATCCGGAGCTGCGATTGGCCAGTCTGCAGAAACCGGCCTATGGCATTGATTGGGGCTGCAGGGAGGCGGAAAAAAACTCCCTGTGCCCCTAGGAAAGATGGCTGCCCGCCGTGCAGAGCAGCTATCATAACCCGGTCATCGAGCAATTTTGCTCGGCGACTGGGTGTACGCTGCGCCATAGCTCTACGGCGCTGGTATTTTCAACACAGTCTCCAGCGCCGTACATATACAGCGCTGGTACTGTACATGTTAATGCAGCAGTGCAATTCTGGTAGTGCTTGTGGACCCATTGTGCCAACCAAATGGTTTGACTTTAGACTAGTCCTGAGGCATTATCCTGATGGTCCTCTGTTTTTTTTTCCCTCACCAATTAAAGATTCCACAACCACACAGTATATAATTATTGAAAAATACATATACTTTATTGATACATCATCCAAAATATTAAAATTCATAACAGCAGCATGCATATACTATAAAAGGAGGCAGACTGGGCGGTGTAATCCAATTAAACTATCCCACAGTCGGACCAAGCGCAAACAAAGTATGTGTCTCCCTCTATCGCATCACCTTCCCACTACTCCCATAATAAAGTGCCAATCATAAAAGGGGGTTCGGGTAGGGAGTTACATAATTATAACATGATAGATAATTCATACAAGGACAGTCCACTAAAGAATAAGTAATCATGTAAGCAAATACCGACCAGGATGACTCCAACCCTGATGTACATGGTTACAGGTAATTTTGAAGCCCTATATTTGTTGGGGTGTTTTTTTTCCCCTGTAACTCCTATACAGAGATACTGCCTTCACTGCATTGGAGCCCCCAGGTCGCAACCTGGTGTGGTTGGTTGGTGACCCACTGGGGTCAGAGACGCTGGTGCCAAGAGGTAAGGGATGAGACAATACACGTAGTCAGGAAACAGATCAGGGCAGGCAGAGTGTGTGTCAGTACATGAAATAGTCTAGAGGTCTAGGCAGATAATGTAAGGTCATTCTGGAAAACAGGCATGGGTGAGGTCAGGAGGCAGAGAGTCAGGATCCAAGAAACAGGAAGAAGTTTGTACACAGACACAGAATATAGCTCTTTTGCTTGCAAGCAAGTGAAACCAAAAGGAATCTATTGCTCAGAAAAGGGGTGGAAGAAACAATACAACATATATAGAAGGCATCCATGCTTTAAACATAGCACAGAGCTGAAGGAATTGCCAAAATCCTGCTCCCTGATTGGCTCACAGGCTGTCTGTCAGCTAATTAGGGTGGCTGTGGGAAAGCTCCCTCCTTCCCAGGGTAGTGTGATCCTCCATCTTCATCCTCTCTGCCCCTATTCCCTCAAATTTTTAAAGTGAAATGGCAGGCTCCATTTTGCATGATTCGCAAAACTTCTGATCTGTCTGTAACACTTTTACTTGACGTCAGTTATGTTTATTATTTCCTACATTGGTTTCTAAGACAAGCACACTGGATATAGATAAAATGATATAAAATGTGTACTCATCTTTTACAGAGGACCTGTCACCACTCCTGACAGGCCTGTTTTAATAGCTTCATGCATTCCCCATGTAACACAATTCTGGAGCATCTATTCTTATGGCTCCATGTTGTGCCATTCTTTTATTATTTCTACTAGAAGTTATGACTGAATTGCTAAGAGTCTGCAGTAAAGGTACAGAGAGGTGTTAACCAGTTGGGGTGTGCACCTGCACAGTCTCACTCTATCCAATCAGTGCTGCCATTGTCAGACAGTGCAGGTGCACACCCCCAACTTGTTACCACCCCTCTGTACCCTCACAACTATGTCTCATACTGTCAGGAACTGAATTTACCTGGACTTGAACAATATATTTCTTCAGTTGTAGCTTGCAGCCTTAGCCACTATGCTATCTTTAGCCTTGTTCTGTTGCACCCCTGCTCAGTTGTGTATTCCTTGTTAATAGACAAATGTGCCATTGTCTCACCTATTGGGCTCCTATTCTGAGAACCAACAATGTTACATAATAAATAGGCCCAATATGGAGTCCGGTGGAGCAGAATCTGCCTTGTCACAGCACATTTTTCAGATATCTGAATTACATAACATTATCTTCAATCTTCATGGCAATTAACTAAAGTGAAGGTCCAAGTTACTGAATTAGAAGCACAAGTACGAGAATTGTGTGCCAAATCTATGGTTATAAATGCTTCATCTCAGTTGTACCACATCCCACTACCTGAGATGTTTGGAGGAGAATGACATTTGTACCGTGGTTTCCTAAATCACTGTTGAATCATTTTTTCTACCCATGATAGATCCAAGGTGGTGTTGTTCATTGCTCTACTAGTTGATGATGTGCAAGCCTAGGCATCCCCTTATCTGGAACATGATTATGCTATTTTGGATAACTTAGAGGACTTCCTTGAAGTAATAAATCTTGTTTTTGATTACCCTAACCGTTCTTCCACTGCTGAGAAAGTTGTACATAATCATCATCAAGTAAAGCGCTCAGTTTCTGAATATACTGCAGAATTTTGCTGTTGGGCTTCAGATATTTCATGGAATGCTTCTGACCTGAAGTGGCATTCTCATGAAGGACATTCTGAACAAGTTAAGGATGAGCTGGCTAAAGTAGATCTTCCAACAGATCTGGAGGAGGATACCAGATTATTCATACGCATTGATCAGTGCCCGTGGGAGAGGAAACGGGAGAAACTGAGTAATTACGATTCTAGTACCCTGTATAATTTACCACCAAACCCTTCACTTCATAGCTATCAGGAATCTTCTCAGACAGAGCCTGTTTCAGAACCAATGCAAGTAGATGTAATCCAGGGACCAATTTCTGCTGCAGAGAAGCATCAACGCCTTCCAGAAAAACTATGGGGGTCATTTATTATGGGAAGTATGCCACTTTTTTCTGCTCATGCCACTTTTCGTTGGTGGCAGAAAAAGGAGATGTGACAGGGAAGGGGACAGGTCGGCAGGCCCGTCTGGTTCATCATTTTCTATGCCATATTTTAGTCCATACTAGCCAATACAGTTGTTCAAACTGCTCCTACGCTTCCAACAAAACCAGACAATAGCTGAAAGATCTTTCTGGCAACGTACTTTCAAAGAAAGACATTTCGTTTACAGACAATCTATCTTTAAACGAAAGATCTTTCATCCGACTATCAAATGGAAATATTAAAAACGGGTGACTTCTTTTCAGATGATAATGGTCTGTCATTGGTCGGCTAAAACAATCGTTCATTGTTAAATTTCAACTGAAAAATATTTGTTTTGGTTTAAATCCTCTGTTTTGATCAACTTTAGACCAATGTGTATGGCCACCTTAAAACTAGAAGATAAACTAGTGAGTCATTTAATGCAGCCAATAAGCTTTCTGTAACATTTCGTAACCAGTGCTGGATTTTTGTTGGCTACTAGAGATGAGCGAATTTTTTAAAAACTCGGTTCGCCGAATTTTTCGGTAAAAATTTGGTTCGATACGAATAAATTTGCAGCGAATTACGTTAAAAAACTGCTATTTCCTGGCTGTCGAACACTGTTCCTTGTTGTAACACACATAGGGAGTCTGCTTTGGTAGTGAAATAATACTGTGAGTCCGTATGACATGTAGATGACAGGCGTCGCTCTTAGAATCACAGCATTACTTCACTTATTTGGGCAGTCACGGGGTCAAAACTGACCAAATAACTCAAGTATCAACTCAGCCTTACAGGTAGATGTTAGCATCAAGAAGAAGCACACTCCTTTTACACCGTCATCAGCTGATTCCACATAGATGTCTACAGAACCTGTTCTATTAAACGCTTGTACAAGTAGAGCCCCCTACAGAGTGGAGAGGTTGTCAGCATTAAGTTTGTGTTGACATCACTGATTAATTTTCCCCATTCTCTGATCCGTCAGAACAATTACCAAGAAAAAACAGATCCTGTCTGTGGAACATACGCCTTTATTCGGTCAGCATTCGCTTAATAATCCATCAGTATTGCTGAAGGCAAAAAAAACGGAGTGGATCTAAAACAGAGATGACACGTGAATGGAATATTTGCATGTCTTCTGTGTTTTCTACCCACTCCTGCTTTTGGTTACCAAATCATAAGCCATAACTGATGGGACCATACAGGCCTTAAAGCTGCTACACCGACTGGGTCCTTTGTGCGTCTCGTTTTTCCTTCCTTCTGACAGATAGAAGAAGTGTCAAATAAATGATGATGTCAGCCAAGCCGAAAGCCAAAATAGTGGACCAGTCATGAAGTGGGGAGGGTGGGAACCACATGAGAAGTCCACAGAGTGGACCTATAAAATAGTGGTGAGGTGTGAAAGCAGCATGAGGAGACCACAGAGTGGCCCAATGTCAGGGTCTGGAGGTGGCAGCAGCATGAGGAGGCCACAGAATGGCACAATGACAGACTCTGGAGGTGACAGCAGCATGAGGAAAACACAGAGCGGCACAATGACAGAGTCTGGAGGTGGCGGCAGCATCAGGAGGCCACAGAGTTGCAAGGTGACATACTGTGGAGGTGGGTGGCAATACCAGTACCCACTGAAGATGGTGGGTGAAAGAAGGAGCACTTGGCATCAAATGTGTGGCATCAGGCGGGTAACAGCATCAAAATGGTAGCTGAGGCAGGTAGCCATAAGAAACCGGTCTCTTTTGTCAAAGTGTTGGTGTGGCACCATGGATGATCTAGTCTGATGTATCAGGCATTGGTGTGTGGAAATCCTGGCTGATCAACGCCTGATTCATCTTGATGCAGTGTCCCACTATGTGCTATATGTGGGCACTTTAAACTCTTGCTAAATGTCATATCAAATGTATTGTGGTATCATGCTGTAATTCCCTTTAACAGGCTGGCAGTGTCATTACCTACCTTATACAGGGAGTGCAGAATTATTAGGCAAGTTGTATTTTTGAGGATTCATTTTATTATTGAACAACAACCATGTTCTCAATGAACCCAAAAAACTCATTAATATCAAAGCTGAATATTTTTGGAAGTAGTTTTTAGTTTGTTTTTAGTTTTAGCTATTTTAGGGGGATATCTGTGTGTGCAGGTGACTATTACTGTGCATAATTATTAGGCAACTTAACAAAAAACAAATATATACCCATTTCAATTATTTATTTTTACCAGTGAAACCAATATAACATCTCAACATTCACAAATATACATTTCTGACATTCAAAAACAAAACAAAAACAAATCAGTGACCAATATAGCCACCTTTCTTTGCAAGGACACTCAAAAGCCTGCCATCCATGGATTCTGTCAGTATTTTGATCTGTTCACCATCAACATTGCGTGCAGCAGCAACCACAGCCTCCCAGACACTGTTCAGAGAGGTGTACTGTTTTCCCTCCTTGTAAATCTCACATTTGATGATGGACCACAGGTTCTCAATGGGGTTCAGATCAGGTGAACAAGGAGGCCATGTCATTAGATTTTCTTCTTTTATACCCTTTCTTGCCAGCCACGCTGTGGAGTACTTGGACGCGTGTGATGGAGCATTGTCCTGCATGAAAATCATGTTTTTCTTGAAGGATGCAGACTTGGCCGATTTTCCATTTTAATCCAATTTTTTCTTTAACACATCGATGGTTAACAGCCAAACAAAACTCAATCTTAATTACCCAGATTCTGCGGTTTACAGAAACACCCCACATGTGGTCATAAACTGCTGTATGGGCACACGGCAGGGCGCAGAAGAAAAGGAACTCCACATGGTTTTTAGATGCCATGTCCCATTTGAAGCCCCCCTGATGCACCCTTACAGTAGAAACTCCCATTTTGGAAACTAGGGGATAAGGTGCCAGTTTTATTGGTACTACTTTTGGGTACATATGATTTTTTGATCATTTATTATAACACTTTATGCGGCAAGGTGACCAAAAAATTGGTTTTTTAGCACAGTTTTTATTTATTTATTTTTACAGCGTTCACCTGAGGGGTTCGGTCAAGTGACATTTTTATAGAGCAGACTGTTACGGATGTGGAGATACCTAATATGTATACTTTTTATTATTTATTAAAGTTTTACACAATAATAGCATTTTTGAAACAGCGGTGAGCGCTGTGTATGCAGCGATCCAGAAGGCAGGGACACCTGGGCACTGTCCCTGCCTTCTCTCTGGGTTGCCCTGCTGTCACTGACAGCGGGCAACCCGATCAGCAGCTGCACGATTAGCGTGCAACTGCAGTTTCTGAACGGACGTTCTGGAACGTCCATTCAGAAATAGAGAACCACCTCCCGGACGTTTATAGTCAACGTGCGGACGGGAGGTGGTTAAACAAAAATACGCCTATATTAGGAGTATTTCTGGCGCAGATTGCAGCGCAAAGGTCCTTTGTGCAGCAATCTGTGACTTTTCCCCACTCATGCCAGTTCTAAAAAAGTGGGCTTAGGTTCACTTTACTTACACTATATATTATTGACTTGCAGTCCGACTGTTACTGTCATTCCTGATTCAGAATGACTGAGCGTATAGCCACATGTAGTGATTCCGCGGCAGAAAATCTAGAGCAGAGCTTGCAGAAATCTGCTCTCCTGGAAAACTGCCCAAAATGTGAATTTTTTTTTGTGGTAGTATTGCTGCAGGAATCGCGGCCTGTCCTCCACTATTTTTAACCTTTGCATAGCAATGGTTGAAAGACAAAGGTAAACAAAGGGCCAGAAGAGAACTAGGGAAATAAGGGAATTATTTTTATTTTTTTTGCCTAAAACTTGCTTAGCTTAGGTATATATTGCTGACCATCATATTTACAGTGCTATATATTTTTTTCATAACTCAGACAACCCCTTTAAAGAGTTTGTCCAACTTCAATAACCCCCTCTTGTTGGAAGTGTCTCCCTTGCTGAATCCCCCAGCAATAAGCTGTAAAATATATATGGAGCAGCATAGCAACAAGTATTCATTTACACTGCAGAATCACCACAAAATGAATTAAGTATAGCACAGTGACTATTTAAATAATGGTCTGTCTCTATAATGCATGAATGTGCTGGATCCTCCAAAACAAGATACACTGAGGCAGATTTATTAATCTTGTCTAAGATTTAAAACTTAGTTTTGAAAGGCTAAAAAGAACCCTATTTATCATAGAGGCTGATGTTGGATTGTAAATCTGCTGCACCTTTAGACTGGTTAGCCATACACATTAGTTAAGTGTTTGGTCAACAGTTATGTCTCCAGATCCTCCAATACATATGTATGCTCAACTGAGCATACATATGTAGTGAACTGCAAAAGGATCAGGCAATTGAATCCAACTTGCTTGATCTCCCCTGCTATCAGGCATCGGGGACAGGGGCGGATTAAGTGCATCATAGGTCAACGGCTGTTTACTCAACTTGGACCCCCTCCCTACCAAACAGTTCCCTCAATCTGTAGCACTTCCAGGTAAAGACCACTCAGATGACGTGGCACAATTGATAGCCACATGGCCAAGTAGCAAAAATAAATCATGGACTCTGTGTTGCATATAATATTGTGAACAATCTAATATTCATGCTGTCTAGTAGAGTCCCAAAAATTGGTAGCTCGTTCCATATATTTACATGCAGCACATCTACTACATGAATAAGAATCCCATTTTGGGTCTCTACTCCCAAATGGGCAACTATTAGATGGAGGAATATAGGTGGTCATTTATCAACCTGAAATACGCCAAAATTAGGATTATTTCAGGCGTAGATTGCGGCGCAAGAGCAAGTTACGCTGCAATCTGTGACTTCTCCCCACTCATGCAAGGTCTAAAATTGTGGGCATTTTCTGTGCCTGTTTTTTTTTTTAAATCAGATATTTCTTTATTAACATTTTCCAGTCTTATTTTATCACATTAACATGATATTTTGTAGACCACAGATGTATACATTATCTGTCATATATAGTATATAATATATACATTCTATTACACATATCTACATAGGACATGGCATAAATCCACATATAGCCTCTGGTATCAAAAGTATCTTCAATGTGAGTACAATTATCCATCCTAAACAAATAAACCCATACCTCCCCCCCCCCCCCCCCCTCCCTAATCCCTTTAAGGCAGGACACACTCCTAAAACATCTTCCTTAGTCATCACTCTCGGGGTGTCGGCACCACATTACTCTTAAATAAGCCATCTACCATCATCTAATTCCAATCAGCGATGTTCCATATAACACCCTAGTCCATCATCAATCTTCCCATACAGCCACATTCTAGTTCCAGGTAACCCCCTCACTATCAGGCTTTTATAAATGCCCCACACACCTGCCACCATCCAATATTCTATATATATCATCCATTCTCACTGCATTCATCTTGTCATAGAAAAAGTCCTTGTAAGTGCCAGCCAGGAGCTACAGCACCCAGAATTATCAATCCAGCTGCCCCAGATTGCTTCGAATTTGGACAGACACTTCCTTTTTTGATATACTCCTCTTTCTAGACGAATCACAATATTTAATCTAGCAACATATTCTGATATATCAGGAGGTATGGGCTGGATCCACTTTGCTGCCAATGTTTTCCTAGCTTGATATAACATTCTACCTATTCCAGTAGTTATAACAGACTGTAAATTATTATCTGGTACCAGGCCTAATACACACAGTTTGGGATCCAACTTAAAACTAGCACTATATACTTTGTTCACCAGATGTAGTATTGCTTTCCAATAAGATGACAGTGATGAACATGACCACATCATGTGTAGAAGGTCAGCTTCATCACTTCCACACTTCGGACAGGCTGGACTATTTCTGTAGCCTATTTTATGCAAGAACACTGGGGTCTTATATACCCTATGTATTAAATATAGATGGGATAACCGTGCTGCCTCACTAAGGGATAAAGTAGGGGTAAGTTCCACCGCCTCAGTCCACTGCTCATCCGTGAGTACCCCTAGATCTTTTTCCCACTGACGTCTACTTGTTAATGGATACCCTTTAAGAAAGTCCTCTAATAGGGCCTGATACACCCTGGAGATTGCTCCCTTCACTGAACCAGCTGCAACCACCATATTCAATGTCTGGCTTGACATAAATGTCACTGGGGCTATCTTAGATTGAGCTTCTAAAGCATGTCTAAGTTGTAAGTATCGATAGAACTGTGAAGAGGGCAGCCCATATTCAGAGCACAATTGTTGGTATTGTTTTAAAGTTCCTTTAAAATAAATATGGCTCAGATTCCATACCCCTTTTTTATTCCACTGGGAGAATCCATTCAGATTTTCCAATTCCTGAAGTGCGGGGTTATGCCATAAGGGCGAGATGTTCATCAATCCTGTCATCCCTAAAATACTCTTTGCCTTATTCCATACTTTCCTCATAAGAATCAAGGTCGGAATATTTCCCATTTCTCCTTTTATTTCTCCTTCAATGGCTACCAACGGGGGAGACCTATTTGCAGCCCACTTTATCAGCTGACCACTCTTCCCTCCCATGTCATCTATTACCCCCCACCCTTTAAAATGTTGGAGTTGAGCCGACAGAAAATAGAGCATAGGATTAGGCAAGGCCAGACCACCGGCTTCTTTATTCCTCTGCAGAATTTCATATTTTATTCTTCCTCTATTATTTTTCCAAATAAAAAATCGGAACAGCTGCTGTATTTTATGGAAGAAGTGCACTGGGATCCATATGGGGGAATTATGCAAAATATAAAGCAACTGAGGCATGAATATCATTTTAAGCAAATTGCCCCTACCGATCATAGAGAGAGGCAATTTATGCCAAACAGCAACCTTGCTTCTAAACCTCCCTAACAAGGGTATTAAATTACTAGGAATATAATCTGCAGGGTTCATTGACACAGTCACTCCAAGATATTTAAAAGATTGCACCACCTTGAGTTCAGAGAAAGTAGCATGAGTGGTATGCATTCGAGACGATACCGGGAGAATTACTGACTTATCCCAGTTTATACGAAGTCCAGACTGATCACCAAACTGCGATATTATAGAGATTATGGAGTCTATGGAATCCACCAGATTACCTACATAGATTAGCATGTCATCTGCATATAAAGATACGCGCTCCTCACTAGAGCCCCTCCCTAGCCCTCTCATCAGTGGAGTAGATCGTAAAAGGCACGCCAATGGCTCAATTGCTATTGCAAATAGCAAGGGAGACAACGGGCAGCCCTGTCTCGTCCCCCTCTCCAATGCAACCGAGGGTGATAATTGTCCGTTTACTCTAATTCTGGCTCTGGGCTCACTGTACAGAAGCTTGACCCATTTTAGAAAACTTATTCCAAAGCCCATCCTAGTCATGACCGCCCACAAATACTCCCACTCAACGCTGTCAAAGGCTTTGGCAGCGTCAAGTGAGATCACAGCAGCTTCACTATCCTGACCTTTCCTCCCCTCCAACTGCAGGTTTATAAACAAGCGCCTAAGATTCAATGCCGTGGATTTTCCAGGCATGAACCCAGATTGATCATCATGAATAATAGATTGAATGACCCTAGACAAACGATTAGCCAAGACTTTGGCCAGAATTTTCACATCCACCGTTAGGAGTGAGATAGGCCTATATGAATCTACGAGCGAAGGGTCTTTTCCCGGCTTGGGTATCACTACAACTATGGCTTCTCTCATGGAACATGGCAATTTACCTTCACCGTATGCATCTTTAAAAACCGTTAATAAATGTGGAAGTAATATCTCCCCATGCCTTTTATAAAATTCCCCAGGAAGACCATCGGCACCAGGTGCTTTTTCATTAGGCATAGAATTCAGGGCCATCTCCAGTTCCTCCAGGGTTATATCCTCCTCAAGAAGTGAGCTATTCTCCATAGATAAGGTAGGGATATTAATTCTTTCAAGATAACCAGCTCTATCAGAAGTAGTGGTGACCAGTCTGGACCTATACACCTCTCCAAAGTGGGTATAAAATTCTCCCAGGATATTCTCATCTCCTGTTATTAGTTGTCCATCTATTCCTCTGAGCGAGGCTATGCAGGAGGGACCATTCTGTGCTTTAGTTATTGTAGCCAACAGATGCCCCACACTTTCCCCTTCAGCAAAATACCTCTGGGCCATAAATAAACGTTTATCATCTGCTCTATTCTGTATATGTTCCCTCAAAAGCTTCTGAGCTTCCTTCCATTGTGCTTCATTAGACAACGTGGGTTGTGTTATATACGTTGTTTCCAGTTGCGTAACTCTATCTGATAGCTCCCTGTCCAGAAGACGACTTTTAGTTTTCCTAACACTAATGCGCTTAATGTATAAACCTCTCACAAACGCCTTCAGGGTGTCCCAAACCACCGCCCCTGAAGTCGAGCCTATATTAATAGTTAAAAAGTCAATGATAGCTTTAGATATATCAGTTCCTGTATCCACTATTGATAGCCAGAATGGGTTTAATCGCCAGATGGGTCTAGGAGCACATATGTGCCTCCCCACCTCCAGTGTAATCAACAGTGGAGAATGATCAGAAAGGCTACGTGGCAGATATAAAATCTCTTTTGTTAGGGCTACCAATGATGAGGATCCTATTGCCAAATCTATTCTGGACAGGGAGCTATGTGATGCTGAGTAACATGAATATTGACGCCGATCAGGATATTTGGTTCTCCATATATCACACAGGTCTATCTCCCCCATCAGTTTCGCCAGAGAGGTAGGGGCAGCAGTGTATGTTCCCGACCCATTGTGAAATTTATCCAAAAAACCATTGAGATAGGTATTAAAGTCACCTACAATTAATGTAGGAACTAACGGAAATTTAGAAGTAAAGGTAATAACCATCTTCATAATTTCAGCCGAATATGGAGGGGGAACATACACCGCCACTAAGATAATCCTAAACTGAAAAATACAGCAGTCTATGCATATAAATCTTCCATCATCATCAACGTACGATTCCTGAGCATTAAACGGAATAGCTTTATGCACCAAAATGCTAACCCCTCTAGCATGTGTGGAGTATGTAGAGTGAAATTCACACCCCACCCATGCTTTATGTGCTAGGTGTGTCTTATCGGCAGTCAAGTGGGTCTCAGATAAACATACAATAGCTGGCTGTATATCTTTTATAGCATGGAAAATAGCTGAACGTTTAGATGCCAAAGACATTCCTCTCACATTCCATGCACAAATATTAACGGAAGACATCATGGTATCTCATAAGCAAATGCAGAGTGTGGTGCCGACAACCCCAAGCAAACCTGCCCCTAGTAGTAATACTGAAAATATATCCTACCTTAACCCTCCCCCCTCCCAACTGTCCCCAAACTACCCTAAACATTCTGTCAGTCATGAACCCAATAAACAGGGGTACACCATAGACATTGAAAGTGAACCTAACCGTCATGGGTTAACACTAAAGGCACAGATGAAAAAAAAATAAGTGCTTAGCTTATACCAGCGCTACACCCTGGATGCGCCAGTGTGTTGGCTCACCCAACTTCCCCCCCGACCACATATTAACCCATACAGTGTAGAACCAAACCAGTGAAAAACCAACATATAAAACCTTCCTTTTTAGAAAAGCATTAGATAACTCAATACTATTTCTAGCATTACTGTGTGTCAAATAAAGGACACAAGAAAAAACAAAAACAGTTCCATTGCAGATATCACCATCTCATCAGGTATTGTTGTCACGCCGATCATTTTCATGAGTGTCCAGCCACTGGCTTGCCTCTAGCGGATCCTCAAACATATGTGTGGATCCATTCGCCACCACCCGAAGCTTTGCCGGATACAACATGGAATAAGGCCACTGCAATGATCTCAATCTCTTCTTTACTGCCAAAAATTTCGCTCTCCTCTTCTGTATTTCTGCAGAAAAGTCCGGGAACATTAGAACTCGGCTATCGCCAATTTGAATATCAGGGATATCCCTGGCTGCTTTAAGTATGGCATCCCGGTCTCTATAATGTAGGACCTTAATCAGGAGAGGTCTTGGAGGCGCCCCCGGAGGCGGCGGGCGAAATGGCACTCGATGTGCACGTTCTATTGCAAAGAGTGGGGATAACTTTTCTTTCCCAATTATGTCCACCAGCCACTTTTCCATAAATGAGACAGGGTCTGAGCCCTCAGTACGCTCCGGTATTCCAATAAACCGCACATTATTCCGTCTTAGACGGTTTTCCATATCGTCAGATTTGGATATGAGTAGGGATACGTTATGTATAACTCGTTGCAAGTCCCTTTTAACAGGCGGTAGCTGGTCCTCCATGTCGCTAACGCGACCCTCCAACTCTCCCACTCTTTCTTTAAACTGCCGCATATCTTGCCTTATCAGCAAAACTTCCTCCTTTAGGCCTCCCATATTGGTATTTAGGGACGTGAGGGCTGTGCTGCATTGTGCCACCATTTTATATACGTCCGCTATAGTGGGTTCAGAAATGGGCTCCGCTTCTGGCGGCAACTCAGGACCCACCTTCAGCTTTGTCACCGATGCATATGAGGCCTGATCCACGAACTCCTCTCCTCCAGCCTCATCGGACATCTGAGCATCAGGCTCCGGATCAGCTACTGCAGCTGCTGGGGTACGGGCAAACTTCCCCAGCTTCGCCGCCACATCAGAGATCTTAGCATTCTGCCCGGCGCCATTTTGTTTAGCCGGCGTGTCTGTGCTGCCGTCCTTACTCTCCTTCTCCCTCTGCTTTTGGCGGGTCATATCAAGTCCGGAGTAAACCCCAGCGTTCAGGGAGGCTTCCAGTCACGATCGGTCTCCTCTGAGGTCAGATAGGAAGCGGGTGAGCGATTATATACAGGATACTATCCAGGAGCTCAGCGCCATGCGTCTTTCTACATCGGCGGTTAGGCCACGCCCCCCTGTGCCTGTTTTAGGTGTAGAAAAAGGTCTAAATGTAAGTTGTCTTACACTTAGAACAGGCAGGGGATCTGCGGATCTTATGATGAGGCCACCGCCAGCTAAGGGCTTTAATAAGACCGGCTTCTAAAACACCAGTCTTAATAAATGTGCCCCATAGTGACTGGAAGTCAAAATATCCTTTAAGTTGCATGAATGTATCCATGTAACAGATTGATATTGGTTCAAATAGGATGCCAAATCATTATCTGAGAGTAGAATAGACCAATGACGTTAGATGTCTAGTGTATCCTTCCAATTTTAATTAAAAGTAGTGAACCTTGATTTTTGATCAACATCTTTTGGTTTCTGTTTACTCATCAAAAACCAGAGTCCCTCAGAGAATGTTTGTTTGGCTCTTTGATACCCATTTCTGATATCTCTATGACTATAACCTCATTCTTGAAATCGTGCAGAAAGAGAGGCTGCTTGTTTCTCAAAACATCTGTCCGTAATACAGATGTGATGCAATTGTAGGAACTGACCCACAGGGATGTCTTTACAAATCTTGAGATAGTGGGAGGATGAAAAATGTGGAAGTGAGTTGGAGGCTATTTATTTCCTATGAATATCAGTAGAGATATAACTATGAATATCTTTATCTATTGAAAAAATCTGCCCATTGTTGACTAATCTGTCAACTTAATATTCAAGTTGTTGGAATTCAACTGTTCCAAGAAGGTCAACACCGAGCCCTGCCAGATGAACAAGATGTCATCTCATCAATAAATCTAGACCATGAGATCACAGCATCGTGACCTATTGTGTTCTGAACGATCTCCCTCTCCCCATCCCCAGGAACAGGTTTACTCATGAGGGCACACATGTCGCTCTCATTGCCACCCCCTGGAGTTGCAGGAAGAGGCAAACCTTAAATAGAAAAGAAAATGATGGATCAAAGAAAATCTCAAAAGAGACTAAATTCAACCAAATCTGAATCTAAATCTGTCATGGTCAAAAAATATTTTGAAGCTCCCAGCTCCCATGCACCCATGGATGCTGGTGAATATGATGTGGAGACATCACTGGTGCGGCCCGCCAATTTATGCAGTACAGGTGATGGTAATATTTTCTTTAATTGCCACCATTTTCCTCCCCTATATATAACCTGACCTGTTATTCAATTCTCATCTCCTGATGAAGCCGATTGGTGAAACACAAGCCGAGGTATGTAGTGGTTTTCTGGCCACACTGTGTTACACCATGTCTAAGGATATGTGATGTGTTGCTATGGATGATCACTAGTTTCTGCACCATAGATCGCCATATCATTTAGATGTAGAGATTCTTGCCTATTTGAGGTTTTTGTAAGAGGAATCGTTGGTATTTTGAGTCCTTGTTTATGGTTGCTATACAAGGTTTATTTAACCCCTTCAGGACACAGCCATTTTTCATCTTAAAGGGGTTGTTCAAGTTATATTTATTAATGACCTATCCTCAGGATAGGTCATCAATATCAGATCGGCGGGGGTCCAACACCCGGCACTCCCGCCAATCAGCTGTTTGAAGAGAAGGCGCGCGCCGTGCCAGCACTGCCTCCTCTTCACTGTTTACCTTCTAGCCGTTGCATCTGCAGCGGTGAGCAGGTGTAATTACACCCAAGCCGTCCCATTCATTTTAATGGTACGGATCGCTCCTATACGGGTGTCGGACCCCCGCCGATCTGATATTGATGACCTATCCCGAGGATAGGTCATCAATAAATATAACTTGGACAACCCCTTTAAGGACCAGGCCATTTTTTGCAAATCTGACCTGTGTCACTTTATGTGGTAATAACTTTAAAATGCTTTTACTTATCCATGCCATTTTGAGAATGTTTTTCATGACAGTGGTAAAATTGAGTCAAAATATTTCATTTTTATTTATAAAAAAAATTTGGAAGAATTAGCAAATTAGAAAATTTCTATTTCTCTACTTTTATAATAGATAGCAATACCTCCAAAAAAATAGTTATTTCTTTACATTCCCCATATGTCTACTTCATGTTTGGATTATTTTGAAAATGACATTCTATTTTTTGGGGACGTTAGAAGGCTTAGAAGTTTAGAAGCAAATCTTAAAATCTTTAAGAAAATTTCCAAAACCCAATTTTTTCAGGACTAGTTCAGTTATGAAGTCACTTTCTAGAGCTTACATATTAGAAATCACCCATAAATCACCCCATTTTAGAATTAGGAAACAGTTGGCACTAAAAAATGAAAAATTTCTATTTTTTCACAAAAAAGTTGCTTTACACCCACATTTTTCACTTTCCAAAAAGGGTAACAAGACAAAATGCACGCCACATTTTTTTCCCATTTCCCCCTGAATACGGCAATACCCCATGTGTGCTCAAAACAGCAGGCTTCAGAGTGGAAGGAGCACCATATGGCTTTTGGAGAGCAGATTTAGCTGGAATGGTAATTGGGAGCTATGTCGCATATGAAGACACCCTGAGGTGGCCCTACAGTGGAAACACCCAAAAAGTTACCCCGTTTTTAAAACTACACCCCTCAAGGAATATTTCAAGGTGTGTAGTGAGCACTTTGACTTCAGGCGTTTCACAGAATTAGGAAACACTTGGCTGTGAAAAGGAAAAATTAAAAAAAAAATTCCAGAAAAAGTTGCTTTACACCCACATTTTTCACTTTCACAAGGGGTAACAGGACAAAATGCACCCCACATTTTGTTACCCATTTCCCCCCGAATACGGCAACACCCCATATATGCTAAAAAAATGATGTATGGGTGCACAGCAGGGGTCTAGAGTCAAACAGCAAAATATGGATTTTGCTGACCTGAATTGGCAGACATTGATTTTAGGTGCCATGTCGCATTTAAAAGATTCCTGAGGTCCCCAGAAATTAAAAAAAAGTGGTGGAAAGGGTACTTTTCAGCAAACAGGACACACTTGTTAAAGGATTTCAAAGCACGCATTTGTGAAAAAAAATTACTAGCAGACCCCATTTTTTTCCCACAAGGGGTTAAAGGAGAAAATGCACCCCAGTATGTGTTCTCCATTTTCTCCCCATTCAGGAAACACCCCATATGTGCTTGTAGCCTGTTGTATAGGCGCACAGGTCCGGTTTAGATAGGCAAAGGTCTGACAGTAGTGAGTTGTGTCTTTCCTAATTCCTTTAACCGAGTAAGCTCGACACCTTTTTTGGGGTCGCCTTTTTTTTCTGTGGGAGGGGAAGTACTCCAGGGAAATGCTGCCCATATATTATTCTTAAGACCCCAGAAGCACTGCTGGCTGAAATACTGCCCTCTCCTTCCTGAACGCCAAAAATCCATTTTTTATATAATTTTTTCCCCCCATGACCAGCTGTTCTGTGGGTTAGGTATATAGCAAATTTTTTGTATCACACCTTAGATTTTCTTAAGGCACTGTAGGGCTGTAGTACCTGGTCTGAAAGATCCACTCCGCCCATGAACTGGTTGTAATCCTGGATACACACAGGCTTGGTGTTCTGCTCTGTGGTTCCTCGGACTGGGACTGGGCTGGACTGATTTGCATGGCTGGTAGTTAACACAAGAACATCCAGTTTGTCCTTGTATTTTAGCAACATCAAATTTTCTGAGAAACAGCCCTGCTTTCCCCGCGACGCACTGTCTAGTCTATAAACCATTTAGGGAGCCCTTTTTGATTTCATCTAATTGTAAACAAACTGAAAAAAATGGTGTGGTGTTAAACAGGCAGGAACTGCTCAAACCCATATGCAGTTGTGCATATATATACAGGGGAGCAAATCCTGCACTTGTGGCCCGTTGCTAATGGCGATCCCCAGCAAAAATGCTTACAGTGGAGGATGCCCGCAGCGGACCACAAGTACCACAGTAAACATCCTACACAAGATAGCAATTATGTGGATGTGATAACCAATATAACAATATAATAATAGCAAAGACAGGTGCACTCTGCGGTCTTACTAAACCCTCAAACTGATGTTAAACTTGAGAGATTAGCCAACATGTCCTACTATGGAGGACATGTCTGAGCCCGAGCACTCTCCTGTAATTCGCCCACTGGCCCTTGGTATTGCCCATACGGCACAGGTTGGTAAGTGTTAGAACCCGAGCTACTTGAGAAACCTTGGTGCGGTGCTCGGGCTCAGACATGTCCTCCATAGTTGGACATGTTGGCTAATCTCTCAATTTTAACATTAGTTGAGGGTTTAGTAAGACCGCAGAGTGCACCTGTCCTTGTTATTATTATTTCATCCAATTGTGCCACATGTGCCTATGCCTCTGGCAGCAAGGCACTTCAGGAGAGGGACACTATTGTAAAAGTTGTCCAAATATAGATGGTATCTGTGGTCCAACAGGGGGTGGACTAAATTCTATACTATCTTCCCACTTATACCCAGAAACGGGGGGAAATCGGATGGCTAAATTTTTTTTATCTTTTCCCTCGTAAATACGAAAGCGCAAAGTGTATACCCGGATACACTTTCACAGGCCTTATACAACTTCACACCATATCAAGCCCTTTTATTGGGCAGGTACTGGCTGAAATGTAATCGGTCTTTGTGGTTCATCCACTGAGAGGCATTTTTGGGGGGGTATATACTTGACCAAATTTGGAATTGTAGTGGTCAACCACTGGCCTAATTATAAAGAGTCTGTCATAACTGGGATCTCTTGGGGGTGGGCATTCATTATTATTGCTGAAGTGTAGAAATCTTAGAAGAGCTTCGAAACGGGCCCAGGGCATGGCAAGACAGTGAAGAGGGGTGTGATAAAGAATATCTTTGTTCCAATACGGACATATTGTTTGTTTTTTTTAAATGTCCATGCTTAGGAGAAGTCCCCAAAACTTTTGCATTTAAGTCGTGGTGTTAGTAGGGGTCCATTTGTGGGGCCTTGAAAGATAACTGTCTGGATAGGAAGCAATAAATTGCTCTGCAAATATATTTGTTTGTTCCACCATCAAGTTAATTAGGTCATCAGTAAAGAATAATTTGAAAAAATTAATTTCACTGAAACCTGTGGTATCTACATTGATGCCTGGAGTGGTTGTAAATTCAGGCACCTGGGGCACATAGTTATCTGTGGGGATCCATGAAGAGTCACTTGTACGGGGCTGCGACTGCGCAAGACCCCTAGGACGCCTACGAGGGGGTTCATCATTAGATGAATCATCTGAGGAAGATGAAACTAAAAAATGTCACTTAATCTCCACTGTTGGAATCAGTGTCTTCAAAAAGCATGGCATATGCCTCTTTGGCAGTAAGAAGCCGTTTAGTCATTTTAGGATCCATTCACACGTTCGTAAGTGCTCTGCGGATCCGCAAAACACGGACACTGGCAATGTGCACTTCACAATTTGTGGACCGCATATTGCCGGCACTATAATAGAAAATGCCTAATCTTGTCTGCAATTGCGGACAAGAATAGGACATGTTCTATTTATTTTGCAGAAACGGAAGCGCAGATGCGGAAATTCTGGTCCCATTGAAAATTAATGGGTCTGCACCCGTTCCGCAATTTATGCGGACCCATTTTGCAGACATGTGAATGGACCCTTAAACTGTAAGATAACGTAGATAATTTTTTTTGTCTTTGTTTTATTTTTTAACAGCAAACTAAAATCCTGTATATCGTTTAGGATAAAAACTCCCTGAGTCACTTGGCAGTTATTGACAGGTGTCACAGGTAGCACAGATGGCTGGCTATGAGCCTCAGGAGGCTGAAAATTATATACAGGGGTATAGTATGGGGCACAGAGTAGTGCCAATATCCTTATTGGGGCAGAGAAGGGGTTAATTAATGTATTATTTTACAGTTATAGGTGGCACAAATCCACATGGGACATAGGAGACTTATATTTTACAGAATGGTACCACTCAAGCACAGGACACCAGTATGTACACACAGGAGGATGGCACACGTAGTGACATGGTTATTATTATTTTTTTTATGTAACTTGGGAGTGTGTGTGAGGCTGGTGTGACAGGTGTCTTGATGGACAGACAGGCTGGAGTGACAGGTGTCTTAACAGACAGACAGGCTGGAATGACAGGCGTCTTGACGGACGGACAGGCTAGAGTGACAGGCGTCTGGACGGACGGACAGGCTGGAGTGACAGGCGTCTGGATGGATGGACAGGCTGGAGTGACAGGTGTCTTGACGGACGGACAGGCTGGAGTGACAGGTGTCTTGATGGACGGACAGGCTGGAGTGACAGGTGTCATGACGGACGGACAGGCTGGAGTGACAGGTGTCTTGATGGATGGACAGACTCGAGTGACAGGTGTCTTGACGGACAGACAGGCTGGACTGACAGGTGTCTTGACTGACAGGCTGGAGTGACAGGTGTCTTGACGGACAGGCTGGAGGGACAGGTGTCTTGACCGATGGACAGGTGAAAGTGACAGGTGTCTTGACGGACAGACAGGCTGGAGTGACAGATGTTTGGACATGGTGATGATGACAGGACTGGACAGAACTGATCTGTCACTGACTGGGGCAAATCAGTGGAAAATAGGCACTGAAGGGGTTAATTATGTGTGAGGCAGGGGATGAGGCACAGAATTGATGATGACAGATGACGGCTGATGACAGATGAGGCACAGAACTGATCTGTGTCACTGATTGGGGCACAGAAGAGTGGCGTTTCGAGACTGAAGGGGTTAAAAGGGGTTAAAATGTTTGTGGTGAGTGGATTCTGACAAAGCTCCTTCTTTGATCGCTTCCCTGACAGGAATTGGGACGATCAGAGATGGAGAGGACACACAGTCCCTCCCTAAATAGCGTCAATGCGCTGTGATTGGTCCATCTGCAGTGAGGCACCACATTCCCCCACGTACATGTACGTGGTGATGCGGGAAGGGGTTAAGGACAGGCTCGGACTGGCCCACAGGGGTACAGGGGAATCCCCTGGTGGGCCCCTGAGCAAGGTGGGCCCCTAGTCTCCCACCCCCTGCACAAGTGGCACATAACACAGTAGACTTAATGCACTACATACATATATTCAATGTACAACACCTCAACCAGCCTATGTGGACCCTAGGTACCCCAGTCAGACACTGGTTAAGGATGCATACATGCATATGCTTTTACACTTGGACTCTAAATCCCTCTGATTCTTCATACATAGGCCTCATGCACACGACCGTTCAGTTTTTTTCGGTCCGCAAAACGCGGATCCGCAGAAAATGCAAGCCGCCTGTGTGCTTTCCGCAATTTGCGGAACGGAACCAGCGGCTCATTGTAGAAATGCCTATTCTTGTCCGCAAAACGGACAAAAATAGGACATGTTATATATTTTTTTTGCGGGGCCACGGATGCGGACAGCACACGGAGTGCTGTCCGCGTCTTTTGTGGCCCCATTGAAGTGAATGGTTCCGCATCCGAGCCGCAAAAACTGCGGCTCGGATGCGGACCAGAACTACGGTCGTGTGCATGAGGCCATATACTGTAGTTTCACATAGCCCTACTGGTGTTGACTATTTACTTGATGTTATTAGATACGATGTATTATAACTGGTATCATCTAACTTTGTTTGTGACCATTCTACATATTCAACTGTTGACCAGGCGAAGTCTCCATCAGCCTTAAACGAGCACAGTAATTTGCTGTCTGACTCCAGTGCATGGCCTTGTAGATTTTGGACATTCTAATCTTCCTTCTCTTTCTGGAGCACTTTAGACAAAGTTGCTTCTTTAGCTGTAAATGTCTCAGAGATGATGGTCCTCTGATCAGGCCTAGTACTGAGGAGCACGCACATGTAGAACCTCTCAGTAGCTCTGTCTCACTCCAGGGGAAGACCCAGGTCCACCTCCTAGCATCCCCAAGTGCCTAATTCAAGGTTCTTACCCCTGACCAATCTATACAAATTATCAGTATGCTTAGGGACACCCAGTGTACAGCAGGTTAACATGAAGCTCTATAGCCCAGTGGTTAAGGTTCTTGAGACTTTAATGTAGAATGCTGTGAGTTCAAATCCCAGCATAATCATTTCAAAAATAGAGGCTAAATAGACACACCAACCGTTTTAAATTGTGTAACTATTATTTTTTGTTGGGAAAGATGGCAACCCTAACAGAACCCCTGCTCCCTGGTGACCCCCATAAAAAATGTTTATAGTTATGTCTACAGAGATGTGTGGGGCCTCATTTGAGGGAAATCTGTCTTTTTTCACAATACCATTTTGGGGTGTGTATGACTTTTTGTAAAATTTTCTTGTGAGATAAAGTGATTTTTTTCTGTTACATCCTTCATCATATGGGCTAACTTTTTTATATTTTAATAGTATGGGAGTTTTCGCATGAGACGATGCCCAAAATTTTATTCTTTTTTTGTTCATTTTTGGGGAAAGTGGGGTGATTTTAAGTTTTTTAAACTTTTTAAATTACTTTTCATCAGATTGTAACTTATACAGAATAATGGAAATTGCTCCATTATTCTCAATAGAAATCACTATATCACAGTTTAGTGCTGCCACCTAGTGGCCTAAACTGGGATATACTAACAATGAGCCTGGAAGCCTAGTACATGCTGCGGCTCATTTTTAGAACAGGGTGCTTTCCCTGATCTCCACTCTTCCGTTTTTTAACACTCTCAGATGCCATGGTGACATTTGACAAATGCCACAAGGGAGCCCACTGAGATTTATCGACCAAGGGCGCACATGAACCTGGAGCCGGCCCTGGTCAGGGCTGCTGATGTTATCATTGGACTGTTTCTTCTAGCAAATCATATATTTGGGAATTGCTATGGGAATCTCTAAAATAGTTTTAACTGTGACCCTAAACATGGAGCTTTATATAAAAGTAACAAAGTATAAATCTCTTAGCATCCAAAAAATTTAAATTAAAATAATGACCAGGAAATGATAAGTACAATATTTTGCTAAACTGTCACTGGAAATGCTGACTCTTTTCTTCTTTCATCAGCATGTCTCTCACAGATGGAAGTATTTATATACAAGTGATGTCATTTTTATGCCAATTGTACATTATACTGAAGTACATATTTTTGCTTAAATTATACTTTAGAAAATTTAAACTATTATGTAAATAAGTTCAGTCAAGGGAAAAAAATATCTATTTTTGCAAGAAAGTTAGTTTTTTTTGGCATGTGTGTTCTTTCAGTATATGTGATTGACAAGTTGATTGGCTATTTATTGGTTAAAACCCCATGCTGTAAAAGTGAATATGTTAATAATTTTCCACGCAAAGAAAACTGTGAAAAAAAATTGATGAGAGAATGAAAGAAAACATTGTTGGACAATCTGACAGTGAAGAGAAAGCAAATATGGGCACAATTGGAAACAGATGTGGAATTTTATTGCAAACTGCTGGCAAATAGTTGGAAAATGCATGAATAATGCACAGAACTTGTCACGAACATGAAGTGCATTTACTCATGGGAATTTGAGTTTGTAAATTAATAAAAAAAGAAAAAAAGAAAATTGTACTACATAATCAACAAGATAAAAAAAACTATTAATTTGTCTGATATGATAGTTTCTCTCAAATTTGAGCCATCTATTACTCACCATAAATTACCAATAACATTCTAACAATTTTTAAAATGTATAGTTTTATTGGCATCAGATTAAATGATGACAGGATCCCTTAAATAATATTTTATGAGGCAAGATAAAATTTGCTTCACTACAATTGTATGCAATATGAAAACAAGTATAGTAATAATGATGAGATCCACATGTATGGCAATTTCATCATACACTTACATTTCCAGGCTAATATGTGTCAGGAGATTTGCTTGGATTTTTTTTTCCCTTTTTTATTATTGAGACCCCATAGTTCAAGACATATGAAATTACTAGGAGAGTATTATATAATGTTTGCCATATTAAGATCATAAGTGATCAGGAGCATAGCAATTAAGGGTGCAGAGGTAGTAGATACCACATAAGAAGACATTAGTATCATAATTTACAGATGGTACATGACGGGCCTTGGTACAGATCTTGGGGCACATTTATTAAAACGCCGGTCTTCATAAAGTCCTACTGGCGGTGAATCCAACGAAGTTATGAAGAGGCGCAGGCTTCTCCATAACTTTGGCACATCCAGCGCCATTTCTAAATGTAAGACAGCTCAGAAGCTGTCTTACATTTAGACCTTTTTCTACAATTAAAACAGGCGTAGAGAATGGTGAAAGAGACGGGCGTGCCAGCCCGTCCCCTTCCCCACCCATGCCACGCCCACAATCTTAGACCTGGCAAGAGCAAGGTAAATTCGCTAACCATAGTTGGTTAGTTGTGCCGCTATCTGCACCTGAAATACGCCTAATTTAGGCATATTTCAGCATAGTAAATGACCCCTTTTGTATTCAATTGCAATTATGCTTGTGTAAATAACATGCATACAGTATTCTACAGTCATGATACGAAATGCAAGATCTTTAGTGAATTTATATTTATTTAATTTTAGTTATATTATTTGATTGTTATTCTTGGACCTGAGCTGCATTGTAGCAATATTCTGGAAATGTATTTGTTTTGCCCTGCACATTTGGGGGAATGGCTGCCTCGGTTTGGACTGTGAACTCCTGACCACCTGTCCAAGGCTTTTAAATAGAGCATAGTTTAACTGGATCCAACATTGCCCTGAATTTTGTAGGCCTAGGCTAAGGAGAGGCAAATCTGATAGATCCTGTCTGTTGGAAGCCACCCTGTCACTGATAGATAGGCCCAACAAATTTTGACCAAAAATGTGCTCAAAGAGCTTCTAATTTTCATGTAT
This sequence comes from Bufo bufo, assembly GCF_905171765.1. Classification (NCBI taxonomy): domain Eukaryota; kingdom Metazoa; phylum Chordata; class Amphibia; order Anura; family Bufonidae; genus Bufo; species Bufo bufo. The sequence continues at coordinate 648,983,785 of NC_053390.1, read as the reverse complement.
AGTAAGTATAGTACTAATCTAATTCAGATTAACCCATGTTTCCAGTGTCTGCTTTTGCAGGTTTAGGAGCTGAGCCCGCATCATCACTTGCAGTTCTGGCTGTATTATACAGCTGACACCCAGCTCTCACTAGAAGCATCAGAGGAACCTCTGATCTCAATAGAAACTGCAGCATCTAAGTGGTTAAACCGAGGGAGGGAACTCCCTCTGTCCTCTGATCGGCACCCCATGGACATAATCGCAGAGTTCCAAGTACTTAACATGGCAGACAGAACTGCCATGTCCAAGCCATTAATAAATCATGCCTCCAGCAATTTAAAAAATAAAAAAATAAAAGAAACAACCCAATCTATTAAAAAATATATATTATTTAATCACCACGGTGAACACCATAAAAAAATATCCAATGCCAGAAATGTCAAAGCAATCTTTTTAAACAGCAAAAGCGCTTTTTTATTTTTTTAAAGTAGTTAAGCATAACAAAATCATAGAAATTGTCATAATTGTACTGCCCACGGAATAAAGTTAAAATGACATTACAGTAAAACCTACTCTACTGTAAAAATAAAACCTTAAATATATGGAGGAAGCCTCAGCTCTCCTTAGTGGGCATCTCCTTCTTCCTGGCTGTGACGCTGCTCCACAGTCTAGCTATGCAAGCGAGTATAGTACTTGACGTACTCGCTTACATAGCTTGTTCTTATGAGATTTACCAAATCTCACAAGAACAGCACATCTTCTCCCTGGCTGTCAAGTGGTCTGCTGAGACTAGACAGCATCACAGCCAGGGAGACAGACACCCCCACTGAGAAGAGCTGAGGCCTCCTCCTCCCTGTACCGATGGTACTAATTTATATATTGGACAGTAGAAAATGGGCATAGTGGTGCAACGGAAGGGTGTATCAGAAAAAAGAAGCTGGAGCAACTGCAGCAGGTGGACTATTAAATAAAGTATTGAGTTTAAAAAAACACCCAATGAAAGGTCCTCTTTAAGTAATCAAACTAGGTTGTGTCCTGTGCCCATCTCAATGGGGTCATTTCTGCAGGATAAGTATATTTTTCAGGTGATTTACCATAAACATTTCTATACTAATTTAAAAAAAACACCTGACAAAATACACCAAAAATGTGTGCCCATAAAAATGCCACCAAAGAAAATGCTTATAAAAACATACATGAATTTCAGGCGTCCTTTATAAGTAGTGTTGATATTTAGTATCGCTTTTATTCCACAAATGTAACTAATGTACAAACATTTTTCTGAGAATACAATAGCAAATTTAAAATATGACATTTAGAATTTACAGAGTTCATATCCATGACAATAAAAAGGCATAAAAATGTTTAGTAAACAATGGATGTGCAAACACTTAAACTATCACCAATACATCATGTGGGTGGCAGAATATGGCTTTGCTTCAAAATATTTACATGTTAATTTGTTGTTCAAAGAATGCTGTTTTTTTTCCCGCATTTACGCTTGACTTACATTTAAGCTTAACGCTTTCCAGTTCTGTGACATACTATTACGTAACTGAGCACTGGTACTTAACCCTTTGTGGTGGAATAGTACATCATGGCAAAGACACGGACTCCAGAGCTGGTCCCGCTCCATCTCTTGGGGATGCCAGCTGTATTATACAGTAGGCACCTGGCTTTCTGCCAGGATCAGAGATAACTTTGATCGGATAGCTTAACCGATCAGATGCCACGCTCCATGAGTGTAACTACCAGGGTAGCAAGCATAGCAGCTGCTAATGGGCCCAAAGACAAAAGAGGCCCATCTCCACTGAGGCCTGTGGTATGATATGATATCATGGTGTGTACTATCCTTGGACAGTGATATCATTCTGTGCGTTATCCAACTATTGTGACATTACTGTGTGTATTATCCCTGTACTGTATCAGGGGGAGAAAAACAGAACTGGATCGCACATCCACAATGCTATTCTTTAATCTAATTAAACTCGCTTCTCAGCGCCATATTGAAGTGTACAGCCCCCCATACTAAATGCTGTACAAGAGGCATTAGTGTACATTTTGATCAAGAGGCATATGCCCACTCACCACGCCAAGGTCACCTCTTGAGTGGGACCTACTCTGACAAAAAGGCGCAGCACAATGCGTTTACAAAGCGGCACTGCCCTAATAGGCGGCGGGACCCAGGAGTCAAACAGCAACCCTGCTGTCTGACAATGCCACCCATGGCACTGGGTCCCACCAACCCACCAGCACAGCGCCACAAAAACAAGGGCCACAACGCAGTACTGCACCATGTGAACAGTTGTCTAACCCAACATTGCTATCAGGAGCTACAGGTCAATGACCACTTCCATGCAGACGTCTGCGAAATAAAAACCACCTGTGCCGAATGGGAGGAGTGCTGATAACAGTAATAAAGAAGAAAGATTCCCCATTATGCTGCGCCTTTTTGTAAGAGTAGGTCCCACTCAAAGAGGCGACATTGGCGTGGTGGGTGGGCTTATGCCTTTTGATCAAAATGTACACTAATGCCTCTTGTACAGCATTTAGTATGGGGGGCTGTACACTTTAATATGGAGCTGAGAAGCGATTTTAATTAGATCAAAGCATAGCATTGTGGATGTGCGATCCAGTTCTGTTTTTCTCCCCCTGATATGTTAGTTGAATCTTTCTATTTTACTACTGGTATCAACACTCCTCCCATTCGGCACAGGTGGTTTTAATTTTCGCAGAAGTCTGCATAGAAGTGGTCATTGACCTGTAGCTTCTGATAGCAATGGACATGTTGTGTTAGACAACTGTTCACATGGTGCAGTACTGCATAGTGGCCTCTGTTTTTGTGGCGCTGTGCTGGTGGGTTGGTGGGACCCAGTGCCATGGGTGGCATTGTCAGACAGCAGGGTTGCTGTTTGACTCCTGGGTCCTGCCGCCTACTAGGGCAGTGCCACTTTGTCACCGCATTGTGCTGCACCTTTTTGTCAGAGTAGGTCCCACTCAAAGAGGCGACCTTGGCGTGGTGAGTGGGCTTATGCCTTTTGATAAAAATGTACACTAATGCCTCTTGTACAGCATTTAGTATGGGGGGCTGTACACTTCGCTGAGAAGCAAGGTTAATTAGATCAAAGCATAGCATTGTGGATGTGCAATCCAGTTCTGTTTTTCTCCCCCTGATATATCCCTGTACTGTGACAACACTGTGTTCACTATCTCTCTATTGTGACATCACTGTGTGCATTATCTCTGTACTGTGACATCATTGTATAATTCCTGTGCTATAATGTCACTGTGCAGATTATACCTGTACTGAAATATCACGGTTGCATTACCTCTGTACGGATGTGTGCAATATCCTTGTAGTATGACATCACTATTGTGACATCATCACATGCATGGACTCTGTAATGTGACAACTTATGATTCTAAGAACGGGAAACACAACTGGCCAGAGTGTGAATCTCCAATGATTTTAACTGGTTAAGTATACGGCCTAGCTTGGTATCTTAAAGGGTTGTCCCATGACAACAACTTATCCCTTACCCACAGAGTAGCAGGTAATTGTCACTAATTATCAACCACCTGTGTTCCCCATTTGAATGGAGAGGCAGGCACGCATGCATGCATGTCTGCCATTGCTTTCAATTCTGGACTGCTGAAAATTGTCAGGTACAAGTCCGTGGATAAGTTGTTGTCATGAGACAACCCCTTTAAGGATATGTCATAGCTGAGAATATGTTTTTTGCAAGATGATATTGTATAACTTTCAAAAAATCTTTTGAAGTGACAGCAAGAAAAAACAGATATTCCGTAATTGTTTTATTTTTACGGCATTCACTGTGCAGTATAAGGGCTTGTTCACATGACCGTTGCCCCTCCGTGCCCATGCTGTGGACCGTAAATTGCGGTCCGCAATGCACAGGCACCGGCCGTGGGGCTGCCGCATGCAAATCGGGACCCCATTCACTTGAAAGGGGTGCGCGATCTGTCCGTTCCGCAAAAAGATAGAGCAAGTTCTATCTTTTTGCGGTGCGGAGGCACGGAACAGAACCCACGGAAGCACTCCGCAGTGCTTCCGTAGGGTTCCGTTCCATGGTTCCGTTCTGTTCTGCACCGCATCTCCGGATTTGCGGACCCATTCAAGTGAATGGGTCCTCATCCGTGATGCGGAATTCACACGGCTGGTGCCCCGTGTATTGAGGGCCGCAATACGGCAACGAGGGGGCAACAGTCATGTGAACAAGCCCTAAGTGACATAATAACTTAATTTTGTGGGCCGGTATGAATACACCAATAACAAATTTGTATCATTTTTTGGATGTGATGATGACAATTATGTATAGTTTTTATATTTTTGCGTAAATGTTTGCAGGTGAAAAAAGGCAATATTTTGTTTTTTTACGTTAATATTTTTTTATTTTTCCCAAACACTTTTTTTAAAATTTCATTTTCATGTCCCACCATGGGACTTAGAACTTGCAATCTTCTGATTACTCATATACTACAATGGAATACCTATTGCATAACTGTACTACAGTGTATTATATCAGTTACTGTAATAACTAACATAATGCCTATTTGGCCATGCCAAAAGGTATCTCTTTATGGCAGGTATAGGGGTTGTGTTTAGGCCACTGGCTGCCATATCAACCTTTTGACACTCCACACCAAGGTGATTGGAATTGTGTCTTATCGGTGATGTATCCTATTGGTGGGGAAGGGGTTTAAAGGGAACCTGTCACCTGGATTTTGGGTATAGAGCTGAGGACATGGGCTGCTAGATGGCCGCTAGCCCATCCGCAATACCCAGTCCCCATAGCTCTGTGTGCTTTTATTGTATATAAAAAAAAAAACATTTGATACATATGCAAATTAACCTGAGACGAGTCAGAGCTTGAAAATATGACTCTTCTCTGGTCACACTCAAGATATGACTCTTTAATGTTAATTTGCATAAAAGGTGGGAAGTACAGAAATGCATAATACTTATTGAATTCATCTGCAAATGAAATTAAAATTGTAATTTATATGTTTAGGGTAACACAATGAACATTTAGAAACACTCAGGGAGGGTAGCATAGTAGAAGTGACAGGTTCCCTTTAAAACCAGGTTTCACAGTGATGGCGTTACCCCCAGACGAAGGCACGCCGAAGCGTGTGTCGGGGTAGCGCCATCCTGGTTTGTGCAGTTTCTTGGGTGAGTTCCATGCAGCAGTTCCTAGTTTTTCCATGTAAGGGAATGTATGTGATTTCGCTCCCTGGTACTAAATTCATTTTATTTCCGATTTAACCGGTGCTGACTGTCACCATGGGTACTTGACACTTATTATTGCTGCACTATATATGGAACATATCCGTACAAAGTTTCTATATAAGACTTTCTAATATACTCCTATACCTTTCCTTTTAATGTGACATTTGTCTTTTATATTTTGTGATTAATAAAATACTATACCTTTTACATGTACTTTTTGAGCTCTATTATTCAAGTCTTATTGTGTTGAGTGGGTAGTGAAGGGGAGAGAGAGGGATTCCCTTTCATCTCTCTAATGACTTGATGCCACTGTATCAGCATTGTCAGTGGTATCTATGGGTTTAAACAGCTGGGATAAGAGTTAACAGAGATCCTGACATTGACAGCTATGTGCCAGCTGTATAATACAGCTAGCACATACAAGTGATGGCATGAACACAACTCTGCGCCATCACATTGGTGAACATCTTTAGTGCTGCGTGCTACATACCTATCAACACCAATAAATGACTCACAAAGGTGAGTGCCCGTGCCAAACCTGCACGCAAAGTAAAACACCAAAGAAGGAAAAAGGCTAGCACAAATACATAAGTATAAACTTTATTGAAGTCTCAACACGAGACAAAATATGATAAAATATAGATAAGAGACAATACTGTGGTGGGTATAGAACACACAGGAAGAAATGCGGCACCACTAGTATATAAGCATATACATATAAATATCCAGGCTACTGAAATCAAGCAGATAAAATAATGTATAAATGACATAAACCGGATATCAAAAAACGATGCCAAGCCACGGCTAACAAAATAGGATGGAGATCCAAAGCAGTACAAAAGGGATAAAGTGTAAAGTGCAAACATACACAGTACATGGATCATCGATACTGAACTAATCACAATTAAGCCATGACATGAATACCTGAGTGGTGAACCGGATACCCCAACGCACGTTTCGCGTAAAGCTTCTTCAGGGGGAGAGGCCTCTTTGTCCTTACTGTGCTACATACCTAGTTTCAGTGCAGTACATGTACAGTGGAGTGCAGGAAGGGGCTTATCTTGTACTCACAACTAATAAAAAAGCAAGCAAGTACATAATTAGCATAGAAAATGAGTCAACACTGTGGTCCAGTCCCACCATGCTCTTGACCACTGGTTTGCCAATCTTCAAAGAAGCCTTTCCCAAGCCCAAAGATTTACCTGCCAAAACACTGTAACTAGACTTAGCACAGCCTTAACAGTGACAACTGACACTGAAACAGGGCATATTTCCCTTGTAAGTGGGGTTGCTGTTCAGCTCCTGGTACAGTAGTAAGGTATTGTGTAAAAAGTTACCAGCGGTCTTTTCTGAAAATAAAAAAGTTAAAAAATAAAAATACACAAACACCGCCCCCCCCCCCAAAAAAAAAACAACAAAAAAAAAACACATGCCCATGCAGATTGTTCTCATGCCATGAGCCTAGACCCAATTACCAAAGTTGGAAAAGTAATATATCAAAACATGCACTAGACAATAAATGCAAATACATTTAGGGTAATACTATTGTTACCAGAAAAAAATTAAAACATTTTAAATAATTAAAATGTAAAGAAGCATATTTTAGTCTAGTGTAGAGGGGGCTAATAGTGTTGGCCAGCTCCTGTTAACCTTAGTGTGTCACCTGCTGACCATTGAAATAAGCAGCAATGTGGTCACCTTATTAAACGTACCATGTAAATGTGTCTCCTGTGATTGCCCTGCTATATTTTTTTAGGTATTTTTCTATTCTCCATAGTCATAATTTTATACAAGTACAGTCACCGCTCAAGATAAAATGGCCTCAGGATGCAATGTTTTCAACATACAATGATGTTTCCTGGACTATCAGAAATGGAAACTAAACTCAACATGCAATGCATCACACTCAGATCCAACCAATCAACATGGCCATTACACTGGTAAAACACCTATTCTGGTTGTCTAGTATCTCCTCTTTACAGTACAGTGCAGTAATACATGTCCTGTACTACCCAACTGTCTGTGCCAGAATGAGCTCTTCCTTTGGATATCAGGTGATGGAGACTCTGTTATGTTTCTGGTATAGTGTGTACTGTACAGGACTCTGAAGAAACTCATGTCCTCCACATAGAAAGTGATTTAAAGGGCTTCTGTCACCCCACTAAACTAATTTTTTTTTTGTGTACTTAGTTATAATCCCTATACTGCGATATTGCCATACATTATGTTATTAATAATTTTCGTTCAGTAGATTTGGTAAAAAACTTACTTTTATGATATGCTAAATACCTGTCTACCAGCAAGTAAGGCGTCTACTTGCTGGAAGCAGCCGCAGAAAACCGCCCCCTCCTCTTGTTGATTGACAGGGCCAGCCGCGATCTCCTCCTCCGGCCGGCCCGGTCAGTCACCGAAAGAGAAGACGTCATCGGCGCAGGCGCACTGAGGGAGTGCTGAGGAGGCGAGCCTCCTTATCTCAGAGCGCCTGCGCCGAATCAACACAGGCGCGCGATTTTTGAAATGCTGACAGGGCCGGCCGGAGGAGGAGATCGCTGCTGGCCCTGTCAATCAACAATAGGAGGGGTGGTTTTCTGCGGCTGCTACCAGCAAGTAGACGCCCTACTTGCTGGTAGACAGGTAATTAGCATATCATAAAAGTATGTTTTTTGCCAAATCTACTGAACGAAAATTATTAATAACATAATGTATAGCAATATCGCAGGATAGGGATTATAAGTACACAAAAAAAAAAATGAGTTTAGTGGGGTGACAGAAGCCCTTTAAAGACTCCAGCTTCTACTGTTGACTGGTATACGAAAGGACTTGCTTTATCTGTTTTAGTTATCTGCTTATTTTTCTTAAATCTTTATTCTCTCCTATCCTAGGAAGATATTTTGGGGCTTTGGAACCAATTACTAGTTTTCTATACAGCTATGGATTCAAGTTACAATGGTTTCAACTTATAATTGGTTCTCCCAGAATCAATTAACCCCTTCCTGATCACCCCACGTAAATTTATGAGAGTGGTAGAGCGTTGAAAAATGGCGCCTGCTCGCAAAGCACTCGGGACTAATGTATGTAATCGACAATAACGCCCATCATACATTACCCCTCAGATGCCAAATTTGACCACCGCATCTGGGAAGTTAAAGACCGGGAGCGCGCTCTCCCAGCCATGCTCTGGCTTCCACTAGCAAGGATCGGGGGACTCGGATGTAGTGTGCAGCAGCCCTTGTACTCAGGAGTGGTACAAGGCTTCCGCACGCAAGTTCATATGGAGTGCCTGCCTATGGCAAGGCTCCATAGGAATTTAGGGGTACATTCATTAAGACCTGCATTTTAGAAGCCAGTCTTAACAAACCCCTATAGCTGGCGGTGGATCGCCAAAGTTGTGAAGAGACGCCGCCCTCTACATAACTTCGGCGGATTCTCCACCAGTTCTAAGGCCCCCTTGACACGGGCGTCGCGGGTGAGGGCCGGATGCGTTCAGGGTGCATTGCGGGAAACCCGCGCAAGTAGGCACGCAATTGCAGTCAGTTTTGACTGCGATTGCGTTCCGTTGTTCAGTTTTTTTTGCGCTAGTGCAATGCATTTTGCACGCGCGTGAGAAAAAAATTAATGTGATACTCTGAAGTTCGGGTTTGGTGTTCTGTAAATTTTATTATTTTCCATTATAACATGGTTATAATGGAAAATAATAGCATTCTTTAATACAGAATGCTAAGTATAATGTCAATTGAGTTTTAAAAAATAATAAAAACGGGGGGGCGTGGCCAGCCATGGAAGAGTGAAGACGCGCTCATTGAGAGCTCCGCCGCACTCCTGCAGTAATCCGCAGCCATCCTGATGGGGAAATCGATCAAAAAGGGTAGAGCCCGTCCATCGGCTCCCCTGGCCCCATCCCAAGGCGATTTACCTCTCCTCTTCGCCAGACACTCGGCCGCTTCGTCTCCAGCCTGCCAGGAACGCCGCACGGGCCTACAAGATGGCGCCGACGCGCCGCTCCTTCACTCACCACCTGCGCGCCCGGACCCTCTGGAGAGCCCGACCCGGTCCTCTTGCCGTCAACGATCCTCCTCAGTGCCTCCACTCCCTCTCTCCTCACCGGCGACTGGTAACGGCGGGTCCCGGGGATCGTCTCCCCGCCCGCTCATGATGCCTCAGGCGTCCTCTCCTCCCTCCGCCCGAGCTCTTGGATCGGGGCCCCCTGCTGGAAACTCAGAGGCGGCTAATAGGCCGCAATTGCAGTCGATGGCCCCCCTATCATTGCCTCCTGATGTGGGCCAGGAACTATGTTCTGATGACTCCATACGCGGGCAAGGCCTGAGGCCCTCAGCCCCTTCTTTCTGGCCACATGAGCCTCTACTAGGCCCTATTGAGACCCCTCACAGTAGAACGGGCCCCGCGGCAGCAACGTCGCCGGCTGCTATGTCCCCTTTTGCCTTGGGACAGCACAAAGGACCGACACAACAACTGCCTACCATTCCTCTCACCTTGGAGGTTAATCATCAGGTGGTCCTAGACCCATTTCGTCTCCCTTCTCGCTCTCCAGCAAATTCCTTAGCCGCCTCACCCCACTGGTCTTCTGGATCATCATGGGACAGTCCGCGCCATCAGCATTTGGGGGAGCAGTTGACCACAACCAGTCCCTTGGCCGGTGCTCGGCCTGCTTTATCTGCTGCATCCCCCTCTCCTTTTGGCTCGCAACCATCAGCCTCAGCGATCCTACACAGTGAGGACACAAGACCTCCATCGCTGGCGGACTTGCGTACTCTTATTAGCACATTACCCTCTAAAGAGGACCTATCGGCTTTTGCTACTAACATACTGCAAGAATGCCGTCAGGTATTTTCTCAGATTCGCTCTGACATGAAAGTACTGGATTCTAGAATTGATTCAATGGTTCATGAGCAAGAGGCCCTGTCAGCTACAGTTTCTTCTCTCCAAGAAGCGGTTCAGTCCCACAGGGAACAACTCAACGCACTTCACTACCACCTAGATGATATTGAAAACCGCAATCGGCGTAACAATGTACGGATCCGCGGCCTCTCTGAATCTGTTGCGACACCTGATCTCATGCCCACTGTTGTTGGACTGTTCAACAAAATCTTGGGACGGCTGCCAGGCACCCACATTGAAATTGACCGAGTACACAGAGCTCTCAGACCTCCCAATCCAGATAGCTCCAGGCCAAGAGATGTTATCTGCAGAATTCACTTCTATGCTCTTAAGGAACGGATCCTGAACAATGCACGTCAGTCATCGCCTCTGTCCTATGAGGGTTCCTCCCTACAATTGTTACAAGACCTATCTCGTCATACACTTGCACAGAGGGCTGCTCTCCGACCCTTACTGGATCTCCTTAGAGAACGCAAAATCCCCTACAGATGGGGCTATCCATTCGCCCTTTTTGCTGGGCCCAGGAAGCAAGCAGTGGTACTGCACAGCCCGGAGGACTTGCCGAATTTCTGCATGCTCTGGACTTGCCGCCTGTCAATCTTGGCCCTTGGCCCACCATATTAAACCCCAAGCCCGCTCAACTGGGTCGCCCCCGTTCACCTGAGCCCAACCGATCTGGACTGCCTACAGCCCCCACACTGCCTCCATTTGGGCAGAGGAGACGACGTCCTATGAATCGTCGCCGAAGATCCTCAGCTGACTGGGTCACTTGAACGCCACCGTGGAGCCCTGTGCTTGTTTCTCATTGGCACCAATAATGTTTAACCTTGTTTCCTTCTACTGTTTTAGGAATTGTGGTTAGTTTGTTTTGCAGGTGGACCGTCATTGAAGACATTATACTGTCCGGGTCGTTTGACTACTCCCAGGCTACTCTTGTTGCTTTTATGGACCTGAACGCTTATATCTTGCATTTAGCCATATTCGCCCCTTTCTCCTGGACCCCGTCTGGATGGCGGGACTTATAATTGGTTCATTGTTCTTCTGTCAGGAATTGTGGTTGGTTTGCTCTTCCTAAGCTGTCACCTTTCCCACGTAGTTTGAGGCACCCCCTGGGGAATCTCAGCTCCCTAGCGATTGCCTCCTTTGGTCTTTCTGACCCTGATAGTTGTCACTCTTCTCCTTTCCCCCTACTGTTTGTCAGTTCTTCTTCCCCTCTTCGTCCTTGTCCCTAGTGTTTTTTTCCTTGTGTTTTCTCCTCCCTTCTGTTACAGGCATGACGTCACTCAAATTGGCATCGTTCAATGTGAAGGGCTTCAACTCCCCAGAAAAGAGATCCCAGGTGCTCTACCATTTCCACCGACAAAGAGCCCAGATTGTCTGTTTCCAAGAGACTCACTTCAAACACGGTAAGGCTCCTGCCATTCGTAATAAATATTACACCTCCTGGCACTTTGCGGATAATCCAGATACTAAGTCAAAAGGTGTTGCCATAGCGATACATAAATCTCTCCCCCACCAGGTGCTGGGCTGTGTAATTGACCCCGAGGCTCGTTATATTATTCTCACACTTCTGATAGGGGGCCGGGAATTTACTATTATTAATGCCTATACCCCGAACCAGAACCAGGTTTCTTTCCTGATTGATTTAGTTGACAAGGCCTTGCCTCTAATCCGCGGAACGGCCATTTTTAGCGGGGATTTTAATCTTACATTTGACCCCACGCTCGATAATTCCTCGGGACGGGCAACCCTCTCCTATACAGCCATCAAAAAAGTGAAAAGAGCACTGTTGCAGCTACAATTACTTGACCCGTGGCGCTTGCAACATCCTTCGGATAAAGACTACACATTTTTCTCGGCCCCGCACTCTTCCTATAGTAGGATAGATTACATCTTAGTCCAGCAATCCGCCCTGTCATGGTTAGACTCCACTTCTATTGGCAGCATTTTGTGGTCTGACCATGCCCCGGTGTATTGCTCCCTCACGCTCCCGTTCTTAACTAAAGGTGAATGGACTTGGCGTTTGAACGAGTCCCTCCTCCTTGACACTGTATGCACACAGGACCTTACTGGCACTGTCGTTAATTTCGTGTCTGATCACGCCTCGGATCCCACGCCCCTTCCCACGCAATGGGAAGCCCTCAAATGTGTTCTCAGGGGGATCTTCATTAAACATGGCTCTCGCCTTAAAAAAGAAAAAGCTGCCTCTCTCAAGGCTGCTTTGCAGAAAGTGGCCTCCTTGGAACTGGCCCACAAGCGAGCTCTCTCTTTGCCGGTGCTACGAGATCTCCATAATGCACGAATGGACGCGCGCCTGCTATTGGACTCTTCCTATAAACGGATAGTTCAAACGTGTCACAGCAAGTTCTATGAATACGGCAATAAGTGTGGCCGCTTGTTGGCTAGGGCACTCAGGGGTCATATTGCTGCTTCTCATATCCCAGTGGTCAAAAACTCCCGGGGTCAACTGCTGCACACGACGGAGGATATTACTTCGTCCTTTCAGTCCTTTTACGCTGATTTGTACAATCTTCCCGACCTTTCTAGCAGAGAAACCGACGAGTCTCCCTACCCGCTGAGCGACTGCCCTAGGTTGTCTACCGAACAAGCTGCCAGCTTGGAGTCGCCTTTTTCGGAGGGGGAGCTGAAGGAAGTGATCAAATCCCTCCTGGGTGGTAAGAGCCCTGGCCCTGATGGGTTCACCGCTGGCTTCTTTAAATCTTTTTCCACCATCCTTGCTCCCTTTCTGGTGAAGGTCTTCAACGCGCTGTCTCCTCAATACCCCTTCCCCTCCCAATCCACTATGGCCCACATCGCGGTTATTCCTAAGCCCGACAAAGATCCCCATTTGTGTGCCAGCTACCGTCCCATTTCCTTGCTAAACGTAGATTTAAAAATATACGCCAAAATATTAGCCAATAGACTGAACGCTTTCCTGCCTTCCCTAATACACAACGACCAGGTGGGTTTTGTCCCAAGGAGGGAGGCTCGTGACAATACCCTCCGGACCTTGGATATTATTCATCACGCAAAAGTCTCCAATACCCCTCTTATGATTTTGTCGCTAGACGAGGAGAAAACCTTTGATCGCATATCTTGGCACTCTCTCCGCTCTGTTCTTTCTAATTTGGGTCTGGGCCAAATCTTTCTTGGGAAAATACTTAGTCTTTACCACCAGCCTTCGGCCAGAATTAAAATTAATAGTACCCTTTCTCCGCCCTTTTTCATCCGCAATGGCACGCGCCAGGGATGTCCCTTATCTCCTCTTTTGTATGTTTTGGTAATGGAACATCTCCTCTCCGCGATCCGTGCCAACCCAGACATATCTGGGGTCACGATTGGCTCTGTGGAACATAAATGCGCGGCCTTTGCGGATGACCTTTTGCTGTATATCACTAACCCCTACGTCGCCCTCCCGTCCCTATTACGCGAGATTGCACTCTTCGGTAAATGGACGAACTTTAAAATCAACATGACCAAATCTGAGGCACTGAATGTATCCCTACCTCAAGCGTTAGTCTCGTCGCTTAAATCTACGTTCCCATTCAAGTGGCCATCGGCGGGGATTAAATACATGGGTGTTAAAATCTCTGCGGAATTACCCGCCCTTTTTAAGTTAAATTTTGCCCCTCTTTTGCGAAGTTTCCAGAAAGACTTGGACACTTGGCACCGTCGAGACTTTTCTTGGTTCGGCAGGGTCAGTATTTTGAAAATGAATCTACTACCTAAGCTGCTTTACCTCCTGCAAACCATACCCATTCGACTACCGCTCACTTTTTGGCCACAAATCAGACGCTGTTTCACGCGCTTTGTATGGGCCCCGGGCAGGCCGCGGATAAAATGGGAGGTTCTGACTCGGCCTAAAGAGCTTGGGGGTGTTGGTTTGCCGGATTGTAAGTTATACTACTATTCTGCGGTATACGCCAGGCTTCTGGATATGTTGCGATCGGATTCTAACAAATTGTGGGTCCATATTGCACGCAACTCCTCTTCACATGCGCTCGCGGTCCTTCCTTGGCTATCCGGCAAGCCAGGCTTTAAAGCTTCCCCACTGTCCTTCACGACCAATCACATGTTCGCGACGATTGCGTCCATTAATCGCCGTACACTCCTCATTAACACTACTGGCCCTCTAACGCCAATCACCGATAACCCAGCTTTCCGCCCAGGACACTCCTCGAAACCCTTCCTTACTGGAACCAAACTGCGCCCCCTTAGGTTCTGTGATGTCCTCACGACCTCAGGACTGAAACACTTGAACCAATTGATGGAGCCTTCTCATATACACCCCAGGCATAACTTTGAATATCTACAACTCCAACATTTTTACTCCTCTATACGTTCCACCCACACCTTGCGCAGGAGCCTTACAGTGTTTGAACAGATGTGTCTAGCCCCCTCAGCTGTCTTCCGGGACATCTCTGCCATTTATAACTTGCTTACTCTCCAGACTTCTGACCAACTCCCCTCCTTTTGCCACGCCTGGAATCGTGATCTAGGGAATGGCCTCACTTCTTCTCATTGGAAGCGGGCTTTCCTTCTCTCTCATAAAGCAGTAATTTCCACTAAGGCGCAGGAGACGAATTATAAAGTTCTCTCCAGGTGGTACAGAGTGCCGTCTTTGCTTCACAAATGGTTTCCATCTGTTTCAGACCGCTGCTGGAGGTGTCATACCGATGAAGGCACCTTGTTACACATTTGGTGGCACTGTACCGCCCTGCGACCTTACTGGAACTTTGTACATCGTATTGTGCGGACAGTAACGGGAATACCCATTCCCAACACTCCTGAAGCGCTTTTGTTGTTTATCTTTGATTTGACTATCCCTGCTTTTAAGGTCTCGCTCCTTAAGTATATGTTACAGGCTGCAAAAACGGTCATCCCTCGCCACTGGAAATCACCTACGCCTCCCTCCCCGGAGGAATGGTTTGAAGAAATTGCTCTACATCAGCGGATGGAGGATCTCATCTGCGTCTCCCCTCAGGACACCTCTCGATTCGTTCAAACCTGGGGCCCTTGGGAAACTTTCCGGGGGTCAGATGAGTTTCGTAGTGCAGGTCTTTAATCCCGTACTTCCCCACTCCCCGCTTCCCCTGTTCCTTCCTTTCCTGTCCTTGGTCTATCGTTAAGTGTTCCCCTCTCCTGTTGTGTATTTGTCTTACTAGGGTTAGACCCCTATAGCCTTCTCTGTCCCACTTGAACAATATACTCCTCTTACTCATATATTGGCACATGTTCTTAATGCCCTTCCGTATGGGAAATTACACCTTACTGCCTCCTACCTTTGGAGACTGCTCTATGCTGTACATGGCATTGTATGACATTGTA
Source organism: Bufo bufo (assembly GCF_905171765.1). Taxonomy (NCBI): domain Eukaryota; kingdom Metazoa; phylum Chordata; class Amphibia; order Anura; family Bufonidae; genus Bufo; species Bufo bufo. The sequence goes on along the minus strand of NC_053390.1, from coordinate 648,968,331 downwards.
ATATGTTGTCTTTTTATGTATTTCATCTACTTATTTGAAAAACTCAATAAAAACCTTGAATAAGAAAAAATAATAAAAACATAACTCACCTCATCCACTTGATCGCGCAGCCGGCATCGTCTTCTTTCTTCTTCTTTCAGGACCTGCAAAAGGATCTTTTATGATGTAATCGCGCTCACTACATGGTGAGCGCGATTACGTCATCAAACGTCCTTTTACAGGTCCTAAAAGAAGAATAAAGAAGACTATGCCGGCTGCGCGATCAAGTGGATGAGGTGAGTTAATAATCATTTTTTTTTAACCCCTCAAGGCACATTTTACTAAGCATTCTGTATTAAGAATGCTATTATTTTCCCTTATAACAATGTTATAAGGGAAAATAATACAGTGAATAGACTTTTTAATGGGGTCCGGGGTTGCTCATCCCTATCATCTCCTAGCAACCATGCATGAAAATTGCACCACATCCTCACTTGCTTGCGGATTGCTTGCGATTTTCATGCAGCCCCATTCATTTCTATGGGGCCTGCATTGCGGGAAAAACGCAGAATATAGAACATTCTGCGATTTTCACGCAACGCACAAATAATGTGTGAAAATCACCGCTCTTTTGCACAGCCCCATTGAAGTGAATGGTGCGGAATTCTCTCCCGTGTGAAAGGGGCCTAAATGTAGGACAGCTTACTAGCTGTCTTACATTTAGACCATTTTTTACGCCTAAAACAGGCGTAGAAAATGGTTAATGAGACAGGCCTGCCAACCCATCCCCTTCCCCGCCCACGCTACGCCCACAATTTTTGTCCTGGCGGCAGTGGGGAGATATCTGCGCCTAAAATACGCCTAATATAGTATAGTATAGTAAATAACCCCTTAGTGTAATTGTCATAGACTCCAATGTTAGGGGAACTATACAAAAAAAAAGTGTAAAAAGAAAATAAATTTCTTTGAAAAATATATAAAAATTCAACCCCCATTTTACCCGAAATTAAAATAAAAATACATAAATAATTTAAAAATTTACATCATGGCCATCGTTGTGTGCAAAAATGTCCATGCAATTAAAATATTAAAATATTTATCCCATATGGGAAATGACAAAACAGAAAAAAAGTCATACTGGCCGATTCAACGTATTTTGATCGCTTCACCTCCCACAAAAAAATGAATGAAAAGTGATCAAAAAGTCAGACATACCCCATTGATATCAAAGAAAAGCATAGATCGTCCTGCAAAAAATTAGCCCTCACACAGCTCCATAATCATAAAAATAAAAAAGTTATTGGGCTCAGAATATGGAAATACAAAGGAAAAATAAATTTTTTCCAGAGTTTTACATTTTTTTTGTATTAAAATGCAAGAAAAAGTATAAAATGTGATACCATTGTAATCATAATGATCCAGAAAAAAAAAGTAACAGGTCATTTTTACCACATAGGAAATGATGCATTAAAAAAAAGCCATAAAACTGTAGCGAAATAGTATTTTTTTATAATTCCAACCAATTTGGATTTTTCCCCTGCTTCCCACAACATTGTATGCAATCATAAATGGTGCCATTAGAAAGTGCATCTTGTCGCACAAAAAACAAGCCCTCACACGACTATGTGAATAAAAAAATTAAAAAAATTATGACTTTGGGAAGGCTGGGAGTAAAAAATAAAAATGAAAAAACTGAACCACTTGTACACACACAGCTCTGTAGCACACACATTATACATAAACACAAGCACATTTGGGGTCATTTATTAAACTGGTATAGAACTGGCTTAGGTCCCCAATAGCAACCAATCAGATTCCTTTCATTTTTGACAGCTCCTTTGGAAAATGAAAGGTGGAATCTGATTGGTTGCTATGGGCAACTAGCCAGTTCTACTTTATACCAGTTTGATAATTGACCCCAATTATGTCGCTGTTGCATGTTTCATAAGGTTTAAAGAACTCGTGTAGGGATTGTAAGTAATGATTATGCAGACAAATATTTTTTGCACTTTCTGTCGGTAATCACAATAAGTAACACTAGTCAGCCTATTCCTAACAGGAAGTGTAATCAGAAAATGACCTATTGTTTAAATGACATTTTTGTGTTTAACATAATTTTTTAAGAATTTTTGTCATAGAATATTTTGGTGACACATTTCTTTTAAGATACCCATACACCTTAAAGGGACACTGACAGGCCCAATAAGCATATTTCGCTATATATATGATTGCACAGGTCTTCTAATGTATATTAAAAACATATATGAATAACCCCTGTCCACCTTATAAATACAGCAAACTCATGTTTTATAACCTGAAGTAATCGCTTTTCTTTCTGCCCAAGGGGCGGCGTTTCAGCTTCACTTCTGCCCAGCCAGCCGCCCCCCAACCGCCGTTTTGAAGCGGCGCCCAGCTCATCAATATTCACTTCGCTGGGTGGCTTCTGCTGTCCCCGATGTTCCGAGATCCGGCGCATGCCCAATAGAAAGCTATTGGTGCCGGGCGCATGCGCAGAAGCTGAAAGTGAGTCCGATGCCCATAGCTTTCTATTGGGCATGCGCGGTATCTCGGAACATCGGGGTCAGCAGAAGCCGCCCAGCGAAGTGAATATTGATGAGCTGGGCGGCGCTTCAAAACGGCGGTTGGGGGGCGGCTGGCTGGGCAGAAGTGAAGCTGAAACGCCGCCCCTTGGGCAGAAAGAAAAGCGATTACTTCAGGTTATAAAACATGAGTTTGCTGTATTTATAAGGTGGACAGGGGTTATACTTATATGTTTTTAATACACATTAGAAGACCTGTGCAGTCATATGCTTATTGGGCCTGTCAGTGTCCCTTTAAATAGCTGTTGGCCAAATGCTAATTCGGCCTACAGCTATCCCTCCCTGCTCCCCTCTGATGGTGGCTAATCTCCTTAGATAACAAAGGGATTGGTAGTTATATTGAAGGCACTCGATCCGTTGTTCACTTTAAAGCTATTTTTGGAAATTTGCATGACCAGTTTAAATATTAGGAAACAGGGAAAATTTCTATGACCAATTACCTAATTTGATGTCATTATTTGAAAAATGCCACAATGTATTAATACCGATGCAGCTTGTGACTGGTAGGCCAGTATCACTCCCCTGTGCAATAATCCTCTTGTTAAATGTGGTCCAGGATAAAAATAACTCCAGGTCATTAGAAAAATATGGAGGAATTTAATGAGTTTTTATTTGTATTGCCCTGAAGCTCTTCATACTTTATCCAAATTAGTTAGATGGGGCACAAGGGCTTCATGAATGTATCATTTGGTCTGAATGAAATACTTTTTAATGTATTTACACTACTTTGATAAATTTGCTCTAATACGCCCCAATGTTTCCATTTCTCTGTACACTTCAGAATCAGAATTTCTCTTAGTAATACAATTTTAATGGCAAACTGTTCCTTTAGACAATAATGAAAGTCATATAAGGTGAAATAATTTTTCGCCAGCATCTACTGCATTTAAAGCAAGTCTTTATTTCTCAGAAACATTGCATTCCAGGATGTCACTCTTGTGTTTTAAACCTATGCTAGGTTTTTAATTAATAATTGCTATTATTTTTATATGTTTCTTTCACACACTGAATGATATTGTAATAAATGCAGGCGAGGACCATTTGCAACCAGCAATTCCAATATGGCAAAAAAATGCCCAAAATCACACCAATATGTGGAATCAGCTCATCAATCCATTGAAGAACACATGTGGTTGGGTAGTTGATAGTGGTGCTCAAAAACACTTGCTGAGCTGGTCATCTGGAAATCAATTGATCCATAAGGTAAAATAATATTTTTATTTCAACAAACACTGTATAAAAAAATAACTCTTGTTTAAAACTAGAGATGAGCGAATCGAAGTTGATGAAGTCGAATTCAATCCGAATTTCAGGAAAAATTTAATTAGCACCGAATCTGAATTTCCTCACGATTCATGGTAACGAATCGCATTTTTTCATAAAATGGCTGCTGCACGTGTTAGGACATTGAGTAAGGAACTCTGGGAACGAGGGATCACTGCCATGCATGCAGCCACTCAGCAGCCAGCCTGTGATGTCACAGCCCTATAAATAGCTTCAGCCATCTTGGATTCAGCCATTTTCCAGTGTACTTACTGCAGGGAGAGACATCAGCAAGCACTAGGGCAGTGGTAGAAAATACTTTAAAACTTTTATTTTGCTGTATATAAGTTCAGGGAAAGGATGGGGATGTATCATTCCACAGTATTGAAGCAGAACAGTGTTCAGTAGGGGGGTTTACAGCATGGGTAATAGGAACAATCCTATTACACCTTGCTGCACTGACTGAGGCCCCAAATTGCCATTATACAGCTCTGTAATTCGAGCAAACCGTTCATGTTATTAGGGTGCAAGTGCTGTTTGATACAGCCATTAACAGGGTTTATTACAAGGAAATATTTATATGTCTTATTTGCCCTTGTGCTATGCAGTTATATGTTCTAAAGCATTTTTTGGCTTGTATTAGAGGGAAAAAAAGGGTTTATTAGCCGTTGTGTGGTAAGTGAGAAAATGACAGCCCTTTTTGGTGTGTATTTGTGGCATAAAATATATATATTATTTGCCATTCAGCAGTGCAGTTATATGTTCTAAAGCCCCTTTTGACATGTATTACTGGCAAAAAAATATATATTATTAACAATTCTGCGGTGCAGTTATATGTTCTAAAGCCTTTTGTGGCGTGTATAAGTGGAAAAAAATAAGGGCCTATTTGCCATTCAGTGGTGTAGTTATATGTTCTAAAGCCCTTTTTGGTGTGTATTAGTGGCAAAAAATATATATATTATTTGCCGTTCAGCGGTACAGTTATATGTTCTAAAGCCCTTTTTAGCGTGCATTAGTGGCAAAATATATATATATTATTTGCCGTTCTGCTGTGCAATTATCTGTTCTAAAGCCTTTTGTGGCGTGAATAAGTAGAAAAAATAATGGCCTATTTGCTGTTCAGCTGTGCAGTTATATATTCTAAAGATCTTTTTGGCGTGTATTGGTGGCAAAAAAAAATATATTATTTGCCGTTCAGCGGTGCAGTTATATGTTCTAAAGCCCTTTTTTGCGTGTATTAGTGGCAACAAAATATATATTATTTGCCGTTCAGCGGTACAGTTATATGTTCTAAAGCCTTTTTAGCGTGCATTAGTGGCAAAAAAATATATATTATTTGCTGTTCTGCTGTGCAATTATCTGTTCTAAAGCCTTTCGTGGCGTGAATAAGTGGAAAAAAGTAAGGGCCTATTTGCCGTTCAGCGGTGCAGTTATATGTTCTAAAGCCCTTTTTGGCGTGTATTAGTGGCAAAAAAATATATATTATTTGCCATTCAGCGATGCAGTTATATGTTCTAAAGCACTTTTTGGAGTGTATTAGTGGAACAAAAAATGTCTTTGCCGTTGTGTGGTGAAGTGAGAAATTTGCTGCACTTTTTGGCGTGTATTAGTGGCAACAAAATATATATTTGCCATACAGTGGTGCAGTTATATTTTCTAAAGCCCTTTTTGGCGTGTATTAGTGGTACAAAAAAAGCATTTGCTGTTGTGTGGTGAAGTGAGAAAATTACAGAAGGGCCTAGTTGCCATTCTGCAGTGCAGTTATATGTTCTAAATCCCTTTTTGGCGTGTATTAGTGGCAAAAAAATATATATTATTTGCCGTTCAGTGGTGCAGTTATATGTTCTAAAGCCTTTTGTGGCATGTACAAGTGGAAAAATGTAAGAGCCTATTTGCCGTTCAGCGGTGCAGTTATATGTTCTAAAGTCCTTTTTGGCATGCATTAGTGGCAAAAATATATATATTATTTGCCAGCGGTGCAGTTATATGTTCTAAAGCCCTTTTTGGCGTGTATTAGTGGCAAAAAAATATACATTATTTACTGTTCAGCAGTGCAGTTATATGTTCTAAAGCACTTTTTGGCATGTATTAGTGCCACAAAAAAAAATATTTGCCGTTGTGTAGTGAGGTGACAAAATTACAGCCCTTATTGGCATGTATTAGTGGGAAAAAATATATATTTGCCGTTCAGCGGTGCAGTTATATGTTCTAAAGCCATTTTTGGCGTGTAATAGTGGCAAAAAAATATATATTGTTTACCGTTCAGCAGTGCAGTTATATGTTCTAAAGCCATTTTTGGCGTGTAATAGTGGCAAAAAATTTTTTTTTACGTTCAACGGTGCAGTTATATGTTCTAAAGTACTTTTTGCCGTATTATTGCCACAAAAAAAAGTATTTGCTGTTGTATGGTGAAATCAGAAAATTTCAGCCATTTTTGGTGTGTATTAGTGTAAAAAAAATAGATTTGCCATTCAGCGGTGCAGTTATATGTTCTAAAGCACTTTTTTGCGTGTATTAATGGCACAAAAAGAAGTATTTGCTGTTGTGTAGTGAGGTGAGAAAAGTAAAGCCCTTTTTGGCGTGTATTAGTGGGAAAAAAATATATATTTGTTATTCAGCAGTGCAGTTATATGTTCTAAAGCCGTTTTTGGTGTGTATTAGTAGCACAAAAAAAAGTATTTGCCGTTGTGTGGTGAAGTGAGAAAATTACAGCTATTTTGGCATGTATTAGTGGCAAAAAAATATATATTCGCTGTTCAGCGGTGCAACTATATGTTCTAAAGCCCTTTTTTGTTATAAAAAAAGTAAGAAAATTACAGCCCTTTTTGGCGTGTATTAGTGGAAAAAAATAATATATTTGCTGTTCAGCAGTGCAGTTATATGTTCTAAAGCTCTTTTTGGCATGCATTGGTGGCAAAAAAATATATATCATTTGCCGAACAGCGGTGCAGTGATATGTTCTAAAGCCCTCTTTGTTGTGTATTAGTGGCACAAAAAAAGTAAGAAAATTACAGCCCTTTTTGGCGTGTATTAGTGGCACAAAAAAAAGTATTTGCTGTTGTGTGGTGAAGTGATAAAATTACAGCCCTTTTTGGCAAGTATTAGTGCCAAAAAATATATATTTACTGTTCAGCGGTGCAGTTAAATGTTCTAAAGCTCTTTTTGGCATGCATTGGTGGCAAAAAAATATATATTATTTGCCGAACAGCGGTGCAGTGATATGTTCTAAAGCCCTCTTTGTTGTGTATTAGTGGCACAAAAAAAGTAAGAAAATTACAGCCCTTATTGGTGTGTATTAGTGGCAAAAAACATATATATTTGCCGTTCATCAGTGCAGTTATATGTTCTAAAGACCTTTTTGGCGTGTATTAGTGGCAAAAAAAAAATATTATTTGCCGTTCAGTGGTGCAGTTATATGTTCTAAAACGCTTTTTGGTGTGTATTAGTGGCACAACCGTTGTGTGGGGAAGTGAGAAAATCACAGACCTTTTTGCATGTATAAGTGGTGTGGTGTCTCACAGGGTGAAGTAATTGAGGGTATATACACTCACCTAATTATTAGGAACACGATACTAATACGGTGTTGGACCCCCTTTTGCCTTCAGAACTGCCTTAATTCTACGTAGCATTGATTCAACAAGGTGCTGATAGCATTCTTTAGAAATGTTGGCCCATATTGATAGGATAGCATCTTGCAGTTGATGGAGATTTGAGGGATGCACATCCAGGGCACGAAGCTCCCGTTCCACCACATCCCAAAGATGCTCTATTGGGTTGAGATCTGGTGACTGTGGGAGCCATTTTAGTACAATGAACTCATGTTCAAGAAACCAATTTGAAATGATTCAAGCTTTGTGACATGGTGCATTATCCTGCTGGAAGTAGCCATCAGAGGATGGGTACATGGTGGTCATGAAGGGATGGACATGGTCAGAAACAATGCTCAGGTAGCCCGTGGCATTTAAACGATGCCCAATTGACACTAAGGGGCCTAAAGTGTGCCCAGAAAACATCCCCCACACCATTACACCACCACCAGCCTGCACAGTGGTAACAAGGCATGATGGATACATGTTCTCATTCTGTTTACGCCAAATTCGGACTCTACCATTTGAATGTCTCAACAGAAATCGAGACTCATCAGACCAGGCAACATTTTTCCAGTCTTCAACAATCCAATTTTGGTGAGCTCGTGCAAATTGTAGCCTCTTTTTCCTATTTGTAGTGGAGATGAGTGGTACCCGGTGGGGTCTTCTGCTGTTGTAGCCCATCCGCCTCAAGGTTGTGCGTGTTGTGGCTTCACAAATGCTTTGCTGCATACCTCGGTTGTAACGAGTGGTTATTTCAGTCAACGTTGCTCTTCTATCAGCTTGAATCAGTCGGCCCATTCTCCTCTGACCTCTAGCATCCACAAGGCATTTTTGCCCACAGGACTGCCGCATACTGGATGTTTTTCCCTTTTCACACCATTCTTTGTAAACCCTAGAAATGGTTGTGCGTGAAAATCCCAGTAACTGAGCAGATTGTGAAATACTCAGACCGGCCCATCTGGCACCAACAACCATGCCACGCTCAAAATTGCTTAAATCACCTTTCTTTCCCATTCTGACATTCAGTTTGGAGTTCAGGAGATTGTCTTGACCAGGGCCACACCCCTAAATGCATTGAAGCAACTGCCATATGATTGGTTGACTAGATAATTGCATTAATGAGAAATAGAACAGGTGTTCCTAATAATTCTTTAGGTGAGTGTACGTGTCTCCCAGGTTCTTAGCCTATGCTGAAGAAAGTTATTTAGGAAAGGGTTAAAAAACCTAAGCCTGGGTCCTAATGAGCTGCACCTGGGGAGTTGCTAGATAACTGGGCTGACAACACACTTGCTCAGAACTTCCTTGGAGTGAGAGAAGCCACATCTCACTGAGGGACCCTGAAGGTCCAGAGCCTGCAAACATCACAGGTTGCTGTTCAGACAGCGTGATTATTTTGGGTGGACTGAGAATAGCTCAGCCACGTCCTAGAGAGGGACCTATTGTTTAGTTAGAGCCTGGACAAGGCTAGGTGTTCCGTTTATGTTTTGTGTTTTAATGCAACCTGTGAAATAAAGCTGTCAGGAAGCCAGTTGAAATGTACTTCTGTCTCCTGAGGTCTCCTTGTGCAAAATAATCTAACTAATCCCACTACCTTTCACCTCTGGAAAGGTGAGCTAAATAACGGACCATCACAACTGGTGTCGGATGCGGGCAACGACACCTCAGAAAAGCTGAATGCTGCAGTGCTGTGTGGGAATTTAAAGGGCCAGAAGCCTGTTTGCTCAGTGGAACAGGTGCTGCTGAATACTGCAAGGAAAAAAAAAAAACCTGTGTGGAGTTAAAGGGGTCTTGCTGCTGGAATTTTTTCTGGTCTTTGAGCAGCTGGTTGCTAAGGGTAACGGCTGCATACGAATTGTTTCTGGACTTAGTAACAGGTTTATGTCCTGGGTTAAATCTGCTACGTTGCTGAAAAGAGAGACTCCTGACTTGGAGGATACGTTAAAAGCTTTGCTGAAAGCCACCACAGCCCAGCAACATGCAAACAAAGTGCAGCAGGAAGCTAATCGGCAGACAAAGGATCTGGCGCGGTCTATGGCAATGCAACTTACCGCTCTAACCAAGATGCAAAACAAAGATCGTGTTGCTTTGACTGAGGTGGTGCAGCGCTTTGCAGACCAGACCCCTGGGTCGACTGAAAGTGGTCCAATGGGGAAAAAGGATATATGTGCTGGGAACTACCTACAAAAGATGGCTACCACGGATGATGTGGAGGCTTATTTGATGACCTTTGAGCGCACCGCTGAGCGTGAAAGGTGGCCACCAGATCAGTGGGCGGGGTTGATAGCCCCCTTTCTAAGTGGAGAGGCTCAGAAGTCTTATTATGATTTAGATGCTGCCGACGCTCAGGATTACAGTAAGCTGAAAGTGGAGATTTTGGCCCGTTTGGGAGTTACTTTGTCGGTTCGGGCCCAAAGAGTGCACCATTGGGTTCTTCAGGCAGACAAACCAGCTTGCTCCCAAATGTACGACCTGGTACACTAAACCAAGAAGTGGTTACAACCAGATGTTCTATCAGCTCCAGAGGTTGTCCAACGTGTGGTAGTGGACAGATATCTTAGAGCCCTTCCACCTGAAATATGCAAGTGGGTTACCCACAGTTACCCGAACAGCGCAGATGAGTTGGTCTCTCTGGTGGAAAGATATGCTGCGGCAGAGGACCTGTTACAAAAGCCCCGCCTAAGGGTACTTTCACACTTGCGGCAGGACGGATCCGACAGGCTGTTCACCCTGTCGGATCCGTCCTTCCACTATTTCGTCGGACCGCCGCTCCGTCCCCATTGACTATACTAGGGACGGGAGCGGAGCTCCGGCGCAGTACAGCAGTTCGCGGTGAGAGGCCGCCAGACTAAAAAGTCGGACATACAGGACTTTTAGTCCGGCGGCCTTTCGCCGTGCACTGCCGTGCTGCGCCGGAGCTCCGCTCCTGTCCCTATTATAGTCAATGGGGATGGAGCGGCAGTCCAGCGGCATGGCGAAATAGCGGAAGGACGAATCCGACAGGGTGAACAGCCTGTCGGATCCGTCCTGCCGCAAGTGTGAAAGTAGCCTAACCCAGGAAAGTGCCTGGCAGGGGGGGTACTCCTGCGAGGGGTGGGGTCCCTAAAAGGGACACAAGGTCCAAAGCTGAACTCTGTCCGGAACGCTCCAAAAGGTCCAAGTCTGACTTTCTGAGACCAGAACCTATCAAATGCTTCCAGTGTAAGGGACCAGGACATATTGCTGCTAACTGTCCGTTAAACTCAGAACCCATGCAGTGTGATATGAGTGATATGCCAAATATGAAATCGATGTTTGCCCAAGGGGTTTGTTCTATTGGGACCCCTGAAAAGGTCGATAAACATCTGTGCCCTGTGTCAGTAGAGGGGAGAGAGGTGCAGGCTCTCCTGGATACTGGCAGTATGATCACGCTAGTCAAAGCCAGTTTGGTAAACTCTGATAGCTTACAGACCCAGTCAGTAGGAGTCACCTGTATTCATGGGGAAACTCACGAGTATAATACGGCACTGGTTACCATAGGAACTGTGCTCAAACAGGTAGCGATAATATCTAGAGTTGAGCGAACTTTAGGTTTTTCGGCACCCGAACCCGAACATTTACGTAAAAGTTCGGTGTTCGGCGCTTTCTTGGTGCTTTTTGAAAGGCTGCACAGCAGCCAATCAACAAACGTCATACTACTTGCCCCAAAAGGCCATCACAGCCATGCCTACTATGTGAGGGAGAGATCAGGGAGAAATCTTATCAAGAACTACTTTTTTTACTCAGCGATCTACAGCAAATGTGTTTTGTGGGTGCAGTGCACAATTTTTTTAAGCCTGCCCTGAGCCAACTACTGCTGAAAATGAACTTTTTTTTGTCAATATCTATACATAATCGGCAGCCATTTTATGCAACGATAGTGCACCAGCACCAGCACAGGCTATCTGCATGTCTGCAAGTCCAGAAATACATCTTTTTGCTTACTGGGGTGAAAAAACCCTCTAATATACTGCACATCTGGGATTAGACGTGCATAAGTGAGTGTCACATTTAGGCAAGAAATACATCTTTTTGGTTACTGGGGTGAAAAAACCCTCTAATATACTGCACATCTGGGATTAGACGTGCATAAGTGACTGTCACATTTAGGCCAGAAATACGGGTTTTTGGTTACTGGGGTGAAAAAACCCTCTAATATACTGCACATCTGGGATTAGACGTGCATAAGTGAGTGTCACATTTAGGCAAGAAATACATCTTTTTGGTTACTGGGGTGAAAAAACCCTCTAATATACTGCACATCTGGGATTAGACGTGCATAAGTGACTGTCACATTTAGGCCAGAAATACAGGTTTTTGGTTACTGGGGTGAAAAAACCCTCTAATATACTGCACATCTGGGATTAGACGTGCATAAGTGAGTGTCACATTTAAGCAAGAAATACATCTTTTTGGTTACTAGGGTGAAAAAACCCTCTAAGATACTGCACATCTGGGATTAGACGTGCATAAGTGACTGTCACATTTAGGCCAGAAATACGGCTTTTTGGTTACTGGGGTGAAAAAACCCTCTAATATACTGCACATCTGGGATTAGACGTGCATAAGTGAGTGTCACATTTAGGCCAGAAATACATCTTTTTGGTTACTGGGGTAAAAAAAAACCTCTAATATACTGCACATCTGGGATTAGACGTGCATAAGTGACTGTCACATTTAGGCCAGAAATAAGGCTTTTTGGTTACTGGGGTGAAAAAACCCTCTAATATACTGCACATCTGGGAAAAGACGTGCATAAATTACTGTGAAATTTAGGCCACAAATATCGCTGTCATATAGAGTAAAAAAATAAATAACTTTTTACTTTGCTTTGTGAATGCTAACTATAAGCAAACATCTATCAAGGGACACGGTCATGGTCGTGGTGGTGGTGTGGGTGGAGCCTCTGGTGCAGGGAGAGGACGTGGCCGTTCTGCCACAGCTACACGTCCTACTGAACCTACTACCACAGGTCCCAGTAGCCGCCAGAATCTACAGCGATATTTGGTCGGGCCTAATGCCGTTCTAAGGATGGTAAGGCCTGAGCAAGTACAGGCGCTAGTCAATTGGGTGGCCGACAGTGGATCCAGCACGTTCACATTAACTCCCACGCAGACTTCTGCAGAAAGGGCACAGGTGGCGCCTGAAGCCCATGCCCATCAGTCTGTCACATCACCCCCGTACATATCGGGGAACCTGTCTGAGCCTCAAGTCATGCAGCAGTCTCTTATGCTGTTTGAAGACTCTGCTGGCAGGGTTTCCCAAGGGCATCCACCTAGCCCTTCCCCAGGGGTGGAAGACATAGAATGCACTAAAGCACAACCACTTATGTTTCCTGATGAGGACATGGGAACACCACCTCAGCACGTCTCTGATGATGACGAAACACAGGTGCCAACTGCTGCGTCTTTCTGCAGTGTGCAGACCGAAAAGGAGGTCAGGGAGGAAGACTGGGTGGAAGACGATGCAGGGGACGATGAGGTCCTAGACCCCACATGGAATTAAGGTCGTGCCACTGACTTTCAGAGTTCGGAGGAAGAGGCAGTGTTGAGACCGGGCCAACAGCGTAGCAAAAGCGGGAGCAGGGTGCAAAAGCAGAGCAGCCGTCGCCAAAACAGTTCGCCTGCTACTGTCCACCGTCACCAGGGACTGAGCACACCAAAGGCAACTTCAAGGAGTTCCCTGGCATGGCACTTCTTCACACAATGTGCTGACGACAAGACCCGAGTGGTTTGCACGCTGTGCCATCAGAGCCTGAAGCGAGGCATTAACGTTCTGAAACTTAGCACAACCTGCATGACCAGGCATCTACATGTGAGACACGTGCTGCAGTGGAGTAAGCACCTTCAAAACCAAGAAAGGGCTCAGGCCCCTCCTGCTCCCTCTTCTGCTGCTGCCTTGGCCGCCTCCTCCGCCTCTGGAGGAACGTTGGCACCTGCCGCCCAGCAAACAGAGGATGTGCCACCAACACCACCTCCGTCACCAAGCATCTCCACCATGTCACACGGAAGCGTTCAGCTCTCCATCTCACAAACCTTTGAGAGAAAGCGTAAATTCCCACCTAGCCACCCTCGATCCCTGGCCCTGAATGCCAGCATTTCTAAACCGCTGGCCTTTGAAATGCTGTCTTTCAGGCTGGCGGAGACGGACAGCTTCAAACAGCTCATGTCGCTTGCTGTCCCACAGTACGTCGTTCCCAGCCGCCACTACTTCTCCAGGAGAGCCATGCCCTCCCTGCACAACCAAGTATTGGATAAAATCAAGTGTGCACTGCGCAACGCCATCTGTGGCAAGGTCCACCTAACCACAGATACGTGGACCAGTAAGCACGGCCAGGGACGCTATATCTCCCTAACTGCACACTGGGTAAATGTAGTGGCGGCTGGGCCCCAGGCGGAGAGCTGTTTGGTGCACGTCCTTCCGCCGCCAAGGATCGCAGGGCATCATTCTTTGCCTCCTGTTGCCTCCTCTTCCTACTCGGCTTCCTCCTCCTCTTCTACCACCTCCTCATCCGGTCAGCGACAGACCTTCACCACCAACTTCAGCACAGCCAGGGGTAAACGTCAGCAGGCCGTTCTGAAACGGATGTGTTTGGGGGACAGGCCCCACACCGCGCAGGAGTTGTGGCGGGGTATAGAACAACAGACCGACGAGTAGTTCCTGCCAGTTAGCCTCAAGCCCGGCCTGGTGGTGTGCGATAATGGGCAAAATCTCGTTGCAGCTCTGGAACTAGCCAGTTTGACGCACATCCCTTGCCTGGTGCATGTGCTGAATTTGGTGGTGCAGAAATTCATTCACAACTACCCCGACATGTCAGGGCTGCTGCATAAAGTGCGGGCCGTCTGTGCGCGCTTCCGGCATTCTCATTCTGCCGCCGCTCGGCTGTCTGCTCTACAGCGTAACTTCGGCCTTCCCGCTCACCGCCTCATATGAGACGTGCCCACCAGGTGGAACTCCACCTTGCACATGCAGGAGAGACTGTGCGAGCAACAGCAGGCCATAGTGGAGTCTCAGCTGCAGCACGCACGGGTGAGTCGCACTGCGGAACAGCACCACTTCACCACCAATGACTGGGCCTCCATGCGAGACCTGTGCGCCCTGTTGCAATGTTTTGAGTACTCCACCAACATGGCCAGTGGCGATGACGCCGTTATCAGGGTTACAATACCACTTCTATGTATCCTTGAGAAAACACTTAGGGCGATGATGGAAGAGGATGTGGCCCAGGACGAGGAGGAGGAAGAGGGGTCATCTCTAACACTTTCAGGCCAGTCTTTTAGAAGTGGCTCAGAACGAGGATTTTTGCAACAGCAGAGGCCAGGTACAAATTTGGCCAGCCAGGGCCCACTACTGGAGGACGAGGAAAAGGATGGGGATGAAGCATGTTCACAGTGGGGTGGCATCCAACGCAGCTCGGGCCCATCACTGGTGCGTAGCTGGGGGGAAACACAGGACGCAGACGATACGCCTCCCACAGAGGACAGCTTGTCCTTACCTCTGGGCAGCCTGGCACACATAAGCGACTACATGCTGCAGTGCCTGCGCAACGACTGCAGAATTGACCACATTTTAAAGAGGACCTTTCATCGGTCCAAATATTGTGAACTAAGTATCATGACATATACAGCGGCGCCCAGGGATCTCACTGCACTTACTATTATCCCTGGGCGCCGCCCCGTTCTCCCGTTATGTCCTCCGGTATGTTCAGGGACTTGGGTATAGTAGGCGGAGACTTAGGGGACTTGGTTATAGTAGGCGGAGTCTGCCCTTGTTCTGCTGGGCATCTCCTTCCGACCTAGGCTGTAGCGCTGGCCAATCGCATCGCAGAGCTCACAGCCTGGGAGGTTTTTTCTCCCAGGCTGTGAGCTCTGCGATGCGATTGGCCAGCGCTACAGCCTAGGAGAAGGAGACGCCCAGCAGAACAAGGGCAGTCTCCTCCAACTATAACCAAGTCCCCGAACATACCGGAGGACATAACGGGAGAACGGAGTGGCGCCCAGGGATAATAGTAAGTGCAGTGAGATCCCTGGGCGCCGCTGTATATGTCATGATACTTAGTTCACAATGTTTGGACCGATGAAAGGTCCTCTTTAACGTGTGCTGACTACTGGGTCGCCACCCTGCTGGATCCCCGTTACAAAGACAATGTGCCTCCTTAATTCCCTCACTGGAGCGTGATCAGAAGATGCGCGACTACAGGCGCACGCTGGTAGACGCGCTCCTGAGAGCATTCCCGACTGACGCTGGGGGACGAGTGGAAGCACAAGGCGAAGGCAGGGGAGGAGGAAGAGGTCGCCAACGCGGCTGTGTCTGCGCCAGCACCTCAGAAGGTAGAGTTAGCATGGCCAACATGTGGAAAAGCTTTGTCACCTCGCCGCAACAACCGGCCCCAACTGCTGATATGGAGCGTGTTAGCAGGAGGCAGCATTTGAACAACATGGTGGAACAGTACCTGTGCACACGCCTACACGTACTGACTGATGCTTCTGCCCCATTCAACTTCTGGGTCTCCAAATTGTCCACATGGCCAAAGCTTGCTATGTATGCCTTGGAGGTGCTGGCCTGCCCTGCAGCCAGTGTACTCTCTGAACGTGTATTTAGCACAGCAGGAGACGTCATTACAGACAGATGCAGCCGCCGCCTGTCCACAGCCAACGTGGACAAGCTCACGTTCATTAAAATGAACCAGGCTTGGATCCCACAAGACTTGTCTGTACCTTGTGCAGAATAGACATTTATACCACCATCAAACATACATTCTTGTACTCAAGTCAAGTGCAATGATTCTTTGTTTTCTTTTTCTTTTTTATTTGTCCCAATATTTTGGGGGCTACCTACCTCAATAAAAAATAAAAAAAACATTGTTGGCTACCTCCTCCTCCTCCATTGCTGCCTCCACCTATAACACCACATTCAACGCCTCCTCAACCTCCGACTCCATATCGACCTCCTTCTCTGAGTTGCAGGGTAATAATTTTTTATTTTTAGTTATTTTATTTCATTTTAAGTTATTTCCCTATCCACATTTGTTTGCAGAGCAGTTGCCATGCTCTGTTCTATTGCTGGGTGACATGAACCCCCTTTTTCCGTGAATGAACCCCTATTGTACCTGGGTGACAGGGGCCTAAATCTCTCAAAATCCTCTGTTCTATTGCTGGGTGACATGAACCCCCTTTTGCCGTGAATGAACCCCTGCTGTGCCTGGGTGACATGGGCCTAAATCTCTCAAAATCCTCTGTTCTTTTGCTGGGTGACAAGATCCCCCTTTTGCCGTGAATGAACCCCTGCTGTGCCTGGGTGACATGGGCCTCGTTCTCTCAAAATCCTCTGTTCTATTGCTGGGTGACATGAACCTCCTTTTGCCGTGAATGAACCCCTGCTGTGCCTGGGTGACATGGGCCTAAATCTCTCAAAATCCTCTGTTCTATTGCTGGGTGACATGAACCCCCTTTTGCCGTGAATGAACCCCTGCTGTGCCTGGGTGACATGGGTCTAAATCTCTCAAAATCCTCTGTTCTATTGCTGGGTGACATGAACCCCCTTTTGCCGTGAATGAACCCCTGCTGTGCCTGGGTGACATGGGCCTCGTTCTCTCAAAATCCTCTGTTCTATTGCTGGGTGACATGAACCCCCTTTTGCCATAAATGAACCCCTGCTGTGCCTGGGTGACATGGGCTTAAATCTCTCAAAATCCTCTGTTCTATTGCTGAGTGACATGAACCCCCTTTTACCGTGAATGAACCTCTGCTCTGCATTGCTGACTGGGAACTAAATTTTGTGAAAACATCTGTTACTGATCGGAAGATGCGCGACTACAAGCGCACGCTGCTGATGGCATTCCCACCTGACAGCGGGGGCACAGTGGAAGCTCAAGGCGAAGGCAGAGGAGGAGGAAAAGGTCGCCAACGCAGCTGGGGCACCGCCAGCACCTAAGAAGGCAGGGTTAGCATGGCCCAAATGTGGAAAAGCTTTGTCAGCCTTGAAGGTGCTGACCTGCCCTGCAGCCAGTGTATAGTGTGAACGTGTGTTTAGCACGGCAGAGAGCATTACCACAGATCACAGCCAATGTGGACAAGCTTACGTTTATTAAAATGAACCAGGCATGGATCCCACAGGACTTGTCCGTACCTTGTGCAGAATAGACATTTATACCAGCCTCAACTATCCATTCTTGTACTCAAGTGCACGTATTTTTTTGTTTTATTTTGTTATATGTCCCAATATTTTGGGGGATACCCCAATTTAAAAATAAAAAATAACACAAATCAGTGTTGGCTACCTATTCCTCCTTCACCGCCGCTTCCACCTACACCGCCACGTCAACCTACACCGCCACATCCACCCATCCACCGCCTCCTCAACCTCCTAACTTCTTACATTTGTTTGCAGAACAGTTGCCATGCTCTTAAGCCCTTTCCAGGACTATTTTAGAGCCATTTTAGTGCCCAAAAGTTCGGGTCCCCATTGACTTCAATGGGGTTCGGGTTTGGGGTCAAGTTCGGGTCAAGTTCGGGTCCCGAACCCAAACCTTTTTTTCAAGTTCGGCCGAACTCGTCGAACCCAAACATCCAGGTGTCCGCTCAACTCTAGTCCTGATCGTTGATTTATGTTTACACACCCGATCCCTTATCGTCTGCATGGTTTCACCTATGTATAATAAGGTGAAACCTTATCTAACATGTTGGGGATATACCTCTTCATCAACTATACCAAACAGACATATTTGTGGAGTTAGTGGTACCGGGAGGTGTGTAAGTATAGAGAGAAAGCTTGTAACATCAGACCAGAAGGTTTGTATGAATTGACACTCCCATATAAGATGTCAGAAAGCTGCCCCTTCTGAGTCGCACCTATGACACCTAGAGTGTGACAGTCTGCCCATCTTTTGTAACTGGACGGGAGAGAGATAGCTTTGGTAGATAATACATAGCTGTATAAATTTATTGTTAATGGACGGGGGAAACCAGTGCAGGAGATTCCAATACGTCACTAATTTCCTCATTTGTAATACCAGGAATTAGAGTTTCCTATTTGGAGAGTACTAAGAGGGGGGCCTTGTGCATCTTGGTGCTCAGTAAGTGAGTGTAAAGAGCGGAGATAAATCCCCTGGGGCCTTGGGAGCGCATAACACCGATCAGTGGGTAATCAGAGATTGCTATTGGGGTACCCCTAAAGTGTGCGTTCATAGTATGTCGCAGTTGAAGGTATTTATAAAATGTGGTCTTTCAGTTGTTCAAAGGTGTTAAACACATTATTAGTAAATAGGTCACCCAGAACGGTAATCCCATGATCCTTCCAAAAATGCTTATCCATCCCAGCTTGGAGAGAGGGGAACATAGGATTTTACCATAAGGGTATATTGGAAGCCATTCCTTCATAAGAATGTAACCTTTTACTAGTATCCCAAAACTGAATAGCTAATTTATGTATGGGCAGAAGTGCTCGGTGGAAGAGTCGTGGTTGTTCCAGCACTGGCCACAAAGAGAGGTTCAAAAACGCAGCAAGCTGTCTTTCTGCCCTATCCAGACCGCCACCAGGGGTGACCCATGATCTCAGTTGTCTCAACTGTCCCGCTAGATAATATAATTGTAAGTCAGGGAGGGACATACCTCAGTTCCCTCTTGGGCGACATAGTACATCTATGGATAGCT
Source organism: Bufo bufo (assembly GCF_905171765.1). Taxonomy (NCBI): domain Eukaryota; kingdom Metazoa; phylum Chordata; class Amphibia; order Anura; family Bufonidae; genus Bufo; species Bufo bufo. The sequence continues at coordinate 648,949,233 of NC_053390.1, read as the reverse complement.
TAGGTCTATTATTGCCCCAAATAAATGGAGACATTAGCGACTTATAGCGTTAGAATATCTTTTTGGGAACCATGAAGGGTGCATGCTCCAACACGTATAACCACTTGGGCAGTATAATTAACTTGATCAGGTTTATTCGACCCGGCACGGATAATGGGAGGCCACCCCATACCCTAAATTTGTCTGCACTATAGTTCAGGAGAGGCTGTATGTTGAGGGTATGAAAAGAGGCCGCATCTTTAGTGACATGGATCCCAAGGGACTTAAATTCAGAAACTATAGGTAGCTCGGTGTTGAGAGAGGATGAGGGTAAGGAGTACAGCGGAAATAGAACAGATTTAGTCCAATTTTTCCTTAAACCGGAAAATTTACTAAATGTCTCAATGAGAGCAATAGCTCGAGGCAACGTAGATTCCACATCTGACATAAAAAGTACCATGTCATCCGCGTATAGTCCCACTCTGTCCTCCTGATCACCTATAGGTATCCCCTTAAATTGAGCATCGGACCTAATGCGAATGGCTAAAGGTTCGATCGCTAAGGCGAATAGCAGTGGCGACAACGGGCACCCCTGCCTAGTCCCACGGCCCAGATCAAAGTTCGCAGAACACATACCATTCACCAGAATACCAGCTGAAGGCCGTTTATACAATATTGATATCCATCTAATAAATGCGGGTCCAATCCCAAAGCATTCCAGGGCGGCTAGTAGGTATGGCCACTCCACCAAGTCAAAGGCCTTGGCAGTGTCCAGAGACGCCAAGGCCCATTGACTCCCCCATTGAAGGCCTATTTGGGTAACTATCTGTACTCTACGGATATTATCCGTTGTGGACCTACCAGGCAAGAATCCAGACTGATCCGGGTGAATAAGGCTTAGAATAACCCTGTTCAAACGCTGTGCTAAAATCTTGGCCAAGATTTTATAGTCCAGATTTAATAGCGATATGGGCCTGTATGAATCACAATCAACTGGATCCTTGCCTGGTTTAAGGAGTATCACAATGGTAGCTTCATACAGTGAAGGCGGCAGGATACCTTTCGAGAAGGAGTCTTGATACATTTGTAGTAGAGGAGGAGCTAATTGGTCAATGTACCTAGAGTACACTTCTAGGGGTAGCCCATCTGGGCCAGGGGATTTCCCATTCGCCAAAGACTTAATGGCCTCAAATATTTCCTGATCCGATATAGGACCTTCCAAAGATTGAGCCATCTCATGAGAATGTTTGGGATACTCTAATTCTTGCAGGTAGGTATTGACTGTCTCTGTGGTATAGTCTACTCGGGCCTCATACAGGTCTTGATAATACTCCCGGAAACGGTGAGCTATGGCCTCCAGTTCCGTTTACCACAATACCCCCCTCATCTTGAATACGTAAGATAGCAGGAGAGGCCTGATTCTGGTGAACAATATGTGCCAGCAACTTGCTAGACTGGTTGCCGAGTTCAAAATAAGATTGCTTGGTAAAAAACATTAGGCGATGGGCTTTTTCATGTAACAAAGTAAGGTATCGTCTACCTATTTGTATTCATTTGTCCCTATTCTGAGGCGTCAGGTCCGTGACATACAGCCTCTCCATCCCAGCACATTCCTCAGCCAGGTCTTTTTCTTGTTTAGCTGAGTTACGTTTGATAAAGGAAATGGAGGATCTCAAGCACCCTCTTAAGTACGCCTTCAATGTATCCCACACCAGTGACTTATCATTATAAGAGGCATGGTCGGACAGGAATGCAGACAACTGGTCCGGGATACGATCCGAAGCGGGAACAGTGTGAGCCAAAAAGGGTGCACTCTCATGGAACGCCCCAGACCCCTAACACTAGTCAGTAAGGACAATAGGATAGGGTTATGGTCCGACACACCTCTAGCTCCATACATCACTTGATAAGGGAGTGAGCACACAGTGGAGTCACCAAATACATAGTCAATGCGGGATAGGGAGTTATGACTAGCTAACTGACATGAGTAGGCCCGTTCATCAGGGTGCTTAAGGCGCCATAAGTCCTCCCACCCCACCTCCGTCATCAGTTTGGACAGTGACGAATCTGATTGAGCACTCCCCCGTGGTCGCTCGTCACCATGGAATCTGTCTAGCAAAGGATGTAGGGTCATGTTAAGGTCTCCCATACAAATAATCCTTGCTGAGGGAAATGAAGCCGCGAAACATATCGCTTGATGTATAACTTGGAGGGAGGAGGGATATAAATCCCCAATATAACATATAATGTGCAATTAATACAGGGAGTGCAGAATTATTAGGCAAGTTGTATTTTTAAGGATTCATTTTATTATTGAACAACAACCATGTTCTCAATGAACCCAAAAAACTCATTAATATCAAAGCTGAATATTTTTGGAAGTAGTTTTTAGTTTGTTTTTAGTTTTAGCTATTTTAGGGGGATATCTGTGTGTGCAGGTGACTATTACTGTGCATAATTATTAGGCAACTTAACAAAAAACAAATATATACCCATTTCAATTATTTATTTTTACCAGTGAAACCAATATAACATCTCAACATTCACAAATATACATTTCTGACATTCAAAAACAAAACAAAAACTAATCAGTGACCAATATAGCCACCTTTCTTTGCAAGGACACTCAAAAGCCTGCCATCCATGGATTCTGTCAGTGTTTTGATCTGTTCACCATCAACATTGCGTGCAGCAGCAACCACAGCCTCCCAGACACTGTTCAGAGAGGTGTACTGTTTTCCCTCCTTGTAAATCTCACATTTGATGATGGACCACAGGTTCTCAATGGGGTTCAGATCAGGTGAACAAGGAGGCCATGTCATTAGATTTTCTTCTTGTATACCCTTTCTTGCCAGCCACGCTGTGGAGTACTTGGACGCGTGTGATGGAGCATTGTCCTGCATGAAAATCATGTTTTTCTTGAAGGATGCAGACTTCTTCCTGTACCACTGCTTGAAGAAGGTGTCTACCAGAAACTGGCAGTAGGACTGGGAGTTGAGCTTGACTCCATCCTCAACCCGAAAAGGCCCCACAAGCTCATCTTTGATGATACCAGCCCAAACCAGTACTCCACCTCCACCTTGCTGGCGTCTGAGTCGGACTGGAGCTCTCTGCCCTTTACCAATCCAGCCACGGGCCCATCCATCTGGCCCATCAAGACTCAGTCTCATTTCATCAGTCCATAAAACCTTAGAAAAATCAGTCTTGAGATATTTCTTGGCCCAGTCTTGACGTTTCAGCTTGTGTGTCTTGCTCAGTGGTGGTCGTCTTTGAGCCTTTCTTACCTTGGCCATGTCTCTGAGTATTGCACACCTTGTGCTTTTGGGCACTCCAGTGATGTTGCAGCTCTGAAATATGGCCAAACTGGTGGCAAGTGGCATCTTGGCAGCTGCACGCTTGACTTTTCTCAGTTCATGGGCAGTTATTTTGCGCCTTGGTTTTTCCACACGCTTCTTGCGACCCTGTTGACTATTTTGAATGAAACGCTTGATTGTTCGATGATCACGCTTCAGAAGCTTTGCAATTTTAAGAGTGCTGCATCCCTCTGCAAGATATCTCACTATTTTTGACTTTTCTGAGCCTGTCAAGTCCTTCTTTTGACCCATTTTGCCAAAGGAAAGGAAGTTGCCTAATAATTATGCACACCTGATATAGGGTGTTGATGTCATTAGACCACACCCCTTCTCATTACAGAGATGCACATCACCTAATATGCTTAATTGGTAGTAGGCTTTCGAGCCTATACAGCTTGGAGTAAGACAACAGGCATAAAGAGGATGATGTGGTCAAAATACTCATTTGCCTAATAATTCTGCACTCCCTGTATATGCTGCCACAAAAATGTATCTTCCCGCATTGTCTATCTGTAGTTTCTCCACCTCCCATCTTAGGGATTTATGCACCATCAGGGAGACTCCCCTAGCCAGATTAGAGTAACATGAATGGCGAGACCATTGGACCCAGGGCTTACACAACCTCCTGGTCTTGTCAGGAAGTAGGTGGGTCTTCTGTAGACACAAGATATGAGGGTTAAACTGACCGATCACTGAGAACACCATGGTGCGCTTCCTAACACTCCCAAGGCCCCTAACATTCCAAGACATTAACCGTATATCTGCCATTGTAACATCATAGAATAGACATGTCGCTCCTTACTCTCTAATACATGCGCCCACCACCAGTTATACATCTTCAAATATCTCACATGATATGATAGTACATAGGTAAGTATGCAATGGTAGTTAAAAACTATGAAAACCCAAACATTTAACATTGGTTCATTAAGAGTCATCTAAAAGACAGATCTAGCACCAGGTATCCGGACCATTACATATATGCAACAGGATACAAGGTGATAGATCCAGTGTGACACAACAGCATACGGGGTGTGCTATTGGTTGACTTAACCCTTCGCATTAAGACAGACTTAGCAAGAACTTGTACCCCAACTTCGTGTGATCACACCTATCTAAAGGGAGAGAACTCCCCTCACTATACCAACGATCATATCTCTGCCCTCCCATAGCGATTAATCTGTGGCATATCACAGAATACGCTTGGTATAGGTGCTGCTTTACAACAGCTAGTACAGATCAACAACATTGTGCAACAATGCAGTACTGAAAAGCAAGTGCTATGTAGTGAACATTAAATATCAGATATTAGGAGGGCAAAATATAAGACGCACCAACATATAAGATGAACAAAGCATTCACATGACAGAGCATGTCTTCAAAAATCCATGAGATCAACGGAGAAAACCTTGACAAATAACGGCATCCAGGGATCTCACTGGACGCGGTTTGCCCTCCAGCCAAGCCGCAGCTTCCGCAGGAGTGTTGAAAAATCTGATGGACTCTCAGTCCACTACCCGTAGCCTGGCTGGGTAAATCCAGGTTTAAATCCCGGAGACGTCTCTTCACCACTGTAAACGTCGCTCTGCGTTTCTTAAGCTCTGCTGAGAAATCCGGGAAGAGCATGATGTTTGCATTCTCAAAGCGAAGCTCTTGCTTGCGACGAGCCAATTGTAGTATGAGGTCTCGATCTGCAGAAGTCATTAGTCGCGCCAATAACGGCCGCGGAGGCGCTCCAGGAGGTAATGGTTGGGCCGGTACTCGGTGTGCCCTTTCAATAATAAAGTCAGAGGAAAAGGTGGCATCAGGGAAAGTGGCTCGCAGCCATGTAGACACAAATTTACACGGGTTATTACCCTCTGCACGCTCAGGAAGTCCCACTATACGTAGGTTATTGCGGCGTGTGCGATTTTCGTCGTCGTCGCATTTATGCTGCCAATAATCCACTTTCTTTTCCAAGTCAGCCAAGTGGGCCGGCAATGGGTTTAGTTGATCTTCCACCGTGGACACAAGGGTTTCCACCTCCGTAATACGTTCACGCATGTTTTGCATGTCATGCCTCAGGAGACCAATGTCTATCTTAACCTCCTCCATCTTCCCAGAGAGAGAGGAGCGACAGGTAGCTATAGCCTGGAGCAGTTGATCGGTCACCTGCTTGAGGGAGGGTTCGGTGTCTGGCGCAAGGTCCTCACTGGGAGCAGGAGAGGCACTCCGGGAGGCCGGTGTCTGCGCGCGCGGCACATGGCCTGCGCCATCTTGGAAATCAGGCCGGGCAAACTCTTTGAGCTTTTCAGCGGCCGACAGCACCTTGTTCCGTGCCATCCCGGTTCTGCGGGTGCGTCCCGACCTTCTCTCCTCCGTGGATGTTATGGTTGTGGTTGGTGTGTGCAGGATAATGGCGAAGCTAGGGCAACGATGACGGAGCTCAGCTAGACACGTCCGTCCATCTTGATCTCAGGCCAAGCCCCCCCTCAGGGTAAGCTTTAGCAAGAAGGTGCCAATGTTTCCGCACCACATTGTCAAAGCCAGTATTAGGCCTCATGCACACGACAGTATTTTTTCACGGTCCGCAAAACGGGGTTCCGTTGGTCCGTGATCCGTGACCGTTTTTTCGTCTGTGGGTCTTCCTTGATTTTTGGAGGATCGTTTTGGTGTCCACCTGGCCGTGCGGAGCCAAACGGATCCGTCCTGACTTACAATGCAAGTCAATGGGGACGGATCCGTTTGACGTTGACACAATATGGTGCAATTGCAAACGGATCCGTCCCCCATTGACTTTCAATGTAAAGTCAGGAGTTAATATACCATAGGATCTGAGTTTTCTCCAATCCGATGGTATATTTTAACTTGAAGCGTCCCCATCACCATGGGAACGCCTCTATGTTAGAATATACCATTGGATTTGAGTTAGATCGTGAAACTCATATCCGACAGTATATTCTAACACAGAGGCGTTCCCATGGTGATGGGGACGCTTCAAGTTAGAATATACTAAGAACTGTGTACATGACTGCCCCCTGCTGCCTGGCAGCACCCGATCTCTTACAGGGGGCTGTGATCAGCACAATTAACCCCTCAGGTGCCGCACCTGAAGGGGTTAATTGTGCGTATCATAGGCCCCTGTAAGAGATCATGGGCTGCCAGGCAGCAGGGGGCAGACCCCCCTCCCTCCCCAGTTTGAATATCATTGGTGGCCAGTGTGCGGCCCCCCCGGCCCCCCCTCCCTCCCTCTATTGTATTATTATTGGTGGCCAGTGTGCGCCCCCCCGGCCCCCCCTCCCTCCCTCTATTGTATTATCATTGGTGGCCAGTGTGCGGCCCCTGCCGGCCCCCCCTCCATCCCTCTATTGTATTAACATTGGTGGCCAGTGTGCGCCCCCACGGCCCCCCCTCTATTGTATTAATACCATTGGTGGCCAGTGTGCGGCCTGCCCTCGACCCCCCCGATCATTGGTGGCAGCGGAGAGTTCCGATCGGAGTCCCAGTTTAATCGCTGGGGCTCCGATCGGTAACCATGGCAACCAGGACGCTACTGCAGTCCTGATTGCCATAGTTACTTAGCAATATTAGAAGCACCATACTTACCTGCTGCGCTGTCTGTGACCGGCCGGGAGCTCCTCCTACTGGTAAGTGACAGGTCTGTGCGGCGCATTGCTTAATGATCTGTCACTTACCAGTAGGAGGAGCTCCCGGCCGGTCACAGACAGCGCAGCAGGTAAGTATGATGCTTCTAATATTGCTAAGTAACCATGGCAACCAGGACTGCAGTAGCGTCCTGGTTGCCATGGTTACCGATCGGAGCCCCAGCGATTAAACTGGGACTCCGATCGGAACTCTCCGCTGCCACCAATGATCGGGGGGGAGGGGAGGGCGCACACTGGCCACCAATGATATTAAAACAATAGAGGGGGGGCTGGGGGGGCGCACACTGGCCACCAATGATAATACAATAGAAAGAGGGAGGGGAAGTGAATACTCAGCTCTGAAAAAGCTTTTATGAAGACAAATCTTCGGATCCGTCTGTATGAAAGTAGCCTACGGACACGGATCACGGACACGGATGCCAATCTTGTGTGCATCCGTGTTTTTTAACGGACCCATTGACTTGAATGGGTCTGTGAACCGTTGTCCATCAAAAAAATAGGACAGGTCATATTTTTTTGATGGACAGGATACACGGATCACGGTCGCGGATGACAAACGGTGCATTTTCCGAGTTTTCAACGGACCCATTGAAAGTCAATGGGTCCGCAGAAAATCACGGAAAACGGAACAACGGCCACGGGTGCACACAACGGTCGTGTGCATGAGGCCTTATACTGATGAAATTTATGTACGAAAGCCAGTCTTTGTTGTTTCTCACGAGGAGGAATATGTGACTGGGTATTTAAATCAGATTTCACCTTATCTAAGATGGATCTAGGATAACTCCTTTCAGTGAATCTTAAGGTCATTTCCTCCATTCTGGAAGTTAATTTTACTGGGTCCGTAACAATACGTTGGACTCTTTGAAACTGCGATTTTGGTATTGCTTTTTTTTTAGAGATGACGGATGAGCACTTGTATAGTGCAGGACACTGTTCCGATTCGTCTCTTTCCTGTACAGATCAGTGGAAAGATATCCACTATCGTCCTCAATCACCATAGTGTCCAAGAAACTTACCATGACAAAAGAAGGGTGTCCTGTGGCCCCGCCCACACGCAAAAAAATGACATTGATAAATCTTTTCCATGTTAAAATATTATTTTGATAGTATTCAGTATATATATACATACACTCACCTAAAGAATTATTAGGAACACCATACTAATACGGTGTTGGACCCCCTTTTGCCTTCAGAACTGCCTTAATTCTACGTGGCATTGATTCAACAAGGTGCTGATAGCATTCTTTAGAAATGTTGGCTAATATTGATAGGATAGCATCTTGCAGTTGATGGAGATTTGAGGGATGCACATCCAGGGCACGAAGCTCCCGTTCCACCACATCCCAAAGATGCTCTATTGGGTTGAGATCTGGTGACTGTGGGGGCCATTTTAGTACAGTGAACTCATTGTCATGTTCAAGAAACCAATTTGAAATGATTCGAGCTTTGTGACATGGTGCATTATCCTGCTGGAAGTAGCCATCAGAGGATGGGTACATGTTCTCATTCTGTTTACGCCAAATTCGGACTCTACCATTTGAATGTCTCAACAGAAATCGAGACTCATCAGACCAGGCAACATTTTTCCAGTCTTCAACAGTCCAATTTTGGTGAGCTCGTGCAAATTGTAGCCTCTTTTTCCTATTTGTAGTGGAGATGAGTGGTACCCGGTGGATCTTCTGCTGTTGTAGCCCATCCGCCTCAAGGTTGTGCGTGTTGTGGCTTCACAAATGCTTTGCTGCATACCTCGGTTGTAACGAGTAGTTATTTCAGTCAACGTTGCTCTTCTATCAGCTTGAATCAGTCGGCCCATTCTCCTCTGACCTCTAGCATCCACAAGGCATTTTTGCCCACAGGACTGCCGCATACTGGATGTTTTTTCCTTTTCACACCATTCTTTGTAAACCCTAGAAATGGTTGTGCGCGAAAATCCCAGTAACTGAGCAGATTGTGAAATACTCAGACCAGCCGGTCTGGCACCAACAACCATGCCACGCTCAAAATTGCTTAAATCACCTTTCTTTCCCATTCTGACATTCAGTTTGGAGTTCAGGAGATTGTCTTGACCAGGACCACACCCCTAAATGCATTGAAGCAACTGCCATGTGATTGGTTGACTAGATAATTGCATTAATGAGAAATAGAACAGGTGTTCCTAATAATTCTTTAGGTGAGTATGTATATATATATATATATATATATATATATATATATATATATATTTATATGTATAAGCAGGATATTGCTGCATTTGTGGGAGGGGAGGCTGATTACAAGGCTATTCATACGTACCTGTGGGCCAGGCTGGCTGATTACTAGGCTATTTATAGGCACCTGTGGGTCCAGGCTGACGCTGATTCAGCTGATTTCACTACCTCTGAGTCAACTCTAGGATACAGCAGCATGGTGTGGAGGCTCCTTACGGCTGGGCGACGTCAGAATGTCTCAGGAGGGCGCTAGTATTCATGGTAGGATCGGAGTTGTTTGCACGGGACCCACGCTGCGGTCCGCGACATGTAGCGCTCTGGGATGAAGCAGAGTTTGGGCGCTAATAGTCAAACGATGGTTGTTAGTATTGTTTTGTCTGGCTATTCAGAGGCCTGGTGGGGCCATTGCATACAGTTATTGGGGTAGCATGTGCTTAGAGTAGGCATGGTTGTATGTTTTCCGATACCTAGTTTACATGCAGGGCGCGTGTCTGCAGTGGGCTCAAGCTATGCACACTGTGTTAAGTAATGGTAAATATGGATCAATGGTCGATTAAAAAAAAAAAAAACCTGCAGCATTGTATGGCAGCTCGTTCACATCTGGGTAAACAGCAAAAGGTGCCATGTGAATGCTGGCGCTCACGGTAGCATCGACCTTGCTGCACAGGACTCGCACTGCGGTCCGCGATTTGCAGCGTTCTGGGACGAAGGGGGTTTTGCGCTAATGGTCGAATGATTGTGGTTAGGGTTGGTACCTTCAAAACTACGTCTGTGTGTCTGCATTTACATTTTGTCCTATACACCATTCACTACTAGAGCTGCGTTTATACGTCCGCTGTTGCGTTACGTTAATACTCTGCTCACTTCAGATTGCTTTCATACGGCTGCTTTATAACATGCTCTTCATGCTCGTATTCAGAGCTGTGCCCATACCATGTTTTAGACACCACTCACATCCAGAGCTGCATTCACCCACTTGTTCTTACATTACGTGTTATACTCTGCTTCCACTTGAAGCTGCATTTCTTTTCATTTCTACATCATGGTTACTCACTATTCTTACTAGGGCAAACAGCACACCGCTCTGATACTACTCTTCCGATAAACATAGCTGCTTTCCTTTCAGGCTTATGTTTCTTTCCTTGGTGGTTTGTTACATTCCATAGGTCTACTTTTTCTGTTCACTTCAAAAAAAAATTAAAAATAATTTGTGGTGTTCTTTAGTCCTGGTTTGCATTCACTAAGACTGGTCTCCTTGACTTCTGGTTCGTATTCACTCAGATTGGTATCCTGCCCCAGTTAACCAAATGGCTCCCCAGCGGTCAGTGGGCCAATAGGAGTAAGGCCCTACTATATTTTCACAGTAGTTCATTCATTTTGTCACGATAAGGGTCTTCTCTTAGCAAACTGCAATGCCTCTGGCTCTTGTTTTTCTCCCATCTGTTTCAGTATTGCGGTTGGTTTAATGTTTCGTTTATACGCGTGGTTCAGATCACTAATGTCTATGCATTTTTCTTTAGGTCTGGGTCACATTTTAATTACTTGTCACTGTATGGTCGTTCAGTTCAGTCTCTTGGCTTTGGGAGGCTTCATGACCTCGGAGGCCCGATGACCGTTCTTCATGTTCGTTAGGTGTACAATATGGTTGTAGGCTGGTTAGCGTCCTAGGTTTATTATCGGAGAGAGTCATTGGTTATGTGAGTCCACAAGTCATACTGGTGCTGCATAAGTGGTTTATATTTTATAAAAAAAAAAAAAGGGGAATCCGCCATTAGAGTCTCACGCATGGCTTCTCCGTTTTTAGTCTCACGCATGGCTCCGCCATTAGAGTCTTTCACGTATGGGTTCTCCGTTTTAGTTTTACACGGATGACTCCGCCATTAGTCTCTCACGGATGACTCCGCCATTAGTCTCTCACGGATGACTCCGCCATTAGTCTCTCACGGATGACTCCGCCATTAGTCGCTCACGTATGGCTTCTCAGTTTTAGTTTACACATATGGCTCCGCCATTAGAGTCTCTCGCGCATGGCTCCGCCATTAGAGTCTCTCGCGCATGGCTCCGCCATTAGAGTCTCTCGCGCATGGCTCCGCCATTAGAGTCTCTCGCGCATGGCTCCGCCATTAGAGTCTCTCGCGCATGGCTCCGCCATTAGAGTCTCTCGCGCATGGCTCCGCCATTAGAGTCTCTCGCGCATGGCTCCGCCATTAGAGTCTCTCGCGCATGGCGCCGCCGGTTTAGTTACATGTATGACTCCGCCATTAGTCTCTCACGGATGACTCCGCCATTAGTCTCTCACGGATGACTCCGCCATTAGTCTCTCACGGATGACTCCGCCATTAGTCTCTCACGCATGGCTTCTCTGGTTTAGTTACACGGATGACTCCGCCATTAGTCTCTTACGGATGACTCCGCCATTAGTCTCTTACGGATGACTCCGCCATTAGTCTCTTACGGATGACTCCGCCATTAGTCTCTTACGGATGACTCCGCCATTAGTCTCTTACGGATGACTCCGCCATTAGTCTCTTACGGATGACTCCGCCATTAGTCTCTTACGGATGACTCCGCCATTAGTCTCTTACGGATGACTCCGCCATTAGTCTCTTACGGATGACTCCGCCATTAGTCTCTTACGGATGACTCCGCCATTAGTCTCTTACGGATGACTCCGCCATTAGTCTCTTACGGATGACTCCGCCATTAGTCTCTCACGGATGACTCCATTAGTCTCTCACGCATGGCTTCTCCGGTTTAGTTACACGGTTGACTCCGCCATTAGTCTCTCACGGATGACTCCGCCATTAGTCTCTCGCGCATGGCTTCTCCGTTTAGGTTACGCATATGACTCCGCCATTAGTGTCTCACGCATGGCTCCGCCATTAGTCTCTCACGCATGGCTCCGCCATTAGTCTCTCATGTATGGCTTCTCCGTTTTTATTACACGCATGACTCCGCCATTAGTCTCTCACGAATGACTCCGCCATTAGTCTCTTACGTGAGGCCTCTCAGTTTTAGTTTGCACATATGACTCCGCCATTTAGAGTCTCTCGCGCATGGCTTCTCTGGTTTAAGTTACACGTATGACTCCGCCATTAGTCTTTCACGGATGACTCCATTAGTCTCTCACACATGGCTTCTCCGCCATTAGTCTCTCACGGATGACTCCGCCATTAGTCTCTCACGTATGACTCCGCCATTAGTCTCTCGCGCATGGCTTCTCCGTTTAGGTTACGCATATGACTCTGCCATTAGAGTCTCTCGCGCATGGCTTCTCCGTTTTGGTTACATGTATGACTCCGCCATTAGTCTCTCACGGACGACTCTGCCATTAGTCTCTCATGGATGGCTTCTCAGTTTTAGTTTACACATGTGGCTTTGCCATTAGAGTCTCTCACGCATGGCTTCTCCGTTTAGGTTTACGCATACGACTCCGCCATTAGAGTCTCTCACGCATGTCTCCGCCATTAGAGTCTCTCACGCATGGCTTCTCCGTTTAGGTTTACGCATACGACTCCGCCATTAGAGTCCCTCACGCATGGCTCAGCCATTAGAGTCTGCCGCGCATGGCTTCTCCGTTTAGATTTTACACACATAAACTCCTCCATTCGAGGCCGGCTACATGGTCCCACCACAAGTAGGTTCCATGTCTTTTCTGCCTTCAGACCCGCTCGCATGGCTCTGTCATCTGTGGCTCGCAATACAATTTCTTGTGGTGGCTCGTGTCATTAGAGCCTCACTCACATTATTGTTTTCTCTAACTTTTAATTTCTAGGTTGTTGGGTATAAAAGGAAATCGTTGTTTTCTTTATAAGCCGTCATCCCGAGCCTGCCTTTGCGGACATCACCTTCTCCCAGGCAGACTTACTTCATCTACAAACTCGGGCTGAGGGTGTTGGTGTCCGGCCTAAGTCCTGGGTATCGGTCTGTGTTCCAGTAGGAGGTACAGTAATAAGGCGCAAATTACGAAGTCTACCACGTCTACAGACACGACAAAGCATATCACGACTACAGGCACAGTATATATAGTTTATCACTACCTTAAGCTTATTTTCTGTTACAACCGCAGGTATGGTGTACGTCTGTCCTTATTACAAGCAACATTAGCTTGTTAATCGAAATAGGCATGTATTCCTTTTTGTGGTTCCCCAGGCCTGGTGAGTTTACACATTTCAATTAATCTACTACTAGAGTAAGACGGCGTACGCCATGTTCTAATTTTTGGCTCCTTTATAAAAAATAAAAAATAAGAATAAAAGTGTGGCCTGGGGAATAAGTAGAGGTGAAGTATTTTGCCACCAGGAACAGTTGGTGTCCTATCAGGGCCCTTGGCGAATGTTGGAGTTAATTTAGGCCCTTCCAACAGATTCACCATTGTTTGTTTCAGTCTGCAGCTCTCAGGATTCAGTCCTTCTCGTTGTATGGTCACGTGTTAGTGTACATAGGAGTAAATCATTTCTGGTTACCGGCCACTCGTTCAATCACATCAGCATTAACCATCTCCAAGAACGATGTGCCGATGCACAAGACAAAGAGGTAAGGTAGATGGTAGTCACTGTGTTTTATACGGTCTATTCCGCACCTTCATCGTGAAAGGTCTTTTCATTCAAAGTGGGTGTCGTAACGGTATACATATATTTACTCTAAACTAAGGTCTGCTCTTTTTGGCCACTTTAGGCTGCCCTTCCACAGCAGTTATGGCATAATTCTACTGCTCGTTGTAGATAGGGATAGATAGGTTAGGTTCACCTTTCTGATAGCCGATCCGACCACAAGTATAAGCAGGATATTGCTGCATTTGTGGGAGGGGAGGCTGATTACAAGGCTATTCATACGTACCTGTGGGCCAGGCTGGCTGATTACTAGGCTATTTATAGGCACCTGTGGGTCCAGGCTGACGCCGATTCAGCTGATTTCACCCACCCACCCACACCATCTTACAGTCACTTCACATTAGGGTGGCCCACTTTAGGCTGCCCTTCCACAGCAGTTATGGCATAATTCTACTGCTCGTTGTAGATAGGGTTAGATAGGTTAGGTTCACCTTTCTGATAGCCGATCCGACCACAAATATATATATATATATATATATATATACTGCTCAAATGACGACATGAAAGCTTTTGCGTAGGGCGGGGCCACATTAGAACCCATCGCGGTACCCTGCCTCTGTACATAATAATTGTCTTCGAACATAAAATAGTTCTCGTGCAGAACCAGACTTAGTAGCTGCAGAAAAAACTCTTGTTGTAAATCAGTGTATTCACTAGTCAGTAAGATGTTAGCCACAGCTTGTATACCTTTTTCATGCTCAATAGAGGTATAGAGACTTACTACATCAATTGTGACTAGCAAACTCTCAGAGGGAACCTCCCATAAATCAGCAATAATTCACAAAAAATGTGACGTGTCTAACAAAAAGGAATTTTGTTATTTTTAGCAATGGTGTCAGTATTCTCTCAAGCACAATTGATGTCGGAGACAATACTGAATCCATAGAAGCAACAATAGGACGACCAGGAGCATCAACTAAAGTTTTATGCACTTTAGGGAGGATATAAAAAACTGGGGTAATTGGCGAGTGGTTTATTAAATAGTTACACATTTGATCATCTATAGCGCCCAAACTAGCATAATGAGATCACTTTTGTAATCTTCTCTTTTATCTGGAAAACAGGATCCCTCTCCAACATTTCATACGTATCCATATCGGACAATTGGCACATTATTTCCTGAACATACTTGGATTTGTCCATAATAACTATAGAGCCACCCTTATCCGCAGGTTTTAGTACCAGAGTCTTATCCTCCATTAATGTGCAAATCGCATCTCTCTCTCTGCAGTGTTGCGTTATGAGTCACTTTTAGTTCGCCATGTTTAATTGAATCCATCAGTCTCTGTGACTCCTTTTGGACTAACTGTATGTATGTTTCTGCTGGGTGATACGTCCTAGGTGGGATGAATGTACTTTTTTTTCTTCAAACTCAGATCATTCAAATAAAGTCTCTCTTCATCTCTTTCCTTAACTAGATGCAATTTTCGCTGTTCTGGTTTTGCAAAATGTTCTTTGAGTCTAATTTCACGGAACAACAGTTGTAAGTCAATGTCCATCTGAAAGCTGTCAAAGTAAGTAGTGGGGCAAAAAGTCAGGCCCTTCTGCAGCGCCCCTATCTGTCCCATATCAAGATTCTTAGACGATAGATTTATAACCAAAGAGGTATTCATACCTGTGAGCGGGTTAACATGGTTTGGTTCAGCCTCATCTAGTTCGTACCGCCGATGCTTGCGGCCAGCCCTGTGCCTCCTTCAAGCGGGCGCTTGCTGCCTCTCTGAGAAAAAGGAAAGCGAAACTCCTGTGAACCGGCCGACTTGCTTCCAGAACTGGAGGTATATTGCCCAGGTTTTATGGATCGCTTGAAACCATGTCCACGCGCTGAAGTATCCTGCCATCGATAGACTTTATTCAAGAAATAATCCTCGTTGTCACACAGGAATTTGGATCTTTTTTTTCTCCTCAGTGTATTTTTTATAGGTAAGGATATGTGCATCAATTGTCTCTTTAAGGCTTCATGCACACGGCCGTGTTCCGCGTCCGAGAGCGGTCTGTGGTAACCCAGCCGGGATTCCTGCTGACAGCAGGAGCGCATGGCGTCATTGGTTGCTATGACGCCGTGCGCTTCATGCCGCCACTGCTGTACAGTGATACACTCGTATAGATCATACCAGTGTATCGCTGTACAGCAGCGGCGGCATGAAGCGCACGGCGTCATAGCAACCAATGACGCCGTGCGCTTCTGCTGTCAGCAGGAATCCCGGCCGGGTTACCACGGACGCTCTCGGCCGCGGAGCACGGCCATGTGCATGAGGCCTTAGTTGTTTAAAATCATCAGATGTCAGTGAATCTTAGAGTTGCTGCTCAATAGTGGTAGTTTGTTCCTTTAGTTCACTGATCGCTTTTTGTAAATGATTGATGGTTAACAACATTAAGTCCATAGAATATTTATTTATGATCTTTTTAAAATCCTTATAATATTCAGTGAAAGAAGGTGGGACTTAGGTGCACCCTCAATCCTCTAGGAATCTTGGTTAACTTGCAATACTCCGCTAAAGTAGTGACATGAAGTTCATAAGAGATTAATCTTCTAAGTTCTCTCTCCTAATTTATTTTCTTATACTCACTGGTTGGGACACTCAGGAAATCTGTTGAAGATGTTACTTGTGAGAGTATTCTAGTGGCCACCGCATCACTAAAACTCAAAGTGGTAGCTGTAGCAGTCATCTGAAAGATCGGTGCACGAATCCCCGAGTCAAATATGTAGCAATCTGGTCGGCACTCAAACTAAACCACAGTGCAGCGGGAAGGAGCTCACTCCATGTGTAATTCAAAAAAATCACAGCAGCCGGGGATTCATGCACCGAACCTTCAGATGACTGCTACAGCTACCACTTTGAGTTTTAGTGACATCTTCAACAGATTTCCTGAATGTCCCAACCAGTGAGTATAAGAAAATAAATTGGGAGAGAGAACTCAGAAGATTAATCTCTTATGAATTTCATGTCACTACGTTAGCTGAGTATTGCAAGTTAAGCAAGATTCCTAGAGGATTGAGGGTGCACCTACGTCCCACCTTCTTTCCTGAAGACACTGAATATTGTCAGGATTTTGAAAAGATCATAAATAAATGTTCTATGGACCTAATGTTGTAATGTTAACCATCGATCGTTTACAAAAAGCGATCAGTGAACTAAATGAACAAACTACCGCAATTGAATAGCAACTCCAAGATTCACTGATATCTGATGATTTTAAACAACTAAAAGACAATTGATGCACATATCCTTACCTATAAAAAAGACACTGAGGAGAAAAAAAGATCCAAATTCCTGTGTGACAACGAGGATTATTTCCTGAATAAAGTCTATCGATGGCAGGATACTTCAGTGCGTGGACATGCTGCTTTCAAGCGATCCATAAAACCTGGGCAATATACCTCCAGTTCTAGAAGTGAGTCGGCCGGTTCACAGGATTCTGGCTTTCCTTTTTCTTGGATAGGTGTCAGGCGCCATCGCGGAGGAGGCGCAGGGCGGGCCGCAAGCACCGATGACACGAACAAGATGAGACTGAACCAAACCGTGTTAACCCCTCTCACAGGTATGAATACCTCTTTGGTTATTAATCTATCTTCTAAGAATCTCGATATGGGACAGATGGGGACGCTGCAGAAGGGCCTGACTTTTTGCCCCAGTACTTACTTTGACAGCTTTCAGATGGACATTGACTTACAACTGTTCCGTAAAATTTGACTCAATGCACATTTTGCTAAACCAGAAGAGGGGAAATTGCATCTAGTTAAGGAAAGAGATGAAGGGAGACTTTATTTGAGTGATCTGAGTTTGAAGAAAAAAAGTACATTCATCCCACCTAGGACGTATCACCCAGCAGAAACCTACATACAGTTAGTCCAAAAGAAATTACAGAGACTGATGGATTCAATTAAACATGGCGAACTAAAAATGACTCATAACGCAACACTGCAGGAGAGAGATGCGATTCGGACGTTAATGGAGGATAAGACTCTGGTACTAAAACCTGCGGATAAGGGTGGCTCTATAGTTATTATGGACAAATCCAAGTATGTTCAGGAAATAATGTGCCAATTGTCCGATATGGATACTTATGAAATGTTGGAGAGGGATCCTGTTTTCCAGATAAAAGTGCAGCGTACTCAAGATAGGTGTAGAAATGTTCCTGGGTGTTGTAGTGCAATTGTGACACTAACCTGAGACAGCTGACTCTCTGCAAGGCAGGTAATGATAAGTAATGTTCGTGACGCCAGTGCCAATTAAACGGTGGCACGCCGTTTGCTGATAGCAGGAATAACTGAGGAACCACGTGATGTTAAAACAGAACTCAAACTTTAGTAGTCATCATGCATGGACATAGATGGAAGCGCAGTTCCTTTGCAGACAGTTAGTTGCAGTACATTTGATGCAGGCAATATATATAGCAAGGTGACTTTAGAGTGTTAAACACAGGACTTGCAGTACAGGCAGCTTGCACTCTATTCCTGACTGATCCTGGAACATAGAAACTCTTCTCCAAGGTCCAATGCCCTAGCTCTGGCGTATATCCTTGGTTTTATCTCTATCAAGTACCTCCTCTGTTGTCTTGAGTACCTCTTGCTTTTCTTGACTTGCCTCTGTCTCTCTCTGTTTCCTCAGGCTCATTAACTGTAGTGTTCCTGCTTCTGCGGATATGAATTCAGGAGGGGAACCTTCTCCTTGGATCTGGAACCCGGTTACAGGGACTGCATTACCCTCTCCTAGTCTGCAGGCTTCAGGCCTGGACTTGACTCTGACATTGTCTAATCTCTGGTTAGACTAGACTATCAACCTTAGACTGCCTTTCCCTTCCCTGACTGGGCCTTATATAAACTAGGGCTCGCTAGCTCCCTCTTGTGACTAAGAGCTGGAATGACACCCCTAGCAGGCCTGCACATGCAAATTTCACAGTAACAGGGAAGTACATAGCATTACATTATGAAGATGACTCATACCAACCTCCCCATAAATAAGGGGAAACGACAGCACAACAAGTGACCCTTCTGTAGTGACGGGCATTACAGTTCCCGTACACTACATACCCCGCTGCTTTAAGCTGAGTACGACCTCGTACTCCATCAGGGCCCGCCCAACTGGAATTTCTACCTGAAACAGAAAAAGACACATGCAGGCATACATATATGTAATTCATCTGCATTTACATTCATATCAGGTCCAATTGGCAAAGGTGAAGGGTGGTGACAAGGGGCGTCGTTCTCTTCTCTCAGGATAGTGAATGGAACTGGGGTGCTGACCTGGCACAGCGTGACATTAATACCAGGATAGTCCATATGTGCAAATTGTCCTTAATAGAACAGCAAGAAACGGTAAAACAGTATAAAAGTTCTTGGTGGCTCAAAGAACAAATATGAGTCCGTACCCAGGTTACTTTCCTATAAATCACAGAGGCTCTCATGCGGTGGAGTCCATCTCTGGGCACATTTCCTTTAAAAAAGAGTAAGAATCTCAGAGGCTCAGGTTCTTTTGAGTCTATCTCCGGGCACAGTTCCTTAGTATCAAGTTGCACAATATAAAACTGTGCTGTAATACCCCTGATCAACCTGAAAAGGGGGTTAAGGTAAAAGGTGCAACAAAGGAACAGGCACAACTTGGTGTGGGATAGCAAAAGCAGGCAGGAGGTCCTGGAAACAAACTTGGCTTCGTTGACTTTAATACTTCAGTGGTTAACACCTACCACTGAGCCGTGGATAAACTGGCAGCAGCAACAAACGACCAGGAAACATAGGACTCCTGTCCTGGAAGGGTTAAGCTTTCAACATCATTCTTTAGCAAAATAAATCAAAGGCCTAGCAGGCTGATTCACAGTGGCATGTCATAATCACCTGGCTCTGCTGGCAAATATGGCCTGTAGTAGTCCTCTACAGGAGGATGTGCCCACATCACGGTGTCAGGGGGCAGCTGCAAGGTGAAGGGGCCCCTGATAGGTATTGGCCCCATAGGCCTAGGGGTAAACACTCTTGTGGACCGTACCGGTCCCGGCATAATGATTGTGGGTTGTGCTGCATTGGGTACCGCCGCCGCAAGCGGTCCGGTGGGCTCTGTGCAGCAATTCCCAGGAATAGTGGGTCTTCTTTGGGGCCTGGACGGAGCAGTGTTAGCAGACGGTGGTTTACGGGTGGTGACAGGCACCCTTACCTCGTCTCCTTTAGGCGGCGTCTGGATCCTGGCGATGGCAATCTTGCGCAGCTCCCGCAACTTTTCCTCCAGCCGGACAATCTGGTCACCGATGCTTTCCGTGTCGGAATCGCTGTCCTCTGCTGGCGCCGCCGGCGCAGGTACAGTACACGATGCGTCGGACGCGGCCGCTGCAGGCTCCGGTGGCGCATCTGGTCTCCGACCTTTACGGATATTTTCCAGAGTAACGCTGAGTCCTTTTAAATTTTCTAAGTCCTGGATTGTCTTCTCCCGTCGAGGCAGCTCGGGGGAAGGATAGGGGCTCACCCATTTTTCCAACACGGTTGGCTGCCAGAAGACATTAGGCCCAATGAAGGAGCCCCGCTCCTGGAAGGCGTGGTGGGCCTGTTCTGGAGAGCGTTCAGGTTCCCGCTCGCAGCCAGAGTAGTCTTCTTCTGCCTCCCAGTCCTCAGGTTCTCGCTTGGGACGGGTCACAGCAGTCGCATATGGGCCTCTCAGGCTCTCGGCAGGGGTGAACTCCACCTCCTCTCCCTCGCGGAGGCTATGCTGATACGAAGGGAGGTAGTCTCTCTTAACAGATCTCCTGTTGACGTATAAGTCTCTGCCAGTTAGGTAGTCTTGTATGAACCCGTAGCCACGGGTTTTGTCAAAGGACACCACCAACCCCTTTCTCCTTTCCAGGCGGGGTTGGGTGTTGGTGTGTCGTTCATGGATAGTCTTGGTCAGTTCCTCATAATATATTTTAGTCTTTGTATTCCGCTTTATAGCGGCCTCCCGGATCTCTGCCATTAAGGAGGACCACTTGAAAGAGGGCTGAAAGAAGTCTCTCCAAGAGCCATAGCAGGGCTCTGGTTCTTTCTCCCGTGGCGGGCAGGCGGGTTTCTCCGGTCCCGGAGAGTAGGCCGGTGGAGCGTCCTCAGGCTCTACACCAACATTATCCATTTTCGGTATTTCAGGCGCGGACGTGGCAGCAAAGCAGTGCTCACTCTCCAACATGCTCGATCCTTCTCTCGAGAGCGACAGGGTGGCGCCAATAAGATCAGCCAGATCCTCCCATTGCACTGGGAGGCCGCCCCCCAGGTATTCCAGTATGGGGAAGGCGGAGTCCATGCTGGCAGACATGCAAATGTCCAGATAAGCAGTGGCGCCTGACCTTGAACCTTTTCCCGCTTTTTCATCAAAAAGGCGCCAACTTTTCCCGCATTTTCGGGATGAAGATGACGCAGCAGCAAATTCGGCAAGCTCAGCGGCCATCTTTAGTAGAAACGCTGTCTATTCACTGACAGCAAGCAGGATGATGAAAAGTCCACAAAACCACACTCCGGTGTGGCGATTTTCTTCCTCTTGATAGCGCAACACTGTACAGCGCTTTTTGGAGGTTTTAGGCACACTTTGGGTATGTTTTTCAGTCCACTTTAATAAAACAGGCAATTTGTCACTTTGGTCACAGGGCAAACTGTATAAGGCACAAAGTTCACGCTTCTTGCACTAGAAAGCGTGCGTATCCTGTTCGTGACGCCAAAAGAGAGGTGCAGCGTACTCAAGTTAGGTGTAGAAATGTTCCTGGGTGTTGTAGTGCAATTGTGACACTAACCTGAGACAGCTGACTCTCTGCAAGGCAGGTAATGATAAGTAATGTTCGTGACGCCAGTGCCAATTAAACGGTGGCACGCCGTTTGCTGATAGCAGGAATAACTGAGGAACCACGTGATGTTAAAACAGAACTCAAACTTTAGTAGTCATCATGCATGGACATAGATGGAAGCGCAGTTCCTTTGCAGACAGTTGGTTGCAGTACATTTGATGCAGGCAATATATATAGCAAGGTGACTTTAGAGTGTTAAACACAGGACTTGCAGTACAGCAGCTTGCACTCTATTCCTGACTGATCCTGGAACATAGAAACTCTTCTCCAAGGTCTAATGCCCTAGCTCTGGCGTATATCCTTGGTTTTATCTCTATCAAGTACCTCCTCTGTTGTCTTGAGTACCTCTTGCTTTTCTTGACTTGCCTCTGTCTCTCTCTCAGTTTCCTCAGGCTCATTAACTGTAGTGTTCCTGCTTCTGCGGATATGAATTCAGGAGGGGAACCTTCTCCTTGGATCTGGAACCCGGTTACAGGGACTGCATTACCCTCTCCTAGTCTGCAGGCTTCAGGCCTGGACTTGACTCTGACATTGTCTAATCTCTGGTTAGACTAGACTATCAACCTTAGACTGCCTTTCCCTTCCCTGACTGGGCCTTATATAAACTAGGGCTCCCTAGCTCCCTCTTGTGACTAAGAGCTGGAATGACACCCCTAGCAGGCCTGCACATGCAAATTTCACAGTAACAGGGAAGTACATAGCATTACATTATGAAGATGACTCATACCAACCTCCCCATAAATAAGGTGAAACGACAGCACAACAAGTGACCCTTCTGTAGTGACGGGCATTACAGTTCCCGTACACTACAAAAGAGATTACAAAAGTGATCTCATTATGCTAGTTTGGGCGCTATAGATGATCAAATGTGTAACTATTTAATAAACCCCTCGCCAATTACCCCAGTTTTTTATATCCTCCCTAAAGTGCATAAAACTTTAGTTGATGCTCCTGGTCGTCCTATTGTTGCTTCCATGGATTCAGTATTGTCTCCGGCATCAATTGTCCTTGAGAGAATACTGACACCATTGCTTAAAATGACAAATTTATTGCTGATTTACGGGTGGTTCCCTCTGAGAGTTTGCTAGTCACGATTGATGTAGTAAGTGTCTATACCTCTATTGAGCATGAAAAGGTATACAAGCTGTGGCTAATATCTTACTGACTAGTGAATACACTGACTTACAACGAGAGTTTTTTCTGCAGCTACTATATCTGGTTCTGCACGAGAACTATTTTATGTTCGAAGACCATTATTTTGTACAGCGGTGGGGTACCGCGAGGGTTCTAATGTGGCCCCACTCTACGCAAATGCTTTCATGTCGTCATTTGAGGAGTAATATGAAGTTGTTTGGACGGCACTCCTATTTTTTGTTCCGGTGCTCAGCAGTAGTTACAATAATCGTATAATATAAATAACCGCGGCACTCGTATTAATGGATAAGCGATGATTTTTTTATTATCCATGTGACAAGTGAAAATCCTGGATAATAGAAATATACATCAAAGTAAATAGGGTGTTCAAGACATGAAAATTAAACAATCATAAAATCAAGAGATCAAAAATCATATGCAGAAGAGAGTTATTGAGAATGAAGGAGATTATTAGTAAAAATGTATGGCGGGACATCATACATCTAGATGAGGTCGCAATGTCATACAGGTTTCAGTATAACGCAAGTGTCAGAAGATTCATGTTACATATAGTCAGACCTGTAGAGTATAGGAAATGTGGTTACGTCTCTGGGTTATTGAGAATTGGTCCTAATTCCAGTAAATATTGATTGTGTGTGTGTATATAATATATACACTGCTCAAAAAAATAAAGGGAACACAAAAATAACACATCCTAGATCTGAATTAATTAAATATTCTTCTGAAATACTTTGTTCTTTACATAGTTGAATGTGCTGACGACAAAATCACACAAAAATTTAAAAATGGAAATCACATTTTTCAACCCATGGAGGTCTGGATTTGGAGTCACACTCAAAATTAAAGTGGAAAAACACACTACAGGCTGATCCAACTTTGATGTAATGTCCTTAAAACAAGTCAAAATGAGGCTCAGTAGTGTGTGTGGCCTCCACGTGCCTGTAGGACCTCCCTACAACGCCTGTGCATGCTCCTGATGAGGTGGCGGACGGTCTCCTGAGGGATCTCCTCCCAGACCTGGACTAAAGCATCTGCCAACTCCTGGACAGTCTGTGGTGCAACGTGACGTTGGTGGATAGAGCGAGACATGATGTCCCAGATGTGCTCAATTGGATTCAGGTCTGGGGAACGGGCGGGCCAGTCCATAGCATCAATGCCTTCATCTTGCAGGAACTGCTGACACTCTCCAGCCACATGAGGTCTAGCATTGTCTTGCATTAGGAGAAACCCAGGGCCAACCGCACCAGCATATGGTCTCACAAGGGGTCTGAGGATCTCATCTCGGTACCTAATGGCAGTCAGGCTACCTCTGGCGAGCACATGGATGGCTGTGCGGCCCTCCAAAGAAATGCCACCCCACACCATTACTGACCCAATGCCAAACCGGTCATGCTGGAGGATGTTGCAGGCAGCAGAACGTTCTCCACGGCGTCTCCAGACTCTGTCACGTCTGTCACGTGCTCAGTGTGAACCTGCTTTCATCTGTGAAGAGCACAGGGCGCCAGTGGCGAATTTGCCAATCTTGGTGTTCTCTGGAAAATGCCAAACGTCCTGCACGGTGTTGGGCTGTAAGCACAACCCCCACCTGTGGATGACGGGCCCTCATATCACCCTCATGGAGTCTGTTTCTGACCGTTTGAGCAGACACATGCACATTTGTGGCCTGCTGGAGGTCATTTTGCAGGGCTCTGGCAGTGCTCCTCCTGTTCCTCCTTGCACAAAGGCGGAGGTAGCGGTCCTGCTGCTGGGTTGTTGCCCTCCTACGGCCTCCTCCACGTCTCCTGATGTACTGGCCTGTCTCCTGGTAGCACCTCCATGCTCTGGACACTACGCTGACAGACACAGCAAACCTTCTTGCCACAGCTCGCATTGATGTGCCATCCTGGATAAGCTGCACTACCTGAGCCACTTGTGTGGGTTGTAGACTCCGTCTCATGCTACCACTAGAGTGAAAGCACCGCCAGCATTCAAAAGTGACCAAAACATCAGCCAGGAAGCATAGGAACTGAGAAGTGGTCTGTGGTTACCACCTGCAGAACCACTCCTTTATTGGGGGTGTCTTGCTAATTGCCTATAATTTCTACCTGTTGTCTATCCCATTTGCACAACAGCATGTGAAATTGATTGTCACTCAGTGTTGCTTCCTAAGTGGACAGTTTGATTTCACAGAAGTGTGATTGACTTGGAGTTACATTGTGTTGTTTAAGTGTTCCCTTTATTTTTTTGAGCAGTGTATATATATATATATATATATATATATATATAAATCTCCATATTCACATGCTAGATATAAAAGATGTCCACAGTATCAATGTATTTAAGAAAAAAACACTAGACTTAGTAGAGGGTGCAGAGGATCTACCGCGGCGGCTGGAGAATACAACCGCAAAGGCTGGGGAAGTTGACACAGATCGTCTATGCGGAGCAGACGGGGCGTAATGGAAGAGGTTGACAGGGTTAATTCCACTTGTTAACCAGTTTGGGGGTTCGGGGGGGCTGGAGGCCCTACGGGGATGGGGAAGTTGGGGTGGGTGGGAGAGTGGCCACGGTTGTCGCTATGGGGTAGTGGACAACTCCCTTATCAAAGCTAAATGTAATGAACGATAAAGTTTTAACATGGAACGTACGAGGACTAAGGGATAAAACAAAGCAGATTATTGTTGTTTACTTGATTTCTAGACACCTCCCCGCAATTGTCGCATTGCTTGAAACTCATGCGTCATTGGAGATCCCCGCATACCTATTGAAGAAATGGGTAAAACATCAATTCCACTCCAGCTTTTTTCTCATACTCCCGTGGGGTCAGCGTTTATGTGCACAAAAGTGTTGACTATGTACCGCTGGAACATCAGATTGATAGTGACGGGAGATACGTCTTCCTTTATGGCCGGTGGAATGGTCGGATTTGCATTTTGGCATTTTTGTACATCCCCCTCCATTTGCCATGACAATCCTTAATCAACTAGCCACATTTGTATATAACAGAGAGCGGTGTCTGGTATTAGTATCGGGGGACTTTAACCCCTCAGGACGTACCGCGCGGCGGAGGATAATTGTGACAGGATGCCCGCTGAAATCATTCAGCGGGCATCCTGTCACAACGCCGGGGGGGTCAATTCAGACCTGCGGTTTGCGGCTTTACCTGCGGTTTGCGGCGGCGATCGGGCGTGCCATCGGGTCCCCATGCGGCTGTGGGGGGGACCCGATGGCATGGAAGGCAGCGCGATGTCTAAGGAACCCCTCAGATGAACACCGTAAAAAATTAAAAATAAAAACTGTGCTAAATAAACCATTTTTTTTGTCACCTTACATCACAAAAACTACAACAGCAAGCGATCAAAAAGGCGTTTGCCCACCAAAATAGTACAAATCTAACCGTCACCTCATCCCACAAAAAATGAGCCCCTACAATCGCCTAAAAAATAAAAAAACTTTGGCTCAGAATATGGAGACACTAAAACATAATTTATTTTTAAAAAAGCTGTTATTGTGTAAAACTTACATAAATAAAAAAAGTATACATATTTGGTATCGTCGCGTTCGTATTGACCGGCTCTATAAAAATATCACATGACCTAACCCCTCAGATGAACACCGTAAAAAATAAAAAATAAAAACTATGCTAAATAAACCATTTTTTGTCACCTTACATCACAAAAAGTGTAATAGAAAGCGATCAAAAAGTCACACGCACCCCAAAATAGTGTCATCTCATCCCGCAAAAATCATACCCTACCCAAGGTAATCTCCCAAAAACTGAAAAAATTATGGCTCTGACTATGGAAACACTAAAACATGATTTTTTTTGCATAAAAAAAGAAATCATTGTGTAAAACTTACATAAATAAAAAAAAGTATACATATTAGGTATCGCCGCATCCATGACAACCTGGTCTATAAAAATATCACATGATCTAACCTGTCAGATGAATGTTGTAAATAACAAAAAATTAAAACGGTGCCAAAACAGCTATTTCTTGTTATCTTGCCTCACAAAAAGTGTAATATAGAGCAACCAAAAATCATATGTACCCTAAACTACTACCAACAATACTGCCACCCTATCCCGTAGTTTTTAAAATGGGGCCACTTTTTTGGAGTTTGTACTCTAGGGGTGCATCAGGGGGGGCTTCAAATGGGACATGGTGTCAAAAAAACCAGTCCAGCAAAATCTACCTTCCAAAAACCGTATGGCATTCCTTTCCTTCTGCGCCCTGCCGTGTGCCGATAGAGCTGTTTACGACCACATATGGGGTGTTTCTGCAAGCTACAGAATCAAGGCCATAATTATTGAGTTTTGTTGGGCTGTTAACCCTTGCTTTGTTACTGGGAAAAATGGATTAAAATGGAAAATTTGCCCAAAAATTTAAATTCAGAAATTTCATCTTCATTTGCCAATAACTCTTGTGGAATACCTAAAGGGTTAACGACGTTTGTAAAATCTGTTTTGAATACCTTGAGGGGTGTAGTTTCTTAGATGGGGTCACTTTTATGGAGTTTCTACTCTAGGGTTGCATCAGGGTGGCTTCAAATGGGACATGTGTCAGAAAAACAGTCCAGCAAAATCTGCCTTCCAAAAACCGTATGGCATTCCTTTCCTTCTGCGCCCTGCCGTGTGCCCGTACAGTAGTTAACGACCACATATGGGGTGTTTCTGTAAACTACAGAATCAGGGCCATAAATATTGAGTTTGGTTTGGCTGTTAACCCTTGCTTTGTAACTGGAAAAAAAAATATTAAAATGGAAAATCTGCCAAAAAAGTGAAATTTTGAAATTGTATCTCTATTTTCCATTAATTCTTGTGGAACACCTAAAGGGTTAACAAAGTTTGTAAAATCAGTTTTGAATACCTTGAGGGGTGTAGTTTATAGAATGGGCTCATTTTTGGGTGGTTTCTATTATGTAAGCCTCGCAAAGTGACTTCAGACCAGAACTGGTCCCTAAAAATTGGGTTTTTGAAAATTTCTGAAAAATTTCAAGATTTGCTTCTAAACTTCTAACCCTTGTAACATCCCCAAAAAATAAAATATCATTCCCAAAATGATCCAAACATGAAGTAGACATATGGGGAATGTAAAGTAATAACTATTTTTGGAGGTATTACTATGTATTATAGAAGTAGAGAAATTGAAACTTGGAAATTTGCAATTTTTTACAAATTTTTGGTAAATTTGGTATTTTTTTATAAATAAAAATGATTTTTTTTTTTACTTCATTTTACCAGTGTCATGTAGTGCAATATGTGACGAAAAAACAATCTCAGAATGGCCTGGATAAGTCAAAGCGTTTTAAAGTTATCAGCACTTAAAGTGACACTGATCAGATTTGCAAAAAATGGCCAAGTCCGTAAGGTGAAATAGGGCCGAGTCCTTAAGGGGTTAACTGCGTCCTGGACCCCGAAATGGATAGAGTATCCAATGTCGTAATTATAACGGGACTCAGGGAAAACACCTATTATTCCAGGGGTTTTGTAAGGAAACGGGGCTAATAGACATTTGGCGGAAGCTATATGGCAATAGGCAGGTGTTCTCATGTTTTAGCAACTATAAATTCCTGTTTCTGGTCTTATAATTAAAATATAACCTTTATTTATTTCTTTGTTAAACAATATATACCATAGAAAACATAAGTGAATTGTTAAAAATACATATGGAGGGCTTGGACCTGTGGGTACAGTGTCTCTACTTTGTGGTAGATCAGGGGGACACTATCTCACTGAGAGCCAAGTGCAGGTCATTTGTATCTAACCTGTGTGGATACACTTAACAGCCTATAATGTCATCCGACACCCAGCATCCAGTCATCTAAACCGCACAATATTGGCTAAACACCCTATCAAGATACTTCTCTAATTATATGGTGTCCCTCTCTGAAAACTCTTAGGAGCTGTGCTACTTGTACGCTCCTCTCTAGACTGTCACTCAGAGGTCTCGGCGTCTGCAGATCGCCTTCCCTAATCCATTCTTAGTCCTACCATAATTTTTAAAATGTTAAAGACACAGCTCCCCAACATGTTTCATCGCAGATGCGGCGTCTTCAGGGGAATGGAGCTACTATCAACACGAGTGCTTCCTATCTGAGATCCTTTATACCATAATGGTGGGTCTCACCTTCTGGAACGCCTATCACACTGCACTCTCGTGTCGATTGATGTCCCTGGGGGCCAATCACATCCATCTCCTCGGGGGAATGGTCTGCGCCTGCGTCCGGTACTTGGAAAGACTTTCGTCGCAGAGTGTTAATGCGCATGCGTCAACACTCAGTCTGATTGGCAGCTATGTCCGTACAGCTATTCGCGCATGCACTGGGACTTAGATTTTCGTCTCAGGATGCTCTTGCGCATGCGTTGATACTTGATTTAATTTCCAGCTATGTCCACAAGACTCTCCACGCATGCGTTGGGACTTAGAATTTGAGGAATCTTTCGCCTCATTGGTCTCATGCGATTGCGCTAATACTTAGATTAATTTCCATCTGTTTCTCCAAATCCCATGCCTTTACGCTAGGACTTAGAGTCGGAGGTCTGGGTTGGCACTGATGTGTCTATATTTCAGGCGCTTGCATCGGGGGCCAGAGTCCTTCTCCTCCCTTTCTAAACCAACAAAGTGTGCACCGAAACTAATATTCGGATCTGCCATATTCAGCAATCATCCGCGCGTGCGCTAACACTTAGAAACATTTCTGAACCGCCATCCCTCCATTGGATAGATTTTCTGTTACACAGCGCATGTGTTGACACTTAGAGTCTTTCACCTCAATATTCAATACCAACACCGCATGCGCAGGGACTTAGAGATTCATTCAGATTCATACTTTCTGAGCGCATGCGCTCCGACTTCACAATTTTAAGTCTATAGCAGACTTCAGAACTCTAGAGGTTTCTTGTATGTAACAATAAATAAATATGCAAAACTGATCGTTATCTTTCATTTCCAGATGCATATATAAAGATTCAGAGTTTTGTTTTATATGTTTTTCCTATTTTTGTTCTCCCCTCTCTGAGTATGTGATGGCCTATGTTTCCCTGGACTTATTCGTATGTTTGACTCATTAATATTGTATAATTTATTGATTAAGAATAAGGAGGGACGACACTATATATTACAATTAAAGAGATCCCTTGGACTCTCCAAATATGTTTATTATTTTGTGGTCTCACTTCCGGGTATCATATAAATGCTGTATATGTAAAACCCTCATTCAGGCCAATTGGACTCATTGTGTTGAGTCTCTGGATCCATCTTGCTTCATTCTGCAGGAGTTTTTTTATCAAGATTGCCCCCTCTAGGGCCCATAGTTAGTTTTTATATACCCCAGAAACGTAGAACTGATATTTTGTTTTCATGTACATATTTAATATGCCTTGCAATAGGTGTATCTTTTTCAGTTTCTATCGAGCTCAAATGGCCCGATATCCGACGTCTCAATTCCTGTGTGGTTTTACCCACATATAGTCTGGGGCAAGGGCATGATGCTATGTATATAACTCCTTGTGTTTTACACGTGATCAGTTGTCTAATCTCATATTCCCTATTGTCAGCCGGATTTATGAATTTTTTTATCCGTGGGACATATTTACAAAAGGAGCAATCTCCACAGGGTGATGACCCTTGATATTTCCCTCTATTTGAAATGTTGTCTGTTTCCTTCTCTTTCAGGTAGCTGTGCACTAATTGGTCCCTAAGATTTGGCCCTCTTCTATATGTTATAGTTCGATTTGTGGTAAGTACTGTTTTTAAGACTCTATCTGTCTGTATGACATGCCAGTGTTTGCTTAATATTTTGTATATCTCTCTATTGTAACCATCAAAAGTTCCTATACACCGGATAATTTCACTCTTTTTTGAGGGGGAGGTTTTCAAAAGGTCCTCTCTATTTATGATCTTTGCTCTATTATAAGCTTTTTTTAGGGGGGCTGATGGATATCCCCTCTTCTTGAATCTCTCTAGAAGATGTCCACTCTCCTTTTCAAAAGTTCCCTAATCAGAGCAATTCCTACGGGCCCTCAAATATTGGCCCGTAGGTATTCCTCTCCTGAGTGGCTCTGGGTGCCAGCTTGTCCAGTGTAGATAACTATTTGTGGAAGTTGGCTTCCTATATACCTCCGTGTTAAGACGTCCATTTCCCATTTTCAAGTCCAGGAGGACTATCTCTCGCTCCTGTATTTCATAAGTATGTTATTGTCATTTAAAACTTGAGTGAATTCCCTAAACAGTCATTGGCCACCATCCCATAGGATGAGGATGTCGTCAATATACCTGCCCCAAAATAAAATGTGACAGGTATACGACGACATCCCCTCCGTGAATACTATGTCATTTTCCCACCACCCTAAAAATAAATTTGCGTATGTGGGGGCACACTATGTCCCCATAGCGGTCCCATTGACCTGCTTGTAGAAGTGTCCTTGAAAAATAAAAAAATTGTGCTCCAAAACAAATTCTAACATTGATAATACTAGGTGATTGTGTTGGTGAAAGTTACTACTCTTGGTGCTTAGAAATTGGTGAACTGCTTTAAGGCCTAGTGAATGTTTAATATTACTATATAAGGATTCGACATCCAAACTTGCCAAAATGGTATTTGGTGTCAGTGTCATTTCATTAATTTTCAGAAGGAGATCTTTCGTGTCCCTAATATAAGATGGTAACGCGGTAACGAATGGTCTCAATATCTGATCCACATATTGGCTTATACCCTGGGTCAAGTTGTCATTCCCGGACACTATTGGCCTCCCTGGAATAGGTATTTTGTCCTTATGCACCTTGGGTAATGCATAAAAAGTAGAAATAGTGGGGTCTTTTTTCAGAAGGTACAGGAATTCATCTTTTGTAATCAGATCTCTAGATCTGGCATCAGATAGTAGAGTTTTTAGCTTGTTAATGTAAGCCTTTGTGGGGTCACTAGGAAGTATTTGATACGTCTTTTTATCCCTTAACAATCTCAGTACCATATCGACATAGTCATCTCTATTTTGAATGGCTATGTTGCCACCCTTATCACTAGGCTTAATTATGATGTTCTCATTTTTCTTAAGTGTCGGATAACATTATAGGCTGTTAAGTGTATCCACACAGGTTAGATACAAATAACCTGCACTTGGCTCTCAGTGAGATAGTGTCCCCCTGATCTACCACAAAGTAGAGACACTGTACCCACAGGTCCAAGCCCTCCATATGTATTTTTAACAATTCACTTATGTTTTCTATGGTATATATTGTTTAACAAAGAAATAAATAAAGGTTATATTTTAATTATAAGACCAGAAACAGGAATTTATAGTCGTGAGACTATTGCAATATTTAATTTGACCTCCTGGGTTTAGTGGGTCATCTGAAATATGACATGTTTTAGCAAGACATATAATGCCATGTCTAAAATTGATATGGCATTGGCCAACAGTGATATGATTGTCTTAATTTCTAAAATCAAAGATGAGACCCATGGAATTTCGGACCACTCGCCGATCTAGATAGCTATCAAGGTAAGGGGTCAACACATATGCGTGAGACCTTTTAGATTGAACTCTCACTGGTTATCTATTATAAAAGATCAAGACAGGATAAATAAGGACCCGGACCTAACCTTTACTTCTCATGTTGATTTACAATCCATTGGTTTTTTTGGACACTGTAGTTATTAAAACACAAACGGGTAAACTTACCACGGATCTACACAGAAAACCTACGGACCTCAATTCATTACTCCATTACTCCAGTTGTCATCCCAAAAACGCCAAACATTCCCTCCCCCGTTCTCAATTTAAACGAGTGGCTAGAATTGTTTAAAATCCTATGCTCAAAAACCACGTGTGACTGAAATGGCAAAAAAATTTCAGGAGAGGGGTTATCCCACTACACTTCTCCAACAGGAACTCTCCTCTGTTCAGTCCACCTCATCCACCGCACCCAAATTGGCATCTCCCCAACGCGTTCCTTCGGTAATTACCTATCATCCATTTGCGCCCAAAATCCAGTCCATAGTTAAAAAACACTGGCCCATTCTACAACAATCTTATCCAAATGTTACTGAATTTTAACACCCTGTCTGCATGTGCTACAAGAGACCGGCTAATTTAAAATTAATATGTGCCGATATAGGTCCACTCAAACCCCTGCCTTAATTGTGCCCAATGCACTAATGTGATTAGAGGTAATAGAATCATACACCCACATTCAGGCAAAGTGTATCACTGTAGAGACTTTTTTACATGTAACTCTTCTTATGTAGTCTATCTGATTAAATGCCCGTGCGGATTAGCCTATGTGGGCGAGACCATTCAGAACGTTCGAGACCGCATCTCGAAACATAAGTCTGACATTCGCTGCCAAAAAACGGAACTTCCTATCCCATATCATTTTATTTCCGCAAAGCATCAAATAAATCAACTTCAATTTCAAGTCTTGGAACACGTACCGATGGCAAGAAGAGGAGGTAATCGGATTGCACGTTTAAAACAACGTGAATCCTTTTGGATTTTTGAATTAAATACCTTGTCACCACACGGGACGAATAGGGATTTTGATTTTTGCGCTTCATGAAATCCTGATTAAGTAGAATTTGTGTCCATATAATTATATGGACTACATTTCTCTATACCTCAATTGTTTGCATACTACCTTGATTAGCGTTGTCTAAAGATACATTTGTTATATATATTTGTCACATGCCATAATGTCGTTTTGTATTTACTATTATTGATATTATGTTGTATTGATTATTAATAATAATTCCTTCCTTCACTCCTTACAGACAAAATGACCTCCAAAGTACGACAGGTAATACGTGACTTCATATAGTCTGATTTTATGTTTTCCATGTATGAACATTAGTCTGGTATATATATCTATATTCACTTTATTATGTCTCTACATCATCTATGGTGCCATATAGTTGTTTGTGTCCTAGTTGGACATACACTGCGTGCAGAATTATTAGGCAAATGAGTATTTTGACCACATCATCCTCTTTATGCATGTTGTCTTACTCCAAGCTGTATAGGCTCGAAAGCCTACTACCAATTAAGCATATTAGGTGATGTGCATCTCTGTAATGAGAAGGGGTGTGGTCTAATGACATAAACACCCTATATTAGGTGTGCATAATTATTAGGCAACTTCCTTTCCTTTGGCAAAATGGGTCAAAAGAAGGACTTGACAGGCTCAGAAAAATCAAAAATAGTGAGATATCTTGCAGAGGGATGCAGCACTCTTAAAATTGCAAAGCTTCTGAAGCGTGATCATCGAACAATCAAGCGTTTCATTCAAAATAGTCAACAGGGTCGCAAGAAGCGTGTGGAAAAACCAAGGCGCAAAATAACTGCCCATTAACTGAGAAAAGTCAAGCGTGCAGCTGCCAAGATGCCACTTGCCACCAGTTTGGCCATATTTCAGAGCTGCAACATCACTGGAGAGCCCAAAAGCACAAGGTGTGCAATACTCAGAGACATGGCCAAGGTAAGAAAGGCTGAAAGACGACCACCACTGAACAAGACACACAAGCTGAAACGTCAAGACTGGGCCAAGAAATATCTCAAGACTGATTTTTCTAAGGTTTTATGGACTGATGAAATGAGAGTGAGTCTTGATGGGCCAGATGGATGGGCCCGTGGCTGGATTGGTAAAGGGCAGAGAGCTCCAGTCCGACTCAGACGCCAGCAAGGTGGAGGTGGAGTACTGGTTTGGGCTGGTATCATCAAAGATGAGCTTGTGGGGCCTTTTCGGGTTGAGGATGGAGTCAAGCTCAACTCCCAGTCCTACTGCCAGTTTCTGGAAGACACCTTCTTCAAGCAGTGGTACAGGAAGAAGTCTGCATCCTTCAAGAAAAACATGATTTTCATGCAGGACAATGCTCCATCACACGCGTCCAAGTACTCCACAGCGTGGCTGGCAAGAAAGGGTATAAAAGAAGAAAATCTAATGACATGGCCTCCTTGTTCACCTGATCTGAACCCCATTGAGAACCTGTGGTCCATCATCAAATGTGAGATTTACAAGGAGGGAAAACAGTACACCTCTCTGAACAGTGTCTGGGAGGCTGTGGTTGCTGGTGAACAGATCAAAACACTGACAGAATCATGGATCGCAGGCTTTTGAGTGTCCTTGCAAAGAAATGTGGCTATATTGGTCACTGATTTGTTTTTGTTTTGTTTTTGAATGTCAGAAATGAATATTTGTGAATGTTGAGATGTTATATTGGTTTCACTGGTAAAAATAAATGATTGAAATGGGTATATATTTGTTTTTTGTTAAGTTGCCTAATAATTATGCACAGTAATAGTCACCTGCACACACAGATATCCCCCTAAAATAGCTAAAACTAAAAACAAACTAAAAACTACTTCCAAAAATATTCAGCTTTGATATTAATGAGTT
Organism: Bufo bufo; assembly: GCF_905171765.1. Classification (NCBI taxonomy): domain Eukaryota; kingdom Metazoa; phylum Chordata; class Amphibia; order Anura; family Bufonidae; genus Bufo; species Bufo bufo. The sequence goes on along the minus strand of NC_053390.1, from coordinate 648,914,114 downwards.
TTTTGGGTTCATTGAGAACATGGTTGTTGTTCAATAATAAAATTAATCCTCAAAAATACAACTTGCCTAATAATTCTGCACTCCCTGTAGTGATCCATGTGCCAGCAAAGCTATTTCTATTAGTGCCTGTATGGGACTCAATAATATCTATTTTTATATTGCTGTTTATCATCATCCCAGCAAAGCGCTAACTGCCAGTGCCCTCAGTTGCCTGCTCCGATTATCTGCGCATACGCGATGACATCACACGTTTCATGACGTCACGCGCATTGGCGCACTGACGTCAGACGCACGGCGGTACCCGCCGTGCTCTCTATTTCTATATCCGGGATGTGGCTCATTTAAAAAAAAAGAGCCATCCAGCCTACAAGACGTCCTAAGAGCTAAGGTATGTCCCACATGGATTCCTTTATAGTGATTTCATCATGGCGATTTCTTCATGGTGTTTTTGGCCTAATCCTCCTCATGCTTTCTTGTCCTTTTGGTGCACCGCCCACAGAATCTTATACAATGATACTGTGGACATCTCTTATATACATTGATACTGTGGACATCTTTTATATCTAGCATCTGAATATTGTAGGGGATCAGCTCTCTTTCGGAGGTCATTCTCACAGATATCTTCAGGACACCAAGTTTAAGATCCAAACATGGTGCTTTATTGCGGCACATCCGCATAAACATAAACAATAATGCAAAATAATAAACACTCGCCCGGCTGGGCTCTAACTAAACAAACAGATCCCTGACTCACCTAAGTCCCTGTTCACACCCTGTGAACACATGCGGCTTTCTGAGCCAATGTCCCACAGCCTCCTGGCTATACAGAGCACAGTACGCCCACTGTCTACAGTCCAGTGTCTCTTGGGGAATCGTGGTCTCTCAGCCCTCCTGGCTTGGACCACACTGACAGAGCCTCCAGGCATCTGTCCACAGGTAACACACTCCCCCCTTTCTGACACCCTGGGAGGTGCTTTATGCCAGCCTGATTACTTCCAGCTGGTCTCGCCTGTGGTAGAATAGGGGTGTGGACCGAACTATCCATCCCTTCCTTGCCTCTACCCTGCGTGAGACCTGTCACTGGAGATATATATATATATATATATATATATATATAAAAAAGTCCAGTGGGAGCACCAACCAGAATGTGGGTGCAGGGTCCAGCGCAGGGCAGCGGCAATCCCCAATGGTATAAAAAACAAAGAAGTAGGACGGCACTCCAAGATAGTGATAAAATCAGCAGTTGTTTATTCACCCATAATATGGCAAGTCTTGCGACGTTTCGGCTCACAAGAGCCTTCCTCAAGCATGGTAACAGTGAAAGTGAGAGCATTATAAAGGCATTTACAAAGTGTCCAACCCATATGGGTGTGGTTACAATCAATTGCAATTACAAACATCTGATACAAATCAATACAATAAAGTGCATGTGCATAAAGTGAGCAGTGATATACAATTTATGACTAAGGGATGCCGTCCCTTCAAAGTGAATTAAAATGTATGCGATACTTCATTTAGGTTAAAATCACAATTACATAAGTGATTATGTGATGAAAGTGGATCACAGAAATCAGACCATAGGTAGCAATGGGGCTCGCATATACCATAGCGTTCATTGTGCGTCTCCAGCTCTTCATTGCGCATGACCACACTGACATCATCAGATGCATAACAGTGTAAAGATCAAGCGCATGCGCTCTGTGTAGTCGACATAAGAGCGCCATTTTACTTAAGGGAAAAATACCCAAAAGTTACGTGCAGGTTGTATGCCTAACTGTTGTCTAAACAGAGTAATCATATCTCAGACCGCTGTAGGGGTCTCCTACATATACCAGCATATGGACAGGGGTCCAGACCAAATGGGCGGGACACCTGACCAAAGAGCCATGAGAGCCAGAGGGGAACATAATAATGATCCCCGCCGGCAATCACAAGCACAATTGCCGGAAAAATAGCAGTCATGGAGGGATAATCCCTCTACTATTCCAACAGCCATATCTTATTGAAATACAGTAATATATCTGGAGTAACGCGTAAGTACAAGAACGCTGATGTCCACCTCGGGTCGCATAGCTTCCAAAGGGTCAAGTTCAAGGATCCACATCCAATATAGTGAAAATATAAAATCCTAAAAAGCAGAGAAAAACAAATATTTTAGTTTCAAAATAGATCTCTTTACAATTACAGATAGATCTTTCACAGTTATCGAGCACCAATATACAAAAATGAGAAAGACAAAACACAAACATGCAAAGGAACTGAAGGCGAGTCACAAATCCAAGGGCTCCTACCTGAACTCAATATTGAGACCCCTGGGATGCAAGCTGTCCAGATCATATATCCAGCGTAACTCTCTTTTCTTCAAAAGTATTAGGCAATCAACGCCTCTTCTAGGAAGCCTGACCTGGTCAATGATCCAGCATCTTAAATCACGCTCGGAATGCCCGAGGGATCCAAAATGTCTGGACACTGGTAGATCAGTATGTCTCTTCCTTATTAAATTCCTATGGTTATTCAACCTTACTTTCAATTCTGTGGAAGTTTCCCCGACATATAATAGGTTACAGGGACAGGCCAACACATAAACTACATATGACGAGGAGCAATTTAGATGAAACTTTATGGGATACTCTTTGTTGGTAAACGGATGTATGAAAGATCTAGTTTTACATATATATCGACAATTGACACAACCGAGACACGGATAACATCCAAGCCCCGGCTGTGTCAATGTCCGCTGTATGCTGGTTTTCTTTGGACCTACATCCGCACTGACCAAATGATCTTTAAGATTTTTATTTTTACGATATGATAGGAGGGGTGGAAGTTTAAATTCTGGTACATCTTTAATAGACCTGCTTAAGATACCCCAGTTATCCTTCAGGATACGTCCTATCTCCATACTACATCCAGAGTATGTGGACATAAATGGTATCCTCTGAGTTTTTATAGAGGTAGTGTCTGGTGTTTCAGTATTCATATGTAAGATTTTATTCTTGTGTGCATCTAGCAGTCTACGAGAATAACCCCGTTCCCTAAATTTATCTGACATCGTGTCCAATGTGGTCACCAACTCAGTATGGTCTGAGACAATACATTTCGTGCGGTGGAATTGCGAATGGGGGAGGTGTTTAACTAGGCTGCGTGGATGATTGCTTTCATAACGTAGAATAGTATTCCCATCTGTCGATTTGACATATAAGCCTGTACCAACCATACCATCGGCTAATTTAACATTCGTGTCCAGAAATGACAATTGTGTTTTGGAATATGATATAGTATACTGAAGGTCAGGATCTATATCATTCAGGTATGTATGAAACTCCCTCAATTGTGGTTCAGTACCAGACCACAGGAGGAAGACGTCATCTATGTATCGCCACCACCTGACAACATGTTGAAAGTGGTGGGATACATAGATAAAGTCCTCCTCCATGTGGCGCATATAAATATTTGCGTACGTTGGGGCCACATTGGACCCCATCGCAAAGCCGCGTTTCTGATTAAAGAAAATATCTTGAAACAGAAAATAGTTGTTTTCAAGGATCAATCTCAATAGAGTATTTATGAAACATTTTGCATTCTGTGTTATGGGCGAACCATCCAAATATTTATTGACTGCAGAGATGCCCTTCTCATGCCCTTTTGACGTGTATAAGAAGAAGTTATCATTATGGGAGATTTCAATCTTCCAGATATAAACTGGAAAACCAAAATAGCAAGTTCTACCAGGAGTACAGATATTCTAAATTCCCTACTGGGGTTATCTCTACAACAAGTGGTTGAGGAGCCAACCCGGATGGAGGCCATTTTGGATTTGGTATTCACAAATGGGGATTCGGTATATGATGTCATTGTAGGCGAAACCTTGGGATCTAGTGATCACCAGTCAGTGTGGTTTAATATAAGAACTGTGAAAGAGTCCCACCACACAAAAACAAAAGTTTTAGATTTTAGAAAAACAGACTTTTCAAAAATGAAATTAGTCATAAATGAGTCCTTATCAGACTGGAACGGATTACATGGAGTCCAGGAGAAATGGGACTGCTTGAAAGGTGCATTATTGAAGGCAACAGAAAATTGCATTAGACTTGTCAGTAAAAGCAAAAAAAGGAGGAGACCACTGTGGTACTCAGCAGAAGTGGCCCAAATCATTAAAAATAAAAAGCTAGCATTTTGTAATTATAAAAAAAACCAGAGCAATGAAGATAAGGAAATCTACAAGATTAGGCAGAGAGAGGCCAAGCAAGTTATAAGAACTTCTAAAGCGCAGGCAGAAGAAAAACTAGCTCAGTCTATGAAAAAAGGGGATAAGACATTCTTCAGATATATAAATGAAAAAAGGAAATTAAAACAAGGAATAACTAAATTAAAAACAAAGGACGGAAGGTATGTAGAAGAGAATAAAGGGCTAGCCGACTGCCTTAATGAATACTTCTGTTCAGTTTTTACAAAAGAAAAAGGAGAAGGACCTCCACTAGAAAAAATGACTAATAAATCGTTTGATGCATGTATCTTTACAGAGGAAGATGTTCTAAGTTTGCTGTCTAAGGTGAAGACAAATAAGTCACAGGGGCCTGATGAGATACACCCAAAATTATTAAAAGAGCTTAGTGGTGAGCTGGCAAAACAGTTAACAGATTTATTTAACCAATCATTAGTAACAGGAGTCGTCCCGGAAGATTGGAAATTGGCAAATGTCGTGCCCATTCACAAGAAAGGTAGTAGGGAGGAATCGAGCAACTATAGACCAGTGAGTCTGACATCAATAGTAGGCAAATTAATGGAAACCCTATTGAAGGATAGGATTGTGGAACATCTAAAATCCCATGGATTGCAAGATGAAAAACAACATGGGTTTACTTCAGGGAGATCATGTCAAATAAATCTTATAGATTTTTTTGACTGGGTGAATAAAATAATAGACGGTGGAGGTGCAGTAGACATCGCATATCTAGATTTTAGTAAGGCTTTTGACACTGTCCCACATAGAAGACTTATCAATAAACTGCAGTCATTGAGCATGGACTCCCATATTGTTGAGTGGATTAGGCAGTGGCTGAGTGACAGACAACAGAGGGTTGTAGTCAATGGAGAACATTCAAAACAAGGTCATGTTACCAGTGGGGTTCCACAGGGATCTGTACTGGGACCGATTTTGTTTAATATCTTCATAAGTGATATTGCAAAAGGCCTCGATGGTAAGGTTTGTCTTTTTGCTGATAACACAAAGATATGTAACAGGGTTGATGTTCCTGGAGGGAAACGCCAAATGGAAAAGGATTTAGGAAAACTAGAAGAATGGTCAGAACTCTGGAAACTGAAATTTAATGTGGATAAGTGCAAGATAATGCACCTGGGGCGTAAAAACCCAAGGGCAGAATATAGAATATTTGACACAGTCCTGACCTCAGTATCTGAGGAAAGGGATTTAGGAGTAATTATTTCAGAAGACTTAAAGGTGGGAAGACAATGTAATAGAGCAGCACGAAATGCCAGCAGAATGCTTGGATGTATAGGGAGAGGTATAAGCAGTAGAAAGAGTGAAGTGCTTATGCCGCTGTACAGAACACTGGTGAGACCTCACTTGGAGTATTGTGCGCAGTACTGGAGGCCATATCTCCAGAAGGATATAGATACTCTAGAGAGAGTTCAGAGAAGAGCTACTAAACTAGTACATGGATTGCAGGATAAAACTTACCAGGAAAGGTTAAAGGACCTTAATATGTATAGCTTGGAAGAAAGAAGAGACAGAGGGGATATGATAGAAACTTTTAAATACATAAAGGGAATCAACTCGGTAAAGGAGGAGAGCATATTTAAAAGAAGAAAAACTACCACAAGAGGACACAGTTTTAAATTAGAGGGGCAAAGGTTTAAAAGTAATATAAGGAAGTATTACTTTACTGAGAGAGTAGTGGATGCATGGAATAGCCTTCCTGCAGAAGTGGTAGCTGCAAATACAGTGAAGGGGTTTAAGCATGCATGGGATAGGCATAAGGCTATCCTTCATATAAGATAGGGCCAGGAGCTATCCATAGTACTCAGTATATTGGGCAGACTAGATGGGCCAAATGGTTCTTATCTGCCGACACATTCTATGTTTCTATGTTAAAGGACACGAGAGTGACACCCTGCAAGTCACCAGCTTCAACTGACCTCAGTTTTTGCAGAAAGTCGCCTGTGTCTTTAATATAAGACTTTCTGGCCATTGAAAAATCCCTCAATACCCTATCAAGAAAGATGGATATTCTACTGAAAACAGAATCAGAACCAGATACGATGGGGCGACCGGGGGGGTCCACAAGACTTTTCAACATGTTGTCAGGTGGTGGCGATACATAGATGACGTCTTCCTCCTGTGGTCTGGTACTGAACCACAATTGAGGGAGTTTCATACATACCTGAATGATATAGATCCTGACCTTCAGTATACTATATCATATTCCAAAACACAATTGTCATTTCTGGACACGAATGTTAAATTAGCCGATGGTATGGTTGGTACAGGCTTATATGTCAAATCGACAGATAGGAATACTATTCTACGTTATGAAAGCAATCATCCACGCAGCCTAGTTAAACACCTCCCCCATTCGCAATTCCTCCGCACGAAACGTATTGTCTCAGACCATACTGAGTTGGTGACCACATTGGACACGATGTCAGATAAATTTAGGGAACGGGGTTATCCTCGTAGACTGCTAGATGCACACAAGAATAAAATCTTACATATGAATACTGAAACACAAGACACTACCTCTATAAAAACTCAGAGGATACCATTTATGTCCACATACTCTGGATGTAGTATGGAGATAGGACATATCCTGAAGGATAACTGGGGTATCTTAAGCAGGTCTATTAACCACCTCCGGACCGCTGTACGCACAGACGCGTCCTGGAGGTGGTTGATTCATTCCGAGTGGACGCATATACGCGTCATCTCGCGAGACGCGAGATTTCCTGTGAACGCGCGCAAACAGGCGCGCGCGCTCACAGGAACGGAAGGTAAGAGAGTTGATCTCCAGCCTGCCAGCGGCGATCGTTCGCTGGCAGGCTGGAGATGTGTTTTTTTTAACCCCTAACAGGTATATTAGACGCTGTTTTGATAACAGCGTCTAATATACCTGCTACCTGGTCCTCTGGTGGTCCCCTTTGTTTGGATCGACCACCAGAGGACACAGGTAGCTCAGTAAAGTAGCACCAAGCACCACTACACTACACTACACCCCCCCCCCCCCCCCCGGTCACTTATTAACCCCTTATTAGCCCCTGATCACCCCATATAGACTCCCTGATCACCCCATATAGACTCCCTGATCACCCCCCTGTCATCGATTACCCCCCTGTCATTGATCAACCCCCTGTAAAGCTCCATTCAGATGTCCGCATGATTTTTACGGATCCACTGATAGATGGATCGGATCCGCAAAACGCATCCGGACGTCTGAATGAAGCCTTACAGGGGCATGATCAATGACTGTGGTTATCACCCCATATAGACTCCCTGATCACCCCCCTGTCATTGATCACCCCCCTGTCATTGATTACCCCCCTGTAAAGCTCCATTCAGACGTCCGCATGATTTTTACGGATCCACTGATAGATGGATCGGATCCGCAAAACGCATCCGGACGTCTGAATGAAGCCTTACAGGGGCATGATCAATGACTGTGGTTATCACCCCATATAGACTCCCTGATCACCCCCCTGTCATTGATTACCCCCCTGTCATTGATTACCCCCCTGTAAAGCTCCATTCAGACGTCCGCATGATTTTTACGGATCCACTGATAGATGGATCGGATCCGCAAAACGCATCCGGACGTCTGAATGAAGCCTTACAGGGGCATGATCAATGACTGTGGTTATCACCCCATATAGACTCCCTGATCACCCCCCTGTCATTGATTACCCCCCTGTCATTGATTACCCCCCTGTAAAGCTCCATTCAGACGTCCGCATGATTTTTATGGATCCACTGATAGATGGATCGGATCCGCAAAACGCATCCGGACGTCTGAATGAAGCTTTACAGGGGCATGATCAATGACTGTGGTGATCACCCCATATAGACTCCCTGATCACCCCCCTGTCATTGATTACCCCCCTGTCATTGATCACCCCCCTGTAAAGCTCCATTCAGACGTCCGCATGATTTTTACGGATCCACTGATAGATGGATCGGATCCGCAAAACGCATACGGACGTCTGAATGAAGCCTTACACGGGCGTGATCAATGACTGTGGTTATCACCCCATATAGACTCCCTGATCACCCCCCTGTCATTGATCACCCCCCCTGTCATTGATCACCCCCCCTGTCATTGATCACCCCCCCTGTCATTAATCACCCCCCCTGTCATTGATCACCCCCCCTGTCATTGATCACCCCCCCTGTCATTGATCACCCCCCCTGTCATTGATCACCCCCCCTGTCATTGATCACCCCCCCTGTCATTGATCACCCCCCTGTCATTGATCAACCCCCCTGTCATTGATCACCCCCCCTGTCATTGATCACCCCCCTGTAAGGCTCCATTCAGACATTTTTTTGGCCCAAGTTAGCGGAATTATTATTTTTTTTTCTTACAAAGTCTCATATTCCACTAACTTGTGACAAAAAATTTAATCTCACATGAACTCACCATACCCCTCACGGAATCCAAATGCGTAAAATTTTTTAGACATTTATATTCCAGACTTCTTCTCACGCTTTAGGGCCCCTAGAATGCCAGGGCAGTATAAATACCCCACATGTGACCCCATTTCGGAAAGAAGACACCCCCAGGTATTCCGTGAGGGGCATATTGAGTCCATGAAAGATTGAAATTTTTGTCCCAAGTTAGCGGAACGGGAGACTTTGTGAGAAAAAAATAAAAAATATCAATTTCCGCTAACTTGTGCCAAAAAAAAAAAATTTCTATGAACTCGCCATGCCCCTTATTGAATACCTTGGGGTGTCTTCTTTCCAAAATGGGGTCACATGTGGGGTATTTATACTGCCCTGGCATTCTAGGGGCCCCAAAGCGTGAGAAGAAGTCTGGTATCCAAATGTCTAAAAATGCCCTCCTAAAAGGAATTTGGGCCCCTTTGCGCATCTAGGCTGCAAAAAAGTGTCACACATCTGGTATCGCCGTACTCAGGAGAAGTTGGGCAATGTGTTTTGGGGTGTCATTTTACATATACCCATGCTGGGTGAGATAAATATCTTGGTCAAATGCCAACTTTGTATAAAAAAATGGAAAAAGTTGTCTTTTGCCAAGATATTTCTCTCACCCAGCATGGGTATATGTAAAAAGACACCCCAAAACACATTCCCCAACTTCTCCTGAGTACGGAGATACCACATGTGTGGCACTTTTTTGCAGCCTAGGTGGGCAAAGGGGCCCATATTCCAAAGAGCACCTTTTGGATTTCACTGGTCATTTACCTACTTACCACACATTAGGGCCCCTGGAAAATGCCAGGGCGGTATAACTACCCCACAAGTGACCCCATTTTGGAAAGAAGACACCCCAAGGTATTCCGTGAGGGGCATGGCGAGTTCCTAGAATTTTTTATTTTTTGTCACAAGTTAGTGGAAAATGATGATTTATTTTTTATTTTATTTTTTTCATACAAAGTCTCATATTCCACTAACTTGTGACAAAAAATAAAAACTTCCATGAACTCACTATGCCCATCAGCGAATACCTTGGGGTCTCTTCTTTCCAAAATGGGGTCACTTGTGGGGTAGTTATACTGCCCTGGCATTCTAGGGGCCCAAATGTGTGGTAAGGAGTTTGAAATCAAATTCTGTAAAAAATGACGAGTGAAATCCGAAAGGTGCTCTTTGGAATATGGGCCCCTTTGCCCACCTAGGCTGCAAAAAAGTGTCACACATCTGGTATCTCCGTATTCAGGAGAAGTTGGGGAATGTGTTTTGGGGTGTCTTTTTACATATACCCATGCTGGGTGAGAGAAATATCTTGGCAAAAGACAACTTTTCCCATTTTTTTATACAAAGTTGGCATTTGACCAAGATATTTATCTCACCCAGCATGGGTATATGTAAAATGACACCCCAAAACACATTCCCCAACTTCTACTGAATACGGAGATACCAGATGTGTGACACTTATTTGCAGCCTAGGTGGGCAAAGGGGCCCACATTCCAAAGAGCACCTTTCGGATTTCACTCGTCATTTTTTACAGAATTTGATTTCAAACTCCTTACCACACATTTGGGCCCCTAGAATGCCAGGGCAGTATAACTACCCCACAAGTGACCCCATTTTGGAAAGAAGAGACCCCAAGGTATTTCGTGATGGGCATAGTGAGTTCATGGAAGTTTTTATTTTTTGTCACAAGTTAGTGGAATATGAGACTTTGTAAGAAAAAAAAAAAAAAAATCATCATTTTCCGCTAACTTGTGACAAAAAATAAAAAGTTCTATGAACTCACTATGCCCATCAGCGAATACCTTAGGGTGTGTACTTTCTGAAATGGGGTCATTTGTGGGGTGTTTGTACTGTCTGGGCATTGTAGAACCTCAGGAAACATGACAGGTGCTCAGAAAGTCAGAGCTGCTTCAAAAAGCGGAAATTCACATTTTTGTACCATAGTTTGTAAACGCTATAACTTTTACCCAAACCATTTTTTTTTTACCCAAACATTTTTTTTTTATCAAAGACATGTAGAACAATAAATTTAGAGCAAAATTTATATATGGATGTCGTTTTTTTTTGCAAAATTTTACAACTGAAAGTGAAAAATGTCATTTTTTTGCAAAAAAATCGTTAAATTTCGATTAATAACAAAAAAAGTAAAAATGTCAGCAGCAATGAAATACTACCAAATGAAAGCTCTATTAGTGAGAAGAAAAGGAGGTAAAATTCATTTGGGTGGTAAGTTGCATGACCGAGCAATAAACGGTGAAAGTAGTGTAGGTCAGAAGTGTAAAAAGTGGCCTGGTCTTTCAGGGTGTTTAAGCACTGGGGGCTGAGGTGGTTAAAGATGTACCAGAATTTAAACTTCCACCCCTCCTATCATATCGTAAAAATAAAAATCTTAAAGATCATTTGGTCAGAGCGGATGTAGGTACAAAGAAAAACAGCATACAGCGGACATTGACACAGCCGGGGCTTGGATGTTATCCGTGTCTCGGTTGTGTCAATTGTCGATATATATGTAAAACTAGATCTTTCATACATCCGTTTACCAACAAAGTATCCCATAAAGTTTCATCTAAATTGCTCCTCGTCATATGTAGTTTATGTGTTGGCCTGTCCCTGTGACCTATTATATGTCGGGGCGACTTCCACAGAATTGAAAGTAAGGTTGAATAACCATAGGAATTCAATAAGGAAGAGATCTGATCTACCAGTGTCCAGACATTTTGGATCCCTCGGGCATTCCGAGTGTGATTTAAGATGCTGGATCATTGACCAGGTCAGGCTTCCTAGAAGAGGCGTTGATTGCCTAATACTTTTGAAGAAAAGAGAGTTACGCTGGATATATGATCTGGACAGCTTGCATCCCAGGGGTCTCAATATTGAGTTCAGGTAGGAGCCCTTGGATTTGTGACTCGCCTTCAGTTCCTTTGCATGTTTGTGTTTTTGTCTTTCTCATTTTTGTATATTGGTGCTCGATAACTGTGAAAGATCTATCTGTAATTGTAAAGAGATCTATTTTGAAACTAAAATATTTGTTTTTCTCTGCTTTTTAGGATTTTATATTTTCACTATATTGGATGTGGATCCTTGAACTTGACCCTTTGGAAGCTATGCGACCCGAGGTGGACATCAGCGTTCTTGTACTTACGCGTTACTCCAGATATATTACTGTATTTCAATAAGATATGGCTGTTGGAATAGTAGAGGGATTATCCCTCCATGACTGCTATTTTTCCGGCAATTGTGCTTGTGATTGCCGGCGGGGATCATTATTATGTTCCCCTCTGGCTCTCATGGCTCTTTGGTCAGGTGTCCCGCCCATTTGGTCTGGACCCCTGTCCATATGCTGGTATATGTAGGAGACCCCTACAGCGGTCTGAGATATGATTACTCTGTTTAGACAAGAGTTAGGCATACAACCTGCACGTAACTTTTGGGTATTTTTCCCTTAAGTAAAATGGCGCTCTTATGTCGACTACACAGAGCGCATGCGCTTGACCTTTACACTGTTATGCATCTGATGATGTCAGTGTGGTCATGCGCAATGAAGAGCTGGAGACGCACAATGAACGATATGGTATATGCGAGCCCCATTGCTACCTATGGTCTGATTTCTGTGATCCACTTTCATCACATAATCACTTATGTAATTGTGATTTTAACCTAAATGAAGTATCGCATACATTTTAATTCACTTTGAAGGGACGGCATCCCTTAGTCATAAATTGTATATCACTGCTCACTTTATGCACATGCACTTTATTGTATTGATTTGTATCAGATGTTTGTAATTGCAATTGATTGTAACCACACCCATATGGGTTGGACACTTTGTAAATGCCTTTTTAATGCTCTCACTTTCACTGTTACCATGCTTGAGGAAGGCTCTTGTGAGCCGAAACGTCGCAAGACTTGCCATATTATGGGTGAATAAACAACTGCTAATTTTATCACTATCTTGGAGTGCAGTCCTACTTCTTTGTTTTTTATATATATATATATATATATATATATATATATATACACATCAATATTTACTGGAATTAGGACCAATTCTCAATAACCCAGAGACGTAACCACATTTCCTATACTCTACAGGTCTGACTATATGTAACATGAATCTTCTGACACTTGCGTTATACTGCAACCTGTATGACATTGCGACCTCGTCTAGATGTATGATGTCCCGCCATCCATTTTTACAAATAATCTCCTTCAGTCTCAATAACTCTCTTCTGCATATGATTTTTGATCTTTGATTTTTGATCTCTTGATTTTATGATTGTTTAAGTTTCATGTCTTGAACACCCTATTTACTTTGATGTATATTTCTATTATCCAGGATTTTCACTTGTCCATATATATATACTGTATGTGTGTGTGTGTGTGTGTGTGTGTATATACAGTACAGACCAAAAGTTTGGACACACCTTCTCATTCAAAGAGTTTTCTTTATTTTCTTAACTATGAAAATTGTAGATTCACACTGAAGGCATCAAAACTATGAATTAACACATGTGGAATTATATACATAACAAACAAGTGTGAAACAACTGAAAATATGTCATATTCTAGGTTCTTCAAAGTAGCCACCTTTTGCTTTGATTACTGCTTTGCACACTCTTGGCATTCTCTTGATGAGCTTCAAGAGGTAGTCCCCTGAAATGGTCTTCCAACAGTCTTGAAGGAGTTCCCAGAGATGCTTAGCACTTGTTGGCCCTTTTGCCTTCACTCTGCGGTCCAGCTCATCCCAAACCATCTCGATTGGGTTCAGGTCCGGTGACTGTGGAGGCCAGGTCATCTGACGCAGCACCCCATCACTCTCCTTCATGGTCAAATAGCCCTTACTTTCAAAGTTTTCCCAATTTTTCAGCTGACTGACTGACCTTCATTTCTTAAAGTAATGATGGCCACTCGTTTTTCTTTACTTAGCTGCTTTTTTCTTGCCATAATACAAATTCTAAGTCTATTCAGTAGGACTATCAGCTGTGTATCCACCTGACTTCTCCTCAACGCAACTGATGGTCCCGACCCCATTTATAAGGCAAGAAATCCCACTTATTAAACCTGACAGGGCACACCTTTGAAGTGAAAACCATTTCAGGGGACTACCTCTTGAAGCTCATCAAGAGAATGCCAAGAGTGTGCAAAGCAGTAATCAAAGCAAAAGGTGGCTTCTTTGAAGAACCTAGAATATGACATATTTTCAGTTGTTTCACACTTGTTTGTTATGTATATAATTCCACATGTGTTAATTCATAGTTTTGATGCCTTCAGTGTGAATCTACAATTTTCATAGTCATGAAAATAAAGAAAACTCTTTGAATGAGAAGGTGTGTCCAAACGTTTGGTCTGTACTGTGTGTGTGTATATATATATATATATATATATATATATATATATATATATATATATATATATATATTATATATATACTTGTACTTATATGTACCACATTTCTTATTTTGCCTCAGGCTGTGAACAAGGTCTTGGGATGAGACCGAAAAATTGCCAGTGTTTATTTATTAATTTCCTGGATGGATAATAAAAAATCATCACTTATCTATTAATACGAGTGCCGTGGTTATTTGTCATGGTCTTACCTGCTTGCTGCTCTCCTTCGTTTGACATGTGCTGGCGGCCATCTTGGTTTCTGGGTTTCTTGTAGCCTTCCACCCTGCGGCTCCTCCTTCCCCTGGGAGGAGCTGGATGCCTAGCTCATATATATAGGAGGTCTGTGGCTTCAGTTCCTTGCTTGGTCCTCTTGTGTTCACATGCTTCTAAGACTGCTGCTGCTTCTGGTTCCTGATCCTGGCTTCGTCTGACTACCCTTCTGGTTCCTGATCCTGGCTTCGTCTGACTACCCTGCTGGTTCCTGATCCTGGCTTCGTCTGACTACCCTGCTGGTTCCTGATCCTGGCTTCGTCTGACTACCCTTCTGGTTCCTGACCTCTGGCTTCGTCTGACTACCCTTCTGGTTCCTGACCTCTGGCTTCGCAAAGACTCTGCTCGGTTTCACCATCCGTTTGGACTTTTGCTTTACAGCTTTATTTTCAATAAAGCCTTCTTATTTTCACTTATCTCTTGTTGTACGTCTGGTTCATGGTTCCGTGACATTAGGACCAAGCCATGAATTCTGACGGTACAGGGCCATCCTCGCTACCCACGCTGGTTGCCAGACTTGATCAGCAGGATCACCTGTTGGGTCGGTTCGCTGTGGCGTTGCAAACCCTGCTTGAACGCACGGCTCATTTCGCTCCCGTTGCCGATGGGTCGGTTGTCGCTCCTGGGCTCGCTCCTACTGCCGCTCCGGTTGTTGCGCCAGAGTCTACCCTGACACCTGTTGTTGCGCCTGCGGTGTTTCGGGGTATGACCGGTTCTGCCCCTCTTCCACAGCGCTTTGGGGGAGAGCCAACTCAGTGCCGAGGTTTCCTTAACCAGGTGGGCATTTATTTCGAGTTGCTGCCACATGCCTTTCCTACTGAGAGATCAAAGGTGGGCTTCTTGATCTCGCTGCTCTCGGACAAGGCCTTGGCCTGGGCCAGCCCTTTATGGGAGAACAACAATCCGGTGGTTGCCGAGTTTTCCGGTTTTGTTGCTTCTCTTCGGAAGGTATTCGATGTGCCGGCTCGTGCTGCCTCTGCTGCGAAGCTCCTTATGTCCATCAGACAGGGTTCACGATCCGTAGCTGAATACGCCATTGAGTTTCGTACCCTGGCAGCAGAGGTGGGCTGGAATAATGAGGCTCTGGTCGCTGCTTTCTCTCATGGTCTCTCGGATGCCTTGAAGGATGAGGTTGCAGCTAAGGACCTACCAGTTGAGCTCGAGTCTCTTATTTCTTTCCTGATTTTGATTGACACCAATCTGTTAGAAGACCTTCCTTTAAGGAGAACCTGCGGAGGTCTTCTAACAGATTGGTGCCTACGTTTGCTGTCCCACCCGTGCCTCCCTCTCCTCCCACGCCTCCTGGGGATGACTTGTCTGGGGGTGAACCCATGCAGCTGGGGTTTGCTCGCCTGTCCGAGGGGGAGAGGGCACTCCGGAGACGTGAGGGCCGATGCATGTACTGTGGTCTCGGTGGGCATTTTCGGTTGGCATGTCCGAACCGTCCGGGAAACGCTCGTACCCTGAGATCCTGTCGGGGGCAGATCTTGGGTGGAGTCTCCTCGTCCCCGGTTTCCCGTGTTGACAAACCACTGATCACTGTTGTCCTCTCCTGGGTCGGGGGCTCGGTGACGACCCAGGCGTTGGTGGACTCTGGTGCTGGTGGTTTGTTCATTGATAATGTGTTCGCTGCCGCCAATTCCATTCCTCTGCAGGCTCGAGGTTCCCCACTGGCTCTTGAGGCGATAGACGGCAGACCCCTTCTGCCGCCACACGTGACTCATGAGACCCTTCCAGTGGGGATAGCCATTGGTGCCGTTCACAGAGAGTCGGTCTGCCTCCAGGTTATTTCGTCTCCACACTACTCGGTGGTCTTGGGGTACCCCTGGCTCCAGAAGCATAATCCGACTTTCGATTGGAGATCGGTCGAGATCCTCTCGTGGTCACCGCAGTGTGGGGCTAGTTGCATCCATGGGTCTGTCAAGTTGCTGTGTACTTCCTCGGACTCTCTGTTGCCTCCTGAATATGAGGAGTACCGGGATGTATTCGATAAGGTGCGCGCGGTTGCCCTACCTCCGCACCGCCCATATGATTGTGCCGTAGAGTTACAATCTGGTGCCGTTCCTCCTCGTGGCAAAGTCTATCCACTGTCGGTAGCGGAGAATGAGGCCATGGAGGAGTACGTGAGGGAGGCGCTTTCACGCGGACACATTCGCAAATCTTCGTCCCCGGCAGGGGCTGGATTTTTCTTTGTGAAAAAGAAGGGTGGTGAGTTGAGGCCTTGCATCGATTACAGGGGTCTCAATCGCATCACGATCAAGAACGCTTACCCGATACCCTTGATTTCCGAGCTGTTCGATCGCCTTAAAGGGGCCACGGTCTTTACCAAACTCGACCTGAGGGCGGCATATAACCTGGTAAGGATCAAGGCGGGCGATGAGTGGAAGACCACGTTTAACACCAGGACCGGTCATTACGAATCCTTGGTTATGCCCTTTGGGTTGTGCAATGCGCCCGCAGTCTTTCAGGAATTCATCAACGATGTTTTCCGTGACCTGTTGCAGCAGTGTGTGGTAGTCTATTTGGATGACATCTTGGTATATTCTGAATCCATGGAGGCCCACATTCTGGATGTCAGACGAGTGTTGCAACGGTTACGAGAGAACAAGCTGTTCGGTAAGCTTGAGAAATGCGAATTTCACCGATCCAGGTAACCTTCTTAGGTTACATCATTTCCGCTGAGGGGTTCTCCATGGATCCTGAGAAGGTTTCGGCTGTCTTACAGTGGCCCCAGCCCAGTGGTCTTCGTTCCCTGCAGCGCTTTTTGGGCTTCGCCAATTATTATCGGAAGTTCATCAGGGACTTTTCCATGCTGGCCAAGCCTCTCACGGATCTGACCAGGAAGGGCAGTAATTCCCAGGTCTGGCCGCTCGAGGCCATCCGAGCTTTTGAGGCCCTAAAGTCCGCCTTTGTGTCGGCTCCGATTCTGTCGCATCCCAACCCTGGGTTGCCCTTTGTCCTCGAGGTGGACGCGTCTGAGACGGGAGTAGGCGCCCTTCTGTCTCAGCGTAGAACACCAGAGGGTCCTCTGCTTCCTTGTGGGTTTTACTCCCGGAAACTGTCTTCCGCGGAGTGCAACTATCAGATTGGTGACAGCGAGTTATTGGCCATCGTGCAGGCCCTTAAAGAATGGAGGCACTTGCTCGAGGGTTCGGTGGTTCCGGTTCTCATCCTGACGGACCACAAGAATCTGACCTACCTTTCTGAGGCCAAGAGATTGACACCACGTCAGGCCAGATGGGCTCTGTTCTTGTCACATTTTAATTACGTGGTCTCCTACCTACCCGGTTCCAAGAACATCAGGGCGGATGCCTTATCACGGCAGTACTCCGAGCTGTCCAGGGAGGAGTCGATTCCGACTTCGGTCATACCTCCGAATCAGATCCTGGCCGCCATTCGCACCAGCCTGACCTCTCCCCTGGGTGAGCAGATTTTGGCGGCTCAATCTGGTGCTCCCTCTGGGAGACCCAACGGCAGATGTTTTGTGCCTGAGGAGTTGCGCACTCGGTTGTTGCGAACCTACCATAACTCCAAGACCGCGGGGCATCCTGGAAAGAATCAGCTGTCCTGGGCTGTTTCACGTCTGTTCTGGTGGCCTTCCCTACGTTCCGACATCGCCGCATATGTAGCGGCATGCTCCGTTTGTGCCCAGAGTAAGTCCCCTCGGCACCTTCCGTTGGGCCTTCTGCAACCCATAGCCACCGGGGAGCGTCCATGGTCACACCTGGGGATGGATTTCATTGTGGACCTCCCTGCATCCCGAGGCCATACGGTCATTCTCATGATTGTGGATCGGTTTTCCAAAATGTGCCACTGTGTTCCTCTCAAGAAGTTACCCTCTGCACAAGAGTTGGCCACGATTTTTGCCAGGGAGGTCTTCCGGTTGCACGGTTTGCCTAAGGAGATTGTGTCGCATCGGGGGAGTCAGTTTGTGTCCAGGTTCTGGCGCGCCTTTTGCTCCCAGTTGGGGATTCATCTCTCCTTCTCCTCGGCCTACCACCCTCAGTCCAATGGGGCCGCAGAACGATCCAATCAGGCCTTGGAGCAATTCCTTCGTTGCTATGTCTCCGATCACCAAGACAATTGGGTTGACCTCCTGCCTTGGGCTGAGTTTGCCAGGAACACGGCGGTGAACTCTTCCTCTGGGACGTCTCCCTTCATGGCCAATTATGGGTTCCAACCTGCCGTGTTACCGGAGGTATTCTCTCCCCAGGATATTCCGGCTGTGGAGGATCACCTTTCCGTCCTACGTGCTTCTTGGGTACAGATCCAGAAGTCCCTTGAGGTCTCTGCGCAGCGCCAGAGACTCCAGGCTGATCGCAGACGAGCGCCTGCTCCTTCCTACCAGGTCGTAGACCGTGTATGGTTGTCCACCCGCAACCTCAACCTTCGAGTGCCCACTCCCAAGCTGGCGCCTCGCTTTGTTGGTCCCTTCCGAGTGCTTCGCAGGGTAAACCCGGTAGCCTATGCCCTTGCGCTTCCTCCTGGCATGCGGATCTCCAACGTGTTTCATGTCTCCCTGTTGAAGCCACTGGTGTGTAATCGTTTCACTTCCTCGGTTCCTCGGCCTCGTCCGGTCCAAGTGGGCAATCGTGAGGAATATGAGGTGAGCAATATCCTGGACTCACGCCTGGTCCGCGGTCGGTTGCAGTTTTTGGTCCATTGGCGTGGTTATGGTCCAGAGGAGCGTTCCTGGGTTCCCTCCGCAGATGTCCATGCTCCTGCCTTGCTCCGAGCCTTCCACGCACGCTTCCCTCAGAAACCGTTTTGTGCTCCGCGGAGGAGGGGCCCTTGAGGGGGAGGTACTGTCATGGTCTTACCTGCTTGCTGCTCTCCTTCGTTTGACATGTGCTGGCGGCCATCTTGGTTTCTGGGTTTCTTGTAGCCTTCCACCCTGCGGCTCCTCCTTCCCCTGGGAGGAGCTGGATGCCTAGCTCATATATATAGGAGGTCTGTGGCTTCAGTTCCTTGCTTGGTCCTCTTGTGTTCACATGCTTCTAAGACTGCTGCTGCTTCTGGTTCCTGATCCTGGCTTCGTCTGACTACCCTTCTGGTTCCTGATCCTGGCTTTGTCTGACTACCCTGCTGGTTCCTGATCCTGGCTTCGTCTGACTACCCTTCTGGTTCCTGACCTCTGGCTTCGCAAAGACTTTGCTCGGTTTCACCATCCGTTTGGACTTTTGCTTTACAGCTTTATTTTCAATAAAGCCTTCTTATTTTCACTTATCTCTTGTTGTACGTCTGGTTCATGGTTCCGTGACATTATTTATATTATACGGTCATTTGAGGAGTCACATATATATGATACTGAATACTATCAAAAGAATATTTTAACATGGAAAAGATTTATCAACGTCATTTTTTTTGCATGTGGGCGGGGCCACAGGACACCCTTCTTTTGTTCTTTGAGTATTTGAAATCTGCCTGTGAGAGTTTAAAATTCACGATGGAATATGATCACAACACGGTAAGTTTCTTGGACACTATGGTGATTAAGGACGATAGTGGATTTCTTTCCACTGATCTGTATAGGAAAGAGACCGATCGGAACAGTGTCCTGCACTATACAAGTGCTCATCCCCATCTCAAAAAAAAAGCAATACCAAAATCGCAGTTTCAAAGAGTCCAACGTATTGTTACGGACCCAGTAAAATTAACTTCCAGAATGGAGGAAATGACCTTAAGATTAACTGAAAGGAGTTATCCTAGATCAGTCTTAGATAAGGTGAAATCTGATTTAAATACCCAGTCACGTATTCCACCTCGTGAGAAACAACAAAGACTGGCTTTTGTACATAAATTTAATCAGTATAGGGTCTATTCACACGTCCGTTTTTTCTTTCCTGATCTGTTCCGTTTTTTCAGGAACAGATCTGGACCAGATCTGGACCCATTCATTTTCAATGGGTCCTGGAAAAAAACGGACAGCTCAATGTCTGATTTTTTTCCAGGACCCATTGAAAATGAATGGGTCCAGATCTGGTCCAGATCTGTTCCTGAAAAAACGGAACAGATCAGGAAAGAAAAAACGGACGTGTGAATGGACCCTTATACTGGCTTTGACAATGTGGTGCAGAAACATTGGCACCTTCTTGCTAAAGCTTACCCTGAGGTTGACGAGTTTAAAAACCCTCCATTAATATGTAATAAAAAAAACCTAATTATAGGGATAAATTGGTAAACTCAGATTTGGGCAGTAGGAGGGATGTATTGAGGCAAAGGACACTAAATACACAAAAAAAAAGGCACCTTTCCGTGCCTCCATTGTTTCCAATGCTCACACATCATCAAGAGCCCAATTTTTTACCATCCTCGTACGGGTAAGCTTTTTAAAATAGATGTTTTTTTCACCTGTGATTCGACTAATGTCATCTATTTGAATAAATTCCCTTGTGGCTTATTTTACATTGGTAAAACCATGCAGACGATAAGAGATCGGGTGTGTAAACATAAATCAACGATCAGGACTAAAAATCTGTTATTACCGCTTCCTTATTTTGATAAATTCTATACATTCTATAGCACAGTTGAAGTTCCAAGTTTTGGAACAGATCAAAAGACAGAGGTGGGGATATAAAGAAACTTGTTACGCAGGGAAGCATTTTGGATCCATACCCTAAATACCTTGCATCCAAGAAGTTTTAAATAGGGATTATGAAATTATGCATCTGTAGATATTAATGTTTTTTGATTTTTTTTTTGTTCATTTTTTTGTTCTTTTCTTTTCTTTCTCTTTTTATATAGACTTCTTCATCATGCTGAGCGCCGCAAGTGGTGATATATTTAAAACGTTATTATTGTTTGTATAAAGTATTAATACTGTTTGTTTATTCTATGCAGTGATTTGTTATTTGGGATCACTACCTATTTTGTAATTACCGCCCATTGGAGGCGTCTGACGTCACTGATGTGTGACTCATATACTTACCTTTTATATGTAACCGCATTAGTTTACTTGTTACCTGTTGATAAACGCTGTATAGCCGAAACGTGTCCTGGTATAACCTTTACTGTGAACCGAAAATAAAATAGAGACTTGGATATACGCAACACGGCTGCTGGGATTTTCTTTGAATTAGTGTGGACTACCTCACATTTCTAAAGCACGAAATGCCAGCAGAATGCTTGGATGTATAGGGAGAGGTATAAGCAGTAGAAAGAGTGAAGTGCTTATGCCGCTGTACAGAACACTGGTGAGACCTCACTTGGAGTATTGTGCGCAGTACTGGAGGCCATATCTCCAGAAGGATATAGATACTCTAGAGAGAGTTAAGAGAAGAGCTACTAAACTAGTACATGGATTGCAGGATAAAACTTACCAGGAAAGATTAAAGGACCTTAATATGTATAGCTTGGAAGAAAGAAGAGACAGAGGGGATATGATAGAAACTTTTAAATACATAAAGGGAATCAACTCGGTAAAGGAGGAGAGCATATTTAAAAGAAAAACTACCACAAGAGGACACAGTTTTAAATTAGAGGGGCAAAGGTTTAAAAGTAATATAAGGAAGTATTACTTTACTGAGAGAGTAGTGGATGCATGGAATAGCCTTCCTGCAGAAGTGGTAGCTGCAAATACAGTGAAGGGGTTTAAGCATGCATGGGATAGGCATAAGGCTATCCTTCATATAAGATAGGGCCAGGGACTATTCATAGGATTCAGATATATTGGGCAGACTAGATGGGCCAAATGGTTCTTATCTGCCGACACATTCTATGTTTCTATGTTTCTAAAGATGAATGAGGCATGGATCTCGGAGGAATTTAACACATGCGACGAGTCGACCACGTTTAATTGAATTTCCTCATGACAGCCCACAAATATCCGCCACCACCCAGAAAGAATAATGGTCCCTGTCTTAGGTAAATACAGCGGCATAAAAGGCCTTTTCTGTCCGTTGAATGACTAATGTTTTGGGCCTCAGAGGAATTCAACACCTGTGATGACCACGTGTTTCAACTATTATCATTAGGGTTTTTATCAAGAGGGAGGATTTCGTTAGCCATGTTTTTAATCCAATTTTATATTTTTAGTTCTTTTAAACATATGTATTTTACCTGTATTTGTAATGACCTTCAGTAAAATTGATATCCATTGACCGTCTAATAGATCTACAGCCACATACTTGCTTGTTCTTTTATGTATGCTGAATGCATAATTTTTGGGGCCTGTAGTCCACTGGCCTGCTGTAAAATTGATATCCAATAACCGTGTAATCTACCTCCAGCCACATACTTACTTGTTCTTTTTTGTACAGTGAATGAATAATTGTTGCAGCCTCGGAGGAATTCAACACCAGTGACGACCACATGTTAATTTCAACTATTATCATTAGGGGTTTTTTCAAGAGGGGGGATTTTGTTAGCCATGTTTTTAATCCAATTTTCCAATTAATCCAATTTTATATTTTTAGTTCTTTTAAACATATATATTTGACCTGTATTTGTACTGGCCTGCAGTAAAATTGATATCTATTGACCGTGTAATATAATTGACCTCCGGCCACATAATCACTTGATCTTTTCTGTCCGGCGGTGAATGCCTAATGTTTGGGGCCTGGGGCGTGGCCTAGCTGTAATGGAGTGAGGACGCTTCGGGCATCAGCTCCTCTAGCATCCGTCCTATATCCTGGCCATCCGTGTGGATTTTTGCTCTGAAGCACGGGAACTCATATAAACAAGTTAAACGGAGCTGCCTGGGGGCCATATTCCTGTCCTCTGAGGACTATTAACACTGCAAGGCCTACTACCTGCTTCCGACCCGCATGTCCTGCCGCCATCTTGGACTCCGGCAACACGGACTGTTAGCGCTTGTCTCCAGATCGGTGCCTACGGACCTCTGAATACTGGTGAGGGGGTAGGTGGGTTTCCCCGGCCCTTTCACTCTGGTGCCCCGGAGATTCGAATCCACAGCTTGTGGTGATCGCGGCTGCGCTGGTGAGCAGACTGCATCCGGCTCTACATCAGGACCTGCGTGCGCTGTAGAGGTGAGCAGCGGGTGCTGCGCCGCTTGTTCCTAGTCTGAAGGAGGGCCTGTGGTTCGGTGGGGCTGACCGGTGGCTCTTTTATTAGGATCTTTGGTCCCTACCTCGAATATTCCTTGATCTGCCTACACTTCTTCATCTGGCGACACCAGTATATGAGGGTTAGTCTGACAACATATCCTCTACAGGTACTGGGGAAGATTGTGGGGTCTCTGCATTTTATGGACTGTGCTATTTCTTACTGCTAAGGCCCTTGGGTTCGACAGGATCCCTTTTCCACTGCACTCTGCTCTCTGTGGGGAGATTGGTCTGTCTGACCTAAAGATCATTTGCTCCACCTGGGTCTGGGGGGTGACAGCCCTCTTCTGGCACCCTATTTTAGCCGTATATAAATGGGCTGCAAGACGGGAGTTTCTGGTGGCCCCCTTCCTCCTAAATTAATGGTGGATGTCATGAGTCAAACAGAAGACAAGGGGCTTGATAGCCTGCCCGACCAAGAGGCGATTGACTTGAGTAAAATAATGACAGCTATCACGCAGTGTCAGTCCACTCTCAGTTAAAATAGATCACCTACAGTCTGACCTCACCTGTCTTAGGCATGATATTGATAAAATCCGGGACAGAACCACTGAAGTGGAACGGAGATTGGGTGAAGTGGAGGATGTGGCCCACTCGGGGAACTATCACGTCAGAGCCCTACAGCAGCAGGTGAAGACTTTGCAAGCAAAAGTGGATGACGCTGAGAACCGTAATAGGCGAAATAACATACGTATTATGGGCCTACCGGAGAGGGCTGAGGGCCAGTCGCCGGAGATCTTTGCAGAGCAGCTCATCAAAAAATGTCTGGATCCCATTGAACTTTCCACCACATTTGTCGTGGAATAGAGCTATAGAGGGATTCAACATCTATGCTCGCAAGTGAGCACAATGTTTCAATGTTTATGGTCTCTATTTTCCGCAAAAAGTCCATGGTATCCCTTGTGTAGGACGGGAGAGCAGAAACAAAGCCCTTTAGCACTTGGTCAATGTAAATACCGCTGTTCTGAGTGATCGAGCCCACCCCAGACACTATAGGACGCCCCTTCAAAGGTGAAACGCCCTTATGGATTTTAGGTAATCCATAAAAGGTGGCTGTCTGGGGTGTGCTTGGTAACAGAAAGCGATATTCAGTATCATTAATAACCTTCTTAGACAATCCATCATTCAATATAGATGTAAGCTCCCTCATGAAGATGTCGGTGGGGTCTGATGGCAGTACCTGGTAGCATTGTTTGTCATTTAGCAGCCGTTCACACATCTGCTTATATTGTAGATGTTCCATAATTACGAGGTTGCCACCTTTATCAGCCGGCTTGATCACTAATGAGGTGTCCTTCTCCAGGCTCAGGAGGGCCTCGGTTTCAGGACCTTAGAGATTATGGAAATAAAATGTAGAGGAGGGTAATTTCTCTATATCTTCAGTAACCATTTGAAGGAAGATATCTATGTGGTCGTAGTTCATAGGGGGGGTAGTTTCTGTCCATCAGTATTGATGCAGGAGGGGAGGCATGTCTCAAAAGTCAGGGGACGACAAAAGCGTGTCCCGCAGTGTCCTAAATTAATACACAGTTATGCATCCATATCCAGCTTAGTAAATAGAGTCCACCTGTGTGTAATTTATTTTCAGCATAACTACAGCTGTTCTGTGAAGGCCTCAGAGGTTTGTTAGTGAACATTAGTGATCAAACAGAATCATGAAAACCAAGGAACACACCAGACAGGTCAGGGATAATGTTGTGGAGAAGTTTAAAGCAGGGTTAAGTTAGAAAAAAAAAATCTCAAGCTCTGAACATCTCATGGAGTATGGCACAACTACAGACCTACTAAGACATGGCCATACACCTAAACTAAAAGCCCAGGCAAGGAGAGCACTAATTAGAGAAACAGCTATTAGTCATGTACTCCACAAATCTGGCCTTTATGGAAGTGTGGCAAGAAAGCCCTTTTTTTCGATAGAAAATCATAAGGAGTCCCATTTGCAGTTTGCCACAAGCCATGTAGGTGACACAGCAAACGTAGAAGAAGTTACCCTGGTGTCAGGCAGCTAGGGAGACAGACGCAGTCTCACCAGAAGCATGTCACCACGCAAAGACGTGTCTTTCATTCTCCCAGGTGGTCTCTGGCCCTCCGGCGGGACATCCCTCACCCCTTGCTGGCCACGAGGGGAAGGGTGTTGCCCCGGAGGGTGGAGCTAGTAAAGGTTCGCACTTTACACATGCACCTCACTCTGTGAGATCCACTCCGGATCTTGGTACTGCTGGGAGACAGAACCCCTAGCGTCAGCTGTTGCCAGGGAAAATCTGTTGTCATGTCTCCCAATTTAGATATGTGGTGGGAGGTTCCTTCCTCTGCACACTATCAGCCCTCACCTGTGCTTCCCTGGTCTGAGGGTGGAAATTGGGTGTGACCTCAGCAGTGTCAGGTGATCAGTGGAGGGATATTTAAACCTGGTCTTTTCCCTCACTCACTGCTGATTATTCAGTTGCTTCCCTGGTTGTGGATCTGAAGCTATCTGGTGAGTGGTTTCTCTGGTTATTGACTCTGGCTTTGGTTGTCTTCTGGTTCTTGTGCCCTGGCTTATGTTTACTGACCATTCTTGTGTTTCCCTATTGACCATTGCATAGTGACATGGTGTTTACTTTAGGGTTTTGCCCAACTGCGGCCGATGTGCCCAGCCACCAGCCGCCCTGCTACTGACACCTGGGAAGGGCTCTGCCAAAGTCCCCCTTCCTACTGGAGGAAGGTGAAGAGTACACCGGGCCTGAAGGGTATTCAGAGTGTGACGGCTTGCGCAAAGTGTGTCTGGTACACCGTCAGTTTGGCTTTATCATAACATTAGCATTACAGCTGGTCAGATGAGACCAAAGTTAAACTTTTTGTCCGAAACGCAAAACGCTATGTGTTGCGGAAAACAAACACTGCACATCAGACTGAACACAATGTGGTGATTGCAGCATCATACTGTGAGGGTGATTTTCTTCAGCAGGGACAGGGAAGCTGGTCAGAGTTGATAGGAAGATGGATGGCAATAAATACAGGGCAATACTAGAGGAATACCTGGTAGAGGTTGCAAAAGACTTGAGACTGGGGCGGAGGTTCACGTTCCAACAGGACAACTTCCCTAAACATACAGCCAGTGCTACAATGGAATGGTTTAGACCAGGAATGCTCAACCTGCGGCCCTCCAGCTGTTGTAAAACTACAACTCCCATCATGCCCTGCTGTACGCTGTCTGGGCATTCTGGGAGTTGTAGTTTTGCAACAGCTGGAGGGCTGCAGGTTGGGCATCCCTGGTTTAGATCAACGCATATTCATGTGTTAGAATGGCTCAGTCAAAGTCCAGACCTAAATCCCATTGAGAGTCTGTGGAAAGACTTTAAAAATGCTGTTCAGAGACGCTCTCCACGCTAAATACAAATACTCACCACGCTTTCCAGATTATTATTTATTAAAAATTTAGAAAACCATGTATCATTTTCTTTTCACTTCACATATACTTGCTACTTTGTGTTGGTCTATCACATAAAATCCTAATAAAATATATTTAAGTTTGTGGGTGTAACTTGACAAAATATGGAAAAATTAAAGGGGTATGAATACTATTTCAACTTCCATTTTTTTCCATTATTCCTGTTGCTGTCTCCAACCAAACCCATGATGCACTTCTCCTTTCTCTTTAGCACCACCCCTAATAATGCCCAGCTAGTTATGGCTCCTCCCACCCAGTTAGTTAGATAGACAGCTCCCTATCACTGGCCCTGTTGCTGCATTGACACACCCATGGACATACCATCACAGAACATGGTCATGTGCCCACAGCCCAGAACGGAAGATAGGAACAATAAAGGTTTAGAAAACTACAACTACCTTCATGAAGGATTATTTGCATTATTCCAGTTGATGCCTAGGCATCAACTAAAATATTTAGATTTGCTTAAAAATTATTTTAATCATTTAAACCACAAGCATTTACGTTAAAATGTCTCAGAATTAAGGGAAACCATCATTCAGCCATACACAGCAGTCAATCTAAAGAGACAGAGCTGCAATGAGAAGGATGGACTTTCAGACTTTGTGAAGGAGGACAGTCTACCTCAGACTTTGCAGTTGATTTCAGACTATCACAGAATTTATGATGGTTTTCAGACTACTGACTTTGTGGTGTATTTCAGACTACAGTTCCACAGTCTCTGTGGTGGATTTCAAATTACTTCAGAGTGGTGGATTTCAGATTACCACAGTCTCGGTGGTGTATTTCAGACTACCTCCTCTTTGTGATGCAGTTTAGATTACCATAGACCCCATGGTGGATTTCAAACTACCGAAGAGGCTATTGTGGATTTCAGACTACCTCCGGCTCTGTTGTGGATTTTCATAGAAACATAGAATGTGTCGGCAGATAAGAACCATTTGGCCCATCTAGTCTGCCCAATATACTGGATACTATGGATAGCCCCTGGCCCTATCTTATATGAAGGATGGCCTTATGCCTATCCCATGCATGCTTAAACTCCTCCACTGTATTTGCAGCTACCACTTCTGCAGGAAGGCTATTCCATGCATCCACTACTCTCTAAAGTAATACTTCCTGATATTACTTTTAAACCTTTGCCCCTCTAATTTAAAACTATGTCCTCTTGTAGCAGTTTTTCTTCTTTTAAATATTCTCTCTTCTTTTACCTTGTTGATTCCCTTTATGTATTTAAAAGTTTCTATCATATCCCCTCTGTCTCGTCTTTCTTCCAAGCTATACATGTTAAGGTCCTTTAATCTTTCCTGGTAAGTTTTATCCTGACTCTGTTGTGGATTTCATACTACCTCAGACTTTGTGGTTGACCTCAGATGATGAGGTGGATTCCAAACTATCTCAGACTGTGTATATCTTGTAGCTAAGCTATGGGCACAATTATGCCATAATGGAGCTGAGCTAAAAAAATTGCTAATCAGCAACCACTAGACAACTCTCCTGCTACTGTATATACCACCCTACAGCAGTATACAATATACTTTTAGCCCAACTATATCTCTGGATTATGGCCTATATCTATATACATTCTATCAATACAGAATGAACATAAGAACATTTAGCTAGCTGACACTGGCAGACAACAGGACTTTTAGAATTAAGAGCAGACATTTTATTTGAACAAATCTGAATGACTGTGTGAAAAACACAGAGGAATTAATTATAACCAGTTCATAAATTCTGGGAGTTAATTCATGCTGCCAGCCCAATTTGTTACTGACAACAATGAAAAGATGTAAGGTAATTGTTACACTAAAGTAATACAATTACTTCCATGATTGCTTGGAGTATACAGCACATCACGGATTCAGAATTTAGGATCAGTGTTTTGAAAATAGTTTTGAAAGGTTAATATTAGCAATCAGCAATTCTGAACAAATATATACTGGCATGTCTACCATATAATATCAAATCTTAATTGCAGTCCTTTGCTGCTCCAACTGGTTGGATCTCAAGAGCTACTGTTCTACAAATTAGTTGAAAAAGTTAATACTGGCTATGATAGAAAGAGTGGACAAGTAAGCATCAGAACTAGACCATAGTGCAATAGAAAAAGGTGGTATGGTCTGCTGAATCATGTTTATGGGTGTGTTGCTTATCTGGAGAATAGATGGCACCAGTTTGCACCTTGGGAAAAAGACGAGCTGGCAGAGACAGTGTGAGGACATAAGCATTGTCCTGCTGGGAAACATTGTGACCTGGCATTTATGTCAATATAATTTTGAAATGTACCACTTACCTAAACATTGTAGCAGACTAAGTACACTCCTTTATGGCAACAGTATTCCCTAATGGTAGTAGCTTCTTTCAGCATGATAATGCTCCACACTGCAAAAATTGTGATCAAGCATCTGTGCTTGGACCACAGGACACCCTAGAAGGTCTTGTGAATAGTGATGGACGAACACCGGCCAGGACGGTTCGCGTTCAAATGTTTGCGAACCGCGCGTTTACGGTAGGCTCCATTGACTTTAATGGCAGGCGAACCTGAAAAACCTTCAGGTCATATTTGCAGCCACCAAAAGCTTACTAGAAGTGCACAAATAGTCCCACAACATGGACAGTGACAGTGACATACCAGAGGGGGATCATTGGCAAAAATTCCCGCAAAAAATATGTATTTTAATCAGGGGCCATTTTTATGCATCTTAAAGGGAAACTCTCAAAAATGTGCCCTGCTGGAGCTTAGAATAAATTTATTTTAGGACACGGCCCCAAAAATTAGGCATTCACCTAACAGAAAAGGCCTTTTATGCCGCTGTATATACATAAGACAAGGAAAATTCTTTGTTCTGGCTGGTGGCTGATATTTGTGGGCTGGCATGAGGAAATTCAATTACACGTGGTCGTCACAGGTGTTGAATTCCTCCGAGATCCATTCCTCATTTATTTTTCGAAATGTGAGATAGTCCATACTGTCGTGAGCTAGGTGAGTGTGCTGAACATCCTTTCAAGCAGGACACTCGACGAGGGGCAAGCCAAAAGTTCCATGGCAAATTCTGCCAGCTCTGGCCACAGGTCAAGCCTGAACACCCAGTAGTGCAGGGGTTCTTCGCTTCTTAGAGCGTCCACATTGGCCGTTAACCCGAAGTCAGACACCTGTCGGTCTAGGCGTTCCCTGAGGCTGAATCCGGAGGGCGGCTGTCGATGGGTTGGTTGCAAGAATGATCTCATATCCGAAGTGACTAACACACCGCCCTCTTCTTGCAGGCGCGGTAGGATTGGTACCCGCAGCTGTTTTGCTGTGGGTGGAAATTCCTCTGCCAGCGCCCGCAACAGCAGAATGCAGCATCTCTCACAGCAAGGCCTGGAAATGCTGAATTCTGCCAGCCCTCTGTGATGCTGGTAACATGTCCGCCATTTTGTGTTTGTACCGGGGGTCTAAGTACGTTGCCACCCAGTACTGGTCCTTGCCCTTTATGCTTTTTATACAGGGTCCCTCTTCAAACACTGGAGCATGAAGGCCTCCATTTGCATTAAATTGGAAGCGGTGGAGCGCCCTGGCTCCTGCTCATCGCCCAGGAGAATGTCGTCCTCGGTCTCCTCCCCCCAGCCACGAACAACACCAGGGATCCCATAAAAGTTAAAATTTCCCCTCAAAGCCTGCTCTTCTTGTTCCTCCTCCTCCTCCCCCTCCCCTAGCCACCATCCTCCTCTGACTCCTCTTCAGACTCCTGCTGACTTGTCTCAGGTGGAGTAGCCCCTGCTGCGACTTCCTCATCTTCCATCTCCTGCTCCTCGACGGCTTGATCAATGACACAATGCAATGCACGCTCCAGAAAGAAGGCGTAAGGTACGAGATCACCAGTTTGGTGATCTCATCAAATGGCCACAGAAGTCTGCATGCGTCGCGCATGAGCATCCACTGGCGCGGTGAAAAGAAGCCAAGCTCCCCAGAACCTGTCCTGCTGCAGAGTTCGTACAGGTAGTCATTAACGACACGTTGCTGCTGGAGTAGCCTATCGAGCATATACAAGGTGGAGTTCCAGTGCGTCGGACTGTCACAAATCAGACGTCTGACGGGCAAGTGGTGTCGCTGCTGAATGTCAGCAAGGCGAGCCATGGCCGTGTAAGATCTTCTAAAATGGCCAGAGATTTTCCCGGCCCGCCGCAAGATGTCCTGGACCCCGGGGTAAATGGCAATGAATCGCTGCACGACTAAGTTCAGGATGAGTGCCATGCATGGCACGTGTGTCATTTTGCCGTTTCAGCACGCTTAGCAGATTGTCTCCATTGTCACACACCACTTTACCAACTGTCAAATTGAGCGGGGTTAGCCACTTATCGGCCTGTGACCGCAGAGCTGAAAGCAGTGCAGGATCGGTGTGGCTCTTGGCTTCCAGGCACAACAACCGCAGCCCAGCATGGCAACATCTCACCTGGGATGTCGAATAGGTTCTGGGTAGCTGTGGGGGGTGCAGCGGAAGAGGCGGTAACAGTGGAAAAGTAGGAGTCAGCCGAGGAGGAGACTGAGGATGGAGTAGGAGGAGGAGAAGAAGAGGCAGGCCTGCATGCAATCCTTGGCGGTAACACCAAATCCACACGGGAGCCACAGGTTACATGCTTGACAGTCGTCAGAAGGTTCACCCAGTGGGCAGTAAAATTTATGTACCTTCCCTGCCCGTTTTTGCTACACCACGTGTCTGTGGTCAGATGTATCTTGGCACAGACACTGTGTGCCAGAGATATATTCACTTGCCGCTGAACGTGGCTATATAGATCTGGAATGCCCTTCTGGGTACTGTCGTCAGACCGCTGGGTGGCGGTCTTTTTGTACCTCCTCTTCCTCATCCGATCTCAAGAATGGGTGCACATCGGTAACGTTTGGGAATAAATGGGAAAATAATTCCTCTGACCCGAGTTGAGGGCTATGGTGCTGATGGTGGTGTATTTGGGGGTGCACACAGCAGAGAGTGAGGAGGGTGCAGATACAGAGGATGAGGAGGGTGCAGAAGCGGAAGGCTGAGTGAGCCACTCAACCAACTCTGTGCGCCCTCTGAAAATGCAGGCGCCTTCTCCAACTTCCCACTTAGGCTCCGGCCTGGTGCACCTGCCCAACCCCTACCACCCCTGCGGAACAACCTGCCTCTTCCTCTGCCTGTCATTTTCAAAATGACCCTGTGCTTAAGTCCCTAGAGAAGAGCAGTATTTGTGGAAGCAGGTATATCGCAGGCCTCAATCAATATTTGTAGTAGCTTTATATAATGATATAAAATTGTTACATAAAATTTACAATAAAATGTTCACATAAAATGTTCACATAAAATTTTGACATAAGAAGCACTGGGGACAATATATAGATCTGGTTATGTGTCTTCCTTATATTGACTAACTAAATGGATAATAGGCTCTAGGTCAATTCCTATAAGTGCATATAGTGCCAAGATATACAAATAATAAATAATAACAATAAGGTCCTGTGTGGAAAAATCCAGTGTAGAATATCAAAAAATAGATATCCTGCAGAAGAGTGAAAAAAACCTGTGGAAAATAAAAAATATCCTGTGGAGGATATGTGTGACAAAAAATAAATATAGATATAATAATCTTTGGTGATTAGTGATTCAGTGAGATCTTATAAAGACCTAGTGGCAATTCCTCAGATGAGGTAATAATATTGTGTCCATTCAGTGACAATTCCTCTATGCGCCAGAAGATAAGGGTTTAGGTAAGAAGTGGTCGGGTTTTGAAACTGGGGCGTCCCCCTAGTTCTTCAAACCCTCTTACCTTGCCCTTAGTTGTGACTATCCTCTTTGGGGGTGCCACTCTCATAGGCGCTGGGTCTCTTAGTTCTCCCGGGTTGACACAGGATCCAACAATGCAGGAGTTACCTCTCGCCGGTCTCGGCGTTCCACGAGGTTGCTTCCTTGCGTGTCACCAGTCAGGAAGTGATTTCCAGAGTTCGCGTAGTTCCGCGTAGTCTCGCGATGGCTTGATCCAGCTAAGTTTGCACTGGATGTTGTTACAAGCTGTGTGGTAATCTTCCGACGGTTATTGCAATCGGATTCGGGTGGGTAATTTTTACTCGCAGGAACCAGCCAGACGCGTTTCGAGGGTCCTCCCTCTTCCTCAGTGGCTATAGTGCGAGTATTAAAACTAATCAGTCAAAAATAAAAATAAAGAGAATAAATCATCTATTCAAGGATGGCTGAATTTGAGTGGCTTCTATAGATGTGGGAGTTGTGGAATCTGCAAACTCACATCATTTCCTAAGAAGACCACTGAAATCCAATCACGGGTAAACTCCTTTACGTGGAAAATTAAAGAATTTTTGACCTGCAGCTCAAAGAATATCTTGTATATGATAGAATGCCAGTGTAAGAAACAATACATTGGGAGAACTAAACGCACATTAAAAAAAAGGCTGGCAGAACATGTGACTAATATAAAAAACGGTTATGAAAAGCACTCTCTGTCACTACACTACAAACAATGTCACAACAAAGACCCAAAGGGTATGGTCTTCATGGCCTTTGAAAAGGTGGATATACACTGGCGAGGCGGAGACCATATCGCTAGGATGTCGAGACAGGAATCTAGGCGAATTTTCGATTTCCAAACTCTCCTTCCACGGGGATTAAACTCAGATTTCGAGATATTTGGTTTCTTATAGACATAGGGGAGGGGTGCCTTCCTCTGATGGGACATCCTGAGGCTGGCTATAATTTAGCACCAGGATCTCCCCTCGGAGGCGGGCCCCCCTCCCCCTATACTTCAAATGAAAAATGAAAAATTAATTTGGAACATATATGTCTATGAGATCATTAATAGAGAACATACCGTCAACATTTGTCATTTAATAATGAATATTCAATATATAATATTTAATGATGTTTCTGATAGGGAGGATGCCTTACATTGGATGGGGAATCATGGAGATGGATGTGGGAGTTGATTCCCATATAAAACGCACTGAAAACGCATATGCGGTTTTTCGGATATGCGATGCGTTTTCGATGCGTTTTTTGCGATTTTTGCGATTTTTGCGATTTTTGGGTTTCTATGGATTTCTTCAGGTTTTTCAGATATCATGGTACCTACACTACGGTTCCCATGTATTGGCAAATACCTATGGAGAAAAACCCAACCAACTATGGCATATCCCCAATCCACAAAGTAAGGACTAATGAAAGGAATAAAATCCAAGGGATTGGGATCTCTAAGTTATAGCTTATATATTTTATTTATTTATATTTTTATATATTCTTTTAAGTTGTATTTTAGAAATAAAGATTATTAAAATCACAAAGGCAAGTAGTCTATGTATACACACTTAGGTAGTACTATACACTGAGGATATAATACACAGTCTAATGAGAACAGGTGAAATCCATGTCGGAAGGAAGAAGGGTAATACTCGCACTATAGCCACTGAGGAAGAGGGAGGACCCTCGAAACGCGTCTGGCTGGTTCCTGCGAGTAAAAATTACCCACCCGAATCCGATTGCAATAACCGTCGGAAGATTAGCACACAGCTTGTAACAACATCCAGTGCAAACTTAGCTGGATCAAGCCATCGCGAGACTACGCGGAACTACGCGAACTCTGGAAATCACTTCCTGACTGGTGACACGCAAGGAAGCAACCTCGTGGAACGCCGAGACCGGCGAGAGGTAACTCCTGCATTGTTGGATCCTGTGTCAACCCGGGAGAACTAAGAGACCCAGCGCCTATGAGAGTGGCACCCCCAAAGAGGATAGTCACAACTAAGGGCAAGGTAAGAGGGTTTGAAGAACTAGGGGGACGCCCCAGTTTCAAAACCCGACCACTTCTTACCTAAACCCTTATCTTCTGGCGCATAGAGGAATTGTCACTGAATGGACACAATATTATTACCTCATCTGAGGAATTGCCACTAGGTCTTTATAAGATCTCACTGAATCACTAATCACCAAAGATTATTATATCTATATTTATTTTTTGTCACACATATCCTCCACAGGATATTTTTTATTTTCCACAGGTTTTTTTCACTCTTCTGCAGGATATCTATTTTTTGATATTCTACACTGGATTTTTCCACACAGGACCTTATTGTTATTATTTATTATTTGTATATCTTGGCACTATATGCACTTATAGGAATTGACCTAGAGCCTATTATCCATTTAGTTAGTCAATATAAGGAAGACACATAACCAGATCTATATATTGTCCCCAGTGCATCTTATGTCAAAATTTTATGTGAACATTTTATTGTAAATTTTATGTAACAATTTTATATCATTATATAAAGCTACTACTTATAGACCTGCCAGCTGGTGAGTGCCTGTTTTTATTTACAATTTATATATTTCTCCATGCGGGATGAATAGGTGAATCATCCAAAAAGCAGAGCACCTTAACCACAGTAACAGATACGGGTGAGCCACGATATATATATATATATATACTCTCAATCAATATTTGGTGAAAGCAGGTATATCAAACCCCTTAATCAGTATTTTGTGGAAGCAGGTATATCGCAGGCCTCAATCAATATTTGATGGAAACAGGTATATCGAACCCCTTAATCAGTATTTTGTGGAAGCAGGTATATCGCAGACCTCAATTAATGTTTGGTGGAAACAGGTATATCGAACCCCTTAATCAGTATTTTGTGGAAGAAGTTATATCGCAGGCCTTAATCAATATTTTGTGGAAGCAGGTATATCAAACACCATAATAAGTATTTTGTGGAAGCAGGTATATCGCAACCCTCAATCATTATTTTTTGGAAGCAGGTATATCAAACCCTTTAATCAGTATTTTGTGGAAGCAGGTATATCACACCCCTCAATAAAAAAAAAAATTGCCACAACAGTTATATCACACCACCCTGTTTATTTGGGACAACAGGTATATCGCAGCCCTCAATCAGTATTTTGTGGAAGATGGTATATCGTACCCTTCAATAATTTGTTGGGGGGGCAACAGGTATATCACATCCGTTGCAATTAGTTGTTCCAATAGCGTTTGTCCTTCCATATAGCTGCGGTATCGCAGCAGAACCGCACACAACTGCTGCACAATACAAATGCACTGTAATATACTTTCTATGTTAGAAAGTATATTATAAGTATATCACACCCCTCAGTATATCACACCTATTGATGGCACACCTATACCAGTCCTCAAAGGACTTTTGTGGCCCTATTAGCTAGCGTTTGGTGTCCCTAACCGCCTGTCCCTGCTCCACAAAGCAACCTCTCCCTACACTGGCAAAACACAGAATGTAAAATGGCTGCCAGATCGGGTTCTTTTATAGGGTGGGGGTGTGTCCATGTGCTGAAACATCTCAATTGGCTGTCCTGTCCCACCTGATGGATGTGTCATGGGTCAAAGTTTGGCGCAATGCAAAAGAATATGGCGCCGGCGGACATTGCCATAAGTTTGCATTTTCGGCAAATCGCGAACGCTCAAAGTTCACCCTAAAACAACCGCTAAGTGAACCGCAAGGCCATCTCTACTTGTGAAATTGATACATTGGCAGGTCAGAGAAATTTTGGCAATCGACCTACATAATAGTAGATGGTTATAAAGAAGAGTGGACCTGTCACCACAAAATGCAGTGCAGTCTGCATTCAGCACATTAGAGAGCAGGAGAAGCTGAGCAAATTGATAAATATTTTATGTGGTAAAAAATTCAAGCTAGTAATTTATACATTAAAATCTTACCCGAATATTTCGCTTGTTCATCAGATAATCTGGCCCCTGGTATAGCCCATACGGCTCAGGTAGGTGAGTGTTAGGACCCGAACTACTTGAGAAACCTTGGCGCGGTGCTCGGGCTCAGACATGTCCTCATGTAGGACATGTTGGCTAATCTCTCAATTTTAACAACAGTTTGAGGGCTTAGTAAGATTGCAGAGTGCACCTGTCCTTGTTATTAGATTGTTATACTGTTTATCACATCCACACAATTGCTATCTTGTGTAGGATGTCTCTTGTGGTACTTGTGGTCCGCTGCAGGCATCCTCCACTGTATGCATTTTTGCTGGGGATCGCCATTAGCAACGGGCCACCAGTGCAGGATTTTCTCCCCTGTATATATGTGCATAACTGCATATGGGTTTGAGCATTTCCCGCCTGTTGAACACCACGCTATTTCTGTTTTTCCCTGTCTATCACTCTCTCTCTTCGGAACCTGTTCCAATCTAATTAAGTTAAGCACAGCTTCCTGCCACTGACCTACTGTAGGAGGATCCTTGTTTATCCATTTCCAAAGTATCAGGAATCTAGCCTGAAACAGTACTTTATTCAACACCGACTGTAGCTCACTATTTAACGTAAGGTGTGCAGTAGCCCCTAATATACAGACTTGGATACCCAATAATAATGATGTAATCTCTACGATCTCTTTCCAATACCTTATCAATTTTGGGCATCTCCAAAAACAGTGTATAAGATCTGCCATCTCACCCCTACATCTTGGACACTCATCCGAAGTTCTAACACCCTTTCTGAAACCCTAGTATAACTTCTAAGGGCGTCGTTCCATTTTTCTTCCATAAAAGATAGGAGCTCTTTTTCCCAGTTTCCTCTAGCTGATATTATAATCCCTTCTTTTCTTACCTCCATCAAAATTCCATATCTTTTTTTTGTAGCACCTTTTTTTTCCCCTTCATTGGTAAATTTATGTATTCTATTTGATTGTTCTTTTCTATATTTATTTGGGTTGGCTGGTATCCTAATAGCGTTTTTTAGCTGGAGATATTTAAAGCTATCCTTTTGATGGATCCCAAACTCCGCTGCCAAGGTGGAAAGGTCCTTCAGTTTATCTTCCTCAAATATTTGCGCTAAATATTTCAGTCCCTTCTTTTCCCAATCTATATAAGATTTAATCCTTTGCACTTCCTTTAAATTTATATTTTTCCAAATAGGTGTGTAATCGAAATAGCCCTTAATATCCATAATTTTTTTGAGTTCCACCCATATATTTCCCGTTAAATTCATTATCTTATTTCCTGTGCTATTTTTCCCTAGTGTTCCTGACTCCAAGACCTCTAAATAATTTATGTCCCCTATCCATCCCATTTTTACTAACTCATCCCTCCCCACCGTTCCTTTTAACGTTCCATTTATCTGTGTATATTGTGTTATTAAATAATAAAAAAAACAATTTGGAACTGCTAAACCACCATCTCTTACTGGGAGTTGAAGAGCCTCTCTCTCTAGCCTGGAGGTATCACCTTTACATATAAAATCCCCCATTAAACTATCTAACAACCTGAAGAGTTTTTTCGGGAGCCACATTGGGGAGTTTTGTAAAACATAATTTTTATTAAATTCACTCGACCCAGCATTCATAATGGTAGTTTTTTCCAGATGTGTATTTTGGTTCTAAGTTCTTTTATTAAAGGGAGTACATTTAATTTTTCGTAATCTTGTATGTTTCTAGAGATCTGTATACCTAAATATTTAAAACTCTCATGTTGTTCAAGCACGTGTACCCTTGCAAAATTTTGTGATAGCCCCTTACCTAATAACATCATATGGGACTTCTCCCAATTTATATTTACCCCTGAAAAGAAACCAAACGTATCTATTATATCTATGACTCTATTAAACTCATCTCCCGTATTGTGCAAAAATAATAAAATATCATCGGCATACATTATTAATTTTTCCTTTCCATCCCTATATTGAAAACTATTGTACTCACCATTATTTCTTATCAAACATGCCAAGGGTTCTATTGCAATAGCGAATAATATTGGGGAGAGAGGGCATCCCTGCCTAGTGCCCCTATGAAGGGCAAAAGGCAGGGACAAGCTCCCATCCACCATCACCCTGGACCTAGGATTGGAATATATGAGTTGAATCCATCGTATAAATCCCTCCCCTATACCAAACTTTTTCAAAACTGCCCATAAATACTCCCACTCGATAAAATCAAAAGCCTTTTGTGCATCCAATGAAAGTATAGCTTTTTCACCGGCTTCTATTTTATTAGCTTCAATATTAAGGTACAGCCTTCTAATATTTGAGTATATTGTCCTTCCTGGTATAAAACCTGTCTGATCTTCTTGGATTATACCTTTAATCACCTTGGAGAGCCTACCTGCCAAAACCTTTGCTAGAATCTTCACGTCCGTATTCAACAAAGATATTGGTCTGTATGACCCGGGATCTAATTGCTCTTTACTCTTTTTTGGGATCAGTGTTATTATTGCTTCTTTCATTGTCTCTGGTAACTCACCGTTTTTTTGTGCCTGTTTTCCATCTACAGGCTACATTTAGGTGCTCCTGTGAAGCCTGGGCCATACCAGCCACTC
Organism: Bufo bufo; assembly: GCF_905171765.1. NCBI lineage: Eukaryota > Metazoa > Chordata > Amphibia > Anura > Bufonidae > Bufo > Bufo bufo. The sequence continues at coordinate 648,874,984 of NC_053390.1, read as the reverse complement.
TTGAGTGGGACTTGCAGACTCCTCCCTCCTCCCATTGCTGGCATGGTAGATGCTGAAGTTAACTGGTGAGTGGTCTGTGAGTCGGTCCTCACACTCCTGTAATTCGCCCACTGGACCCTGATATTGTCCATACGGCTCAGGTAGGTGAGTGTTAGGACCCAAGCTACTTGAGAAACCTTGGCACAGTGCTCGGGCGCAGACATGTCCTCATGTAGGACATGTTGGCTAATCTCTCAATTTTAACACCAGTTTGAGGACTTAGTAAGATTGCAGAGTGCACCTGTCCTTGTTATTAGAATGTCTCAAATTAAGCTGTAGTCCTTGCTATCTGATATATACTGTATTCTGGCAACTGAAATTAACTAGAAACACTAAATTGTAAACAAGAACTAAGGGCTCCAGTTTAGGCCACATTCAGATGGCCGTAACAAGGCTTTTTACAGTAGCCATATATAGTGCTAAGCATGGAATTAGGCCTCATCAGGTCATAGCAGGGAAGTGTTTCCCCAAATTTTTGTTTTGTTGACACTAGGATCCGATCCCATTGCTGGTACATCTATGCAGAGAATTGGCTACCAGGGCCATTACAAAGACTATTCGATGTAGGTGCCAGGTAATAATTGCTAATCAAGCAATTTGGATATTAATGCATTAACAAGTCAGTCTAAAAGCAGTGAGATGAGAAATTACAGTATAAAGTAACTACAATTTCTGAAAATTATAGGGTTCCAGGGTTAAGATGTGATAATTGTTATATTAGACAAATAAACTCATATTTTCATCCTGATCAGTGTCCATACTGTAACCGGTTAATACTGCAACTTGGGATATGGACATAGGGAAAATGTTTTAATCCCTTAAAGGGAACCTGTCACTGGGATTTTGGGTATAGAGCTGAGGACATGGGTTGCTAGATGGCCGCTAGCACATCCACAATACCCAGTCCCCATACCTCTGTGTGCTTTTATTGTGAAAAAAAACGATTTGATACATATGCAAATTAACCTGACATGAGTCCTGTCCCTGACTTATCTCATGTGCTAGAGGCCATCTAGCAACCCATGTCCTCAGCTCTATACCCAAAATCGAGGTGACAGGTTCCCTTTAAGAAGGTATTCCAGTGTTAATGATTAAATATATTTAGTAGAGTTGAGCGAACCCGAACTGTAAAGCGGACCCGAACCCGAACATTTCCGTAAAAGTTCAGGTTCGGTGTTCGGCGCTTTCTTGGCGCTTTTTGAAAGGCTGCACAGCAGCCAATCAACAAGCGTCATACTACTTGCCCCAAAAGGCCATCACAGCCATGCCTACTATTGGCATGGCTGTGATTGGCCAACTGCAGCATGTGACCCAGCCTCTATATAAGCTGGAGTCACGTAGCGCCGCCCGTCACTCTGCTCGGATTAGTGTAGGGAGAGGCTGCAGCTGCTGTCAGGGAGAGATCAGGGAGAAATATTATCAAGAACTGCCTTTTTACTCAGCGATCTACATCAAATGTGTTTTGTGGGTGCAGTGCACAATTTTTTTAAGCCTGCACTGAGCCAACTTCTGCTGAAAACGAACTTTTTTTTACTTCAGTTTGTCAATATCAATACATAATCGGCAGCCATTTTATGTAACAATAGTGCACCAGCACTATCTATCTGCATGTCTGCTAGTCCAGAAATACAGCGTTTTGCTTGTTGTGCTTAAAAAAAACTTTTTTTCATATATTGCACATCTGTGATTACACTTGCATAGGTGACTGTCACATTTAGGCCACAAATAAGGCTTTTAGGATACTGTGGTGAAAAATCCCTCTGATATTGCACATCTGGGATTACAAGTGCATAAGGGACTGTCACATTTAGGCCACAAATACGGCTATTAGGTTACTGTTGTTAAAAAAAAACTTTTTAATATACTGCGCATCTAGGATTACACGTGCATAGGTGACTGTCACATTTAGGCCACAAATACGGCTATTAGGTTACTGTTGTTAAAATAAACCTTTTTTTCATATACTGCATATCTGTGATTACACGTGCATAGGTGACTGTCACATTTAGGCCACAAATAAGGCTTTTAGGATACTGTGGTGAAAAAACCCTCTGATATAGTGCACATCTGTGATTACACGTGCATAAGTGACTGTCACATTTAGGCCACAAACACCGCTGTCATATAGAGTTTAAAAAAAAAAAATTTGTGCAATCCCCTACATCAGGGTTTATATTGGCGGTTAATTTTTTTTAACATCCTTAACCACTTTTTACTTTGCTTTGTGAACGCTAACTATGAGGCAAACATCTAATAAGGGACGCGGTCATGGTCGTGGTGATGGTGTTGGTGGAGCCTCTGGTGCAGGGAGAGGACGTGCCATTCTGCCACAGCTACACGTCCTACTGAACCTACTACCTCAGGTCCCAGTAGCCGCCAGAATCTACAGCGATATTTGGTCAGGCCTACTGCCGTTCTAAGGATGGTAAGGCCTGAGCAAGTACAGGCGCTAGTCAATTGGGTGGCCGACAGTGGATCCAGCACGTTCACATTATCTCCCACCCAGTCTTCTGCAGAAAGCGCACAGGTGGCGCCTGAAGCCCATGCCCATCAGTCTGTAACATCACCCCCGTGCATATCAGGGAACCTGTCTGAGCCTCAAGTCATGCAGCAGTCTCTTATGCTGTTTGAAGACTCTGCTGGCAGGGTTTCCCAAGGGCATCCACCTAGCCCTTCCCCAGGGTTGGAAGACATAGAATGCACTGATGCACAACCACTTATGTTTCCTGATGAGGACATGAGAATACCACCTCAGCACGTCTCTGATGATGACGAAACACAGGTGCCAACTGCTGCGTCTTTCTGCAGTGTGCAGACCGAAAAGGAGGTCAGGGAGGAAGACTGGGTGGAAGATGATGCAGGGGACAATGAGGTCCTAGACCCCACATGGAATGAAGGTCGTGCCACTGACTTTCAGAGTTCGGAGGAAGAGGCAGTGGTGAGACAGAACCAACAGCGTAGCAAAAGCGGGAGCAGGGTGCAAAAGCAGAGCAGCCGTCGCCAAAACAGTTCGCCTGCTACTGGCCACCGTCAACAGGGACCGAGCACACCAAAGGCAGCTTCAAGGAGTTCCCTGGCATGGCACTTCTTCACACAATGTGCTGACGACAAGACCCGAGTGGTTTGCACGCTGTGCCATCAGAGCCTGAAGCGAGGCATTAACGTTCTGAACCTTAGCACAACCTGCATGACCAGGCATCTACATGCGAGACACGGGCTGCAGTCGAGTAAGCACCTTCAAAACCAAGAAAAGGCTCAGGCCCCTCCTGCTCCCTCTTCTGCTGCTGCCTCGGCCTCTTCCTCCGCCTCTGGAGGAACGTTGGCACCTGCTGCCCAGCAAACAGAGGATGTGCCACCAACAACACCACCTCCATCACCAAGCATCTCCACCATGTCACACGGAAGCGTTCAGCTGTCCATCTCACAAACCTTTGAGAGAAAGCATAAATTCCCACCTAGCCACCCTCGATCCCTGGCCCTGAATGCCATAATTTCTAAACTACTGGCCTTTGAAATGCTGTCATTCAGGCTGGTGGAGACTGACAGCTTCCAACAGCTCATGTCGCTTGCTGTCCCACAGTACGTCGTTCCCAGCCGTCACTACTTCTCCAGGAGAGCCGTGCCCTCCCTGCACAACCAAGTATCGGATAAAATCAAGTGTGCACTGCGCAACGCCATCTGTGGCAAGGTCCACCTAACCACAGATACGTGGACCAGTAAGCATGGCCAGGGACGCTATATCTCCCTAACTGTACACTGGGTAAATGTAGTGGCGGCTGGGCCCCAGGCGGAGAGCTGTTTGGCGCACGTCCTTCCGCCGCCACGGATCGCAGGGCATCATTCTTTGCCTCCTGTTGCCTCCTCTTCCTACTCGGCTTCCTCCTCCTCTTCAATCACCTCCTCATCCGGTCAACGACAGACCTTCACCACCAACTTCAGCACAGCCAGGGGTAAACGTCAGCAGGCCGTTATGAAACTGATGTGTTTGGGGGACAGGCCCCACACCGCTCAGGAGTTGTGGCGGGGTGTAGAACAACAGACCGACAAGTGGTTGCTGCCAGTGAGCCTCAAGCCCGACCTGGTGGTGTGCGATAATGGGCGAAATCTCGTTGCAGCTCTGGGACTAGCCGGTTTGACGCACATCCCTTACCTGGCGCATGTGCTGAATTTGGTGGTGCAGAAATTCATTCACAACTACCCCGACATGTCAGAGCTGCTGCGTAAAGTGCGGGCTGTCTGTGGGCGCTTCCGGCATTCTCATCCTGCCGCCGCCCGGCTGTCTGCTCTACAGCATAACTTCGGCCTTCCCCCGCACCGCCTCATATGCGACGTGCCCACCAGTTGGAACTGCAGTGCCTGCGCAACGACAGCAGAGTTGCCCACATTTTAACGTGTGCTGACTACTGGGTGGCCACCCTGCTGGATCCCTGTTACAAAGACAATGTGCCGTCCTTAATTCCCTCACTGGAGCGTGATCGGAAGATGCACGACTAAAGGCGCACGCTGGTAGACGCGCTCCTGAGAGCATTCCCGACTGACGCCGGGCGACAAGTGGAAGCACAAGGCGAAGGAAGGGGAGGAGGAAGAGGTCGCCAACGCGGCTGTGTCAGCGCCAGAACCTCAGAAGGCAGGGTTAGCATGTGCAAAAGCTTTGTCACCTCGCCGCAACAACCGGCCCCAACTGCTGATATGGAGCGTGTTAGCAGGAGGCAGCATTTGAACAACATGGTGGAACAGTACCTGTGCACACGCCTACATGTACTGACTGATGGTTCTGCCCCATTCAACTTCTGGGTCTCCAAATTGTCCACATGGCCAGAGCTTGCCCTGTATGCCTTGGAGGTGCTGGCCTGCCCTGCAGCCAGTGTACTCTCTGAACGTGTATTTAGCACGGCAGGAGGCGTCATTACAGACAGACGCAGCCGCCTGTCCACAGCCAACGTGGACAAGCTCACATTCATTAAAATAAACCAGGCTTGGATCCCACAAGACTTGTCTGTACCTTGTGCAGAATGGACATTTATACCACCATCAAACATACATTCTTGTACTCAAGTAAAGTGCAATGATTCTTTGTTTTCTCTTTTTTTATTTGTCCCAATATTTTGGGGGCTACCTACCCCAATAAAAAAATAAAAATAAACATTGTTGGCTACCTCCTCCTCCTTTATTGCTGCCTCCACCTACAACACCACATTCACCGCCTCCTCAACCTCCGACTCCATATCCACCTCCTTCTCTGAGTTGCAGGTTAATAATTGTAATTTTTAGTTATTTTATTTTAAGTTATTACCCTATACACATTTGTTTGTAGAGCAGTTGCCATGCTCTTAAGCACATTTTACTGCCCTTTACATCCCTCTAGCCTTTTCAAGGACTATTTTAGAGCCATTTTAATGCAAAAAAGTGCCAATTTTAGTGCCCTAAATTGAAAAAAATCTTATTTTCAATTGTCGGGTGACATTTTACCATTTTTGGCGTATACAAACCCCTGCTGTTCCTGGGTGACAGGGGCTTAAATCTCTCAAAATCGTCTGTTCTATTGCTGGGTGACATGAACCCCCTTTTGCCGTGAATGAACCCCTGCTGTGCCTGGGTGAAAGGGGCCTAAATCTCTCAAAATCGTCTGTTCTATTGCTGGGTGACATGAACCCCCTTTTGCCGTGAATGAACCCCTGCTGTGCCTGGGTGACAGGGGCCTAAATCTCTCAAAATCGTCTGTTCTATTGCTGGGTGACATGAACCCCCTTTTGCCGTGAATGAACCCCTGCTGTGCCTGGGTGACAGGGGCCTAAATCTCTCAAAATCCTCTGTTCTATTGCTGGGTGACATGAACCCCCTTTTGCTGTGAATGAACCCCTGCTGTGCCTGAGTGACAGGGGCCTAAATCTCTCAAAATCGTCTGTTCTATTGCTGGGTGACATGAACCCCCTTTTGCAGTGTAAATCACTAATATTTGGCGTCTGTGTATGACACTAAAGGTTGTATTAGTTATGATACACGTGCTCAGTAAATAGCCACAGGCTTTAGACAGTGTAGCTATCCTTCAGCCACACGGTCTATTATCAATCTGCCTAGCGCTGCTTAGCAATGTTCACTGCTCACATCGCTTGATGTAAATGCAATGTGGCAGTATGTTTGGCCACATACACAGAGATCTCTCCTTACACTCTAACACACCCCCAGATTGCATACACTCCGTCCCTCTATCTATCCTCAGCTTGTATAATTGAAACTACTGCTCAGCCCTGACTACAGTCATGGCCAAAAGTTTTGAGAATGACACAAATATTAGTTTTCACAAAGTTTGCTGCTAAACTGCTTTTAGATCTTTGTTTCAGTTGTTTCTGTGATGTAGTGAAATATAATTACACGCACTTCATACGTTTCAAAGGCTTTTATCGACAATTACATGACATTTATGCAAAGAGTCAGTATTTGCAGTGTTCTTTTTCAGGACCTCTGCAATTCGACTGGGCATGCTCCCAATCAACTTCTGGGTCAATTCCTGACTGATAGCAACCCATTCTTTCATAATCACTTCTTGGAGTTTGTCAGAATTAGTGGGTTTTTGTTTGTCCACCCGCCTCTTGAGGATTAAGATCTGGGGAGTTTCCAGGCCATGGACCCAAAATGTCAACGTTTTGGTCCCCGAGCCACTTAGTTATCACTTTTGCCTTATGGCACGGTGCTCCATCGTGCTGGAAAATGCATTGTTCTTCACCAAACTGTTGTTGAATTGTTGGAAGAAGTTGCTGTTGGAGGGTGTTTTGGTACCATTCTTTATTCATGGCTATGTTTTTGGCCAAAATTGTGAGTGAGCCCACTCCCTTGGATGAGAAGCAACCCCACACATGAATGGTCTCAGGATGCTTTACTGTTGGCATGACACAGGACTGATGGTAGCGCTCACCTTTTCTTCTCCGGACAAGCCTTTTTCCAGATTCCCCAAACAATCGGAAAGAGGATTCATCGGAGAATATGACTTTGCCCCAGTCCTCAGCAGTCCATTCACCATACTTTCTGCAGAAGATCAATCTGTCCCTGGTGTTTTTTTTTTGGAGAGAAGTGGCTTCTTTGCTGCCCTTCTTGACACCAGGCCATCTTCCAAAAGTCTTTGCCTCACTGTGCGTGCAGATGCGCTCACACCTGCCTGCTGCCATTCCTGAGCAAGCTCTGCACTGGTGGCACTCCGATCCCGCAGCTGAATCCTCTTTAGGAGACGATCCTAGCGCTTGCTGGACTTTCTTGGACGCCCTGAAACCTTCTTAACAAGAATTGAACCTCTTTCCTTGAAGTTCTTGATGATCCTATAAATTGTTGATTGAGGTGCAATCTTAGTAGCCACAATATCCTTGCCTGTGAAGCCATTTTTAAGCAATGCAATGATGGCTGCACGCGTTTCTTTGCAGGTCACCATGGTTAACAATGGAAGAACAATGATTTCAAGCATCACCCTCCTTTAAACATGTCAAGTCTGCCATTTTAACCCAATCAGCCTGACATAATGATCTCCAGCCTTGTGCTCGTCAGCATTCTCACCTGAGTTAACAAGACGATTACTGAAATGATCTCAGCAGGTCCTTTAATGACAGCAATGAAATGCAGCGGAAAGGTTTTTTGGGGATTAAGTTAATTTTCATGGCAAAGAAGGACTATGCAATTCATCTGATCACTCTTCATAACATTCTGGAGTATATGCAAATTGCTATTATAAAAACTTAAGCAGCAACTTTTCCCATTTCCAATATTTATGTTATTCTCAAGACTTTTGGCCACGACTGTAAAATCACACACACAGAACACAAATACCCCCCCTGACATGTTTCACCGCCTTAGCGACTTCGTCAGGGGAGAAAGGCATAATAGTGATCGCTCGCTGCCAAACGCCCTATTAAATATTTTTTTTTACCCTCCCACCTCGGATCTCTCCACCAATGTCTATTCCTCATTTGTAATAGGCAGCGGGAACTGACCACTCCAGAGAAGGAGCGGTGCACAAGTCACCAGGTGCCAGCCGCTCCCCCTCTCTCTTTCACTGCCGCCTGCTAGTATGCGCCGATCTCCCTTCGGGGCCACAGGGGATCCGTGCACCAATAGGAGTAAGGCTGCGCGTCATTCCTTTGTTAACTCTTTATGGGCAATGGAAACAAGTCTATGAGAGCATGATCTAGCATAGATAGATGTTACAGTCGGGGCCATATCAAAAGGCATAATATAATTGTTACAATTGTTATTTCAGATTAGAAATAACGATGTCTGGTACATCTGGTTATCAAAGATATTACAGCAATACTTTTATATTTTTTATTATTTATTATTAATCATTCATAATAAACAGCATACATTGACAACCTTCTATTCCGTTATTATGGATATATTTATAACTACCAGAATAAGGGCCATAAATTGTTTTTATCTACTTTCAATATTATGTAATATCATAACTGTAACCCATACATTCATAGTTATTATGGCCACTACCCAATTTTATGAGTTTCTAACTAACATAGACTGTGTATTAGGTCCTTGGAGAAAACAAAGGTCCCATCGCCTTATGATTGCATATAAATGTGGAGGATCCAGGTGTATACCACTGGATTATTAACATAATAAAACAAAAACAAAAAAATTGGGCGTATTAAGACCTAATCCGACAGTCTTTCAGTTTATTGTATAGGTCTATAACCGTATGATCTTATAATCTAATATATATTTCTATAATGGCCGTCCATTAAATAAAGGCAGTATATGAGAAGCCTTCATTTAGGCCATTGGGACTCAATGACTGTAGCCTATGTATCCATCTCACCTCCTCCTGTAACCGTTTTTTATCTAGATTGCCGTTTCTTGGGCCTAGCTTAATTTTCACAAGACCCCAGAATTTTAAGACTCCCATATTATAGTTATGGACATATGAAATATGTCTATATAGGGAGGTATCCTTTTTTGTATTTATGGCACTAATGTGGCCTGAGATTCTGTTTCTTAATTCCTGCACCGTTTTTCCCACAAAAAGTTTGGGGCAGGTGCAGGATGCCATATAGATAATGCCACTGCTGCGACAATTAAATAAATCTCTGGTATATTCACGTCCATTCACTGGGTTTATGAATCTTTTAATTTTGGGCAGAAACTTAGTTCTTGATTTTAACCATATCTCATTGTCCAATTGTACTTTTGGGAGGAAGCTATGGACCAATTGGTCTCTCAAATTTGGTCCTAGTCTATACGTGATGCTTGGAAAAGATGGTAAGACACCATGTTAGTCTGGATCGCTCGTCAATATTCTCCAATGTCTCCTGAGAATATTCATTATTTGCTGATGACACCCATCATAGAGAATGTGTTCTCCCTCCCAAAATAACAGCACGTCGTCAATAAATATGCCCCAAAACAAAATGTGACTCGTGAATTGTGAAAAGGCTTCTGAAAATACAATTTGATCTTCCTACCACCCAAGAAATAGGTTAGCGAAGGCCGATACGCAAGGCGTGCCCATTTAGGTACCTTTTGTCTGATGATAAAAGGTACTGTTACATAAAAAATAATTGTGCGTGAGAATAAATTTAAGTAAATTCAAAACAAATACATTGTTTGTAAAAAGACGTGCTCTTAGTATTAAGAAAGAATTTTGTTGCTTTGATGCCCAGTTCATGGTCAATATTGCTGTATAAAGCTTCGACATCAAGGCTCGCTAAATATGTGGATGTCGTCAGTGTAATATAATTAATTTTACCCAATGCATCTTTGATATCCTTGATGTAAGAAGGTAATGATGTAACAAAAGGCCTTAATATACTATCCACATATTCACTTGCAGGTTGAGTCAGGGAATCATTCCCGGAAAAAATTGGTCGACCGGGCATTGGTGTCTTATTCTTATGCACCTTTGGAAGTGCATAAAATGTCGCAATTGTTGAATTCTTATTGTACAAGAATTCATATTCTTCCTTAGATACTAAGCATTGACCTTTGCTTCTTTCAAAATACCATGCAATTCCTCAAGATATATATTCGTAGGATTCTCTGATAGAATTTCATAGGTTTTTTCATCCATTAATAGACTCTCTACCATTTGATCATAGTCGGTCCTGTTTTGAACCACTATGTTCCCCCCTTTATCTCTTGGTTTTATGACAATATCTTTGTTAGTTTTTAATTCTTCCAGCGCCAACATCTCCTCTGATGTCAAATTCTCTGGGATATTGTCCATCTTAATTTTAAGATTATTTATTTCCTGGGTTACCATGTCCAAAAACGTTTCTATATTTTTAGATTATGAAAAGGCCGGGGTCCATTTATATCTCGGTTTAGGGTTTGTCAATGGAGGTTCAATGTCACATGATATTCCCTCACTCTCCAAATTAAGATTTTCCAAAGTCCTTAGAGTTTGTTGTTCATTCTGGATCAATTTATTCATGTCAAATGTAGTGCTTTTAAACTGTTTGTGCCGTGCCAACTTTCGTGCAAATAAATTAATATCCTTCACCCAAATCGATTTGACAAATCGTGGTACTGGAGTAAATGTGAGCCCTTTTTGTAGTAATTTATTTTGTGCTTCTGTGAGTGAAATTGCCGACAGGTTGATCACTAGGGCCGTATTTTGTTCTTCACCCGTTATTTCTGCAACATTTATTATCATATTTTGAGACTCCTTCTCAACACTTGTGAATATCCCCTCAGAGCCCTGTGGTAATATATCTTTCACATGTACTATTGTTTCACATGAAACCCCCATTTTCCATTTCATCACCATGACGGCCACACAGGAGGTTGACCCATGACCTCTGTAGGGGCAGCAACAGAGAAGAGGTTAAATTGCCCCCTCCCACCTCCACTCCCCAGTGTTCCTGTCCCTACTGAGGCCAGGGGCAGAGAAGAGTCTCCCTGCGCGTCAGGGAGATGAAGAGGAAGCTATCCTTTTTTCTTTTTCTTTTTTTTACTTTAGCTCCAGGAGGTCCGAGGACGGTCTCCTGGTCTTTCTTACCTTAGCTCCAGCGGGAGCTCCCCAGTCCGCCAGCGGTCGCGTACTTATGCTGGGCTGGGGGTATCGGGAGGACTCGTTCTGGTTCATCCGGAGCCTGCTCCCGGGCCGCATGGTTCCTCCTCTCCCCCGGTGGGGCGGGCAGTGCAGTGGCTGGCGTGCGTGCACGCCGACGTCAATGAGTAATGACGTCACTTCCGGGTCCCGGTCACGTGACCAAGCCGGAAGTCTTCATGGACGGGAGGCAGAGCAGTATAAGAAGCGGGCAAGCCACGGCAGACGCCGATCTGAGGTCTGAGTAAGTACCAGATATCCACTGGCACCCCCAGCATGTCGGGTCCTGAGCTGCAGGTTTCTATGGAGCCTGATGCCCCCATACTGCCTCCCGTAAGTTCCCCTGGTGGGACCCCTATTTACTTAAACTGTTAAACTTCTTGGTAAATCCTCATGTCTTTCCCTGATGGCTCTCCTCCATCTTTATTTTTCATATCCCCAGGTAAAGGAGGCACAGAAAAAGATTAAAAAGCCTTCCCGTTGTTTAACTTGCTAAAAAAAATTACCTGAGGGATATGCAAAAAAGTTATGCAAGGACTGTATTTCAGACGTAATCCGCCAAGAACAGCCTTCGCTTATGAAAAGCATCAGTTCGGTGGTTCAGGAGAAGCTGAGAGACGCCAGGTCTGGGGTACCCGATCCCCAACCTCAACCCCCTAAACAGCCAAGGATAAAAGATATTTCTTCTTCGGATTCGGACATGGAGAATGAAGCTTCCTCCTCCAGACTGTGGGAAGAGGACACCTCCCTTTCCAAAGGAGAAATTTCGGAGAGTGATAGGAAATTCTATTTCTCTGCTATGGAGATGCACGACCTATTAAAAGCGGTTAGTGCCACCATGGGGATTGAGCAGGCCCCTAAGACTCATTCCATCCAGGATGAAATGTTCGTGCGGCTGAGAGTGAAAAGGGCAATGGTATTTCCCATAAATGAGAACATCAGAGACATGGTGTTGGAGGAATGGTCTGAACCAGAGAAAAGATTGGGACTATCCAAAGAATTCAAAAACCGTTTAGTTTTTGACCCATCTCAGTCAAAACTGTTTGAAACTCCAAAAATAGATGTCCAGGTGGCAAAAGTAAATAAAAAGACCGCTTTGCCATTTGAAGATGCGGCTCAGCTTAAAGATGCCATGAAACGCAAAGCGGACGCCCTTCTAAGAAAATCATGGGAGGCATCCATGTACGGGCTCAAAACTAATATAGCGGCCACGTCTGTGGCCAGATCCATGCTCTTGTGGCTGAATGAACTGGAGAATCATTTAAGGAACAGAACTTCTAGGGAAGAAATCCTTCAGTCCTTACCACTACTGAAATCTGCTACAGAGTTTTTAGCTGATGCCTCGGCTGAATCCATTCGATTCAGCTCCAGGGATGCGAGCTTATCTAATGCTGCATGTAGAGTGCTATGGTTAAAGTCCTGGTCAGGGGACAAAGCCTCCAAGATGAAGCTCTGCTCAATCCCCTTCTCAGGGGAATACGTGTTTGGCCCTGTCTTAGACAAAATCCTAGAGAAGGCTGCGGATAAAAAGAAGGGCTTCCCAGAAGATAGACCCTATAGAAGGAACCAGTCGTTTTGTCCTTATGCCAGCCAGAACAGGTCCTATAAGGGCAAGGGCAAATCAGGCCGCTGGGCCTACCCTAAAGGGGGTAAAGGTAGGGGTTTCCTTTTCAAACCCCAGACTAAGTCTGACAACAAGCAATGACGCCATTGTTGGAGGGGAGGCTGAGAGATTTCCTCGGCCCCTGGGAGAAGATAACAAAAAATCCCTGCGCTCTGGAAATCATTTGGTCAGGATGCAAAATAGAGTTCACTTCCATCCCCCCAACAAAATTCGTCATCACAAATGTAGGCTCCAGAAATTCCAGGCAAAACATTCTTTCGGGTGTCCAGGAACTAGTGGAAAAAGGAGCGGTAGTTCCAGTCCCAGTTTCCCAATTAAAACAGGGATACTATTCGACTCTGTTTCTAGTAAGAAACAAAGAAGGATCATTTTGCACGATAATAAATCTGAAGCACTTGAACAAAATTGTCCTATACAGGAGATTCAAGATGGAATCCCTGAAGTCGATTATCCCCCTAATAAATATGGGAGCAGCCATGTGCTCGGTCGATTTAAGGGACGCATATTATCATATCCCAATCCATCCCAACCATCAAAAATTCCTGCGATTCGCAGTTCAGGACTTACACAACCGGATCCTTCATTTCCAGTTCACAGCCCTCCCATTCGGGATCTCATTTGCTCCGAGACTCTTTACAAAACTGGTAATAGAAATGGTGGCATCTATGAGACAAGAGGGACTCAACATAGTACCATACCTGGACGACGTTTTGATCATAGGCGATTCAAGGACTCTCCTTCTACCTCACTTAGAAACATTTTTGTCCCGTCTGGCGGAGCTGGGCTGGATAGTGAACAGGTCAAAGTCCGTTCTACATCCCTCCACGAGCGTGACCTTCCTAGGTGTAACCCTGGACTCACAAAAACAAAAAACCTTTCTCCCTCAGGTCAAAATCCAGGCCCTCAAACAGAAGGTAAGAAGATTCCAATTGAAAAGAGTATGTTCTATAAGAGAGGCGATGAGCCTCTTGGGCCTTCTAACTTCCTGCATCCCCTCAGTAGAATGGGCTCAGGCACATTATCGTGTCATGCAAAGCTGGATTCTGAATCGGTGGAACAAAAAATTTGGATATTTAGACCACAGGTTGCGGATCCCAAGCTCCGTAAAGATATCCCTATCCTGGTGGACAGTGGAGAGAAACTTGTCCAGGGGAGTCCCATGGAGCAGATCCCCATCAATCACAATCCTCACGGACGCCAGCAAATCAGGATGGGGGGCAAAGGTCGAGGACAGATACTACCAGGGCTCCTGGTGGAAGGAAACGTCCATTCAATCTTCCAATTTCAGGGAACTGTACGCTGTCTGGAAGAGCCTGAATTCAGCCAGGGAGCTTCTAAAAAACCGCCATGTAAAGATCCTATCGGACAACATGACAACTCATACCTCAGACACCAGGGAGGTACACGCTCAAAAAGACTCCAGAGCATTGCGGAAGAAATATTCTCCTGGGCAGAGAAAGAAGTGAGATCTATCTCGGCAGTCCACTTGAAGGGCTCTCTGAACCAGGAAGCAGACTTCCTCAGCAGACAAAAAATAGACCACTCAGAGTGGTCATTGAAACAAGAAGTGTTCGAGACGATAACCAGGAGATGGGGCCTCCCTACGATAGACCTGTTCGCCTCAAAAGAAAATGCTAAACTAAGAACATTCTGTTCGCTGAACCCAAGAGACCACCCCTGGAGAATCGATGCTCTATCACTGATTTGGAATTGGGGCTTGGCATACGCCTTTCCCCCTCTCCCCCTGATTCCGAGAATAATTCAGAAAATCATGGAAGGGAGGACGACCGTTATACTGATCACACCTTTTTGGCCAAAGAAGAGATGGTTTCCCCTACTCCGGAAACTAGCAATAGAGGAACCCTGGAAGTTACCACCCATCCGGGACATTCTTCACCAAGGTCCTATTCTTCACCCTCATCCAGAGTTCTTCAAGCTCACAGCATGGATCCTGAGGTCGCCATACTGAAACACCAATGTCTTTCTGACATAGTCATTTCTACAATGAAATACTGTCGGATAAAAGTGACATCCGCAATATACCTTAAAATATGGAAAAGGTTTTGCTCATGGTCTGGTGAGATAGAACCAAACCTCAGGGAACCTAACATCCAGAAGATCCTTGACTTCTTACAGAATGGTCTAGAGATGGGGCTTACTCCCTCTACATTGAAAGTGCAAATCTCCGCACTTAGTACCTTCTTCGACACCAGTCTCGCTGATCATAGGTGGATTAAGCGGTTTATCAGAGCAGCAATCAGGCTAAGGCCCTCCTTAAGATCTCGTACTCCTACCTGGGACCTAAACCTAGTCCTTAATGTACTTATGCATCCTCCTTTTGAACCCCTGGAAGACTGCACAATAAAAATACTCTCCTTCAAGACCGCATTTCTCATAGCCATTACTTCAGCCAGGAGGCTGGGAGAGATACAAGCACTCTCCATAAGAGAACCTTATCTCACTATCTCTGATGACAAAATCATCTTAAAACTAGATCCAGGATTTATGCCCAAGGTAGTCTCCAACTATCACAGAAGTCAGGAAATCATCCTCCCATCCTTTTGCGACAAACCAAAAAACCAGAGGGAAAGTGACCTCCATACTCTTGACGTCAGACGCACTGTACTGAGATACCTGGAAGCCACAAAAGACTTTAGAAAATATGACAGTCTTCTCATCCAGTTTGCAGGAAAGAATAGGGTCTCTAGGTCCTCCATTGCCCGATGGATTAAAGATACCATCTCTCTCTCCTACAAGCTTCAGAACCTGAATCCACCCGCAAACGTTCGGGCCCATTCCACTAGAACAGTTTCCACCACCTTTGCAGAAAGAGCAGGAGCTTCGCTAGATGACATATGCAGGGCGGCCACCTGGTCAAGCATACACACTTTTGTCAGACATTACCGCTTAGACTTATCCAGGTCTTCTGACCTTTCCTATGGATGCAAGATCCTTCAAGCGGTTGCCCCCCCCTAAATGTATAATTTTATAATTCTCCTGTGTGGCAGTCATGGTGATGAAATGGAAAACCGGAATTAGACTTACCGGTAATTTTGTTTCCATGAAATCACCATGAAGGCCTATATTTCCCTTCCCTTTTTTTTTTTTTTTTTATTGGTATAAAGTAATACCTTGAATTATTTTGCTTATGATTCTGGCACTCAGTAATCTTTGAAACACTGGGGAGTGGAGGTGGGAGGGGGCAATTTAACCTCTTCTCTGTTCCTGCCCCTACAGAGGTCATGGGTCAACCTCCTGTGTGGCTGTCATGGTGATTTCATGGAAACAAAATTACTGGTAAGTCTAATTCCGGTTTTTCTCGATCCCTCAATTAGACGCCACTCTGTCCTAAAAAAAAGGGGGGCAATGGGGAGAGTCACAAATAGGCCTATATTTGATTGTACGTTTGGTATCCTGCCTGTGCTGTAATTGTTGGGGTAGTTTGTGTATTTGTAACAGTTTATGACAGTCTGTGCTTGGGTCGCGATACATTGTGGTAACTGCACTCTAGAAACAGAAAAATAGGACAATACTCACTCCTGAGGACTTCATGTTTGACATTGGACGGAAGCATTTCAACAGATTACTCCCTCTCTTGGGGTTACGATATCTGTTGTATCTCACCTTTCTTTTTGTACCTCCTTTGTTTGAACCGGTAACACTAATTGTTTCTGTACCGGAAGTTTCAGACTCAAAATAGTCAGTATATCTCGTATTTTTCCCTACAAAATTATTCCTACTCTTCCAAGTATATACTCCAATTATCTGTATCAAACTCCAATTTATCACGGAGGTTTTTATAGTGTTTTCTTTCTTTTATTTCTTCTTTTAAAGTGTCAAGGCTGTTTGATAGTCTAGATTCCTGATTGTTAAAGTCTGAGTGTTAACTAAAGGTAAGTATGTCTTTGGTCTCCTGATTTAGTTGTTCGGAGATCCGTTCAGCTTTTCATAATCAACCATATACTTCACAAGTCTAAGAGTTTTCTGTTAAGGACCTTATCCAATCCCTTCACAAAATCTACATCATCAGTGTGGATATTTGGTCTCAACGGGCTCCCAAGGCCCCTATACACAATTCATTAGCTGATATACGTTTCCAAACTGGCTATTTCCCACCATGAATGATAGTATTGTTTATAAGTCTTACTAAGGTTTTTAAAACCTGTCTGAATGTCCGTATTGTTTAATGGAATCGCCTGATTTGAGAATACTTGACTGGCTTCCAATGAAAAATAATCTTTACTGATTCCTTGTGCCAAAAATCCTGCCATTACCAACTAAATAGGAAATTTCCTTTTAAGGGCAATGTAATTATGAGGGATAAGCCCTAACTTCAACAATGGAGAAATACGAGAAATACTGACTATTCTGAAACTTCCGGTACAGAAACAATTAGTGTTACCGGTTCAAACAAAGGAGGTACAAAAAGAAAGGTGAAATACAACAGATATCGCAACCCCAAGAGAGGGAGTAATCTGTTGGAATGCGTCCGTCCAATGTCAAACATGGAGTCCTCAGGAGTGAGTGGCTCAGTATTGTCCTATATTTCTGTTACTGGAGCGCAGTTACCACAATGTATCGCGACCCAAGCACAGACTATCATAAAAACTGTAACAAATACACAAACTACCCCAACAATTACAGCACAGAGCACAGGCCAGATACCAAAGGTACAATCAAATACAGGCCTATTTGCGACTACCCCCACTGCCCCTCTTTTTTTTAGGACAGAATGGCGTCTAATTAAGTGATTGAGAAAAATGGGGGTTTCATGTGAAACAATAGTACATGTGAAAGATATATTACCACAGGGCTCTGAGGGGATATTCACAAGTGTTGAGAATGAGTCTCAAAATATGATAATAAATGTCGCAGAGATAACAGGTGAAGAACATAATAGGGCCCGGGTGATCAATCTGTCGGCAATTTCACTCACAGAAGCACAAAATAAATTACTACAAAAAGGTCTCACATTTACTCCAGTGCCACGATTTGTCAAATTTATTTGGGTGATATTAATTTATTTGCACGTATGTTGGCACTGCACAAACAGTTTGAAAGCACTACTTTTGACATCAATAAATTCATCCAGAAGGAACAACTGCAGTAAGCCGGATTGTGACTAATGCACACTGGCGCAAAATTTATGGTTCTTAGTTCGTGACGCCAATTGCAATGTGCGCAGGTTATAGTCTCAGGGCCCTTTAAGATGTAATAACTCACGTACCAGGTGAGGAATGCCAGAGGGGGATAATGTCTCTGTGTAATGTCAACGGTGTCTCCTACCTTGGTACGGCTGGACTCCTGGATCCTGGCTCACTTGCAATAAAATTTGAGTGTGGTCAGTAGGAGTAATAGAGGAACTTTTATAGCAGTAAATGAGATCCAAACAGGTTATATGATCCAACTTGTCTTTACTGAATGGCAGCTTTTGATCCATACAAGATACAGTAATAGTCTTGGGTCCCAGCAGGTATGGGCAATATGTGGCAGGAATTTATATGTATTCTGCTTCTTGTCATATGCCTTAATAATCTGGCAGGTATCTGTCTTCTGCTCTGTCTGTAGTCTGCTTGGTTTGGGCCTGACTAGCTGAAGGAGGAATTTGGCTTCTCCTGGTCTTTGGATATGTACTCATAGGACTGCTCGCAGGGTATGATGGCTTCTTCCTGGAGATTTATAGTTCTGGAGATGGCTGCTTGCTTGTCAACCAGCTGAGGAAGATGACTCAGGCTGGGAAGGGTGATCCTGGGCCTCAGCCGAGGCTTGGATCCTAGGTTGGGATCCCTGTTTCTGGGAGCTCCTAGTAACACAGCCTTCCCCAACAGGGGGGGCTGGTTCACACTAACTAAACTTCCTTCTCCTCCTCATGAGACAGGACATGGGGACATCCCACTTCTGCTCACATAGGGGAGACCAGACTGGAATGGACTATTCCAGGCTGGAGATACTAACTATGACCTACTACATACTGCTGCCACCTGCTGGTGTACATTGAGATTACAGCAAATATTATGAAACAGGCATATCATGGCAATGCACAGTGGGATTACACAAGATGGACATACACATATGCACCTGACATTATTGTAGCAGAGATACAGAAGTTTAGTAACATACTTCAGGATGTTACACAACAAACTCTAAGGACTTTGGAAAGTCTTCATTTGGAGAGTGAAGGAATATCATTTGACATTGAACCTCCATTGACAGACCTTAAACCGAGATTTAAATGGACCCCGGCCTTTTCACAATATAAAAATATAGAAAAGTTTGTGGACATGGTAACCCAGGAAATAAATAATCTTAAAATTTAGATGGACAATATCCCAGAGAATTTGACATCAGAGGAGATGTTGGCGCTGGAAGAATTAAAAACTAACAAAGATATTGTCATACTTAAAACCAAGTGATAAAGGGGGGAACATAGTGGTTCAAAACAGGACCGACTATGATCAAATGGTAGAGAGGCTATTAATGGATTAAAAAACCTATGAAATTCTATCAGAGAATCCTACAAATATATATCTTGAGGAATTGCATGGTATTTTGAAAGAAGCAAAGGATCAATGCTTAGTATCTAAGGAAGAATATGAATTATTGTACAATAAGAATCCAACAATTGCGACATTTTATGCACTTCCAAAGGTGCATAAGAATAAGACACCAATGCCCGGTCGACCAATTGTTTCCAGGAATGATTCCCTGACTCAACCTGCAAGTGAATATGTGGATAGTATATTAAGGCCTTTTGTTACATTACCTTCTTACATCAAGGATACCAGTGATGCATTGGGTAAAAATAATGATATTACACTGATGAGATCCACATATTTAGCAAGCCTTGATGTCGAAGCTTTATACAGCAATATTGACCATGAACTGGGCATCAAAGCAACAAAATTCTTTCTTTATAGTAAGAGCACGTCTTATTATAAACACAATGTATTTCTTTTGATTTTACTTAGATTTATTCTCACGTACAATAATTTTTTATGTAACGGTACCTTTTATCATCAGACGAAAGGTACCGCAATGGGCGCACCGACCTTCGCTAACCTTTTTCTTGGGTGGTAGGAAGATCAAATTGTATTTTCAGAAGCCTTTTCACAATTCACGAGTCACATTTTGTTTTGGGGCAGATTTATTGACGACGTGCTGTTATTTTGGGAGGGAGAACACAGTCTCTTCCTTGAATTTGTTGGCAAATTAAATAATAACGACATTGGGATGCATTTCACATTTGATATTCATCCCAATAAGATTTGTTTTTTGGACTTAAAAATATGTAAGGGCTCGGACGGATGCATTCTGACGGATATTTATCGTAAACCGACCTCAACAAATAGCTTTCTTGAGTGGTCCAGCTGGCATCCGACATCACTAAAAAATTGTATAACTGTTGGACAGTACCTGAGGGCCAGAAGAAATTGCACCACTGAAGAAGCTTTTAAAAAAGAAGCAGACGATCTATATAAGCGCTTTAGAGCTAGGGGATACCCACAGAAAAGCCTAAAAAGAGCTTGTAACCGACCTAGGAGTTAAAAAATAGAGGACCTTATATACACAAAAATAAATTCGGTTCCCTAAATGATACAAAGACCATCAGATGTATTGGAACTTATGATGGGTGTCATCAACAAATAATGAAAATTCTCAGGAGACATTGGAGAATATTGACGAGCGATCAAGACTTACCATCTTTTCCAAGCATCACGTATAGACGAGGACCAAATTTGAGAGACCAATTGGTCCATAGCTTCCTCCCAAAAGTACAATTGGACAATGGAATATGGTTAAAATCAAGAACTAAGTTTCTGCCCAGAATTAAAAGATTCATAAACCCAGTGAATGGACGAGAATATACCAGAGATTTTTTTAATTGTCGCTGCAGTGGCATTATCTATATGGCATCCTGCACCTGCCCCAAACTTTTTGTGAGGAAAACGGTGCAGGAATTAAGAAAAAGAATCTCAGGCCACATTAGTGCCATAAATACAAAAAAGGATACCTCCCTATATAGACATATTTCATATTTCGATAACTATAATATGGGAGTCTTAAAATTCTGGGGTCTTGTGAAAATTAAGCTAGGCCCAAGAAATGGCAATCTGGATCAAAAACTGTTACAGGAGGAGGTGATATGGATACATAGGCTGCAGTCATTGAGTCCCAAAGGCCTAAATGAAGGCTTCTCATATACTGCCTTTATTTAATGTACTGCCATTACAGATATATATATATATTAGATTATAAGATCATAAGGTTATAGACATATACAATAAACTGAGACTGTTGGATTACACCTGGATCCTCCACATTTACATGCAATCGTAAAGCGATGGGACCTTTGTTTTCTCCAAGGACCTATTACACAGTCTATGTTAGAAACTCATAAAATTGGGTAGTGGCCATAATAACTATGAATGTATGGGTTACAGTTATGATATTACATAATATTGAAAGTAGATAAAAACTATTTATGGCACTTATTCTGGAAGTTATAAATACAAACCGGATTCCAAAAAAGTTGGGACACTAAACAAATTGTGAATAAAAACTGAATGCAATGATTTGGAGATGGCAAATGTCAATATTTTATTTGTAATAGGATGTAGATGACAGATCAAACGTTTAATCCGAGTAAATGTATCATTTTAAAGGAAAAATACATTGATTCCAATTTTCACGGTGTCAGCAAATCCCAAAAAAGTTGGGACAAGTAGCAATAAGAGGCTGGAAAAAGTAAATTTGAGCATACCGAAGAGCTGGAAGACCAAATAACACTAATTAGGTCAATTGGCAACATGATTGGGTATAAAAAGAGCTTCTCAGAGTGGCAGTGTCTCTCAGAAGCCAAGATGGGTAGAGGATCACCAATTCCCACAATGTTGCCGCAGAAAGATAGTGGAGCAATATCAGAAAGGTGTTACGCAGCGAAAAATTGCAAAGAATTTGCATCTATCATCATCAACTGTGCATAACATCATCCGAAGATTCAGAGAATCTGGAACAATCTCTGTGCGTAAGGGTCAAGGCCGTAAAACCATACTGGATGCCCGTGATCTCCGGGCCCTTAAACGACACTGCACCACAAACAGGAATGCTACTGTAAAGGAAATCACAGAATGGGCTCAGGAATACTTCCAGAAACCATTGTCAGTGAACACAATCCACCGTGCCATCCGCCGTTGCCAGCTGAAACTCTACAGTGCAAAGAAGAAGCCATTTCTAAGCAAGATCCACAAGCACAGGCGTTTTCACTGGGCCAGGGATCATTTAAAATGGAGTGTGGCAAAATGGAAGACTGTTCTGTGGTCAGACGAGTCACGAGTCGAAGTTCTTTTTGGAAATCTGGGACGCCATGTCATCCGGACCAAAGAGGACAAGGACAACCCAAGTTGTTATCAACGCTCAGTTCAGAAGCCTGCATCTCTGATGGTATGGGGTTGCATGAGTGCGTGTGGCATGGGCAGCTTGCATGTCTGGAAAGGCACCATCAATGCAGAAAAATATATTCAGGTTCTAGAACAACATATGCTCCCATCCAGACGTCATTTCTTTCAGGGAAGACCCTGCATTTTTCAACAAGATAATGCCAGACCACATTCTGCATCAATCACAACATCATAGCTGCGTAGAAGAAGGATCCGGGTACTGAAATGGCCAGTCTGCAGTCCAGATCTTTCACCTATAGAGAACATTTGGCGCATCATAAAGAGGAAGGTGCAACAAAGAAGGCCCAAGACGATTGAACAGTTAGAGGCCTGTATTAGACAAAAATGGGAGAGCATTCCTATTTCTAAACTTGAGAAATTGGTCTCCTCGGTCCCCAGACGTCTGTTGAGTGTTGTAAGAAGAAGGGGAGATGCCACACAGTGGTGAAAATGGCCTTGTCCCAACTTTTTGGGGATTTGTTGACACCATGAAATTCTGATTCAACATATTTTTCCCTTAAAATGGTACATTTTCTCAGTTTAAACTTTTGTTCCGTGATTTATGTTCTATTCTGAATAAAATATTAGAAGTTGGCACCTCCACATCATTGCATTCAGTTTTTATTCACGATTTGTATAGTGTCCCAACTTTTTTGGAATCCGGTTTGTATATCCATAATAACGCAATAGAAGGTTGTCAATTTATGATGTTTATTATGAATGATTAATAATAAATAATAAATAAAAAATATAAAAGTATTGCTGTAATATCTTTGATAACCAGATATGCCAGACATCGTTATTTATAATCTGAAATAACGATTGTAACAAGTATATTATGCCTCTTGATATGGCCCCGACTGTAACATCTATCTATGCTAGATCATGCTCTCATAGACTTGTTTCCATTGCCCATAAAGAGTTAACAAAGGAATGACGTGCAGCCTTACTCCTATTGGTGCACGGATCCTCCGTGGCCCCGAAGGGAGATCAGCGCATACAAGCAGGCGGCAGTGAAAGAGAGAGGGGGAGCGGCCGGCACCTGGTGACTTGTGCACCGCTCCCTCTCTGGAGTGGTCAGTTCCCGCTGCCTATTACAAATGAGGAATAGACATTGGTGGAGGGATCCGAGGTGGGAGGGGAAAAAAAATATTTAATAGGGCGTTTGGCAGCGAGCGATCACTATTATGCCTTTCTCCCCTGACGAAGTCGCTAAGGCGGCGAAACATGTCGGGAGGGGTTGTGTTCTGTGTGTGTGATTTTAGTCAGGGCTGAGCAGTAGTTTCAATTATACAAACATAGAAACATAGAATGTGTCGGCAGATAAGAACCATTTGGCCCATCTAGTCTGCCCAATATACTAAATACTATGGATAGCCCCTGGCTTTATCTTATATGAAGGATGGCCTTATGCCTATCCCATGCATGCTTAAACTCCTCCACTGTATTTGCAGCTGCCACTTCTGCAGGAAGGCTATTCCATGCATCCACTACTCTCTCAGTAAAGTAATACTTCCTGATATTACTTTTAAACCTTTGCCCCTCTAATTTAAAACTATGTCCTCTTGTAGCAGTTTTTCTTCTTTTAAATATTCTTTCCTCTTTTACCTTGTTGATTCCCTTTATGTATTTAAAAGTTTCTATCATATCCCCTCTGTCTCGTCTTTCTTCCAAGCTATACATGTTAAGGTCCTTTAATCTTTCCTGGTAAGTTTTATCCTGCAATCCATGTACCAGTTTAGTAGCTCTTCTCTGAACTCTCTCCAAAGTATCAATATCCTTCTGGAGATATGGTCTCCAGTACTGAGCACAATACTCCAAATGAGGTCTCACTAGTGCTCTGTAGAGCGGCATGAGCACCTCCCTCTTTCTACTGGTAATTCCTCTTGCTATACACCCAAGCATTCTGCTAGCTTTTCCTGCTGCTCTGTGACATTGTCTGCCTACCTTTAAGTCTTCTGAAATAATGATCCCTAAATCCCTTTCCTCAGATACTGAGGTTAGGACTGTATCACTGATTTTATATTCTGCTCTTGTGTTTTTACGTCCCAGGTGCATTATCTTGCACTTATCAACATTAAATTTTAGTTGCCAGATTTTTGACCATTCCTCTAGTTTTCCTAAGTCCTTTTCCATTTGGTGTATTCCTCCAGGAACATCAACCCTGTTACAAATCTTTGTGTCATCAGCAAAAAGAAACACCTTACCATTGAGGCCTTCTGCAATTTCGCTGTTAAAGATATTAAACAATATGGGTCCCAGAACAGATCCCTGAGGTGCCCCACTGATAACAAGACCTTGGTCTGAATATACTCCATTGACTACAACCCTCTGTTGCCTGTCCCTCAGCCACTGCCTAATCCATTCAACAATATGGGAGTCCAAGCCCAATGACTGCACTTTATTGATAAGCCTTCTATGTGGGACAGTATCAAAAGCCTTACTAAAGTCTAGATAAGCGATGTCTACTGCACCTCCTCCATCTATTATTTTAGTCACCCAATCAAAAAAATCTATAAGATTAGTTTGACATGATCTCCCTGAAGTAAACCCATGCTGTTTTTCATCTTTCAATCCATGGGATTTTAGATGGTCCACAATCCTCTCCTTAAGTATGGTTTCCATTAATTTCCCCACTATTGATGTCAGGCTTACTGGCCTATAGTTGCCCGATTCCTCCCTACTACCTTTCTTGTGAATGGGCACAACATTTGCTAATTTCCAATCTTCTGGGATGACTCCTGTTGCCAGTGATTGGTTAAATAAATCTGTTAATGGTTTTGCTAGTTCACCGCTGAGCTCTTTTAATAGCTTTGGGTGTATCCCATCAGGCCCCTGTGACTTATTTGTATTAATTTTAGACAGTTGACTTAGAACCTCTTCCTCTGTAAAGACACATGCATCAAAAGATTCATTAGTCTTCTTTCCCAACTGAGGTCCTTCTCCTTCATTTTCCTTTGTAAAAACTGAACAGAAGTATTCATTGAGGCAGTCAGCTAGTTCTTTATCTTCTTCCATATACCTTCCTTCTTTAGTTTTTAATTTGGTAATTCATTGTTTTAGTTTCCTTTTTTCATTTATGTATCTGAAGAATGCCTTATCGCCTTTTTCCTCTGACTGAGCTAATTTCTCTTCTGCCTGTGCTTTAGAAGCTCTTATAACTTGTTTGGCCTCTCTCTGCCTAATCTTAAAAAATTTGTCTGTCATCCTCGTTTAGTTTTTTTTTATAATTCCTAAATGCTATCTTTTTGTTTTTAATGATTTTGGCCACTTCTGCTGAGTACCACAGTGGTCTCTTCCTTTTTTTGCTTTTACTGACAAGCCTAATGCAATCTTCTGTTGCCTTCAATAGTGCCACTTTTAAGTAGTCCCATTTCTCCTGGACTCCAATGAAACTGTTCCAGTCTGATAGGGACTCGTATACCACTAATCTAATTTTAGAAAAGTCAGTTTTTCTAAAATCTAAAACTTTTGTTTTTGTGTGGTGTGACTCAGTCACTGTACTTATAGTAAACCACACTGACTGGTGATCACTAGATCCCAAGCTTTCCCCTACAGTAATATCAGATACCAAATTCCCATTTGTGAATACTAAATCTAAAATGGCCTCCTTCTGGGTTGGCTCCTCCACTACTTGCTGTAGAGATAATCCCAGTAGGGAATTTAGAATATCTGTACTCTTGGCAGAACTAGCTATTTTGGTTTTCCAGTTTACATCTGCAAGATTGAAGTCTCCCATAATGATAACTTCCCCCTTCAATGTCATTTTAGCTATTTCCTCAACTAGTAGATCATCTAATTCTTTGACTTGGGTAGGTGGTCTATATATAACACCTACACGAGTTACCTTATGATTATCAAGCTGCAAGGTAACCCAAACTGACTCTAAATTGTTCTCGCTAACTTGTATCAAATTCGATTTTATGCTATCTTTCACATACAGGGCCACCCCTCCCCCTTCTTGCCTTCTCTGTCTTTCCTGTATAGAGAGAACCCTGGTATTGATATATCCCAGTCATTACTCCCTTTGAACCACGTCTCAGTAACAGCCACTACATCTATATTCTCAGATGCCATTATAGCTTAAAGCTCATTGATCTTATTCCCTAGACTGCGAGCATTTGTAGACAAGACTCTGAGCTTGTCATTTCTTAACCTTTGTGCTACTGGCCTCTTCTGGCATTGTTCCGGGGGGCAGTCGGACTGCTGGATTATCACTCTTTTGCCCCCCTTTCCTAGTTTAAATGCTTCTTAGCAAATACTTGGAACTGTTCACCGAGGACATTCGTTCCCTTGAGAGAAAGATGCTGTAACAGTACAGCCTGGATCGCAACGGCTCCCTGTGACTCCGCCCACTTACCTCCGGGCCTTAAATAGAAGACAGGTGCTAAGCAGGGTGTTCCACTAATGGAGTGCGCACCCTGCTAGCTCCATTGCATCTGAGGACTCTGTCCACATATCCAGACCTGGATCCCTAACAACATTGTGAAGGACTGCCTACCTTCTTGCCACTGGCTTCCCCACTGCTGGCTTCCTAGCTAGGACCAACTAACCGCAAGTATATGCCTGTTACCTGCTCTGATTAAGGTCCTGGAACTCAGAGTGGGGTGGTTCCTGCTGGTGTGAGGCGATATTCCCAAACCAACACTGAACTCAGGACATGCTATACAAACTCTGAACCTACTGCATATTATATACTAAACTGAGGACATGCTATACTAACTCTGAACCTGCTGCATATTATATACTAAACGGAGGACATGCTATACTAACTCTGAACCTACTGCACATTACATACTAAAACTGAGGACATGCTATACTAACTCTGAACCTACTGCATACTACATACTAAACTGAGGACATGCTATACTAACTCTGAACCTGCTGCATATTATATACTAAACTGAGGACATGCTATACTAACTCTGAACCTGCTGCATATTATATACTAAACTGAGGACATGCTATACTAACTCTGAACCTGCTGCATATTATATACTAAACTGAGGACATGCTATACTAACTCTGAACCTGCTGCATATTATATACTAAACTGAGGACATGCTATACTAACTCTGAACCTGCTGCATATTATATACTAAACTGAGGACATGCTACACTAACTCTGAACCTACTGCATATTATATACTAAAACTGAGGACATGCTATACTAACTCTGAACCTACTGCATATTATATACTAAAACTGAGGACATGCTATATACTAACCCTGAACCTATGGCATACTATAGACTAAAACTGAGGGCATACTACACTGCGTGCAGAATTATTAGGCAAATGAGTATTTTGACCACATCATCCTCTTTATGCATGTTGTCTTACTCCAAGCTGTATAGGCTCGAAAGCCTACTACCAATTAAGCATATTAGGTGATGTGCATCTCTGTAATGAGAAGGGTTGTGGTCTAATGACATCAACACCCTATATTAGGTGTGCATAATTATTAGGCAACTTCCTTTCCTTTGGCAAAATGGGTCAAAAGAAGGACTTGACAGGCTCAGAAAAGTGAAAAATTGTGAGATATCTTGCAGAGGGATGCAGCACTCTTAAAATTGCAAAGCTTCTGAAGCGTGATCATCGAACAATCAAGCGTTTCATTCAAAAAAGTCAACAGGGTCGCAAGAAGCGTGTGGAAAAACCAAGGCGCAAAATAACTGCCCATGAACTGAGAAAAGTCAAGCGTGCAGCTGCCAAGATGCCACTTGCCACCAGTTTGGCCATATTTCAGAGCTGCAACATCACTGGAGTGCCCAAAAGCACAAGGTGTGCAATACTCAGAGACATGGCCAAGGTAAGAAAGGCTGAAAGACGACCACCACTGAACAAGACACACAAGCTGAAACGTCAAGACTGGGCCAAGAAATATCTCAAGACTGATTTTTCTAAGGTTTTATGGACTGATGAAATGAGAGTGAGTCTTGATGGGCCAGATGGATGGGCCCGTGGCTGGATTGGTAAAGGGCAGAGAGCTCCAGTCCGACTCAGACGCCAGCAAGGTAGAGGTGGAGTACTGGTTTGGGCTGGTATCATCAAAGATGAGCTTGTGGGGCCTTTTCGGGTTGAGGATGGAGTCAAACTCAACTCCCAGTCCTACTGCCAGTTTCTGGAAGACACCTTCTTCAAGCAGTGGTACAGGAAGAAGTCTGCATCCTTCAAGAAAAACATGATTTTCATGCAGGACAATGCTCCATCACACGCGTCCAAGTACTCCACAGCGTGGCTGGCAAGAAAGGGTATAAAAGAAGAAAATCTAATGACATGGCCTCCTTGTTCACCTGATCTGAACCCCATTGAGAACCTGTGGTCCATCATCAAATGTGAGATTTACAAGGAGGGAAAACAGTACACCTCTCTGAACAGTGTCTGGGAGGCTGTGGTTGCTGCTGCACGCAATGTTGATGGTGAACAGATCAAAACACTGACAGAATCCATGGATGGCAGGCTTTTGAGTGTCCTTGCAAAGAAAGGTGGCTATATTGGTCACTGATTTGTTTTTGTTTTGTTTTTGAATGTCAGAAATGTATATTTGTGAATGTTGAGATGTTATATTGGTTTCACTGGTAAAAATAAATAATTGAAATGGGTATATATTTGTTTTTTGTTAAGTTGCCTAATACTTATGCACAGTAATAGTCACCTGCACACACAGATATCCCCCTAAAATAGCTAAAACTAAAAACAAACTAAAAACTACTTCCAAAAATATTCAGCTTTGATATTAATGAGTTTTTTGGGTTCATTGAGAACATGGTTGTTGTTCAATAATAAAATTAATCCTCAAAAATACAACTTGCCTAATAATTCTGCACTCCCTGTATATACTAACTCTGAACTGTGCACAAGCTTATACTAACTTGTGACTCCTGTAATACTGGGGGACCTTCCTTTTCAGCAGTAACTAATTAGATGGATAGCGGTAAATTATTTTGTTACCCCAAACTCTCCGCCCAAGACTGAGAGAGACGTCTGGGGTACATACTGAGTAACCGCGAATCCCACAGCCAAAAACAAGGGCGGTGGGATAATAGTGGATGTCCATTGCTTCCGCAGTTGAGATCCTAACTGATCAACTAGGTGCGTTACAGATGCAACCCATCTTTCTTGTACAGTTCTTTTCCATTCCAACAAGAGCTATCATGAGACACAAAGCCAAACCCTTGGTTCAGACACCATTCACCAAGCCATACATTGAATTCCTTAATGCGCATCTTCCTGTCATGCTGAAGGTTATGCACAGGCAAAACTGCAGAGAATGAAACAGTTGATGCAGCCTCCCGTATATCCTTTCCAAGTGTATGAAAAGCTTCTTTCACCTTTGAAACCTCATTGCAAGCCAGATCGTTTGTCCCAAGATGGAGAATAACATCCACTTCCCTTTCCTGCTTTGCTTGCCTAACTATATTTAGGATCCGTCGTCTATCCCTGCTAGCGGTAGCACCAGGGAGACATCTCACAACACCATTCTCCTCAAACTTCACACCTCTTATGATGGAATCGCCCACCAACAGCTGCTTACTATCAATCCTCACCTTCTCCTTTTTGTCTTTGGCTGCAGTCTTGCATACTTTAGGCATGGGAGATGATTGTTTCTCACCCACTGTGCTTGAGCCATCCTCCATGTTGCTCTTGCACTCTGAAAGTGCTGCAAATGAATTATGGAGAGCCACAGACTGTGGGACATGCCTTCTATCCACAACTCTCAGTCTACCTGAACCTACAGTAACCCATCTTCCATTTCTAGGGGGCCTTTGTGGCAGTGGCATTGCAATGTTCTCAGCCTGAGTTTGTTTAGTGGTTAATTTCAAAATCTCATATTTCAAAAATGTAATTTCCTGCTGCATTATGGAGAGCTGTCTACAGATCAGACAGTATCCAAACCTTTGAAGAGTGGAACCTGAAATAAAAGCACAACAATTCCTGCACAGAACCAGATCTGCCATTGTAAAGAGGGGAAAGATTTTAAACAAACAAATTTTACTTGTTTAGATTGTATCCACCTCCAGATTACCTCCTGAGTATCTCCTGAATATCTCCAATGCACTTATACAGCAGCACTTGAACTAGCAGCCTTGGAAAAGCAGCAAGCTATGATTAGCAAGCTAATACTGTGTGGATATATATACACACACTCCCACAAAGGCTCCTCCCCCAACAGCAAATTAACACCTTACTTGCCTATGCTCATTTGCAATCAGACAATAGAGATACTGTGTCTAGCAAATTCCTTACCTCTTGAAACACAGTGTCTCAGTATTCACCAGAAACACCACTGAAGATCTGCTCTTGAAACACAGTGTCTCAGTATTCACCAGAAACACCACTGAAGATCTGCTCTTGAAACACAGTGTCTCAGTATTCACCAGAAACACCACTGAAGATCTGCTCTTGAAACACAGTGTCTCAGTATTCACCAGAAACACCACTGAAGATCTGCTCTTGAAACACAGTGTCTCAGTATTCACCAGAAACACCACTGAAGATCTGCTCTTGAAACACAGTGTCTCAGTATTCACCAGAAACACCACTGAAGATCTGATCTTGAAACACAGTGTCTCAGTATTCACCAGAAACACCACTGAAGATCTGCTACAGTGGAAAAACTCTGAGTTAGACTGTTAGGCTGGGTTCACACGAGCAGATGCCGTGCGTGGCATCCGCTCCGTGAAAGAGTGCCAAGACCCGATGCAGACTGCAGAGGCACGGAGCATTAACATGACTGATAATGCTCCGTGCCTCTCTGTGATCTGTTTACTACGAAATCACAGTTGTCACTGTGATTTTGTAGTAAAGAGATCACAGAGAGGCACGGAGCATTATCAGTCATGTTAATGCTCCGTGCCTCTGCAGTCTGCATCGGGTCTTGGCACTCTTTCACGGAGCGGATGCCACGCACGGCATCCGCTCGTGTGAACCCAGCCTTAGTCTCCTGAATATCTCCAATGCCCTTATACAGCAGCACTTGAACTAGCAGCCTTGGAAAAGCAGCAAGCTATGATTCTGAGGATAGATAGAGGGACGGAGTGTATGCAATCTGGGGGTGTGTTAGAGTGTAAGGAGAGAGCTCTGTGTATGTGATCCAAACATACTGCCACATTGCATTTACATCAAGTGATGTGAGCAGTGAACATTGCTAAACAGCACTGGGCAGATTGATAATAGACAGTGTGGCTGAAGGATAGCTACACTGTCTAAAGCCTGTGGCTATTTACTGAGCACGTGTATAATAACTTAAACAAACTTTAGTGTCATACACAGACGCCAAATATTAGTGATTTACACGATGGGCTCCCTATAATTTCTACCCCATCCCCAGTGTATAGTACCTTGGTGTGGGTGTAAGTAGAAAGGAGATATCTCCGTGTTGTTGCAAAATTACTGCAACATTGCATCTATGTAAGCAATGTAAGCAGAGAAGATACACATGCTCTGTGGACACTGACATAGGTGATGTGGCTGAAGTCAAGCTACGTTTCCCAATAAGTTGTTGGTCAGCTACTTAGTGTGTGTGCAGCAATTATGACAGTATTAAGCGCTATATATAGATGCGCAATATCAGTAAGCTAGCACCAGGGGCTCCTTAATGTTGTCTCTTCCACCCCCAGTAGACGCTGTGTGTATCAATAAATAGACGTGAGTCTGTCCACACTGTGGGAGTAAAATATATATATATATGCAATTGTGACACGTGAGAAGCAATAAATACACCACACAGGGTATTTTAAAAAACAGTGTTTAATAAGTACACTCTGTCCCCATCTGCTTGCTATAAGTTAGATGACAATAATACTCTGCCAGTCCCGGATAGTTTTATATGTACATGGTTTGTCGGTCTTTAGTTTTTAGTTTAGTTCGTGTAATAATTGTTAGGACCCCTAAAGGGATTTTTTGGGGTCTAATGACCGTTATATAAATTATGTTATTATGGGGGAATTCAACTACCCAGATATAGACTGGGACCTGAAACCTGTACATCTCATAAAGGAAACAGGTTCTTGGCATTAACTAAAGACAATTACCTTTCCCAACTGGTTCAGGACCCGACTAGAGGGACAGCCATACTAGACTTAGTATTAACCAATACACCTGACAGAACAACAGATGTGCAGGTTGGGGGACACCTGAAAAATAGTGACCATAAAGTAATAACCTTCCAATTATCATTCATAAGAGAGTTTCTTCAGGGAGGAACAAAAATACCAAACTTCAAAAAAGCTAAATTTAGCCAACTAAGAGAGGTCATAGGCCTAACTAACTGGGACAAAGTCCTCAAAAATAAAAATACAGCCACAAAATGGGATATTTTTAAAAGCATCCTAAAATCTAATTGTGAGAGGTACATACCTTATGGGAATGAAAGGTTAAGGAACAAGAAAAAAAACAATGTGGATAAATAGAACTGTAAAGAAAGCAATAAATGACAAAAAGCAGGAGAGTAGCGAGAAAGCACAGAAAAACTATAGGGAAAAAAATAGAATATTTAAAAAACAAATAAAAGAGGTTAAACTAGAGACCGAGAGATTAATTGCCAAAGAGAGCAAAACTAACCCTAAAATGTTCTTCAATTATATAAAGGGTAAAAAGTATAAATCTGAAGGCCCTTTACAGAGTGATAAAGGGGGGAGTTGCAGAGAGCAATGAGGAGAAAGCAAAGCTATTAAATATTTTTTTTCTCCACTGTATTCACTGAAGAAAATAAACTGTCAGATGAAATGTAGAATGTAAAAGTAAATTTCCTATTAAAAATGCCCTGTCTGGGGGGGGCGTGGCTAACTGCCGACATGAGCGGCCGCATCTGATCTGAGCTCAGGCTCCCGTTTAGTATCCTGATCAATCCTGAGCACTGACATGGTCAATCTAACAACAGAAAAGACAAGTGACAATGCGAGAACTTATAGAACCTAACGATGGGTCCCAGCAAGGCTCAAGCGGTGGCTGACCGCCTGAAAGAGTTTGCGCGCCAAGACATCCAACATGGCGCTGCAACAACTAGTACGCCCCGTACTCAACATACTCGCGGCCAGGCGGCTCAACAAGCGGTCAATGATGAACTAGACACGCCAGAGCTTTCACCGAAAGAGGCGCATGAACAACTCTTGTCAGCCATCCTGGCCTGTCAAACTTCCCTCACTACCAAGATTGACGAGGTACTTGTGGATGTAGGCCTACTTAGACAAGACGTCCAGCAACTCAGAGAGCGGGTGAAGGGAGCGGAGGAGAGGATCTCGGAATTGGAGGATCTCACTCGTCCCATACCTGCCAAGATCCATGCCCTGGAAGATTCGGTCTCCTTATGGAGGCAAAAGTGTGATGATTTGGAAAACAGGGCCAGGAGGAATAATGTGCGCATTTTGGGACTACCGGAGCGAACAGAAGGGCCAGATCCTGCCACTTTCCTAGAAACCTGGTTCAAATCTACCTTTCCAGAGGCAGCCTTTTTCATGGCGTACGCAGGGTTCCAGCTCGTTCACCACCACCTGGAGCTCCACCTAGGCCGCTGCTAGCACGCATGTTGAATTGGAAAAGATCATGACCTTATCCTTACACAGGCGAGGAGGAAGCAGATCATCATGCACGAAAATGCCAAAGTGTCCTTGTTTCCTGATTTCTCCGCCGAGCTTCAGAAGAAAAGGGCGACCTTTGTTTCTGTCAAGAGAAGGCTTCGGGACATGAACTTACCTTATTCCATGGCATATCCCGCCAGGCTGCTGGTGGTAGATGGAGAAAAATCGCACTTCTTCACTGACCCCAAGGAAGCGGATGATTGGGTCGTCAGGAAATCGCGCAGGGTAGCGCCATCTTGAGAAGCGGTATGGCATTAATACCTCATTCTTTTTCTTATTACTTGGGGACTCTATCAATGGGACTTACTGTTATCTGGCGGTGGAGAATAGTTACTTAGACTATGCGAAAATATTCAGTTTTGGACTTTGTAATGATTGCGAACTGCCACCTCAGAGTGAGTTTCACTGTTATGTATGTACGCCATTAGTTATGTCAGTATGCTATACAATATTCTTGGGAGCTGATCAGATACCTGCATAGTTTACCACCTTGCAATATGCAGGTCCCTGACGCTGTAGCCACAGGGAAGTCACTTTCCCACATTGGGCAATATGCACTTTATTGCAGTATTCGTTTATGGCATGTTTTGTTTTGCCTCAAGTTTGTATACTCTGTTCGGGCATTATGTGGTAGATCATTAACTACAGGCAGAACTGTGAATATGTGGGGTGATTCGATGGACGGAGGCTATTCGATATTGCAGCAGAACTGTAGACTCGCACTGAGATATGAGGTACGAATACTATGGCCACCTTAGTTTTAATGTCCTGGAATGTGAGAGGGCTAGGAGACACGGGTAAAAGAATGTCTGTCTGTTTTTTCACATGTCCGCAGGTATGCTCCTCACATACTCAGTTTGCAGGAGACCCACTTAACAACTGATACAGCCGGTAGACTCCAGAAGTCATGGGTTCAATGTGCATATTACTCGTACGGTACCTCACATTCCAGGGGAGTGTCTCTGCTAATCAACCGCTCTGTCAGATGGGAGCTACATACGATTGAGAGTGATCCAGAGCGGAGATACGTTTTTGTTTATGCACACGTGAATGGTACTCCGTTTGTGATCCTGAACATTTACTGCCCCCCTCCTGCTGATCTAACAATTCTGCAAACTGCAACCATATTTGCAGCTCAATACCCACATGCAAAACTTCTATGTGTAGGGGACATTAATATGGTCATGGACTCACAGAGGGACCGCTTTTGTGCCCATCCGACTTCCCCGGCTCACAGCCCTCCTACTTTGTTGCCGGCTTGGACTGGAGAGGTGGGATGGTTAGATTTCTGGAGGGAAAAACACCCAGATGTAATAGAATATTCTTGCTTTACTTCTTCTCATGGAGCTTTGTCCAGAATTGACTACATATTTGGGTCCCCTGATGCTTACTTGGAACTGTCCACTGTCTCTCATGGCCCTCAAAGTGTATCTGACCATGCACCCCTAATTGCACAGTTCAATGTCTTACAAGGGTTAAACCCTCGTTTGAAAACGAGAATACATCCATTTTGGCTTACCCTATTAAAAGAACAGGACAGAGTCCCGGACCAATTACAGGTTTTTCTA
The DNA here is from genome assembly GCF_905171765.1 of Bufo bufo. Taxonomy (NCBI): domain Eukaryota; kingdom Metazoa; phylum Chordata; class Amphibia; order Anura; family Bufonidae; genus Bufo; species Bufo bufo. The sequence continues at coordinate 648,839,694 of NC_053390.1, read as the reverse complement.
GAGGTGCATGACGCTGACACGAATGCTCTCCTTATATGGGAAACGATGAAGGCATATTTGAAGGGATGCTGTCACGGGGTTCCGAAGGTGCACTCGGTCCCCCATTGCCCGCAGAACTGTTGCTTAACTTTTGGAATGAGGTTCTGTGTTTGACCTCATTCCCAGGGCGGCTTTACTAGCTGGGTGGCTCCCTGCTCCTAGTCTGCCTTGAGCGCCGAGCTGATCACTTCGGTGCTCGACTGGTTGGTCTGTCGGTCATGTGACGCTGGCCACGTCACATGACCCTCACTCCCCACTATAAATACAGGCAGCCTGCTGGCTACAAGTTGCCTGTTAATTTCTAGGTTCCTGGCTATTTGTTGGACTACTGAATATTTACCTGATCCTGTTCCCTGACGATCCTCTGCCTGCTCCTCCTGTACTGCGCATACATCCTGGTTTTGTGACCTCGGCTCCCACCTGACTACTCTCTTAGGACTCCTCTTCTACTTCGCTACTCTCCTGGTATTTGACCCCGGCTTCTCCTGACCATTCTTTGCTTAATCCGTTGTACTGCGTAGCTCTCTTGGTTCTGACCCGGTCCGTTCATGTTCCGTATTTTGTCTTGTCTGTCTTCCCTGCACATATCCTAAGTTAGGGACTGCCGTCCAGTTGTCCCCTGTCATCAGGACTCGTGAGGCAAGTAGGCAGGGCCAGGGGTGAGGGTGGAGCGCAGTGGTCACTACCCTTCCCCCTGTGTGTGTGTGGACGTGACCGTTACAGATGCCTTAAATCATAAATTTCTTATATTAAGAAAGACACCAGGAAAAAAGAGGATTCTCTTAATGCTTGCATTAGGGAAGCTGAAGTTAGATTTGTGTTAGATCCATCTGAGACAAATAGACAGGACTGGTTACTGAAGGGAAGAATGTGTTTAGTCCACTTACATGAAAAGAGTAACCGTAAGCTATTTTTCTACAAACTGCAGGCCTTTGAGATAGGAGATAAGGCAGGGAGACCTTTGGCTCACATAGTACATAGAAATACCTCTGCTTCACCGGTTTTACGTATTCAGGCCCTGGATGGAGAAGTCAAAGAATCTGTCCCGGATATAGTAGCGAGCTTTGCTGACTTCTATCGAGAGTTATATCAAACACGAGTGTCATACTCGGAGATGGAACTTGAGAACTATTTAGATGAGATAACTTGCCCAACACTCTCAATGGAGGACAGCAACTTAATGGAGGAAGATATAACTCCAAGTATGTTGACATCCTCGGGCCTCAATTGAGAGAGATGTTCAAGGAAGCGTGGAGTATAGGTAAACTCCCAGACTCCCTATATGAAGCGTCCATAGTAGTGATTCTTAAAGCGGACAAGGATCCGATAGATTGTGCCTCCTATCGGCCAATATCTTTACTAAACTTGGATTACAAAATCCTGACAAAGATCTTGGCCAATATAATAACTAGCATAATTCATTGCGATCAAACTGGGTTCATACCAGGAAGATCAACCTCTAATAACATCCGCAGAGCGCAAATCATAGCCCAAATTGGAACCCACCATGGGAGACAGTGGGCTATGGCTTCATTAGATACGGCCAAAGCCTTCGATTCGCTGGAGTGGCCATACCTGATGAGAGCACTGGGGAAATTTGGCTTCGGTCCTAGGTTCTTACAATGGATTCGGATAATATATAAAAATCCAAGAGCCAGTATTCTGGTTAACGGCACGGCCTCCCCCTCCTTTTCTCTGCAGAGGGGCACGAGGCAGGGTTGTCCTCTCTCCCCCCTGTTATTTGCAATTGCCATTGAACATCTGGCCTTACGTATTCAAGACTCGACATTTAGAGGGGTTTGGATAGGGGGAAGAGAGGACAGAGTAGGCCTATATGCAGATGATCTCATACTGTATATGAATGATATGAACACTTCCTTGCCACAAGCGATCTCGATAATAGAGCAATTTGGATACTTCTCTGGGTTACACATTAATTGGGCTAAGTCGGCCCTGATGCCGCTATGGCGATCCGATTGGCCTGAGGTTTACCATAACCTTAGAGTGGTAGACCACTTTAAATATTTGGGGATAGTTATCACTAGAGAGCCGAAAGACTCATATTCTCGGAATGTTGCCCCCTTAGAAACCATATTCATTGACAAATTCAAGGTGTGGAAAACCCTTCCTTTGTCCATCATGGGCAGGATCAATTTAATCAAAATGATCCTATTGCCTAAAGGGTTGTATATACTGGAACACGCTTGCACCCCAATACCACGGAATTTCTTGGATCGCCTTCACTCCCTAATGGTTCAATTTATTTGAGGTAGAGCCAGGCACAAACTCGCTCTGAATACATTGCAGAGATCCAAGTTGCAGGGTGGAGCATCGCTACCAAATTTTCACTTGTATTTTTTGGCAGGACAACTGAGGTTCTTGGCTGGTTGGGTTAATGGGGAGCCCCTGCAAAACATGGAATACTATTTACAACAACACTTGGACATATCCAACTTGTGGCCAGTACTTGAGAGGGTCGGATCATTGTCGAGACAACTGCTGCAGATACACAGGTTAGCACAACAAGTTTGGAGAGACGCTAAATTGAGGCAATATCAGGATTGGGCCGACACCATACCTTTATGGGATAACCCTTTATTCCCCCATTTACAAGGGATAGAGGGAACACACGTTTGGCAGCATCCGGGATTGTACCTCTGCGGGATTTATATAACGAAGGCGTCTTACGCTCCTTCTCTCAAATCCAAGAACGATATGGAATAGCACGCACCCAATTTTTTAAATATCTACAGATCAGGCACGCCCTTCAGGAACAATTTAGGGACCGAAATAAGGCCATCTCCTCTTATCCCCTTATTGGAGTCATTAAATCGCAGGGACCTAGAGGCATAGTATCTTTACTCTACACTCATCTTTTGGAGAATCACATGTCAGCACAACCCATATTAGCTGAGGCCAGATGGAGAGGGAACATTCCACATCTCTCAGCGGAGGACTGGACAGAGGCGCTGGAAGCGGTCACTAATGTATCTCCCTCGATTAACAACAGGTTAATCCAGCTATTTATGTTACACCGCAGCTATTTAACCCCCACTAGGCTACACAAGATGGGGAGAATTCCCCAACCCAACTGTTTGAGATGCTCTCATAATAATGCAGATTTCTGGCATATGATGTGGGAATGTGTGCACATTAAGTCATATTGGCAAACGGTACTTGGGGTACTTTCATCACTGGGCTTACGCCCTATTCCATTATGCCCTAAGTTATGTTTATTAGGTATCCTGGATATTGATGGTTGGACCCACTATAACAAGATAATTTTAAGTGAAACTTTATTCTTAGCCCGCAAAGTTATTGCTCTCAAATGGATGGCGGAAGATCTACCAACATTGGGGATATGGAAAAGGCTGGTCAACCAGGTAATTCCCTTTGAAAAGGTGATATATGTGAACAGAAAATGTCCTGATAAATTCCAGAAAGTATGGGGTCTGTGGTGCGAATCACATTCAACAACTTCAGTGAGATCAGCAGTTTATATTGGCTCTTGATAGGATTGAAACATTTAAAGTCTCAAGCAATACTTTTGTACAACTCAGTTTATTGTATTTTCAATGTATATGCAATGAAAATGATGTACCTTCTCTTCATTGAATTACTTGAGTATGTATTATCCTCATTCAACATGATTTGATCTGTAGTATAACACTGTATTATGTTTACATGAATGTACCACAAACATGCCTTGTTACTCTTTTTCAATAAAACGAGTTAAAAAAAAAATGCCCTGTCTGACCCAGGAAGAAGTATAGCGGCGTCTCAAAAAGACTAAAATAGACAAATCGCCAGGACCGGAGGGCATACACCCCCGTATCCTAAGAGAATTAAGTAATGTCATAGCCAGACCCTTATTTTTGATATTTAAGGACTCTATACTGACAGGGAGTGTTCCACAGGATTGGCACATAACAAATGTGGTGCCAATATTCAAAATGGGTCCAAAAACAGAGCCCGGAAACTATAGGCCGGTAAGTTTAACATCCGTCGTGGGTAAACTATTTGAATCTTTTCTAAGAGATGCTATCTTAGAGCATCTCAACGGAAATAAGCAAATAATGCCATATCAGCATGGCTTTAAGAGGGATTGGTCATGTCAAACTAATTTAATCAGTTTCTATGAGGAGGTAAGTTCTAGACTTGACAGCGGCGACTCAATGGATGTCGTATATCTGGACTTCTCCAAAGAATTTGACACTGTACCGCATAAAAGGTTAGTATATAAAATGAGAATGCTCGGAGTGGAAGAAAGTGTCTCTATGTGGGTAAGTAACTGGCTCAGTAATAGAAAACAGAGGGTGGTTATTAATGGTACACACTCAGATTGGGTCCCTGTCACTAGTGGAGTACCTCAGGGAACAGTACTGGGCCCTATCCTCTTCAATATATTTATTAATGATCTTATAGAAGGCTTGCACAGTAAAATATGAATTTTTGTAGATGACACTAAACTGTGTAAAGTAATTGACACGGAAGAGGACATTATACTGCTACAGATGGATCTGGATAGATTAGAGGCTTGGGCAGAGAAGTGGCAGATAAGGTTTCACATTGACAAATGTAAGGTTATGCACATGGGTAGGAATAATGCAAGTCACCCGTACGTACTAAATGGTAAAACACTGGGTAACACTGACATGGAAAAGGATTTAGGAATTTTAGTGAACAGCAAACTAAGCTGTAAAAACCAGTGTCAGGCAGCTGCTGCCAAGGCCAATAAGATAATGGATTGCATCAAAAGGGGCATAGATGCCCGTGATGAGAACATAGTCCTACCACTTTACAAATCACTGGTCAGACCACACATGGATTACTGTGTACAGTTCTGGTCTCCTGTGAACAAGGCAGACATAGCAGAGCTGGAGAGGGTTCAGAGGAGGGCAACTAAAGTAATAACTGGAATGAGGGAACTACAGTACCCTGAAAGATTATCAAAATTAGGGTTATTCACTTTTGAAAAAAGATGACTGAGGGGAGATTTAATTACTATGTATAAATATATCATAAAAAAAAGCCGCAGTAATCACGAAAATAAAGGAAATCACCTTAATATACTATCTATGCTGGAGTCTTTTTTCATCTTTTAAATATATCAGGGGTCAGCACAGAGATCTCTCCCATCATCTATTTATCCCCAGGACTGTGACTGTGACGAGGGGACATCCACTGCGTCTGGAGGAAAGAAGGTTTGTACACAAACATAGAAGAGGATTCTTTATGGTAAGAGCAGTGAGACTATGGAACTCTCTGCCTGAGGAGGTGGAGATGGTGAGTTCACTAAAAGAGTTCAAGAGGGGCCTGGTTGTATTTCTGGAGTGTAATAATATTACAGGCTATAGCTACTGGAGAGGGGTCGTTGATCCAGGGAGTTATCTGATTGCCTGAATGGAGTCGGGAAGGAATTTTTTTCCCCTTAGTTTTTTATGCCTTCCTCTGGATCAACTTGCAGGATAACAGGCTGAACTGGATGGACAAATGTCTTTTTTTGGCTTTATATACTATGTTACTATGTTTCCTACAGACAGGCAGCCATTTTACAACATTACCTACAGACAGGCAACCAAGTACACAATGCATTTGGAAAGTCTTTGGATATTTCCACTTTTTTGACATTATGTTGCAGCCTTGTGCTACAATTTTTTTGGAAAGTTACATTTTTCCCATCATTCTGCGCATAATACCCCATAATGGCATTTATTAAAAATGAAAAACTAAAATCTTGAATTGACATAAGTATTCAGACCCTTTACTCAGTACTTAGGTGAAGCACCTTTGGCAGTGATTATAGCCTTCAGTCTTCTAGGATACGATGCCACAAAGTTTACACACCTGGATTTGGGGATTTTCCACCATTCTTCTCTGCAGATCCTCTCAACTGTGTCAGGTTGGATGAGGCCCGTTGGTAGACAGCCATTCAGGTCTCTCCAGAGATGTTCGAACAGGTTCAAGTCAGGGCTCTGGCTGGGCCACTCAATAACATTCACAGAGTTGTCCCTAAGCCACTCCTGTGTTGTCTTGCCTGTGTGCTTAGGGTCATTGTCTTTTTGGAAATTAAACATTCAGCCCAGTCTGAGGTCCAGAGCACACTGGATCCGGTTTTCATTATTTCTGTACTTTGCTCCAATGTGCTTTCCCTCATTTCTGACCAGGCACTGAAAAACACCTCTACATTACAATGCTGCCACCATGCTTCATTGTAGGGATGGTATTGGACAATACCTGGTTTCCTTCAAACAGCACACTTAGAAATGATGCCAAAAAGTTCAATCTTGGTTTCATCAGACCAGAAAATCTTATTTCTCTGTCTGGAAGTCCTTAAAGGGTTTCTGTCACCAGAATTAACCCTATTAAACTAGCTGACATTAGCGATGAGCTAATGTCAGCTGAACCTAACTAGTCTATTCCTACTTTTATCTATGCCCCCGTTACTCCAGAAAGATAACTTTTATAATATGCTAATTAGCTTCTAGGAGCAGGGGGGGGCGTTGCCCCTGCTCCTAAAGGCTACGTTCTCCCAAATCTGGTCTCTCCCTGCTACACTGGATTGACAGGGCCAGGCAGCTTTGGTCTCCTACTGCCGGCCCTGTCTGCTATGTAAATCTCGCGCTTGCGTCGTCCCGTTCAGTATACGGCGCAGGCGCAGTGAGTGAAGGGCGCTCGCTGGCTGCCGGCTTCCTCACAGCGCCTGCGCCGAATGCTGAACGGCGCGAGACTTTCCCAGCACACAGGGCTGGCAGATTGGAGGTGAGGGCTGTCTGGCCCTGTCATACTAGTGTAGCAGGGATGGGAGAACGGAGCATCTAGGAGCAGGGGCAACGCCCCCCCCCCCCCCCCCCTGCACCTAGAGGCAAATTTGCATATTATAAAAGTTATATTTCTGGAGTAACGGGGGCATAGATAAAAGTAGGAATAGGCTAGTTATGTGCAGCTGACAATAGCAGATCGCTGATGTCAGCTAGTTTAATAGGATTAATTCTAGTGACAGAAAAGGTGCTTTTTTTTTGCAAACTTTCATGTTTGTTTTACTGAAGAGAGGCTTCTATCTGGCCACTCTGTCATACCAGTGATGGTTGACCTGTTTCTCCCATCTGCACACAGGATGTTTGGAGCTTAGCCAGAATGACCATTGGGTTCTTAGTCACCTCTCTTACCAAGGCCCTTTCTTTCTGATTACTTAGTTTGGAGGGACAGCCAGCTCAAGGAAGAGTCCTGGTTGTTCCAAACTTCCTCCATTTATGAACTATTGAGGCCACTGTGCTCTTTGAAACTTTCAGTGCAGCAGAATATTCTTTTAACCCTTCTCCAAATCTGTTCTGTACCCTTCTCCAGATCTGTGCCTCCACACAATCCTGTCTCTGAGCTTTACAGGCAGTTCTTTCCTCCTCATGGCTTGGCATTTGCTCTGATAAGCATTGTCAGCTGTGAGACCTTATATAAACAGTGTCTATCAAAATCATGGACAATCAACTGAATTTAACAACTAAAATAGTGGTCGGCTCACAAGAAGTCAAATATTGCTTATTTATTCCTAGCTGTAAAAACACACCTATAATAGATCAGACCATATAAATAAATAGTGCACTAAAAAACAATCGTATACACATACACAAATGTCAATATAAAATAGCAATATATTCCTAAAATATTTACAGTAGGCTGCGGAGCTCTCGCAGCTCACAATTTCATATTAAGACTACAATCCTTTGTAGCTTTAATTACAATATCCTGTATTGTATAGTCCAGACTGTGGATGAAAATGCTAAATTCTATGCAACTTGGGTTAATGTCCAATATATCTGCGCATATATACTTAGTGCGTTTCGTGATTGTTTATGGTGGATTAGTATAACACGGTACAAGTTCACTCACATGTACGCCAATTCAGCCGCCTTATGTATACTGTGGTATATTGGATATCTTTCCTCTCACAAGGCGTTTAGCGCAATGCGCTTCTTACCAGATACTTGTGGCTCTGTCTGTGGAGTGGTACCTGTTCGGATCCAAACTGCACACGGGCGGCCCCACAGGTGATCTCCCGCTGGTAGCGGCACTTCGCGCCTGCGCAGTGTGAGTTTCTGGACGCTAGCGGCCCCACAGGTTGTCTCTCACTGGTATCGAAACTTCGCGCATGCGTACTTTGATTTTCCAGCCGCCAAGTTGTATCTTCTTTGTATATTTGTAGCAATCTGGAATTTAGTAATCTGGTCGTGTAACAAAAATCATGAAACCATTCAATACATAACTACATATTGATTAAGGATGACCGCTTTACTTCAACTGAGCGGTCATCCTTAATCAATATGTAGTGCTGTATTAAATGGTACCATGATTTTTGTATGCACCTGTCAGGAATAAGGACCGCCTTATTCCTAGTTATGTTTGCTGTAATATTATATGTTTTATGGGTTTATGTCGTAGTGCAACATAGTCTAGTGTGATTCACATTTATATACAGTATGTATTTATGTATTTGTATTGCCAAGCCAGCAGCCATTGATGAATTGGTTGAAGGCTGCATCTAGTGCCGAGATGTCTGCCTCATACCTGTGAAAACAGCAAACTGCTCCACTGGGAGTTAGTTAGCACATAGATGCTAACAAGGATGGGCTTGTTTGCTTGTCACACTTGAGACAGGGGAAAAGCAGCCTCTCCGGTGCCTTGTCTCAGCATGGGGGATTCCTAACCAGAGAGTGAACAATAATTAGTAATCCCTCATAAGTTGTTCAGGAGGGATCGGATGTCCCCAAAATCTAACTTATCACCTCTGGTATGATTGGGGCATCGCATGGACACCAGACATGGCATATCAACTCGCCTTTATCTTATTAAAATAAGGATCTCATCTTCTGAGCATCCTGGACGTGTCTCGTTTGATATGCTAGGACTCGGAACGATGAGATATGAATTATGAAGAAGGTCTGGGGTCTGTATCTTAACCAGGGCAACTGGGAGAATATGTTTTTGATATTTTCTTACCTTTTCCCTAGATGGCCAGTGGGCCGGCTGCATGGGTAATGAAGTCCGGACAGAGGGGCTGAGTCAGAGGTGGGAGGGAAAATCCCCCTCAGGCCTCCTGCCCCTGGAGGAAAGGCATAAACATGCAATCCCTGGATATTTGGGTGTCACAAAGTGGGAGATCTAATCGAATTAGTTTGTGCACCAGTATTCTGCCCAAATCTCCTGGGAGGAAAGGACTTTTACCACGCAACTGCTAAGTATCAGGACTTTCTATGTTTTCTCCTTTTTATTTTACAACTGTTTGCCATTTCTGTATGTCTATTGTTAATCAATTTTTGTAACCAAGTACTGTCTTTTTTTTAATACATTGAACCTAAAAGTTTGATGATTTGTCTTGTAACCTTAAGAACCTGTTAGCTCCATGAAGAGTGTGTGTGCAATCTGAGGCTGTATGTTGTTTTCTGTGAGGCTTACTACAGTGTGTGTGTGTGTGTGTGTGTCTGCTTGCGAGTGGAACACTCAGGGGTGTCCCGTCGACCTTATAACTGACGGGTGGTGGCAGTGAAAGTATCGTGTTAGTGCGTGGGTATGCTTGCAGGCTTCAGGTGGCGATTTATGCTCGCGTTATGGCTCGGCGCAGGGCGTAACAGCGTGTGAGGACGTGAGGTGAATCGGCCTGAAGGGCTTGGGCAACCTTTCAATTATAGCTTAAGGTGACAGTGTCGCTATTTGATTCACATACAGTCCTGATCAAAAGTTTAAGACCACTTGAAAAATGGCAAAAAAATCATATTTAGCATGGCTGGATCTTAACAAGGTTCCAAGTAGACTTCCAAACATGAACTCAGTAATGAGTAGCTCCGCCGTTATTGTTTATCACTTCAAAAATTCGTTTCGGCATGCTTGATGCAAGCGTTTCCATGAGGTGAGTGGGAACATTTCTCCAAGTGGTGAAGACGGCCGCACGAAGGCAATCTACTGTCTGGAACTGTTGTCCATTTTTGTAAACTTCCCTTGCCATCCATCCCCATAGGTTCTCAATTGGATTTAGATTAGGGGAACACTCAGGATGGGCCAAAAGAGTGATGTTATTCTCCTGGAAAAAGTCCCTTGTCCTGCGGGCATTGCGTACTGTAGCGTTGTCCTGTTGAAAAACCCAGTCGTTACCACACAGACGAGGGCCCTCGTCTGGACATAGCCAGCGGCCGTTTGACGCCCCTGCACTTCCTGAAGCTCCATTGTTCCACTGAAGGAAAAAGCACCCCAGACCATTATGGCGCCCCCTCCACTGCGGCGCGTAGAAAACATCTCAGGTGGGATCTGCTTGTCATGCCAGTAACGTTGGAAACCATCAGGACCATCAAGGTTACATTTTTTCTCATCAGAGAATAAAACTTTCTTCCACCTTTGAATGTCCCATGTTTGGTGCTCTCTTGCAAAGTCCAAAGAGCAGTTCTGTGGAGTTCAAGGAGACGAGGTCTTTGAAGATGTTTTTTGTTTTTGAAGCCCTTCAGTCTCAGATGCCGTCTGATGGTTATGGGGCTGCAGCCAATTGGATTCTCCGGCTCAGTGCTGATGAATTTTTTTTGGGTCTTCCACTTGACTTTTTTGTTCCATAACCCTCAGGGTCATTTAAGAAATTCCAAATGACTGTCTTACTGCGTCCCACCTCAGCAGCGATGGCGCGCTGTAAGAGACCCTGCTTATGCAGTTCAACAACCCGACCACGTTCAAAAAGGGAGAGTTTTTTTGCCTTTTCCATCACAACGTGTGACTACCTGACAGAAAATGACAATGAATCCACATCTTTGCACAGATTTGGCCTTTTAAAGGCATGTGGTCCTAAAATTTTGATCAGCTGAAAAACAGCCTGTTTCAGTTTAATCGTTATTTTCAATTAATTGAATGCTCCAAAAATGTTTTGTCTCACTCTCATTTCTTCTTGTTGCATGTTGAAGCTCTACTTGGAACCTTGTTAAGATCCAACAATGTAAAATATGATTTTTTTTGCCATTTTTCAAGTGGTCTTAAACTTTTGATCAGGACTGTGTGAAGAATGATGTAGGCTTATGAATAGGGATGAGCGAACCCGAACTGTATTGAATTTTGGGGTGTCCGTGACACGGACCGGAACCCGAGCATTTTCGTAAAAGTCTGGGTTCGGTGTTCGGCGCTTTCTTGGCGCTTTTTGAAAGGCTGCAAAGCAGCCAATCAACAAGCATCATACTACTTGCCCCAAGAGGCCATCACAGCCATGCCTACTATTGGCATGGCTGTGATTGGCCAGTGCAGCATGTGACCCAGCCTCTATATAAGCTTGGGTCACGTAGCGCTGCACTTCACTCTACTGATACAAGCGTAGGGAGAGGTTGCAGCTGCGACGTTAGGGCGAGATTAGGCAGATTAACTCCTCCAAAAGACTTCATTCAGTGATCGATCTACAGCTGTGGATCATTGAAGTGCTGATATTCAATTGCTCACTGTTTTTAGGCTGCCCAGAGCGTTTTTATATCACTTTTTTCTGGGGTGATCGGCGGCCATTTTGTGGCTTGTGGTGCGCCAGCACAAGCTACCACCAAGTACATTTAACCATCAATAGTGTGGTTATTTTTTGCTATATCATATATCAGGGTCAAGCTTTCATCAAGTGCATTTAACCATCAATAGTGTGGTTATTTTTTGGCCATATACTACATCAGGGGCAAGCTGACCTTGTCACCCAAGTGCATTTAACCATCAATAGTGTGGTTATTTTTTGCTATATCCTACATCAGGGTCAAGCTTTCATCAAGTGCATTTAACCATCAATAGTGTGGTTATTTTTTGGCCATATACTACATCAGGGGCAAGCTGAGCCTGTGTCACCCAAGTGCATTTAACCATCAATAGTGGGGTTATTTTTTGGCCATATACTACATCAGGGTCAAGCTTTCATCAAGTGCATTTAACCATCAATAGTGTGGTTATTTTTTGGCCATATACTACATCAGGGGCAAGCTGAGCCTGTGTCACCCAAGTGCATTTAACCATCAATAGTGTGGTTATTTTTTGCTATATCCTACATCAGGGTCAAGCTTTCATCAAGTGCATTTAACCATCAATAGTGTGGTTATTTTTTGGACATATACTACATCAGGGGCAAGTTGAGCCTGTCACCCAGCGCCTAAAAAATAGGCCTCACATTTATATTCAACCAAAGCTGTACTGTTTTAGCTGGTCAAGTTATTGTTTGTGACCGTCAAAGCACAGTTTTTGTTCTGGGTTGAAAAACAATTCCCAAATTTGCAATTCTCAAAATTAGTGGTTTCTGCTGTATCAGGCCTACTTTAAATCTATCCCTAAAAGGGTATATTAGATTCAAGGTGCTGATAGGGTCATTCTCAAAAACTTAACACACACGCTACAGTGCAGATCCAAGTCTAATTCTGTGATTAAACGTATACATGTCACCCAGCGCCTAAAAAATAGGCCTCACATTTATATTCAACCAAATCTGTACTGTTTTAGCTGGTCAAGTTATTGTTTGTGACCGTCAAAGCACAGTTTTTGTTCTGGGTTGAAAAACAATTCCCAAATTTGCAATTCTCAAAATTAGTGGTTTCTGCTGTATCAGGCCTACTTTTAATCTATCCCTAAAAGGGTATATTAGATTCAAGGTGCTGATAGGGTCATTCTCAAAAACTTAACACACACGCTACAGTGCAGATCCAAGTCTAATTCTGTGATTAAACGTATACCTGTCACCCAGCGCCTAAAAAATAGGCCTCACATTTATATTCAACCAAATCTGTCCTGTTTTAGCTGGTCAAGTTATTGTTTGTGACCGTCAAAGCACAGTTTTTGTTCTGGGTTGAAAAACAATTCCCAAATTTGCAATTCTCAAAATTAGTGGTTTCTGCTGTATCAGGCCTACTTTAAATCTATCCCTAAAAGGGTATATTAGATTCAAGGTGCTGATAGGGTCATTCTCAAAAACTTAACACACACGCTAAAGTGCAGATCCAAGTCTAATTCTGTGATTAAACGTATACCTGTCACCCAGCGCCTAAAAAATAGGCCTCACATTTATATTCAGCTAAATCTGTCATTACTGGTGTGCCTGTATTAGTGTAATACGGTACCTAAATAGATAGCCAGATAGTGTTAGGTGTCTGTAAAAAAAAGGCCTAAATTTTAATTCAATACATTGGCCCGAATAATATTTTTCTTATTGTGGTGAACGGTAACAATGAGGAAAACATCTCGTAAGGGACGCGGACGTGGACATGGTCGTGGTGGTGTTAGTGGACCCTCTGGTGCTGGGAGAGGACGTGGCCGTTCTGCCACAGCCACACGTCCTAGTTTACCAACTACCTCAGGTCCCAGTAGCCGCCAGAATTTACAGGGATATTTGGTGGGGCCCAATGCCGTTCTAAGGATGGTAAGGCCTGAGCAGGTACAGGCATTAGTCAATTGGGTGGCCGACAGTGCATCCAGCACGTTCACATTATCTTCCACCCAGTCTTCTGCAGAAAGCGCACAGATGGCGCATGAAAACCAAGCCCATCAGTCTGTCACATCACCCCCATGCATATCAGGAAAACTGTCTGAGCCTCAAGTTATGCAGCAGTCTCTTATGCTGTTTGAAGACTCTGCTGGCAGGGTTTCCCAAGGGCATCCACCTAGCCCATCCCCAGGGGTGGAAGAGATAGAATGCACTAACGCACAACCACTTATGTTGCCTGATGATGAGGACATGGGAATACTACCTCAGCACGTCTCTGATGATGACGAAACACAGGTGCCAACTGCTGTGTCTTTCTGCAGTGTGCAGACTGAACAGGAGGTCAGGGATCAAGACTGGGTGGAAGACTATGCAGGGGACGATGAGGTCCTAGACCCCACATGGAATGAAAGTCGTGCCACTGACTTTCACAGTTCAGAGGAAGAGGCAGTGGTGAGACCGAGCCAACAGTGTAGCAAAAGAGGGAGCAGTGGGCAAAATCAGAACACCCGCCGCCAAGAGACTCCGCCTGCTACTGACCGCCGCCATCTGGGACCGAGCACCCCAAAGGCAGCTTCAAGGAGTTCCCTGGCATGGCACTTCTTCAAACAATGTGCTGACGACAAGACCCGAGTGGTTTGCACGCTGTGCCATCAGAGCCTGAAGCGAGGCATTAACGTTCTGAACCTTAGCACAACCTGCATGACCAGGCACCTGCATGCAAAGCATGAACTGCAGTGGAGTAAACACCTTAAAAACAAGGAAGTCACTCAGGCTCCCCCTGCTACCTCTTCTGCTGCTGCCGCCTCGGCCTCTTCTGCCGCTGCCGCCGCCTCGGCCTCTTCCTCCGTCTCTGGAGGGACGTTGGCACTTGCCGCCCAGCAAACATGGGATGTACCACCAACACCACCACCTGCGTCACCAAGCATCTCAACCATGTCACACTGCAGCGTTCAGCTCTCCATCTCACAAACATTTGAGAGAAAGCGTAAATTCCCACCTAGCCACCCTCGATCCCTGGCCCTGAATGCCAGCATTTCTAAACTACTGGCCTATGAAATGCTGTCATTTAGGCTGGTGGACACAGACAGCTTCAAACAGCTCATGTCGCTTGCTGTCCCACAGTATGTTGTTCCCAGCCGGCACTACTTCTCCAAGAGAGCCGTGCCTTCCCTGCACAACCAAGTATCGATAAAATCAAGTGTGCACTGCGCAACGCCATCTGTGGCAAGGTCCACCTAACCACAGATACGTGGACCAGTAAGCACGGCCAGGGACGCTATATCTCCCTAACTGCACACTGGGTAAATGTAGTGGCGGCTGGGCCCCAGGCGGAGAGCTGTTTGGCGCATGTCCTTCCGCCGCCAAGGATCGCAGGGCAACATTCTTTGCCTCCTGTCTCCTCCACCTCCTCCTCTTCTTCCACCTGCTCATCCAGTCAGCCACACACCTTCACCACCAACTTCAGCACAGCCCGGGGTAAACGTCAGCAGGCCGTTCTGAAACTCATATGTTTGGGGGACAGGCCCCACACCGCACAGGAGTTGTGGCGGGGTATAGAACAACAGACCGACGAGTGGTTGCTGCCGGTGAGCTTCAAGCCTGGCCTGGTGGTGTGCGATAATGGGCGAAATCTCGTTGCAGCTCTGGGACTAGCCGGTTTGACGCACATCCCTTGCCTGGCGCATGTGCTGAATTTGGTGGTGCAGAAGTTCATTCACAACTACCCCGACATGTCAGAGCTGCTGCATAAAGTGCGGGCCGTCTGTTCGCGCTTCCGGCGTTCACACTCTGCCGCTGCTTGCCTGTTTGCGCTACAGCGTAACTTCGGCCTTCCCGCTCACCGCCTCATATGCGACGTGCCCACCAGGTGGAACTCCACCTTGCACATGCTGGACAGACTGTGCGAGCAGCAGCAGGCCATAGTGGAGTTTCAGCTGCAGCACGCACGGGTCAGTCGCACTGCGGATCAGCCCCACTTCACCACCAATGACTGGGCCTCCATGCGAGACCTGTGTGCCCTGTTGCGCTGTTTCGAGTACTCCACCAACATGGCCAGTGGCGATGACGCCGTTATCAGCGTTACAATACCACTTCTATGTCTCCTTGAGAAAACACTTAGGGCGATGATGGAAGAGGAGGTGGCCCAGGAGGAAGAGGAGGAAGAGGGGTCATTTTTAGCACTTTCAGGCCAGTCTCTTCGAAGTGACTCAGAGGGAGGTTTTTTGCAACAGCAGAGGCCAGGTACAAATGTGGCCAGACAGGGCCCACTACTGGAGGACGAGGATGAGGAGGAGGTGGAGGAGGATGAGGATGAAGCAGGTTCACAGCGGGCTGGCACCCAACGCAGCTCGGGCCCATCACTGGTGCGTGGCTGGGGGGAAACACAGGACGATAACGATACGCCTCCCACAGAGGACAGCTTGTCCTTACCTCTGGGCAGCCTGGCACACATGAGCGACTACATGCTGCAGTGCCTGCGCAACGACAGCAGAGTTGCCCACATTTTAACGTGTGCGGACTACTGGGTTGGCACCCTGCTGGATCCCCGGTACAAAGACAATGTGCCTACCTTACTTCCTACACTGGAGCGTGATAGGAAGATGCGCGAGTACAAGCGCACGTTGGTAGACGCGCTACTGAGAGCCTTCCCAAATGTCACAGGGGAACCAGTGGAAGCCCAAGGCGAAGGCAGAGGAGGAGCAAGAGGTCGCCAACGCAGCTGTGTCACGGCCAGCTCCTCTGAGGGCAGGGTTAGCATGGCAGAGATGTGGAAAAGTTTTGTCACCACGCCACAGCTAACTGCACCACCACCTGATACGGAACGTGTTAGCAGGAGGCAACATTTCAATAACATGGTGGAACAGTACCTGTGCACACCCCTCCACGTACTGACTGATGGTTCGGCCCCATTTAACTTCTGGGTCTCCAAATTGTCCACGTGGCCAGAGCTAGCCTTTTATGCCTTGGAGGTGCTGGCCTGCCCGGCGGCCAGCGTTTTTTCTGAACGTGTATTCAGCACGGCAGGGGGTATCATTACAGACAAACGCAGCCGCCTGTCTACAGCCAATGTGGACAAGCTGACGTTCATAAAAATGAACCAGGCATGGATCCCACAGGACCTGTCCATCCCTTGTGCAGATTAGACATTAACTACCTCCCCTTAACAATATATTATTGTACTCCAGGGCACTTCCTCATTCAATCCTATTTTTATTTTCATTTTACCATTATATTGCGGGGCAACCCAAAGTTGAATGAACCTCTCCTCTGTCTGGGTGCCTGGGCCTAAATATGTGACAGTGGCCTGTTCCAGTGGTGGGTGACGTGAAGCCTGATTCTCTGCTATGACATGAAGACTGATTCTGTGCTGACATGAAGCCAGATTCTCTGTTACGGGACCTCTCTCCTCTGTCTGGGTGCCGGGGCCTAAATATGTGACAGTGGCCTGTTCCAGTGGTGGGTGACGTGAAGCCTGATTCTCTGCTATGACATGAAGACTGATTCTGTGCTGACATGAAGCCAGATTCTCTGTTACGGGACCTCTCTCCTCTGTCTGGGTGCCGGGGCCTAAATATGTGACAGTGGCCTGTTCCAGTGGTGGGTGACGTGAAGCCTGATTCTCTGCTATGACATGAAGACTGATTCTCTGCTGACATGAAGCCAGATTCTCTGTTACGGGACCTCTCTCCTCTGCCTGGGTGCCTGGGCCTAAATATGTGACAGTGGCCTGTTCCAGTGGTGGGTGACGTGAAGCCTGATTCTCTGCTATGACATGAAGACTGATTCTCTGCTGACATGAAGCCAGATTCTCTGCTATGGCATGAAGAGACTGATTCTCTGCTGACGTGAAGCCAGATTCTCTGCTATGGGACCTCTGTCCAATTGATATTGGTTAATATATTTATTTTTAATTTTTATTTTAATTCATTTCCCTATCCACATTTGGTTGCAGGGGATTTTCCTACATGTTGCTGCCTTTTGCAGCCCTCTAGCTCTTTCCTGGGCTGTTTTACAGCCTTTTTAGTGCCGAAAAGTTCGGGTCCCCATTGACTTCAATGGGGTTCGGGACGAAGTTCGGGTCGGGTTCGGATCCCGAACCCGAACATTTCCGGGAAGTTCGGCTGAACTTCTCGAACCCGAACATCTAGGTGTTCGCTCAACTCTACTTATGAAGCTTAACGTAAATGAAGTAAAGTAGTGTGTAAGACATGTCATTAGAAGTCCAGGTTTTATTTCAAGCTTAGGCTCTTTATAAGGAGCGGTGTGTCCCCCTTTTTTAATACAATCCTTTTGCCACTGAGAAAGAAACCCTTGCGGTTTTGAAACGTGTCTGGTGACAAGAACGATTGCATCCTTTCAAAGATTCTGTGTTACACGATCAGATTACTAAATTCCAGATTGCTACAAATATACAAAGAAGATACAACTTGGCGACTGGGAAATCAAAGTACGCATGTGCAAAGTTTCGATACCAGTGAGAGACAACCTGTGGGGCAGCTAGCATCCGGAAACTCACACTGCGCAGGCGCGAAGTGCCGCTACCAGCGGGAGATCATCTGTGGGGCCGTCCGTGTGCAGTTTGGATCTAAACAGGTACCACTCCGCAGACAGAGCCACAAGTATCTGGTAAGAAGCGCATTGAGCTAAACGCTGTGTGAGAGGAAAGATATCCAATATACCACAGTATACAGGGAGTGCAGAATTATTAGGCAAATGAGTATTTTGACCACATCATCCTCTTTATGCATGTTGTCTTACTCCATGCTATATAGGCTCGAAAGCCTACTACCAATTAAGCATATTAGGTGATGTGCATCTCTGTAATGAGAAGGGGTGTGGTCTAATGACATCAACACCCTATATTAGGTGTGCATAATTATTAGGCAACTTCCTTTCCTTTGGCAAAATGGGTCAAAAGAAGGACTTGACAGCCTCAGAAAAGTCAAAAATAGTGAGATATCTTGCAGAGGGATGCAGCACTCTTAAAATTGCAAAGCTTCTGAAGCGTGATCATCGAACAATCAAGCGTTTCATTAAAAATAGTCAACAGGGTCGCAAGAAACGTGTGGAAAAACCATGGCGCAAAATAACTGCCCATGAACTGAGAAAAGTCAAGCGTGCAGCTTCCAAGATGCCACTTGCCACCAGTTTGGCCATATTTCAGAGCTGCAACATCACTGGAGTGCCCAAAAGCACAAGGTGTGCAATACTCAGAGACATGGCCAAGGTAAGAAAGGCTGAAAGACGACCATCACTGAACAAGACACACAAACTGAAACGTCAAGACTGGGCCAAGAAATATCTCAAGACTGATTTTTCTAAGGTTTTATGGACTGATGAAATGAGAGTGAGTCTTAATGGGCCAGATGGATGGGCCCGTGGCTGGATTGGTAAAGGGCAGAGAGCTCCAGTCCGACTCAGACGCCAGCAAGGTGGAGGTGGAGTACTGGTTTGGGCTGGTATCATCAAAGATGAGCTTGTGGGGCCTTTTCGGGTTGAGGATGGAGTCAAGCTCAACTCCCAGTCCTACTGCCAGTTTCTGGAAGACACCTTCTTCAAGCAGTGGTACAGGAAGAAGTCTGCATCCTTCAAGAAAAACATGATTTTCATGCAGGACAATGCTCCATCACACGCGTCCAAGTACTCCACAGCGTGGCTGGCAAGAAAGGGTATAAAAGAAGAAAATCTAATGACATGCCTCCTTGTTCACCTGATCTGAACCCCATTGAGAACCTGTGGTCCATCATCAAATGTGAGATTTACAAGGAGGGAAAACAGTACACCTCTCTGAACAGTGTCTGGGAGGCTGTGGTTGCTGCTGCACGCAATGTTGATGGTGAACAGATCAAAACACTGACAGAATCCATGGATGGCAGGCTTTGAGTGTCCTTGCAAAGAAAGGTGGCTATATTGGTCACTGATTTGTTTTTGTTTTGTTTTTGAATGTCAGAAATGTATATTTGTGAATCTTGAGATGTTATATTGGTTTCACTGGTAAAAATAAATAATTGAAATGGGTATATATTTGTTTTTTGTTAAGTTGCCTAATAATTATGCACAGTAATAGTCACCTGCACACACAGATATCCCCCTAAAATAGCTAAAACTAAAAACAAACTAAAAACTACTTCCAAAAATATTCAGCTTTGATATTAATGAGTTTTTTGGGTTCATTGAGAACATGGTTGTTGTTCAATAATAAAATTAATCCTCAAAAATACAACTTGCCTAATAATTCTGCACTCCCTGTACATAATGCGGCTGAATTGGCGTACATGTGAGTGAACTTGTGCCGTGTTATACTAATCCACCATAAACAATCACGAAACGCACTAAGTATATATGCGCAGATACATTGGACATTAACCCAAGTTGCATAGAATTTTGCATTTTCATCCACAGTCTGGACTATACAACACAGGAAATTGTAATTAAAGCTACAAAGGATTGCAGTCTTAATATGAAATTGTGAGCTGTGAGACCTCCGCAGCTTACTGTAAAGGAGGGACCGTGACCATTTTAGGAATATATTGCTATTTTATATTGTAATTTGTGTATGTGTATACGATTGTTTTTTAGTGCACTATTTATTTATATGGTCTGATCTATTATAGGTGTGTTTTTACAGCTAGGAATAAATAAGCAATATTTGACTTATTGTGAGCCGACCACTATTTTATTTATGTATCAATAGCTATGGGATGGTAGCAGGTCATGCTCTTTTCTGGTGAGCTTCCCATCAATTCGTTTATTTGTGTAATCAACTGAATTTACCACAAGTGGACTCCCATTAAGGTGTGGAAAATTCTGAGAGCTGACCAAGAGAAATGGAAGGCCTCCAGAGCTAAATTTCAATCATTATAGCAAAAGATCTAAATATTTTACTTTTTTAAAATTCCTAAAATTCACTTTTCACTTTGTTATTATGGAGTATTGAGAGCAGAATGATGGTGGAAAATTTTTTTATTTTTTATTTTAGCACAAGGCCGCAGCTTAAAATTTGAAAAAAGTGAAAGGGTCTGAAGATTTTCTGAATGCACTGTAATTTTGAAATCTTATATCTATTTTCAGAATACAAATACTAGTTTTTCTATTATTTTTTAATCCATGAACACTGTTCAATTTATTGTTTGGACTATAACCATTAAATAAATACCTCTAATGTATGTATTTTTGTGTTTTATGTTTTCTATTACCATATTTTCACTTTAGAGGAGGAAAATATGAAAAAAATATTTTTCATCAAACCACCAAATTAGACCCCTAATTTTCATCTGACATCAGATCAGACCCCCATATCAAATCTCAGATCAGACCCTCATATAAGACCTCAGACGCCCATATCAGACCTCAGATCCTCATATCAAACCTCAGATCAGAACTCAGATCATATCCATATCCGAGCTCAAATCAGACTCCCATATAAGACCCCCCATCAAACCTCAGAATGGAAAAAACCCCACTTCTGACACGTTTTTTTTTTTTTTTTCCATGAACACTATTCAATTTATTGTTTGGACTATAACCATTAAATAAATACCTCATAAATACCCCATATCAGATCTCAGATCAGACTCCCATCAGAGTTCAGATCAGACCCTCATCAGACCTCAGAACAGGCCCCCATATGAGATCCGACCCCATATCAGATAAAACCCGCATCAGACCTCAGATCAGATGCCCATCTTAGACCACCATCAAAGTTCAGATCAGACTTCATCAGAGATAAAATAAAAAAAATTAACTTACCTCTCTCGCTTAGCTGCCAATGTGCACCAAAAAAATCTGACACATATTTTATGCAAAATATCACATTCCTTTTTAGGCATATTAATGATGTATATGGGCCCAAAAGAATAATCCAGTGTGCCTCACCAATCAAGAGGATGTGATTTAGATTGTAATGAGTGGGGCTTTACAAGAAAGGGATATGGCGTAAAATTTTGGCACAAAATTCTATTGCAAAGTAAACCAACCAATGAGCCACTATGATAAATTTGCCACATCTGTAGACTAAGGGGCACATTATTAGACTCACGTATTAGACGCTGGTCTTAATAAAACCCTAAGCTGGCGGTGGTTCTGCTGAAGTTATGAAGAGGTGCTGGCCTCTCCATAACTTTGGCGCATCCAGCAACAATATAAAATGTAACATAGCTTCCGAGCTGTCTTACATTTAGACCTTTTTTTTACACCTAAAACAGGTGTAGAAAATGGTCAATGAGACGGGCCTGCCAGCCCGTTCCCTTCCCCGCCCACTCCACACCCACAATTTTAGACCTGGCATGAGCGGGGCAAAGTCAAAGATAGTGGCGCAACTAACCATTGCGCCTATAATAAGCCTAATTTAGCCGTATTTCAGTATAATAAATGACCCTCTAAGTTTACAGCTTTAGACGGGATCTGTAAACCTGCTCCTATGTTCCTTGAACCACTTGAAACGTTCTGCTGAACATATGTTCCAGGTATATTCAGATGTAAGCTTATTCTATGGGGTATATCTGCCATAGATTCCCCACTATACAGTATGTTTTTTTTTGTTTTTTTTGGGCATGCAGTTGTATTGAAATGTGAAGTTGAATTCACTTTTCAATACAGTACAGATGACACAATGGTAATGTAAGCCGTGTACCAGGGTGGGCTCCCCAGGATAGAGCGAAGTCACGAACGAGGAAAGCAATTCCAACACCAGCTTTTGCCAAAACAGTATTTTACTTAAACGTGGCAATGAGCACAACCACAAATGCTGGAAACACACAATAAATTTACATACACACAGGCCGAAGGCTGAGACCCTTGTGCTGCACAGCTTGATGCCCTCCAATGGATACAGTAGGAAGTGCAGTAATTTACCTACTGGTGGGCACAACTAAACAGCCTTACCTGTTATTACCCTAAAAATATCAAGAACAACTGTTTGGGTGTGTGGTACAGGCTAGCCTGCGGTGCAGCACAACAGCTTAAGATCTTACAATGCTCTACAGTATTCCCCCTCCCATAACTGGTCTTGTAGCACGTGCCTGAGTAGTCCTCCTGAGCAAGGGGGGAAATTTATCAGCTCTCCAGTGTGAAATGTCACTTTAAATTGTGGAGTCTTTGGAATGAACAGCCAGCAACATTTGTGGCCTGACAAACAGAAATCCTAAATAACTACAGGCCTGGTCCCAGTCTCTAGGATTCTAGGCGCCAACACTGTCATGAGGTGTATGCATGATCAGTCTTACCGACCCAGGTCTGCTCTGCATTTGCTGGTGACTGTGAACCGAACAAAAGCTCCTCCAACAAGCATGCGGTCTCGCAGTGTATGCTGCTTTGCTCATCAGCACTAATCAGTGTTCCTGGAAGCAATCCTTGTTCCTCTGGACAAGATCAGGGCCTTGGACACGATCAGCTTCACTGGACTGTAGTTCTGGTCACTGAAGGGTGCTCCCATACCTAGATGGCGCTGGATTCTCCTCTCACACAGCTGCTGGATCCTCTTCCAAGCTCTCCCCCAAGATGGCTGTTCTCCTCTTACTTTCCAGGCTTTGTAACTCCACCTCTCATGAATATGGAAAATATGCAGTCTGTTAGCTCTGTTTAGGAAACAGCGGCATCTTGTGGCCAAGCAGCAGAATGTCAGCCCAGATCATTGAACTTGATTTACACAAACAGTGTTCAGACAATGAGAGCTGTTTCCCCATTTCACAGTAATCCCGTGTACTGGCCAAACACATGTCAGGGTGACATACTTTTTCCATACATTTGGCTAGTATAATATAAGTTAGGCTACTTTTACACTTGCGTTTTTGCATGATCCGGCAGACATCAGCAAAAACGCTTCCGTTACAGATAATTCAATCGGCTGCAACCGTCATGAACAGATCCGGTTGTATTATCTTTAAAATAGCAATGACGGATCCGGCATGAACACCATTGAAAGTCAATAGGGGACGAATCGGTTTTCTATTGTGTCCATTTTGCTCTGCATCCCATGACGGTATGGGAACGCAAACCAAACGGAACAGAATGCATTTTGGAGCATTCCGTTCTGTTCAGTTTTGTCCCCATTGACAATAAATGGAGACAAAACAGAAGCGTTTTTCTCAGGTATTGAAATCCTCTGCCGGATCTCAATACCGGAAGAGTTAAACGCAAGTGTGAAAGTAGCCTTAGGAGAATACAATGGAAGAGTTTTCCAGCATATGCACTGTTCATACAGCGAAAAAATTGTGTGAAGGCTAATATTTACAATGTCAAAGTTTTATAGTATTTAATATTTTCTGCGATGATTCTGAAGCCTAGAGGGCAACATTGAACCATGCAGCAGTATTTTATCATTTGCTGCAATGTTTTGTACTCAAAATGATTAAACGCTTCCTCAGGATTTTTAGCATAAATATATCAATATGAATAAAAATAATTTAAGGCTACTTTCACACTAGCGTTCGGGTGTCCGCTCGTGCGCACCGTTTGAAGGGGCTCACGAGCGGCCCCGAACGCATCCGTCCGGCCCTAATGCATTCTCAGTGGAGGCGGATCCACTGAGAATGCATCCGCCTGCCAGCGTTCAGCCTCCGCTCCGCTCAGTGAGCGGACACCTGAACGCTGCTTGCAGCGTTCGGGTGTCCGCCTGGCCGTGCGGAGGCGAGCGGATCCGTCCAGACTTACAATGTAAGTCAATGGGGACGGATCCGCTTGAAGATGACACAATATGGCTCAATCTTCAAGCGGATCCGTTCCCCATTGACTTTCAATGGAAAGTCTGAACGGATCCGCTCAGACAACTTTCACACTTAGAAAATTTTCTAAGTTTTAATGCAGACGCATCCGTTCTGAACGGATGCGAACGCCTGCATTATCGGAGCGGATCCGTCTGATGAAACATCAGACGGATCCGCTCCGAACGCTAGTGTGAAAGTAGCCTAACCCCTTCTACCCCGGGCCAGCTTTCGCCCTTCTCCTCAGGCCATTTTTTGCAAATCTGACATGTCACTTTATGTGGTAATAGCTTTGGAACACTTTTTTATCCAAGCCATTCTGAGATTGTTATTGTACTTCATGATAGTCATAAATTTGAGTCAATATATTTCACCTTTATTATGAAAAAAATCCAAAATTTACCCAAAATTTAGAAAAATTAGCAATTTTCGAAATTTTAATTTCGAAAATTAGCAATTTTCGAAATTTAAGTTTCTCTACTTTCAAAACAGAAAGTGATACCTCATAAAATATTTATTATTTAGCATTCCCCATATGTCTACTTTATGTTGGCATCATTTTGTAAATGTCATTTTATTTTTTTACGACGTTAGAAGGCTTAGAATTTTAGAAGCAATTCTTAAAATTTTTAAGAACATTTCCAAAACCCACTTTTTAAGGACCAGTTCAGGTCTGAAGTCACTTTGTGGGGCTTAGATAGTGGAAATGCCTCATAAATGACCCCATTGTAGAAATTACACCCCTCAAGTTACTCAAAACTGATTTTACAAACTTTGTTAACCCTTTAGGTGTTCCACAAGAATTAAAGGAAAATGGAGATGACATTTCTAAATTTCAATTTTTTTGCAGATTTTTCCATTTTAATCAATTTTCTTTCTTTAACACATTGAGGGTTAACAGCCATACAAAACTCAATATTTATTACCCCCATTCTGCGGTTTACAGAAACACCCCAAATGTGGTCTTAAACTGATGTAAGGGCACACGGCAGGGCACAGAAGAAAAGGAGCGCCATATGGTTTTTGGAAGGCAGATTTTGCTGGACAGGTTTTTAGATGCCATGTCCCATTTGAAACCCCCCTGATGCACCCTTACAGTAGAAACTCCCAAAAAGTGACCTAATTTTGGAAACTAGAGGATAAGGTGCCAGTTTTATTGGTACTATTTTGGGAGTACATATGATTTTTAATTGCTCTATATAAAAAAATTTGTGAGGCAAGGTAAACAAAAAGTGTCTGTTTTGGCACCGTTTTTATTTTTAATTTTTTACAACATTCATCTGACAGTGTAGATCATGTGCTATGTTTATAGAGAAGGTTGTTACGAACGCAATGATATCAAATATGTCTACTTTCTTTGTTTGTTTCAGTTTTACGTAATAAAGCATTTTAGAAAAAAAAATAGTTTTTGTGTCTCCATTTTCTGAACGCCTTATTTTTTTTATTTTTCTGTTGATCTTCTTGTGCAGAGGCTAGTTTTTTGCAGGAAGAGTTGACATTTTTATTGGTACCATTTTTGGGTACATAAGATTTTTTGATCATTCATTATTACACTTTATGGGGCAAGGTGATGATTTTTTATTTATTTATTTTTACAGCATTCACCTGAGGGGTTAGGTCATGTGACATATTTATATAGCATATCATTACGGATGTGGCAATACCTAATATGTATACTTTTTCTTATTTATTTAGGTTTTACACAATAATAGCATTTTTGAAACCAAAAAATGATGCTTTAGTGTCTCCATAGTCTGAGAGCCATATCTTTTTTATTTTTCGACCGATTGTCTTTTTGATCGCTTGGTGTTGCACTTTATGTGATGTTAGGTGACAAAAAATGGATTTTTTGGCACCGTTTTTATAAAAAAAAAATTACAGTGTTTACAGTGTTTACCTGATATTTTTATAGAGCAGGTTGTTACAGATGTGGCAATACCTAATATGTCTACTTTTTATTTATTTATCTTTAACACAATAATAGCAGTTTTGAAGCAAAAAAAACCCAACATATTTTAGTGTCTCCATTGTCTGAGAGTCATATTTTTTTTATTTTTTGACCGATTGTCTTAGGTAGGGTCTCATTTTTTGCGGGATGAGGTGGTGGCTTGATCGGTACTATTTGGGGGGGCATACGCCTTTTTGATCGCTTGGTTTTGCAATTTTTGTGATGTAAGGTGACAAAAAAATGGCTTTTTTTGGCACTGTTTTTATTTTATTTTTTTACAGTGTTCAGCTGAGGGGTTAGGTCATGTGATATTTTTATAGAGCTAGGACACGGCGATACCTAATGTGTATACTTTTTATTTTATTTCACTTTAACACAATAATAGCATATTTGAAACAAAAAAATTATGTTTTAATGTCTCCATGTTCTTGTTACGGGATGAGGTGATGGTTTTATTGGCATCATGGGACATACGCCATTTTGATCGCTTGGTGTAAGGTGACAAAAAAGCCTTTTTTTTACACAGTTTTTTTGTTTTTGTTTTTTGTTTATTGGGCGGGGTGGGTCATGTGATATATTTATAGAGCCGTTACGGATGCGGTGATACCTAATATATGTGATTTTTCCTTTTTTTTTTTTTTTTTTATTATAAAATCGGGGGAAATGGGCTTTTTTTACTTTTTTTACTTGAAACTTTTTATTTATTTATTAAAAACAGTATTTTTTGCTTTTTTTTAAACTATATTTCTGTCCCACTCTGGGACTTGAATCTTTGAGAGTCTGATCCCCTCTGCAATGCATTACAATACATCTGTATTGTAATGTATTGCCTGTTAGTGTTAGTGTATTACACTGAGTAATACACTAACAGGCTGCCTAGGAGACCAAGCTTGGGGCTTGTTCTCCTCGGCCCCCGTAGAAGGCAAGTCCTGATGCCATGCAAGGCATTGGGCAGCCTGTGCATTGCATCGGGCTGCCTTGTAACACATCAGGTCCCCGACACAGCAGCACGGGGACCCGATGGTCTCCCTCACCCGCCGAATGCACCTTCTATGCTGCGGTCAGTGCTGGCCGTGGAATAGAAGGGGTTAATCCACCAGCACCGGCTTTTACAGCGATGCCGGCGGATACAGCAGGGGTCCGGCTATCAGAGAATGCCGGGCCCCTGCAGTGATCACCATGACGTAATAGTACGTCAAAATGCGGCAAGTCACTTGCCGCCATGACGTACTATTACATCATATGTCGGGAAGGGGTTAAAAAGCACTATTCATCTATACAGTTCTGTTGATAAGAAGTGCAGTACCCCAGAGCAAGAGGGTATCTACAAATTATTTCTTTATGTAATGTAATGTCATGTCATGTTATGTATGGTACCCAGTATAGCCATGTATCCTGACTTTGCCCTTGTATGACGTTAGGTGTGGATTGCCCTCTAGGCAGTGAAAGGGAGAGTTTGGAAAGGAGAGGAAGCTGTGACTTGTGCACCCTCTTCTTAGGCCCAAAAAGATACAGACTTACTAATCTCTACATGATCTACAGAAGGAGAGAAGGAGTAAGAAAAAGGTGAGAACTAGAGAACTTAGAATATGCATGGTTGATCATTGGAGTCAGTAAGGATAACCTACTATCTAAGGCTCCATTCAGACGTCCGCACTGTGGGTCCTGATCCGTTCCGCAATTATGTGAAACGGGTGCGGACCCATTCATTTTCAATGGGGACGGAAAAGATGCTTTCCGCATTTCCGGTCCATGGCCCCGCATTTCTGGTCCGTGGCCCCTAACTTCCGGTCCGCGGCTCCGCAAAAAATTAGAACATGTCCTATTCTTCTCTGGAGCTGCGGACAAGATTAGGCATTTCTATTGAGGTGCCGGCCTTTTTTTTTGCAGATCCGCAATTTGCAGATCCGCAAAACACTGCGGACGTGTGAATGGACCCTAAAGCTGTTAAGACTTTACTATAGTGAGAGACACTGTTAAGACACCCTTCACACCTAGACTTGACCTGTCCAGTCATATCTCTAAAACCTTGTATCTCTCAGTGGACATTACAGCCACCATTGCAAGAGTACAATTGCCCGCCATCGATTCTGCAAGAAGAGACTTGAAACAAATAGAGAGGGAAGAGAATCATAACTCCCATGTTTGCCTAAAGCCATGCATTATTATTTGGGAAGAATTGCACTGTGTACAGTTGGAACTGTATTTTGCTATCAGTAAGACATTTATTCTGCTACATCTGGCCTGGAGTCCTGCACCATACACCAGCCATTGCACTCTACACGCCGTGCCATGCACTCATACAAACACTCAACATCCTCGGCACCCATACTACCATGAGGCAGGAGCCCCAACATCAGGGTGTGCCCCAGGCCAAGAAAAGGTGTGCCCTCCTTTCACTACATGGTCCTAGGGAGCAACAGCCACTACCACTCCCATACTCAGCTCCCGCTCCATCGGGGCCGCTGCAAAAGACATAAATCTGAGCAGGAAAAGACCCACATGATAAACAAGGCCCCCTTTCACTATGATGGGTCATTGAATTGCCACCGGAAAATGTTATAACATTAAGTTATTATTAAGCCATCTCACAAGAAAAAGTTGATTATCATCCCTAAAGTTAGGACTTGCTTATGCCTTGGATGGGAATCGGATTTCCTCCAGTTTCCAGCACTGATAATAAAGTGGATTTGACACAGTCCTGACCTCAGTATCTGAGGAAAGGGATTTAGGAGTAATTATTTCAGAAGACTTAAAGGTGGGAAGACAATGTAATAGAGCAGCACGAAATGCCAGCAGAATGCTCGGATGTATAGGGAGAGGTATAAGCAGTAGAAAGAGTGAAGTGCTTATGCCGCTGTACAGAACACTGGTGAGACCTCACTTGGTGTATTGTGCGCAGTACTGGAGGCCATATCTCCAGAAGGATATAGATACTCTAGAGAGAGTTCAGAGAAGAGCTACTAAACTAGTACATGGATTGCAGGATAAAACTTACCAGGAAAGATTAAAGGACCTTAATATGTATAGCTTGGAAGAAAGAAGAGACAGAGGGGATATGATGGAAACTTTTAAATACATAAAGGGAATCAACTCGGTAAAGGAGGAGAGCATATTTAAAAGAAGAAAAACTACCACAAGAGGACACAGTTTTAAATTAGAGGGGCAAAGGTTTAAAAGTAATATAAGGAAGTATTACTTTACTGAGAGAGTAGTGGATGCATGGAATAGCCTTCCTGCAGAAGTGGTAGCTGCAAATACAGTGAAGGGGTTTAAGCATGCATGGGATAGGCATATGGCTATCCTTCATATAAGATAGGGCCAGGGGTTATCCATAGTACTCAGTATATTGGGCAGACTAGATGGGCCAAATGGTTCTTATCTGCCGACACATTCTATGTTTCTATGTTTCTATGATTCACATGAGTCTTAGCAGTGCACTGAAGAAATATTTGATTACATGGCTTTCCTAGTAGTAGAGTGAAAATGAATTTGATGTCAGCATGCAGCAGTGTCCGGTAGTAAGCTGCTGTGCTGTGTTTATTATTACTGTGATGCTACTTACCACTGAGTTAAAGTACTTAATAGGCAGTGATGTGGCTTCTGACAAAGATGGGTCATTATAATCTATGATTTTATTTTTTTCCCCAAAGAAAAAGCTGTAGGAAATGCTCCTGTTTTAGGCTACTTTCGCACCTGCGTTAGGTGCGGATCCGTCTGGTATCTGCACAGACGGATCCGCACCTATAATGCAAACGCTTAGATCCGTTCAGAACGGATCCGTTTGCATTACCATGAACAAAAAAAAAAAAAAAAGGTTTTTTCTTTTTTTTTTTTTGTTCATGATAATGCAAACGGATCCGTTTTGACTTTACATTGAAAGTCAATGGGGGACGGATCCGTTTGAAAATTGAGCCATACTGTGTCAACTTCAAACGGATCCGTCCTCATTGACTTACATTGTAAGTCTGGACGGATCCGTTTGCTTCCGCACGGCCAGGCGGACACCCGAACGCTGCAAGCAGCGTTCAGGGGTCCGCCTGCTGAGCGGAGCGGAGGACAAACGGTGCTAGACTGATGCATTCTGAGCGGATCCGCATCCACTCAGAATGCATTAGGGCTGGACGGATCCGTTCGGGGCCACTTGTGAGAGCCTTCAAACGGAACTCACAAGCGGAGCCCCGAACGCTAGTGTGAAAGTAGCCTTACTTAAATCACAGGTAGGATCATGGGCATAGCTAGAAGTGACTGGGCCCCACAGCTAATTTTTGTACGGAGCAGCCCCCATAACCCCACCCCATGTCTCGGAGGGCATACAGTCGTGTTCATGGGCCCTTATAAAAAAAAAATTGTTTGATGTATGTGTGTTAGGGAGGGGGGATGGTCACCAAAACCGTGTTTTTAGTATTTTTATATTTTAATAGTGAAGATGTTTTTTTAATGTTTATTTATCTTTCTATAAAACATTGGGAAGGGGGGTGATTTGAACTTTCATCCCAATCTCTGCCAGCCTCCTGGCTATAGCTTGCAGTACATGGCAGCCTCCCCTTTCTGCCCGCTGTTCCACTGTGTACTAGTGCTTATTATGGCACATATAAGTGCACACCCGATGCCAGCCCAGGACCATCCTGGCATCACGTGCGCATATATAAAAGTGCCAAAATAAGCAGAAGTAGATGGCAGAACAGCGAGCAGAGAGGGGAGGCTGCTATGTATCGCATGCTTTATTACAGAAGGCTGGCACAGGAAGTAGTGGGCAGAGGCTGGGATGGCTACCTGTCAGGTGCCATCCCATCCCACTCCTTCTATTGCCAGTCTTCTGTTCTCTACTATAGCAGAGATGCATATAATATAGGAGGCTGGGGTAGCTGTGGCAGCTACACTGCCTGCAATCTGCCGTACCTGGCCTGCTTTCCTCTACTCTTGCAGTCTCACACAGAGTCCAGGACTCCAGTCTCTTCTACTCCACCCTGCCCTGCGTGCCCACTGCCCTCCCTCCTCCTCATGCCCAGAACTTGGCTGCAGGCAAGGGCGGGGGGAAGGGGCGCAGGTAAGAGCCAGGGGGGTGCAGGCAAGGGCCAGGGGGGCACAGGCAGTGCGCACATACCTAAAAAGCCTAATGATGTGCACTGCTGTGCTGCTCCTTTTGCCTGCCGCACTGCTTCTCCCGCTTGTCGCTCCCTCCTTCTTTAGGTGAGGAACTTGGTGGGCAGGCTTAATTAGCATAGCACGATGCGCCTGCCGGCTTGTGCTTTTCTCTAGCTGGCGGCACGGTGCGCTATGCAGGCACTGTCTGGCAGTGCCAGTAAGGAATCAATCTATGGGGGTGGGGTGGAGTGGGCGGCCTTCTTTTAGTGAACAGATGATGGACAACAGGCCGGGCGCGGGCCCCCAATGTGACCGTCAACGCACAGTATGTGAAGGGATTAGGCCCAGCCTGGAACTAAGACTATATGTTAAGTTGTTTGAGACACTGCTCCTGGGCGGCCAGGCCCCTTGTCAGCCGCTTCCCCTGCAGTTACGCCACTGGGTAGGATACTGCATTCTGCAACACAGAATTTTCCAATGTAGAAGGAAGTAACCTAGAAACCCAGAGCGTGCTGTGTGAAACAAATGTTCTTAGAACCGCTTTTATATAGAATATATAATACCACATGTAAAATGCACATTTTGGCATACAGTATGGTTTTCAGTCATGCTTATTTTAGATTTTCTCATTCTCTAAATGTATGGGGCATAATTGGCTGGAGAAGGCAATATAATTTGCCAGGACAGCAAAAGGGGGAGATCGAGTTATGGATTTACACATCAGAAGCTGGTAGGCACAAAGGGACTTTGGTAAGGTTTTGGTCAGCCAGTGTAAGGACTGTATTACTGTAATACCAATGTAATGACCCAGAGTGCCATTACCACTCTTTGGCACCTTGCTACTGTCTCCAATATGGAAACTTATTTCACCAGAATGTATTTTATGTCATCCATGAATAATCTGCATTTTTATTCCTTATAAAACAATGTTAACATGTAATGTGCCTGGTTCACCAGCAGGTGGCAGCAAACATGTGCAGAAATAGTTTCTCTGGAGAGGAACTTCTACTTCCATTCCAGCCCTCTTTAGAGAGGGAGGAGTTAGTTAGTGAACGAGCAGTCTAGCCTACGCTCCTCAGGGAGAGGTTGTGTGTCGGCCAGCAGAGCTCTGCTGTTCCCAGAGGCCCTGCCTCTCAAGTCTATATGGTTGCTTGTCCCCTCCTGGGCTTCCATTGCCTTCAACCAAGCTGAAGCTAAAGCTTGAGGGACTCGAAGCCAGGACAAGAAGTTCCTAGGATTAATGTAAGAGACAGAAAACTAAACTAAGCTCCAGCAAAAAAGGAGAAGTTCCTATTTACTCCAGCTAGCATAGCAGAGCTGAGATTGTTGCAGAAGTGTTTGCCTGCCAGAATAGGCCAATACCTGCTGATGACAAGATAAAGTCTGGAAACTATTTGGATTGCAAAGTAAAGTTCTACGTTACTACAATGTCATAATAAAAAGGCCAGTGGAGATAATATATCCAAATTCATATCACTTTATTATATAAAATATAGAGACAAAGGGCAAGATGGAAAAAGTATACAGAGAAGCAAAGGGCATATATACCACTGGACTATCATGTATCCCCACAAGGCTGGTAAGCACTTATCGGGTACCAGGTCCGTGCTGTGACACACAACCATCAAATATGCACCAAAGAGGTGTAAAGTATAACGTATACACACCCCAATGGGGAATTACACAATATATTGCAATTACCTCAAAAGAACTTCATGGATGTTAGTGCGATCCACAGCCAACGTCCATGGCAACCATTAGCAACATAAAAATATATAGTGCCTAGTACCAAAATATCCACAGCCTATTCTACACACAGCACGCAATAATATGTCTGTATAGCCTGATCAATAACATAGGCCTAATATAGAAGCTGTATATGGCAGTGTCTATAATGGTGTCTCAATAGACACTTAAGTCCTGGGACGTACCTGAAGACATGACCAAGCCCAGATGGATGTATAGCCCTAAGCGCAAGACCTCGACGCGCGTTTCACCTCAGCGGCTTCGTCAGGAGGTATGAAAAAAAGAAAGAGCAGGGTATATATACTAGTGACATAAGTGGGTAAGATACCTGGATTGCGGACACCTGTGCTCCAACCAAACGGGTGCGACAGCATCATGATGTACAGCGCCATCTCTCAGCACGTCCATGCCAACTCACTGCGCATGCGCAGCACGTAATGACGTAACGGAGCACGTCGAGATGGAGCCGGATAGCGCACGCGTGGAGCCGCGACCCAGTGGAACGCATGTGACCCGCAAGCACTTGGCCATTGGACGATCAGCTCGTATTCATGTAGCGTCTGTAGCTGGATCTCGGTAATAGATAGTGCTACATATTCCACTCCATAACAGTATTCCATATTAGGCCCATGTTTTACATAGTTAGTAGCCAACTCGCCCGAACATATCAGAATCGTCATGTTTGTCGGTATATAGGCAGATAAACAATGACCACATATATTATATAATCCGTTCATAAAAAAACATTTATCTAAAAATAGTAACAGTACCTGTATCAATATAATAAAAATTCAAATACTACACATGATTGAGATTATATATTAATATTACATGATGATGCTATATAAAAAATATATTGGTGTCACCTATACACCCCATACGTGAAAGAATTATAACGTGAAAAAATCAATAAATAAAAGAAAACCATATATATGTGAAAATCAATAATATAATAAAAAATATATAAAAAAGTTGCGATAGCCATTATATATACAATACATGATTAGAGGCATAATCCCTACTAAAAGACATCACACATTTCATAATATAATAATGTAATTCATACTATGTTGGATCTCATAATAGTCGCAGTGCATAATGATATAAAGTGCATACAGTGTCCTTAATAGAGTATCAATGCCCACATAAGGCTCGATACATGATACTATAAAGTGCATTAGTGACAAGGGAGAAACAAGAGTGCCAGAGATAATACTGCATAGCAGCTGAGGTGGCGGCCGGCCCCAAAAAAGGGTCTAGGACACAACCCAACCACCGCAGTCAACTGTGGCACTCATGGCCCGTCCCCTATAGAGTTCATAATTCGATGTAATTTGCATATAGTGTACATAATAGAATATCAGTGTCCACATGAGGCTCAATACATAATAATATAAAGTGCATTAGTGACAAGGGAGGAACACGAGTGCAAGAGGTGATACTGCATAACAGTTGAGGTGGTGGCCGGCCCCGGAAAAGGGGCTAGGACACAACCCAAACACCGCAGTCAACTGTGGCACTCATGACCAATCCCCTATAAGGGTCACAATTTGACTCAAAAACCACCATTTGTGGGAGGAGCTGCGCGAGAAACAGAATAGGCATGCCTATGGACTGTCCCCACCCGACTGGCTGGAGTGTGCCGATGCCAGTGACGAGGTAAGGCCTGAATAAGTGGGCCACCCAAGAGGAAGGTATTTAAGAAGGGGATGGGAGGGAGGGCAAGAACCGGGCGTCCTTCTGCTTGTAGGAGGGGGTTTAAATAGGGTAAGTGCGCCCCTCCCACAATTACAGGCTGCAAGCAGCCTTAAATACTTGTGGGAGGAGCTGCGCAAGAAACAGAATAGGCATGCCTATGGACTGTCCCCACCCGACTGGCTGGAGTGTGCCCGATGCCAGTGACGAGGTAAGGCCTGAATAAGTGGGCAAAAAGAGAACCGGTACGTTGCAGGGTATGAGATATTTATTGAAGTATTGTGTGACCTACAATGCCAAGGAACAGAAGGCTCGGGATACTTCCGCCCGTGGATTCGGGATGTACCTTGAGAAGCAGGATGACCTCCACCGACCCATCCTGCGAATGATGTGCGCTGGTACCTGGTGACTGGATGCAGCAGACGCGGCCCCTATCCGAAATGAGTGCCCGGATATTGCGCTAGGGTTGTAACCCAAACCCGCGGCCAGGGTGCGGATATTGGAGATGAACACGGTAGAAGACAGGGGTTTCCCGTTAACCGGGAGCAACGGGCCGTCTAAAGCGGGAGATTGAAGGGAGGCCAAAAGTTCCTGGAGCACCTTTATAGGACACCAACAGCTAGACGTAGGGTAAAATTCCACCTCCGTGGGGGGACCGGTTTGACTGGTCTTGAAGAACGGAATGGATAAAATAAAGTGGTCGGAGTGCCATGCGAGATGTCGCCTTAGCAGGGTCGTTCGGGAGATGGTGCTGCAGGTGAATTCCCCGGGCCTGAGGAACCCATAGAACCCGAGATACATGGCTGCCTTCGTAACGATGCTTGCAAATTGGCCAAAAGGAAGACCATCCAGGGCTATGGATAACCTGCGGAAAAGCTCACCTGGACTGCCGTGCTGACTCTCTGAACACCCCTGAGGGTGGCTTTGATGGCCTGATTTGAAAAGATGGATCCAGCAGAGGGGTTGCTGAGCATCCGGTGGTGCTGGATGCCTGCCAAATATAGCTTGATGGTATTGTATGAGAGGTGGCGGTGGGAGTGGCAATGGGCTATGAAGGCCATGATGAAAGTGACCTCGTCCACGTCCCCCTGTGGATGAGTGTCAGCAAAACGTTTAAACATGCTGAACCCGGTGTCATAATTCCTGGCGGTGTTGGTGGCTAGCGACCGCCGGACCAATGACTGCGCGGTCGCTATCAGGGGCTCTAGTCCAGCAGGAGGGTGCTGTAAGGTGGAACTGGAACGCTGACGGGATCTGCCTCTGGGAATTCCTGAAAGAAGATATTGAGGTTAAAGCGTGACAGGGCGTCAGCCGCCACGTTCTGCGCTCCCTGGATATGGACAGCGAAAACGTGGAAGTTAAACTCCAAGGACAGCCAGACAAGCCTATGCAGCATAGACATCATCCTGAGATTTTTTACCCTCCCCTTGGAGATTACTTCCACCAGAACCTGACTGTCTGTCCTCAAGACGACCGATTTGTTCGCCCAGAGCGGACCCCAAACGTGGGCAGCCGCCACAATGGGGTATAACTCTAATAGTGGCGAGGACCTCATAGCCCCCGCCTCGGACAGGAGCTCCACCGGCCAACTGCCGACCAACCAGTGCGGATAGAAGATCGCCGCGAACCCGCGGGAGCCCGCGGCGTCGGTGTAAACCGTGGGGGATGCCGCATCCGGGGATGGCACGAACAAAGAAATGCCATTCCACCCAGTCAGGAAGGTTCGCCACATCCGATGATCCGCCATGGCGGGACCGTCCAGCCGGACGGTGGAGTCCTGATCCGGAGCAGCCGGGAGGAGATTGAGAAGCCGCGAGATGAAGGACCTCCCCTGTGGCATGATCTTGAAGGTACATGTAAGGAATCCTAACAGGGACTAGAGCTCCTGCCTGGACAAGACTCCAGAAGAGGCCGCGGAGGAAACGGCAGACTTGATCTTGGCCAGCTTGGCCGCGGGGAGGCTGGCCTCCATGCGGACCGAGTCCAGAGTAATGCCCAAAAAGGTAACCCGCGTGCCCGGACCCTCTGTCTTGGCGGATGCCACCGGGACCTCAAGCCTGGCGAACAGCTGGAGCAAGCTCTCCAAACCTGATGGGGGCCCCTGGGGCCTCTCGATGATTAGGAAGTCATCCAAGTAATGAATGACCATGTCCATCCCCCCATGATGGACAAGGATCCATTGTAGGGCACAGGCGAATTTGTCGAACAACCACGGGCTGCTTTTAGATCCAAATGTGAGGCGGTTAGCAAAATAAAACCCGCCTGCCCAATGCAACCCATAATACTGCCATAACTGAGGAAGGATGGGGAGTAGTTTGAAGGCGTCCGCAATGTCGGCCTTGGCCAACCAAGCACCTTCCCCAGCCAGCAGGATGAACTGAATGGCCTCGTCAATGGATGAATAGGACATCGAGAATTCCCCTGATGGGATCAGGGAGTTGAGACTGGGGATCGGCGACATGTGTGGAGCAGACAAATCGTATATCAGACGCTTTTTATTTGATGCTTGCTTGGAGACTAGACCAATGGGATTGATCCTCCACTCTGCAAAGGGAATGGTTTCAAACGGGCCTAGCAGGAACCCTTTGCGAACCTCATCCCGCAACAGAGTGGCCACCGTTTCCGGGTCCTGCCTGGCCGACTGTAGGTTCCTTCCTTCCCAGGAAACCTGGGGGAGGGCAACGAATCCTGTATTGAAACCCTTCTCGAAACCGGTGATGAGGAACTCCACTGACTGGCGATCGGGGTGATCCCGCAACAGGACGCCCAAGAGCTCGACGTTGATGTCGGTTAGTCATAGAGCCTTACGTTGCCTCTTCGGGCAGCTGGAGCGGGGGTGGGCCCTGAAGCAGAGGGAACACACATGCAAGGCTCTACAACTGTTGAAACCACAGCCCCTGCATTAATGGGCCTGCCCAGCTTGTCGGTGGAACCCTGGGACCGTTGCGTGCCAGAGGGGCCTGGCTGGGAGCCTTCTCGGGCCGGGGTGGGAAGATTGGGGCACCAGTCGGCCGTGTGCTGGATAAACTGGCACGCAGCGCACGTGGGGGCCTGCAACCCGGCAAAATGGCGGCAGAACAGCTCCATGTCCAAGTTCGCCCAGTCCGTGATGAACTGGAACTGAGCGAGGGCGGCTGCCGCCTTGGCTGAAAAAGACCTGTGGTAGTCGTAGAAGTTCTTTCCCCCGTATTTGTAACCTAAGTCAGTGACATGGTACAGGTAGGAGTCCAGCTCCTCACGTCTGTGTGGCTGGACGCCGCAGATGGTATCTCGGTAGAGGCTGAATGCCAGGACAAACTCTGGGATCGACAGTTTCCGGTTCAGGCGGGTATCCTTGGCCCGAAGGATCACCGAGACCTCCCCGCAGTTGATGACTTTGTTCTCTGATACGTCTTGTGACGCAATGAGAATGGACGCCAGGTTGACGTCCCTCCCCGCCAGGATGTCCCTCTTCAGGTTTTCTGGAATGTAATGCGAGGGGGCAATCTGGGGTCTGACACGGACCGTACCTGGCACCAAATCCTGGGACGTAGACAGTAAGACCGGAAGGGCTGGAGACGGCAGGGCTGGAGGAGGCCGGGACTCCCACTCCCCCATCCTAGTCTGGATATCCGCGACCGAACCTGCCAGACTGGCGATGGTGGCCTGCAACTGCAGGAGGGTTAGCTGGATCGATGAGGGAGAAGGCTCCTCACTTGAACCCAATGGTGCCGTCATAAGGAGCCAGTACAGCTCCGCTTTCCTCGCGGTGGCAGGATGGTGAATCCCTCTTCGTCTGAGCTCTGCTATCAGTTTTGGAATGGTCCAGCTCCTCAGGGAGGGGTTGCTGGCACGGCCCGACACGGAGGTCCCGGCCAAGGACAGATTATCCTCCGACTCAGGGACCTGCGACATCTTCAAGCTGCATGGAGGAGGTATGAAGGTGACAGATGAGATATCCTTCCCCCTCCCCCAGGTGCCCGAACGAGAGCTACAGGGGAAAATAGTTTCTCTGACCGGAAAAGCGTTGTCCGCTACTTACCTTAAACGAAAGGGACCACGCTACCGACTTCTGTATTGAGACAGAGACCTATGAACGGGAGCTCATGACAACGAATAGCTAATGCAGTGACAGGTCGTGGCACAGCCTTGTGGCTGTATCTTACCTGAACCGGGAAAATATGCGCAACGACCGTGGCTTGCTTGTAGCTCTGGTGGCTGCGGCCCTGCTTATGAAAAGAAAATAAGCCGTGTTTACTGATGCACGGCGAGGGCCGCGACCTGCTGGTCCCTTACTCAGTGAACAAAACACACCTGAGCGATTCAGGGAGATAATGCCCCGAGTGGTTCACGGCGACACTGACCCAGTCGATACAGGGAGACCTTGCACCTGAGCGATTCAGGGAACCATTGCACCTGAGCGATTCAGGGAACCATTGCACCTGAGCGATTCAGGGAACCATTGCACCTGAGCGATTCAGGGAACCATTGAACCTGAGCGATTCAGGGAACCATAGTACCCGAGCGATTCAGGGAACCATTTGCGCCTGAGCGATTCAGGGAACCATTTGTGCCTAAGCGATTCAGGGAACCATTGCACCTGAGCGATTCAGGGAACCATTGCACCTGAGCGATTCAGGGAACCATTTGCGCTTGAGCGATTCAGGGAACCATTGCACCTGAGCGATTCAGGGAACCATTTGCGCCTGAGCGATTCAGGGAACCATTGCGCCTGAGCGAATCATGAACCCTAGCACCAGGGCGACTTACAGAACATTTGCACTTGAGCGAATCCGGGAGAGAAAAAAAAAACATTGCACGTGAGTGAATCAGGGAAAACATTGTACATGAGTGAATCAGGAAAACATTGCACATAAGTGAATTAAGGGACATCCCTGGGCGATACCTGGACGAATTGCGCCCGAGCGATTCAGGGAAGACATTGCGCCTGAGCGATTCAGGGAAGACATTGCGCCTGAGCGATTCAGGGAAGACATTGCGCCTGAGTGATTCAGGGAAGACATTGCGCCTGAGCGATTCCGGGAGGACATAGCGCCTGAGCGATTCAGGGAAAACAATTGCGCCTGAGCGATTCAGGGAAGACAATTGTGCCTGAGCGATTCAGGAAAGACAATTGCGCCTGACTAATCTGAGGACGACATTGTACCCAAGTGATTACAGGAAGTCACTGGTTCAGGGATGCAGGGAACTCGCAACAGGGAGGCCGGGAACCCCACCCACAGAGTGGCCCGGGTAGTAGGGGAATGTCATTGCGTCCGGTGCCCAGCCTCCCATAGGATCAAAGGTTCCCCTTTAAACTTTCTCTCTCTCTTTTTTTTTTTTTTTTTCAGGTAGCAGGGCAGCAGTCTGTTTAGCAGTGGGAACATGATTACTCTGGCAGAACCGTCGTATGACGCCATTGATCTGCCGGCCCCCCTCCCCTCCCCCCCCCTTTTCTTCCCATACTCAGGCCCCCCTTCCCCCCCCAGCGCAACACAAATCTAGAGGGTGTATCTAACCACGTCAAACATAATATCTCCCTAAAGAAAGTCCGTTCTGGGGCGTATGACCCAGGGAGATGAGGCCTACTGATTCAACCTCTAATCCCCCTGACACACACGCCGCCAACCATCTGGGTTCCCAACCCGCTGGGGGGACGGGACCGCAGCCGTGCTGTCGGCCCCCCCCCCCCCCGATCCCACGGCATGACAACCACAGACACTGGGAACCGGGCACACCCCCCCCCCCCCCCCCGCCCCACAACATGACGACCGCCGGTATTTTGGCCTCTCACATGGTGCCCATATGTAAATGCCGCGTGCATGGTGGCGCCGCCGCAGCTGCAGACTGCAGAGCGGGAACCGGGCAGCCGCCGCGCAGTCAGCTCCCCCCCCCCCCCGGATCCGATGGAGCTGCCGGTAGGTTGACAGTGATACGAGGTGCCGGTGGCAAGGCGCGTCTGGCCGGGCCGCAGAGCGGTGATACTCACGACAGGTGATGCTGCTGGAGGTACGAACGGGATGACGAACCGACGGAGACGCGACCGGAAGTGACGTCAGGCGCTGGATGCTGCAGAAGCAAGAACCGGGCGCCCTTCTGCTTGTAGGAGGGGGTTTAAATAGGGTAAGTGCGCCCCTCCCACAATTACAGGCTGCAAGCAGCCTTAAATACTTGTTGTAAATAGCAGTGACTAGAGTTGAGCAGACACCTGGATGTTCGGGTTCGACGAGTTCGGCCGAACTTGAAAAAAAAAGTTCGGGTTCGGGACCCGAACTTGACCCCGAACCCCATTGAAGTCAATAAGAACCCGAACTTTTGGGCACAAAAATGGCTCTAAAATAGTCCTAGAAAGGGCTAGAGGGCTGCAAAAGGCATCAAAATGTGCTTAAGAGCATGGCAACTGTTCTGCAAACAAATGTGGATAGGGAAATGACTTAAAATAACATAAAATACAGAAAAATTTAAAATAACAATCTGGATCTAGGAGTAGGAGGTTGTGGAGGCGGTGGATGTGGCGGTGTAGGTTGACGTGGCGGTGTAGGTGGAAGCGGCGGTGAAGGAGGAATAGGTAGCCAACACTGATTTGTGTTATTTTTTATTTTTAAATTGGGGTATCCCCCAAAATATGGTGACATATAACAAAATAAAACAAAGAATAAGTGCACTTGAGTACAAGAATGGATGGTTGAGGATGGTATAAATGTCTATTCTGCACAAGGTACGGACAAGTCCTGTGGGATCCATGCCTGGTTCATTTTAATAAACGTAAGCTTGTCCACATTGGCTGCGGCCTGTGATAATGCTCTCTGCCGTGCTAAACACACGTTCACACTGTACACTGGCTGCAGGGCAGGTCAGCACCTCCAAGGCTGAGAAAGCTTTTCCACATTTGGGCCATGCTAACCCTGCCTTCTCAGGTGCTGGCGGTGCCCCAGCTGCGTTGGCGACCTCTGCCTTCGCCTTGTGCTTCCACTGTACCCCCGCTGTCAGGTTGGAATGCCATCAGCAGCGTGCGCTTGTAGTCGCGCATCTTCCGATCAGTAACAGATGTTTTCACAAAATTTAGTTCCCTGTCAGCAATGCAGAGCAGGGGTTCATTCACGGCAAAAGGGGGTTCATGTCACCCAGCAATAGAACAGAGGATTTTGAGAGATTTAGGCCCATGTCACCCAGGCACAGCAGGGGTTCATTCACGGCAAAAGAGGGTTCATATCACCCAGCAATACAACAGAGGATTTTGAGAGATTTAGGCCCCTGTCACCCAGGCACAGCAGGGGTTCATTCACGGCAAAAGGGGGTTCATGTCACCCAGCAATAGAACAGAGGATTTTGAGAGATTTAGGCCCCTATCACCCAGGCACAGCAGGGGTTCTTTCACAGCAAAAGGGGGTTCTTGTCACCCAGCAACAGAACACAGGATTTTGAGAGTTTTAGGGCCCTGTCACCCAGGCACCGCAGGGGTTCATTCACTGCAAAAGGAGGTTCATGTCACCCAGCAATAGAACAGAGGATTTTGAGACATTTAGGCCCATGTCACCCAGGCACAGCAGGGGTTCATTCACGGCAAAAGGGGGTTCATGTCACCCAGCAATAGAACAGAGGATTTTGAGAGATTTAGGCCTCTGTCACCCAGGCACAGCAGGGGTTCATGTCACCCAGCAATAGAACAGAGGATTTTGAGAAATTTAGGCCCCTGTCACCCAGGCACAGCAGGGGTTCATTCACGGCAAAAGGGGCTTCATGTCACCCAGCAATAGAACTGAGGATTTTGAGAGATTTAGGCCTCTGTCACCCAGGCACAGCAGGGGTTTGTATATGCCAAAAATGGTAAAATGTCACCTGACAATTGAAAATAAGAATTTTTTTAATTTAGGGCACTAAAATTGGCACTTTTTTTGCATTAAAATGGCTCTAAAATAGTCCTTGAAAAGACTAGAGAGATGTAAAAGGCAGTAAAATGTGCTTAAGAGCATGGCACCTGCTCTGCAAACAAATGTGGATAGGGAAATAACTTAAAATGAAATAAAATAACAAAAAATTACAAATTATTAACCTGCAACTCAGAGAAGGAGGTGGATATGGAGTCGGAGGTTGAGGAGGCGGTGAAAGTGGTGTTGTAGGTTGAGGCAGCAATTGAGGAGGAGAAGGTAGCCAACAATGTTTTTTTTTTTTTTTTATTGGGGTAGGTAGCCCCCAAAATATTGGAACAAATAAAATAAAAAGAAAACAAAGAATCATTGCACTTGACTTGAGTACAAGAATGTATGTTTGATGGTGGTATAAATGTCTATTCTGCACAAGGTACAGACAAGTCTTGTGGGATCCAAGCCTGGTTCACGTTGGCTGTGGACAGGCGGCTGCGTCTGTCTGTAATGACGCCTCCTGCCGTGCTAAATACACGTTCAGAGAGTACACTGGCTGCAGGGCAGGCCAGCACCTCCAAGGCATACAGGGCAAGCTCTGGCCATGTGGACAATTTGGAGACCCAGAAGTTGAATGGGGCAGAACCATCAGTCAGTATGTGTAGGCGTGTGCACAGGTACTGTTCCACCATGTTGTTCAAATGCTGCCTCCTGCTAACACGCTCCATATCAGCAGTTGGGGCCGGTTGTTGCGGCGAGGTGACAAAGTTTTCCACATGTCGGCCATGCTAACCCTGCCTTCTGAGGTGCTGGCGCTGACACAGCTGCGTTGGCGACCTCTTCCTCCTCCCCTTCCTTCGCCTTGTGCTTCCACTTGTCCCCCGGCGTCAGTTGGGAATGCTCTCAGGAGCGCGTCTACCAGCGTGCGCCTGTAGTCGCGCATCTTCCGATCACGCTCCAGTGAGGGAATTAAGGACGGCCCATTGTCTTTGTAATGGGGATCCAGCAGGGTGGCCACCCAGTAGTCAGCACACGTTAAAATGTGGGCAACTCTGCAGTCGTTGCGCAGGCACTGCAGCATGTAGTCACTCATGTGTGCCAGGCTGCCCAGAGGTAAGGACAAGCTGTCCTCTGTGGGAGGCGTATCGTCTGCGTCCTCCGTATCCCCCCAGCCACGCACCAGTGATGGGCCCGAGCTGCGTTGGATGCCTCCCCGCTGTGAACATGCTTCATCCCCATCCTCCTCCTCGTCCTCCAGTAGTGGGCCCTGGCTGGCCAAATTAGTATCTGGCCTCTGCTGTTGCAAAAATCCTCTTTCTGAGCCACTTCTAAAAAACTGGCCTGAAAGTGTTAGAGATGACCCCTCTTCGTCCTCCTCGTCCTGGACCACATCCTCTTCCATCATCGCCCTAAGTGTTTTCTCAAGGAGTCATAGAAGTGGTATTGTAACGCTGATAACGGCGTCATCGCCACTGGCCATGTTGGTGGAGTACATGTTGGTGGAAACAGCGCAACAGGGCACACAGGTCTCGCATGGAGGCCCAGTCATTGGTGAAGTGGTGCTGTTCCGCAGTGTTACTCACCCGTGCGTGCTGCAGCTGAAACTACACTATGGCCTGCTGCTGCTCGCACAGTCTCTCCAGCATGTGCAAGGTGGAGTTCCACCTGGTGGGCACGTCGCATATGAGGCGGTGAGCGGGAAGGCTGAAGTTACGCTGTAGAGCAGACAGGCGAGCAGCGGCAGGATGTGAACGCCGGAAGCGCGAACAGACGGCCCGCACTTTAAGCAGCAGCCAGTGGCGCACCTACAGGGGGGGTCCAGCGGGTCTGGACCCCCCCTAGAACAACCAACCAAATATTATTTTTTTTTAATCCTTCAGGGCCGCACCGCCGATCACCACAGGCGGCGCGGCCCTGGATGTAAT
The DNA here is from genome assembly GCF_905171765.1 of Bufo bufo. Taxonomy (NCBI): domain Eukaryota; kingdom Metazoa; phylum Chordata; class Amphibia; order Anura; family Bufonidae; genus Bufo; species Bufo bufo. Next base: position 648,795,250 of record NC_053390.1, on the reverse strand, counting down.
TGCGGCCGCGGCGGGGGGGGGGGGGGGGGGGGGCAGTGGGAGTACTAGGAGATGAGCGCTTCCATTGTGGAAGCGCTCATCTCCATATCTAATCCATCTGTATCGCCGTCCTTAGGACAGCGATACAGATGCCTGTGCTGTGCTGCTGCAGGGGAGGGAGAGGCGTGTCCCTCCCCTGTTCTTCTGATAGGCCGCAGGCACTAATGCCTGCAGCCTATCAGAGGCCGGCTCAGGCGAGATGACGTCATCATCACGCGCCTGAGCCGGGCAGCACACAGCAGAGCAGGGACACAGGCCGGAAGAGCCTGCATCGCATCGCTGCTGATGGAGGTAAGTATCAGTGTATTTTTTATTTTATTTTTGTTGTTTTGTTTTTTTTTGGAGGGGGGGAGCTGGCACTATGGGGGCACTAAAGGGGAGACTAAAGGGGAGACTAAACGGGAGAACGGCACTATGGGGCATCTGGTGGTACTTTTTTTTTTTAGGTGGCACTTCTTACTGGCACATTATGGGGGGGGGGACCATGGGGGATAGGAGCACTATGGGGGCTCTAAAGGGACTTTTTTTTTACACATTATGGGGAGAACGGCACAAGGGGGCATCTGGTGGCACTATAGGGGCATTATTTGGGGGGCACCATGGGGGAGAGGAGCACTATGGGGGCTCTAAAGGGGCTTTTTTTTTTACACATTATGGGGGGCACTACAGGGGAGAACGGCACTATGGGGCATCTGGTGGCACTATAGGGGCATTATTTGGGGGCACTATGGGGAAGTGGGGGTACTAAAGGGGCCTTTTTTTCTTATTGGCACATGGGGGCATTATGGCATCTGGTGGCACTAAGGGGGCATTTTTTACTGGCACATTATGGGAGGCACTATAGGGGAGGGCGGCACTATGGAGGAGTGGAGCACTATTGGGGCATATGGTGGAACTTTATGGGGCGGCACCATGGGGGAGAGGAGCACTATGGGGGCATCTGGGGGGTCTAAAGGGGCTTTTTTTTTATTGACATATTATGGGGGCACTATAGGGGAGAATGGCACTATGGGGCATCTGGTTGCACTATAGGGGCATTATTTGGGGGCACTAAGGGGAAGTGGGGGCTCTAAAGGGGCCTTTATTCTTATTGGCACATTATGGGGGCATTATGGCATCTGGTGTCACTAAGGGGGCATTTTTTTACTGGCACATTATGGTAGGCACTATAGGGGAGAGCGGCACTATGGGGGAGTGGAGCACTATTGGGGCATATGGTGGCACTTAGAAGGGGCATTTTTTACTGGCATATTATGGGGGACACTATGGGGAAGGGAGAGGAGCACTATGAGGGAATTTACTGGGGCACTATATAGGGGTATTTTATACTGGCATACATTATGGGGACATTAGCTCAATAGCGGGCACTAAGCGGGGGTATTTCATGTACTGTCATATTGTAGGGAGAATTATTAGTACTAGGAGGTATTATGCGGAGCTTTGCTAATACTGGGGGGCTATGAGGAAAATGATTACTAGTATGGGCACTATAGGGGCATTATTACTACTAAGTGTGCTCTGGCAGAGAATTATTTCTATTTTGGGGAGCCCTGTTATTTTGGGGGGCACCCTGCCACAGTATCAGCTTAGCACAATAATTTTTGGGGGACATTATCTTTATACTATTAGTGTCTGGGCGCAGTTATTTTTTTAGAGCACTGTGTGCCAATAATTGTTGAGGGGGGCACTATCTGTGTGGTAGTAGTATTTCCAGGGGGACTGTTTCTGTAGTATAGTATTGGGGGCACAGCGGGCACAGTATTGGGGGTGGCAGGAAAGGGTGTTCAGAAGATGTGAAGATGATGGAAATGTGGGAAACTAATGTCTGTTTGTTAATCTCTGCAGAGATGGGAGATGGCTTAAAAATCATCATGGCGGTCTGGTCTGAATGGAGAAGATGAGGAAAGAGAATGTCTACAACAAAGGTGACATCACTGGATGTAAGAGGTATGTGGCGCTATGTAGGAGAGGAGATGCTCCGGCTCCCCCCCCTGCCATTTGCAGAAGGAGGATTCAGAGCTGGGTGAGGACGGTCAAGGGGGCAGCAGGCCACGGGTGGGTGGCAGATGGTGGGGGGAACCACAGGCCTTGAGCAGGATCAGGGGAGGGAGTAGAGCGGAGGAGCTTCCTGGCTGTAGCTTGTTATATAAGCAGGCAGTGCAGCCAGGACAGACCCTCCCCTCTCCGTATGATGTGTAGAGACAGGCCGCAACTATAGAATGTCAGCTGTACAGTGTTTGTTGGGAGTGGCCTATTATATGTAGGAGGGGCTTTTAATAATGGGCGGGGCCGCATTGTTATTTTCCTGCAGGCCTTTTAGAATCGCCAAGTAAAAGAATCAGCATAACACACTACACCCTTTCCCTGCATTTTTAAATATAAAGGGGGCTTTGAAAAATTCAATTAGCACAGCACACTACACATGCCGCATTTTTTTGCCTTTCGGACCCCCCCTAAAGAAAATTCCTGGGTGCTCCCCTGGCAGCAGCTCTGACATGTCGGGGTAGTTGTGAATGAATTTCTGCACCACCAAATTCAGCACATGCGCCAGGCAAGGGATGCGCGTCAAACCGCCTAGTCCCAGAGCTGCAACGAGATTTCGCCCATTATCGCACACCACCAGGCCGGGCTTGAGGCTCACTGGCAGCAACCACTCATCGGTCTATTGTTCTATACCCTGCCACAACTCCTGCGCGGTGTGGGGCCTGTCCCCCAAACACATCAGTTTCAGAACGGCCTGCTGACGTTTACCCCTGGCTGTGCTGAAGTTGGTGGTGAAGGTCTGTCGCTGACCAGATGAGGAGGTGGTAGAAGAGGAGGAGCAAGCCGAGTAGGAAGAGGAGGCAACAGGAGGCAAAGAATGATGCCCTGCGATCCTTGGCGGTGGAAGGACGTGCGCCAAACAGCTCTCCGCCTGAGGCCCAGCCCCCACTACATTTACCCAGTGTGTAGTTAGGGAGATATAGCGTCCCTGGCCGTGCTTACTGGTCCACGTATCTGTGGTTAGTTGGACCTTACCACAGATGGCGTTGCGCAGTGCACACTTGATTTTATCCGATACTTGGTTGTGCAGGGAGGGCACGGCTCTCCTGGAGAAGTAGTGGCGGCTGGGAACGACGTACTGTGAGACAGCAAGCGACATGAGCTGTTTGAAGCTGTCCGTCTCCACAAGCCTGAATGACAGCATTTCAAAGGCCAGTAGTTTAGAAACGCAGGCATTCAGGGCCAGGGATCGAGGGTGGCTAGGTGGGAATTTACGCTTTCTCTCAATGGTTTGTGAGATGGAGAGCTGAACGCTTCCGTGTGACATGGTGGAGATGCTTGGTGATGGAGGTGGTATTGTTGGTGGCACATCCTCTGTTTGCTGGGCCCAGGTGCCAACGTTCCTCCAGAGGCGGAGGAAGAGGCCGAGGCAGCAGCAGAAGAGGGAGCAGGAGGGGCCTGAGCCCTTTCTTGGGTTTGAAGGTGCTTACTCCACTGCAGCCCGTGTCTCGCATGTAGATGCCTGGTCATGCAGGTTGTGCTAAGGTTCAGAACGTTAATGCCTCGCTTCAGGCTCTGATGGCACAGCATGCAAACCACTCGGGTCTTGTCGTCAGCACATTGTGTGAAGAAGTGCCATGCCAGGGAACTCCTTGAAGCTGCCTTTGGTGTGCTCGGTCCCTGGTGACGGTGGCCAGTAGCAGGCAAACTGTTTTGGAGACAGCTGCTCTGCTTTTGAACCCTGCTCCCGCTTTTGCTACGCTGTTGGCTCGGTCTCACCACTGCCTCTTCCTCCGAACTCTGAAAGTCAGTGGCACGACCTTCATTCCATGTGGGGTCTAGGACCTCATTGTCCCCTGCATTGTCTTCCACCCAGTCTTCCTCCCTGACCTCCTTTTCGGTCTGCACACTGCAGAAAGACGCAGCAGTTGGCACCTGTATTTCGTCATCATCAGAGACGTGCTGAGGTGGTATTCCCATGTCCTCATCAGGAAACATATTTGGTTGTGCGTCAGTGCATTCTATGTCTTCCACCCCTGGGGAAGGGCTAGGTGGATGCCCTTGGGAAACCCTGCCAGCAGAGTCTTCAAACAGCATAAGAGACTGCTGCATGACTTGAGGCTCAGACAGGTTCCCCGATATGCACGGGGGTGATGTGACAGACTGATGGGCATGGGATTCAGGCGCCACCTGTGCGCTTTCTGAAGAAGACTGGGTGGGAGATAATGTGAACGTGCTAGATCCACTGTCGGCCACCCAATTGACTAGCGCCTGTACTTGCTCAGGCCTTACTATCCTTAGAACGGCATTAGGCCCGACCAAATACGCTATAGATTCTGGCGGCTACGGGGACCTGAGGTAGTAGGTTCAGAAGGACGTGTAGCTGTGGCAGAACGGCCACGTCCTCTCCCTGCACCAGAGGCTCCACCAACACCACCACCACGACCATGACCACGTCCCTTATTAGATGTTTCATAATCTGGAGAGAAGTAGTAAAGAAGATCGCGGCACTCACCGGAGAAGATACAATGTTGCTGCTTTATTCAAGTGCTTCAAAAGAAGTAGTGCATGTGGGATCCAGGGGGCGGACACACTGTAGCAAGCGGCGACGGCCGTTTCGCGCAGAGGATCGCGCTTCTTCTGGCCGCTATGCACTTCATTGCGCAGACCTGCGCTTTATAGGGGCGGACTCAGGGCAGCCGGCACCATCAGCCACAGCTGTGCGCCCGTGGATCTATGACGTGGATTAAAAACATGGGACCAGCATGGATAGGTACAAACACACAAACGGGGGGAAGGTATTCATGAAATCGACTTCATATGGCGATGCCTATTAAATATAGGCGCACAGTTGCAAACTCATATATATATGGCAACAGGAACCAATTGTAACAGTACACATTCATATGCGACTATTAATGTCGCAATCTATCAAGAGGTTACATAGGAGTGCAGTAGTAGTTTACTACTTTACTACTTCTTTACTACCTCTGCTGAGACACTTCTCGATGGATAACCCCTATCCAGGAGCCTATCACCAAGTTCCCTGGCCTGTTTGTGGAAACCCGCATCGGTATCATTTATCCTGCGTAAACGGACAAATTGTCTGTACGGGACTGCCCGTTTAACCGATGGCGGGTGAAAACTGGTCTGGTGGAGGAGCGAGTTGGTCGCCGTGGGCTTGCGATAGCCACTAGTGTGCACGGTTCCCTCTTTTATGGTAACATGCACGTCCAGAAAATCAAGAGATCCACCACCAAAATTGATGGTGAACTTCATATTCATCCGGTTACGTGCATTGAGGTGATCGACGAACGCGTTACAGGACGCCTCGCTCCCCGACCAGACCAGAAAAACATCGTCCACATATCTTAAGAACAAGTAAATATGCCGTAGGAAGAGGTTATCCACCGAGAAGATATACGTCTCTTCAAATACCGCCAGGTACAGGTTGGCAAATGTGCACGAGACAGGTGTGCCCATTGCGGTAACTAGTACCTGGCGGTACCATTGACCATGAAACTGGAAAACATTGTTAGTGAGGACAAGGTCTAATGCTTCATGGATGAAGTTTTTGAACGCCACATCCTTGTCGCTCCTGCTCAGGACTTGGCTAATTGCCCATAGTCCCAGATCATGGGGGATTCTAGTGTATAAGCTTTCGACGTCCAAGGACACCAGGTTAAACCCGCTCTGCCACTCAAGAGACCCGAGTGCCCGGAGAAAGTCACCTGTGTCCTTTAGGTACATCGGGGTGCTAGCTAGCAACGGTCTGAGGAGCCAATCGATATAACCGGACAAGGGCTCAGTCACTGACCCGATCCCGGCAATGATGGGACGGCCGGGAGGTCGGGTCAGTGATTTGTGAATTTTTGGCACAAAATACCATATAGGGACTTTAGGGAAGGCATGGATAAGTCGATCTTTCATACCCCTGGATAGAAATCCGATCGATATGTACTGATTCACAAGTGTAAAAAGCTTAGACGAGATCCCCGGTATGGGGTCTCCCTTGAGCTTTAAATACACTGTATTATCTCCTAATTGTCTCTGCGCTTATTCTAAGTAATAGTCCCTGGGCATCAGGACCACATTTCCTCCCTTGTCAGCCGGCTTAATTACGATGTTATCCTGTTTATTTAACCACATGAAAGCGCGGGATTCTTCAACCGTCAGGTTAGAAGGTGCCGCCGGATACGCCAGCGCACGGATTTCTCTCAGCACTCGCTTGTGGAACAGATCTATCGCCGAGCCGGCCGGCATGGGAGGAAGGAAGGTGGACCTGATGCCCCCTGTATACTTATTAAACTGGCCCTGATCACCAGAAGGTTCCTCTGGCTCCATATTGGACATAAAGTGAATGCAAGCTATCTCCTCATCATTGAATCTACCCCGTAAATGGAAGTCGGTCTGGGACATAGTGGCTGGGACCTCTCCCGAAGGGGGGGTGGGACCCTGTATAGGGATCTCTGAAAACAGCTTTTTTTAAGTACAACTTGCGGACGGACAAGAATAGATCGATGTCAAAATCCACAAGGCTGAACTGCTCCGGTAGGCTGTATCCCAGTCCCCGATTGAGGAGTGGGATACAGCCAGGGGGCAGTTCTAAGCCTGTGAGGTTGACTACTATGTCCTTACCGCCCATGATGCTCATCCGCGTTGTCTATCCTTTGCGGGGGTGGAACATGTCCGACCTATCCCCAGGGGGGGTGATCAGCACCGCCTACTCCTGCAGAGGGAGGCAAGGTGGATCATGCAAACTGGAGCTATGGGAGCGGCAGGGTTAAATGATAAAAATGACATGTCCGTGTTTTTGTAAACGGGATGCATTCATCTTGGGGGACGAATAGTTACATCCAGTTTTCCATACCCACACCATGTATGCACTTGTCTCCTATGTAACCTCTTGATAGATTGCGACATTAATAGTCGCATATGAATGTGTACTGTTACAATTGGTTCCTGTTGCCATATGTATATGAGTTTGCAACTGTGCGCCTATATTTAATAGGCATCGCCATATGAAGTCGATTTCATGAATACCTTCCCCCCGTTTGTGTGTTTGTACCTATCCATGCTGGTCCCATGTTTTTAATCCATGTCATAGATCCACGGGCGCACAGCTGTGGCTGATGGTGCCAGCTGCCCTGAGTCCGCCCCTATAAAGCGCAGGTCTGCGCAATGACGTGCATAGCGGCCAGAAGAAGCGCGATCCTCCGCGCGAAACGGCCTTCGCCGCTTGCTACAGTGTGTCCGCCCCCTGGATCCCACATGCACTACTTCTTTTGAAGCACTTGAATAAAGCAGCAACATTGTATCTTCTCCGGTGAGTGCCGCGATCTTCTTTACTACTTCTCTCCAGATTATGAAATATTTACCTAACTTCTACTTCGCTGAGCACCACGCTACGGAGCATTAACCACAGTAGCGGTTTCCCATCACTCAGGCTATTTCAGTAAAGGCAGTGCCGCCGAGCCTCACCTGCTTCATACGTACCTTATTAGATGTTTGCCTCATAGTTAGCGTTCACCAAGCAAAGTAAAAAGTGGTTAAGTCTATTAAAAATAATTAACCGCCAATAAAAACCCTGATGTAGGGTATTGCACTCAAATTTTTTGTCACTTATGCACGTCTAATCCCAGATGTGCACTATATCAGAGTTTGTTTTTAACCTCAGTAAGCAAAAAGCCGTATTTCTGGCCTAAATGTGACACTCACTTATGCACGTGTGATCCCAGATGTACAGTATATCAGAGGTTTTTTTCAGGCCAGTATGCCAAAGCCATATTTCTGGCCTAAATGTGACAATCACTTATGCACGTGTAATCCCAGATGTGTAGTATATCAGAGGCTTTTTTCACACCAGTAAGCACAAAGCCGTATTTCTGGCCTAAATGTGACAATCACTTATGCACGTGTAATTCCAGATGTGCAGTATATCAGAGGGTTTTTTCACCCCAGTATGCCAATGCCGTATTTCTGGCCTAAATGTGACAATCACTTATGCACATGTAATCCCAGATGTGCAGTATATCAGAGGCTTTTTTCACCCCAGTGTGCCAAAGCCGTATTTCTGGCCTAAATGTGACAATCACTTATGCACGTGTAATCTCAGATGTGCAGTATATAGAGGGTTTTTTCACCCCAGTATGCCAAAGCCGTATTTCTGGCTTAAAAGTGACACGTCTAATCCCAGATGTGCACTATATGAAACAGATGTATTTTTTTCACCCCACTAAACAAAATGCTGTATTTCTGGCCTAAATGTGACAATCACTTATGCACGTGTAATCCCAGATGTGCACTATATTTAACAGATCTACTTTTTTAACCCCAGTAAGCAAAAAGCTGTATTTCTGGACTTGCAGACATCCAGATAGCCTGTGCTGGTGCACTATCGTTGCATAAAATGGCTGCCGATTATGTATTGATATTGACTAACTGAAGAAAAAAATGTACGTTTTCAGTAGTAGTTGGCTCAGGGCAGGCTTAAAAAAATTGTGCACTGCAGCCACAAAACACATTTGCTGTAGATCGCTGAGTAAAGAAGCAGTTCTGAATCTTCATAAGATTTCTCCCTGATCTCCCTCTCACAGCAGCTGCAGCCTCTCCCTACACTAATCCGAGCAGAGTGACGGGCGGCGCTACGTGACTCCAGCTTAAATAGAGGCTGGGTCACATGCTGCAGTTGGCCAATCACAGCCATGCCAATAGTAGGCATGGCTGTGATGGCCTTTTGGGGCAAGCAGTATGACGCTTGTTGATTGGCTGCTTTGCAGCCTTTCAAAAAGCGCCATAAAAATCGCCGAACACCGAACCCGAACTCGAACTTTTACGTAAATGTTCGGGTTCGGGTCCGGGTGCCAAAAACCCTAAAGTTTGGGTTTGCTCAACTCTAGCAGTGACCTATACCAACAGATCTACCCCTACATGATTCTATATCCATAAGTAAGGCTACAATCCCCCAAAAAGAGTGAAAAAAGGGGGGTGGCCCTATCTCATCTAAACATCATAGATACAGTACATTCACATGTATATTTGTTTTTGTCGATTCCAGGTCTTCTTGAATAGTCCAAAGAACGTCCCTTAGCCACTTCTTAGGTCCACGTGTTAGGTCCATTGTCACCTTATCCCACATAAGGAAATAGACTGTTAATCTCAAAAGAAAGAATGACAAAGTTACTAGTAAAGAATAAACATAATACCACTTAAAAATTTTATACCCTGCAATTAAAATTTGCACTATTCTTATAGGAAGGAGGAGAAGCTATTGGACTCATTAAGACCGTATGGGGCTACGGTATTGAGGATAACTATCCATCTGGTTTCTCTACGGAGCAGGGCTAATTTAATATTCCCGCTCCTAGACCCCAAGTTGATTTTGTCTATGCCTCTAGCTCTTAAACCCCATGGGTCCGATGCATGATACCTTTGAAAGTGTCGTGGACCGGCTTGCAGTGTATCGAGATCTTTTTCGGGTACTTCGGAGGCTGCGCGAATCTTACTTATGTGTTCTAATACCCGGACCTTAAGGGCCCTGGTGGTCATTCTAATATAAATAAGATTGCATGGGCATGTAATCAAGTATATCACTGCCTCTGTATTGCATGTGATATTATGGACAATTTTGAAATTTTTCCTCCCTGTAGAATCACAAAAGGCACTGCACTGAACCATATATTTGCACGCAGCACATGATCCACACGAAAATGATCCCCATCTAGGACCTCTGCTACCAAAGATGTTACCTGTTGTTTGTGCTACATAATGACTCTTGGTAAGTAAGGAGATCACGTAAATTCCGTGATCTCCTCCATGTAATCTGGGGTCAAGCAAGCCACCAAATCTCCGTCGGTTTGGAGAATTGGCCAGTGTTTACATAAGATCTTTTGAATAAATTTCCATTTGTTATTAAAAGGGGTAATAAATTTCACCCCTGAGTCTCTGTCATTTTTGCGTCTAAGGGTACTTTCACACTTGCGGCAGAGAGATCCGGCAAGCAGTTCCGTCACCGGAACTGCCTGCCGGATCAGGCAAAACGTATGCCAACTGATGGCATTAGTAAGACTGATCAGGATACTGATCAGTCGAAAAAATGCATTGAAATGACGGATCAGTCTTTCCGGTGTCATCCGGCAAAACGGATCCGGCATTTATTTTTTTCACCTTTTTTTCAGTCTGCGCATGCGTAGACCGGAAGGACGGATCCGGCATTCTGGTATTCTGAATGCCGGATCCGGCACTAATACATTCCTATGGGAAAAAATGCTGGATCCGGCATTCAGGCAAGTCTTCCGTTTTTTTCGCCGGAGATAAAACCGTAGCATGCTGCGGTTTTCTCTTTTGCCTGATCAGTCAAAACGACTGAACTGAAGACATCCTGATGCATCCTGAACGGATTACTCTCCATTCAGAATGCATGGGGATAAAACTGATCAGTTCTTTTCCGGTATAGAGCCCCTGTGACGGAACTCTATGCCGGAAAAGAAAAACGCAAGTGTGAAAGTACCCTAACTTTGCTTACCAACAAGGAATCTCTTGTGGTCTTTTTAGCTCTTTCATAGCCCTGCCGAATCATGTTTGGTTGAAAGCCTCTCTCCAAGAATCGTTGTGTCAAGAGGGACGCCTGTTGTTCAAAGTGCTTCTCATTGGAGCAGATCCTACGTGTTCTCAAAAATTGCCCTGTTGGTATCGCCTGTATAGTTTTCGGATGGTGCAATGATGAAGCGTGGAGAAGAGAATTGACAGCCGTAGTTTTCCTAAAAAGATCGGTGGATATAGTCCCATCAGGTCCCTTCATAATCATAATGTCTACAAATTCCACCTTGGTCTGGCTATATTTCCAGGTCAAATTGATATTACGATCGTTGATATTCAGACTAGTCAGCAAATTCTGTAGTTGTTAGCGGTTTTTCTCAGGCAGGTTTATGATGGTATATGATGAGGCATCAGACCTCCAACCCGTGAATATTTCCCTGTGCAACGAATATCCCATTTGCTCTGATCAGGAGATAAATATCAGCCCAGACTTAACATAGGTTGCTAAATATCTGAAATCTTTATTTCCCAGCACATACTTGTGGCGAAACCAACCTCGCCACTGGGTTTTGGAGGGGCCTGGCTACTAGCCTCTTGCCCCAGGATTATGGGCCCTCTCATCAGCCAGGCCTTATTTGTTCACAAAGGACTTGGACTAACTTGAACCCAGGTCTAATTCGTGCCATTTTGGGATGTTAAATGTCTATGTGTATTGAAAAGGGTGGGACATTGTATACGTTGAGTAGGGAGGTCTGTTCCATTTTCTCTCTGTGTTTTGGCGATGTCCTTTGTCCTGAGAGATAATTGAATTACTTCTCAGTTGTCTCCAGGACAGAGGATATTGTGTATTCTCCTGCCTGTGATGATTGCATCAACCCAGTGTGAGGTAATTCTATCACGGGCAGAGGGGAGGATTTTGTGTGGGAGTGTCTGAGTGTATTGTACGTGGTTATTGGCTGTTTTTACAAAACCCTGTGGGTGGTAACCTTGTTGGAAGGTGTGTATAAAATGCTTGTGTGTTAAAATAAAGAGAGTTCCTGTTTTTATACCTTCATGAAGTTTTGGCTCATGTTTGGGGAATGGGATAACTACACTCTTGGGGATTGCTATATCATAATACTCCCCTGTGTATAAGCTCTTGTAAGAGCTTGTTCATGGTTCCTGCTCTCTGCATTTAGGAGAGGTTCACCCACTGGAGCCTTGTCGTAGGTCCAGGGTGGGTAGGAGACGGTGAGACCTCCACCAAGCTTCGGCGGTTCATGGGGTCTGCAGTGCTGACGGTGTCAAGTGGAGTGCTTGGAGTCCTCTGGAAGCACTAGGAGCAGCTATCAACGGAGGTACCTGTCGGGGTGCTAGGCGTTCCGTTACATTGGTGGCAAGCAGTGGGATGGCGTCCTAGTGAGAGGAGAAGCAGCTCGGAGACACCGTTCGTGGATTTTACAATCGAGGGCAACGCTAGTATCCATACAGCGCCCCTGGCTACAGCAATATGGATGCCGTTGGTTCCTGCACAGCATTCCATGAGGAAGATCACCCGGATTACAGGGATGCCGAGCTGAAAGGCGTATAGCACCAGGCCCTGGAGGACGTGCAGCGTCGGAGGGGTGAGAGTCTTCCCAGTGAGGAGCAGAGATTGCGAATGCGATTGGCGCTGCGACTACCTCTACTGGGAGAGCAACCATTGATGGAGTGGGTGTCAGAGCTTGAGACACTGGTATGGCAGGAAACCTGGCTGGATGACGCTTACCAAGCACTATGGTGGGACACAGTACGACAGTCTCCAGGGATGGAGGAGTACGCCAAGCCCGAAGGTGAGGAATATAATTGCCCTGGTTTATTGTGGGAGTCTTTTAAAGACATTGACTTTGGGAGCACAGAAGAGTCTAGATTTTGGGACATTTCTGACTACAGGTGGGACTTGCACAATTGGCCTACAACTAGTGGGGTGAGGGCAGATCTGACCTTTCTGGTCCAAAGGGAGTGGGAACTGGAGCAAGATTATCAACAATTGTTTCGCTCAATTCAAGCCCAGCGCAAGATACAAGACAGTTGGATACCAGGCCCAGACCTGCAGCCCTTCCCCTGGCAAGTCACAGCTGAGGTATCCCCTACTTCCTCACCAACTGTGGAGGTAGGGGACTTCATAGACTGGTACTGGGAGGAACCCCAGTCGGCAGGTGGAGATGGGACCGTAGTCACTCCACCGGCCCAACAAGTTGGCTGGGCAGGCGGCCCAGATCCCCAACTGCCACTGGGAGTACAGGGAGAGGAGATGGTCGGTCCCTCACCCCTGCAACAACCAGCATCACGGGTAGTGGAGACAGTCGGTCTCACTCCCCAGCGGCAGTATACTCTACAGGGAGAGGAGACAGTTGGTCTCTCTCCCCAGCGGCAGATGGGGTATCCAGAGGAGGGGGTAAGTGATAGCCCCCCTCCACAGCTCTCTCCCAGCCCAATACTGAGGGTAGTGGGTAAGGCTTTAAACCCCACTGACCCCTCTCCAGCAGAAGAGCTGGCATCAGAGCAGAGCGCCGCTGGCCTCTGCCCTAACCGCTCATTTACTACCCAGCAGGAGTTGGCACCATGCACCCCAGCTGAAGCGCTGGCATCAGGGCAGAGCACCGCTGGCCTCTGCCCTCCCCTATCCTCTTCTTCAGAGCCGGACTTCCCACAGACTACCCCAGCGGAAGAGCTGGCATCTGGGCAGAGCGCAGTCGGCCTCTGCCCACCAAGTACCTACAGCTCCAAGCTAGAGAACCACAAGGAAGCAAGGAGTCGCAGATGCCCCCTCAACAGCTGGGGACATACAGAACAGAGCCAGGCCCCAAAATTCAACAGGTCCAGTATTGGGTTGTGGTTGGACTGCCAGACTGACTCAGGTACTGACCGTGAGGTCAGGTATCTGGTTAGTCTTCCCTGGGAGGGGGAGATGTGTGGCAAAACCAACCTAGCCACTGGGTTTTGGAGGGGCCTGGCTACTAGCCTCTTGCCCCAGGATTATGGGCCCTCTCATCACCAGGCCTCATTTGTTCACAAAGGACTTGGACTAACTTGAACCCTGGTCTAATTCATGCCATTTTGGGATGTTAAATGTCTATGTGTATTGAAAAGGGTGGGACATTGTATACGTTGAGTAGGGAGGTCTGTTCCATTGTCTCTCTGTGTGTATGTCCTTTGTCCTGAGAGATAATTGAATTACTTCTCGGTTGTCTCCAGGACAGAGGATATTGTGTATTCTCCTGCCTGTGATGATTGCATCAACCCAGTGTGAGGTAATTCTATCACGGGTAGGGTTGTTGCGGGTATCGAAATTTCGATACCCAATCGATACTTTTGTCCCGGTATCGATACGATACCGGGATTTCCGTTTTTTCGATACTGGGCTGCGCTTCTGCGCAGTCTAGTATCTCTGAACATGAGCGCGCTGCTATCGGCGCGCTCATGTTCTCTCTCAGCAGCACGGGGAGAAGGAAGCTGTCCTCCCTCCCCCTGTGCTGCTGCCGCTGCCACCAATGAGAAGAGAGGGGCGGAGGAGGGGCGGCAATGAGAAGAGAGGGGCGGAGGAGGGGCGGCAATGAGAAGAGAGGGGGTGGAGGAGGGGCGGCAATGAGAAGAGAGGGGGTGGAGGAGGGGCGGCAATGAGAAGAGAGGGGCGGGCGCACTGCGCCCCCAATGATAGGATTACTATCGGAGCGATGGGAGGAGATATCAGCTTCACTAGTGGGCGTTCCTTTTCCCTGCGCTGCGATTGGACAGCGCTACAGCCAGGGAGAAGGAACGCCCACTAGTGAAGCTGATGTCTCCTCCCATCGCTCCGATAGTAATCAGCAGCATGTGGAGCAGGAGAGGAGACAGTAATGGGGCACTGCGGGCGAACGGAGCGGCGCCCAGGACTAAATGGTGAGTGCTGAGACATCGCTGGGCGCCGCTCTGTGTGGCCTAATAGTGAAAGTCTGGACTCATATACAGTAGTCAGTCTTTAACACATACAGGAGGCGGGTGCCGGCAGCAGAATCGCATTGCCGGCACCCTGCCCCTGACAGGGAGCTGCGATCAGCGGCAGTTAACTGCCGCTGATCTGCTAGTACCCGCCTCCTGTATAAAGGGGTAAAATCATTGGTGGTGCAGTGTGCCCCCCCCTCAATCCCCCCATCCCATTAAAATCATTGGTGGCACAGTGCGCCGGCCCCTCTCAACCCTCCAGTATTAAAATCATTGGTGGCAGTGGCCACAGGGACCTCTCCACTCCCCCTCATTGGTGGTGCAGTGGCAGCTTCTGATCGGAGCCCCAGCTGTGTAAGCCTGGGGCTCCGATCGGTTACCATGGCAGCCAGGACTGGTTGCCATGGTAACATCCCTGATGCTGTGTGCACAAAGCACAGAGCAGCAGGGACAGTGTGGAGTCCTATTCACCCTGATAGAGATCTATCAGGGTGAATAGGAAAAGGGATGAAAGATCCCAGGTTCTAGCCCCTAAGGGGGGAAATAGTTATTAAATAAAAAGTGAAAAAAAAAAAAACACTAAAATATGAAGTATAAATCACCCCCCTTTTCCCAATTTCACATATAAAATATATAAATAAACATATTACATCGCCACGTCAGAAAAGTCCAAACTATTAAAATATAAAAAAAAAATCTAGGTGGTGAATGCCGGAACAGAAAAAATAAAAAAAAAACTGCGCGATTCGCCATTTTTAAAAATGAGGAATGCACGTGGCTTTTTTTGTTTATTTTTTTCGCGTGGTATCGAATGGTATCGAGTATCGCAATACTTTTTCATGGTATCGAAACCGAATCAAAAATTTGGTATCGCAACAAATCTAATCACGGGCAGAGGGGAGGATTTTGAGTGGGAGTGTCTGAGTGTATTGTACGTTGGGTTATTGGCTGTTTTTACAAAACCCTGTGGGTGGTAACCTTGTTGGAAGATATGTATAAAATGCTTGTGTGTTAAAATAAAGAGAGTTCCTGTTTTTATACCTTCATGAAGTTTTGGCTCATGTTTGGGGAATGGGATAACTACACTCTTGGGGATTGCTATATCATAATACTCCCCTGAGTATAAGCTCTTGTAAGAGCTTGTTCATGGTTCCTGCTCTCTGCATTTAGGAGAAGTTCACCCACTGGAGCCTTGTCGTAGGTCCAGGGTGGGTAGGAGACGGTGAGACCTCCACCAAGCTTCGGCGGTTCGTGGGGTCTGCAGTGCTGACGGTGTCAAGTGGAGTGCTTGGAGTCCTCTGGAAGCACTAGGAGCCACTATCAACGGAGGTACCCGGTCGGGGTGCTAGGCGTTCCGTTACATTTATAGGGCTTTTTGGGGGTGGGCGCATATTGTCTCTCAAGATCCAATTGGAACAATCCTGGTATCTCTTAGGAGGCCTTGGGAAAACATGTTTGTCAAGATACAGTTGAAACTTTGTTAAACAATACTGGTGTCTGCTATATACAATACATGAAACGGCTTTTTTACATTGAACAGGTTTACTCTACATGCTAATAAGTTGAATGACTTATCATCGTTTTCTGTCATTGTATGTGAGGTGAGATGTTAAATAGCCTTTTGTTAAGGGAAAGTTGTGAGATGTGCTAATTTGGGGTACTGCATTCCACAAGAGATGAGGCTTGTATAATCTATGTCTAATCTGTGATGTATCAAAAGTAAGATTTATGAAAAATCCCTTTCAATCCAACCATTGATCCCAAATTTTATATATATATAAAAACGGGATCACTGTATGTTTTCCTCCATCTAAGGCCTTGTGTGTGTGTGTATGTGTATATATATATATATATATATATATATATATCTGACACATGAAGACACTAAAGACTATGAAGGAGATAAAAAAAATCTTCTGTGTAATTTGGCGCACAGTAGGAAAAAATCTCCTGCATAGTGAAAAGAGAGAGAAGAAAGAAAAGTTAAAAAAAAACACAAAACATCAGGCATGCAAGCTCTACACATAGATTGGATGTTCGGGTTAGACCTTTTACTGGGCTAACCCCGCCCTCCATGGCACATGGCTGCCCAGTAATATTACAGATAGGCAGGTACATTCCACCTCATGCCTTGACCAATAGAAATACTTTTTAGAACTGGAAGGTACACATTCGCACATTTCCTGAGAGTGCTGGTGGGTGGCGCTCAAACACTCACCATCCACCACCACACCCAGAACATGCGCAAATGCTCCCAAATGAATCAGCCTTTTTTTAACCACCTCAGCCCCCAGTGCTTAAACACCCTGAAAGACCAGGCCACTTTTTACACTTCTGACCTACACTACTTTCACCGTTTATTGCTCGGTCATGCAACTTACCACCCAAATGAATTTTACCTCCTTTTCTTCTCACTAATAGAGATTTCATTTGGTGGTATTTCATTGCTGCTGACATTTTTACTTTTTTTGTTATTAATCGAAATTTAACGATTTTTTAGCAAAAAAATGACATTTTTCACTTTCAGTTGTAAAATTTCGCAAAAAAAACGAGATCCATATATAAATTTTGCTCTAAATTTATTGTTCTACATGTCTTTGATAAAAAAAAAATGTTTGGGTAAAAAAAAAATGCTTTGGGTAAAAATTATAGCGTTTACAAACTATGGTACAAAAATGTGAATTTCCGCTTTTTGAAGCAGCTCTGACTTTCTGAGCACCTGTCATGTTTCCTGAGGTTCTACAATGGCCAGACAGTACAAACACCCCACAAATGACCCCATTTCGGAAAGTACACACCCTAAGGTATTCGCTGATGGGCATAGTGAGTTCATAGAACTTTTTATTTTTTGTCACAAGTTAGCGGAAAATGATGATTTTTTTTTTTTTTTTTTTCTTACAAAGTCTCATATTCCACTAACTTGTGACAAAAAATAAAAACTTCTATGAACTCACTATGCCCATCACGAAATACCTTGGGGTCTCTTCTTTCCAAAATGGGGTCACTTGTGGGGTAGTTATACTGCCCTGGCATTCTAGGGGCCCAAATGTGTGGTAAGGAGTTTGAAATCAAATTCTGTAAAAAATGACCTGTGAAATCCGAAAGGTGCTCTTTGGAATATGGGCCCCTTTGCCCACCTAGGCTGCAAAAAAGTGTCACACATCTGGTATCTCTGTATTCATGAGAAGTTGAGGAATGTGTTTTGGGGTGTCATTTTACATATACCCATGCTGGGTGAGATAAATATCTTGGTCAAAAGCCAACTTTGTATAAAAAAAATGGGAAAAGTTGTCTTTTGCCAAGATATTTCTCTCACCCAGCATGGGTATATGTAAAATGACACCCCAAAACACATTCCCCAACTTCTCCTGAGTACGGAGATACCAGATGTGTGACACTTTTTTGCAGCCTAGGTGGGCAAAGGGGCCCACATTCCAAAGAGCACCTTTCGGATTTCACAGGTCATTTTTTACAGAATTTGATTTCAAACTCCTTACCACACATTTGAGCCCCTAGAATGCCAGGGCAGTATAACTACCCCACAAGTGACCCCATTTTGGAAAGAAGAGTCCCCAAGGTATTCGCTGATGGGCATAGTGAGTTCATGGAAGTTTTTATTTTTTGTCACAAGTTAGTGGAATATGAGACTTTGTATGAAAAAAAAAAAAATCAGCATTTTCCACTAACTTGTGACAAAAAATAAAAAATTCTAGGAACTCGCCATGCCCCTCACGGAATACCTTGGGGTGTCTTCTTTCCAAAATGGGGTCACTTGTGGGGTAGTTATACTGCCCTGGCATTTTCCAGGGGCCCTAATGTGTGGTAAGTAGGTAAATGACCTGTGAAATCCTAAAGGTGCTCTTTGGAATATGGGCCCCTTTGCCCACCTAGGCTGCAATAAAGTGTCACACATGTGGTATCGCCGTATTCAGGAGAAGTTGGGGAATGTGTTTTGGGGTGTCATTTTACATATACCCTTGCTGGGTGAGAGAAATATCTTGGCAAAAGACAACTTTTCCCATTTTTTTATACAAAGTTGGCATTTGACCAAGATATTTCTCTCACCCAGCATGGGTATATGTAAAATGACACCCCAAAACACATTCCCCAACTTCTCCTGAGTACGGCGATACCAGATGTGTGACACTTTTTTGCAGCCTAGATGCGCAAAGGTGCCCAAATTCCTTTTAGGAGGGCATTTTTAGACATTTGGATACCAGACTTCTTCTCACGCTTTGGGGCCCCTAGAATGCCAGGGCAGTATAAATACCCCACATGTGACCCCATTTTGGAAAGAAGACACCCCAAGGTATTCAATGAGGGGCATGGCGAGTTCATAGAATTTTTTTTTTTTTTGGCACAAGTTAGCGGAAATTGATATTTTTAATTTTTTTCTCACAAAGTCTCCCGTTCCGCTAACTTGGGACAAAAATTTCAATCTTTCATGGACTCAATATGCCCCTCACGGAATACCTGGGGGTGTCTTCTTTCCGAAATGGGGTCACATGTGGGGTATTTATACTGCCCTGGCATTCTAGGGGCCCTAAAGCATGAGAAGAAGTCTGGAATATAAATGTCTAAAAAATTTTAAGCATTTGGATTCCGTGAGGGGTATGGTGAGTTCATGTGAGATTTTATTTTTTGACAAAAGTTAGTGGAATATGAGACTTTGTAAGAAAAAAAAAAAAAAATCCGCTAACTTGGGCCAAAAAAATGTCTGAATGGAGCCTTACAGAGGGTGATCAATGACAGGGGGGTGATCAATGACAGGGGGAGTGATCAATGACAGGGGGAGTGATCAATGACAGGGGGGTGATCAGGGAGTCTATATGGGGTGATCACCACAGTCATTGATCACCCCCCCTGGAAGGCTCCAGGGAGACGCCTGTATGTGTTTTGCAGATCCGATCCATCTATCAGTGGATCCGTAAAAATCATGCGGACATCTGAATGGAGCTTTACAGGGGGTTGATCAATGACAGGGGTGTAATCAATGACAGGGGGGTGATCAGGGAGTCTATATGGGGTGATAACCACAGTCATTGATCATGCCCCTGTAAGGCTTCATTCAGATGTCCGTATGCGTTTTGCGGATCCGATCCATCTATCAGTGCATCCGTAAAAATCATGCGGACATCTGAATGGAGCTTTACAGGGGGGTAATCAATGACAGGGGGGTGATCAGGGAGTCTATATGGGGTGATAACCACAGTCATTGATCATGCCCCTGTAAGGCTTCATTCAGACGTCCGTATGCGTTTTGCGGATCCGATCCATCTATCAGTGCATCCGTAAAAATCATGCGGACATCTGAATGGAGCTTTACAGGGGGGTAATCAATGACAGGGGGGTGATCAGGGAGTCTATATGGGGTGATAACCACAGTCATTGATCATGCCCCTGTAAGGCTTCATTCAGACGTCCGTATGCGTTTTGCGGATCCGATCCATCTATCAGTGCATCCGTAAAAATCATGCGGACATCTGAATGGAGCTTTACAGGGGGGTAATCAATGACAGGGGGGTGTTCAGGGAGTCTATATGGGGTGATAACCACAGTCATTGATCATGCCCCTGTAAGGCTTCATTCAGACGTCCGTATGCGTTTTGCGGATCCGATCCATCTATCAGTGCATCCGTAAAAATCATGCGGACATCTGAATGGAGCTTTACAGGGGGGTAATCAATGACAGGGGGGTGTTCAGGGAGTCTATATGGGGTGATAACCACAGTCATTGATCATGCCCCTGTAAGGCTTCATTCAGACGTCCGTATGCGTTTTGCGGATCCGATCCATCTATCAGTGCATCCGTAAAAATCATGCGGACATCTGAATGGAGCTTTACAGGGGGGTAATCAATGACAGGGGGGTAATCAATGACAGGGGGGTGATCAGGGAGTCTATATGGGGTGATCACCACAGTCATTGATCACGCCCCTGTAAGGCTTCATTCAGACGTTCGGATGCGTTTTGCGGATCCGATCCATCTATCAGTGGATCCGTAAAAATCATGCGGACGTCTGAATAGAGCTTTACAGGGGGGTAATCAATGACAGGGGGGTAATCAATGACAGGGGGGTGATCAGGGAGTCTATATGGGGTGATCACCACAGTCATTGATCACGCCCCTGTAAGGCTTCATTCAGACGTCCGGATGCGTTTTGCGGATCCGATCCATCTATCAGTGGATCCGTAAAAATCATGCGGACGTCTGAATGGAGCTTTACAGGGGGTTGATCAATGACACAGGGGTAATCAATGACAGGGGGGTGATCAGGGAGTCTATATGGGGTGATCAGGGGTGATCAGGGGCTAATAAGGGGTTAATAAGTGACGGGGGGGGGGGTGTAGTGTAGTGTAGTGGTGCTTGGTGCTACTTTACTGAGCTACCTGTGTCCTCTGGTGGTCGATCCAAACAAAGGGGACCACCAGAGGACCAGGTAGCAGGTATATTAGACGCTGTTATCAAAACAGCGTCTAATATACCTGTTAGGGGTTAAAAAAAACACATCTCCAGCCTGCCAGCGAACGATCGCCGCTGGCAGGCTGGAGATCAACTCTCTTACCTTCCGTTCCTGTGAGCGCGCGCGCCTGTGTGCACGCGTTCACAGGAAGTCTCGCGTCTCGCGAGATGACGCATATATGCGTGACTGTGCGCAGCGCTGCCACCTCCGGAACGCGATCCTGCGTTAGGCGGTCCGGAGGTGGTTAAACAAATGTGGCCCTAGTCGGACAACATCTATTTAATTTGGTACAAATATGCTACTGACCCATTGTGAACCTCTGTTAGACATGGTTCCGAAAGGGGGGATCAGTCCCTGAGGAAGGTCTTTTAAAACAGGGTCGACCAAGAAAGGTGATATAGCATTCACATAGACACCAGTCCCACCAACCAATGTTTCATGTTGGGGCACCCATGGTTCAGTGAGACCGGCATCAGTGTGCCATACCCCACCGTTTCTGATGAGGACCCGCTGGTAGCTTTCACTAAGAACATTGCTCTCAGAGCCAGCAGCCATTAGAACCCCCTCAAACCAACGGTGGCAGCTTTCACATGGGAAGTAGGGACCAGAGTGCTGATCTATAGAATTTCCCTTGCAACGACCTGACCCGATCATGCTCTCATAACCGTAATCAGGTCAGACCCTACACAGGGAGGCATATACAAAATAAACCTACATACCATTCCTAAGCTAAAAAGAAAGTCCACTATAGTCATCCTATGCTTAATAAAACTTTCCACGAATAAACCCTCCTCTCTGTAATATGTCCCCTGTGTTCTTTGAATCTCTTGCTTAATCTTCGGTTTCCTCAGCTTGCCCTCGTCGATTGTGGTGCTCCTTGGGTGTCATTGCCTCCATGATGATGCTCCATCCTTCGGTTCGATTCTTCGGGGAGTTGACTCTGAGGGAGGTCCTGATGTGCTAAGGTGTGGCGTGGCGATGAACGTTTAGTTGGACATCCTTTCCATCAAAGACATAGGTTGATCAGTGGTATATCTGGGAGCTGCGATGAGGATGTGATTATCTGCACGTGACTGGGCGATCCGATCGATCAAACAGCAGGAGCATCTCACCAGGATATATAAGATAAAGAGAAAAACAACAACATGAGGATATATATACTCCTATTTCCTTCAACCAGTTACCTATGGAAAACAGGAAATCTCCAAAACCACCCAAAGCTGCGAAAGGATTCTATCCCTCATTTGTAATAGCCCTGCACTGAAGTACAGTGATCTTATCCATATGGGCCTGGACTTTATCACCGTTAGCGTCTTTGGTCAATCCTTGAATCTCTTAATAAGCCATGTCTGCTGATGTTGCAAATGTTTGGAGCTGGGACAACATTATGTTATTTTCAGGCGTGAGCGGTACTAGCGGGGAATTTATAAAAACTTTGGTTGCAGAATTTTTGTGTGACACGGGAGGCTGTTTTTGCGTGCCTGTCTGCTCACCTGTTCCCCCGGGCAACTAGTGTCATTGAAGTTGTTTGTGCCTGACACTTAATTACTGTAATAGCCTCTGGGGATTGAATTTCTGCAAGGAGATTTGAAATGCGTTGTGCATGCGCTACTTCTTCTGCAGTGCAGGTTAGATCATACATGGCGATGGAGTTTGGGCACCTTCATTGTGGGTTTGCTGCATTCATTCCCCACTGAATGGGATATTTAATCTGTGTTTGTTGATTCTGTATGGGTATTTGCTGAGCCTGGTTTCGGTGAGGGTAAGGGCAATCTCTAACAAAATGCCCTGGTTGTTCACACCTAAAACATACATATGGGGTTTGTCTAGGTCCTGTGTGCTCCTGGAAACCGCGCTTGTCTGTATATCTACCCCTATTGTCATGGTGAGGGCGGGGCTGGGAGAAATGTATATCATGCGCTGATGATTTGATGGTCTGCCTTTGGACCATAGTCTTTTGCTATGGCTTGTCTCATGGTTTGTGTCGGGGTCAATATAGGCCAACTATCAACAATCATTTTATAAGTTTTAGCGACTTCTGGCAGCAAATTTGCAACAAATGTCTGTGTATACACTAAACCCATATCATCTGCAGTTGCCAAACCTGCCTCCTCTATCCAAATTTGTCTAAATCTCTTTGAAAACTCTGACACACTTTCCCCAGGTTTCTGTTTACATGCTGTGGCTATTCCAATATCTTTCCTATCGCCATGCATCTTTTTTAATTGCGCCAATACTTGAGTCCACATTGACTCTATCTGGACAGAAGTCCGTAAAGGATAATTGGCAGGCATGATATCTGCACTGGGTATTGCAAGAGTGTCACATGTTTCAAAATTAAAACCGCCTTCTGCTGGATCCTGATATCCTGTGACCCCCTCCAAAATCAATCTATAATCCTCTACAGTGTACTGTTGTCCCTTACACATCCTTTTCAAGTATGATACAGTGACTGCGGGGGGGTTTTCTGGGGTCTGGTGAATTCTTAATAAAATCATTTAAGACAGTGGATGGTAATGGCTTCATTATCATTTGATTTCCCATTATTACAAAAGGGAATGCTTCAGCTGCTATGGGAGGGGTATCTCCTAGTTCAAAACCCTTAATCTTTGCTGCCCTTGCATATATTGTTCTACTGGGCTGTGGAGACTGTATAATAGGCTGATTAGCAAGCTCAGGCAAAACCTGTTCCTCAGGTTCTGTAAAGCCAGGAACCTGTGGTAGAGTCAAGTGTGCGCATATCTCATCATCTGATTCTGTTGTTAATTTTGTTACTAAAGGGTACAATGGCACATATGGGGGTGGGACAGGAGTTGGAGTCACGATTGAGGTTTTACTTTGCTGTCTTATATTTGAACTGCACAAGTCAGTCCAAAACTTTTGCACAAATAGCCATGCTTGGCCGCAAGTTTTCATATATATTTTATTCCAGTGACGGTCTCCTTTGTACCATGGAAAAGTGTCTATGTCATTCAGACATAGGTCCTTGATCATGGCCATATGAAAGTCTGAAAAAGACCCTTCTTTTGGGAACGGGTCAGTACATGTCATTCCTTCTGTCCATTTACACATATTATCAACCCAAGGATCAGTATAAAATGGACCTAAACACCTCTGGACAAACATTTTTGGACTTTCCCCCAATTTATTTTTAGGAGACAGTTTCACCATAGAGTGATTTGCAGATTTAGGAACATGATTTTCAGTTCTCAAATTAAAATTCAGTTTCTTGTTGGGATCCTTCTTACCATAAGAATTGCCCATCTTAATTAGCTAAAATATACAGTGAGATCAGCTGAATTTGGAGGTTTATCAAAGGATGATTATGTTTGTGTTTAGTGCAAAAATACTTACTGATAAACCTTGTGCTTATCAGTTTATGTGTTTTTTTATCCTATTTCTTCTAATTCAGGTTCATAACTACTCCTTAATTTATGGCAGATTTTAAACTATTCTGGATGGTATTACTTTATTACTCCTGAATTTATGGCAGATTTTAAACTATGGCCAATTTTATACCTTCAATTTCAACATGAACTCGCATAAAATCTATACATAATCTATACACAGTCTATACAGTAAAATTCAACCTTATATATATAACGACTAAAAATGCTTAAGCAACTATACAGCAATATACAGGTTTAGCAAAGGATATTCGTTGCACACAATACTGTTTTTCAGATTAGGGGACTCCAGACCCCATTTTTTCTTCAGGAATATCAGATTCCTATGGGACTTCAGATCCCTCTATTTCTTAGGAATATCAGATTCCTCGGGGAGACACTTATCAGAAGCGCTTACCGGGTTCAAATAATCCACTTTTACAGTATAGGGCAGTAATTATATATATATAAAAAAATATAGAATCACTTACCTGATACAGTTTTTTTGGTGGATCCCACCTTCTGACACCAAACTGTTAGCGGTTTTTCTCAGGCAGGTTTATGATGGTATATGATGAGGCATCAGACCTCCAACCCGTGAATATTTCCCTGTGCAACGAATATCCCATTTGCTCTGATCAGGAGATAAATATCAGCCCAGACTTAACATAGGTTGCTAAATATCTAAAATCTTTATTTCCCAGCACATACTTATAGGGCTTTTTGGGGGTGGGCGCATATTGTCTCTCAAGATCCAATTGGAACAATCCTGGTATCTCTTAGGAGGCCTTGGGAAAACATGTTTGTCAAGATACAGTTGAAACTTTGTTAAACAATACTGGTATCTGCTATACACAATACATGAAAAGGGTTATTTTACATTGAACAGGTTTACTCTACATGCTAATAAGTTGAATGACATATCATCGTTTTCTGTCATTGTATGTGAGGTGAGATGTTAAATAGCCTTTTGTTAAGGGAAAGTTGTGAGATGTGCTAATTCGGGGTACTGCATTCCACAAGAGATGAGGCTTGTATAATCTATGTCTAATCTGTGATGTATCAAAAGTAAGATTTATGAAAAATCCCTTTCAGTAGTGCAGGTTCAGAGTCTTCCCACAGAAAGAATACAACGTCTATATACCTAGACCATAGGAGTGCAGCATCATATCCTGAAGAATTATGGCCAATCTCTCTCTCCCACAGCCCCAGGAAAAAATTAGCATATGAGGGCGCACATGACGCCCCCATTGCTGTACCCTGGAGCTGTAGGAAGAGGCGGTCCTTGAAAAGAAAATAATTGTGAGTTAACATAAACTCTAACAAGGCCAAGAAGAACTGAAATCATTTAATAACAAATGGAGATTTATTCAAAAGATCTTATGTAAACACTGGCCGGTTCTCCAAACCGACGGAGATTTGTCGGCTTGCTTGACCCCTTATCCTCAGATTACATGGAGGATCTCCTTACCAAGAGTCATTATGTAGCACAAACAACAGGTAACATCTTTGGTAGCAGAGGTCCTAGATAGGGATAATTTTCGTGTGGATCATGTGCTATGTGCAAATATATGGTTCGGTGCAGTGCCTTTTGTGATTCTACAGGGAGGAAAAATTTCAAAATTGTCCATAATATCACATGCAATACAGAGGCAGTGATATACTTGATTACATGCCCATGCAATCTTATTTATATTGGGATGACCACCAGGGCCCTTAAGGTCCGGGTATTAGAACACATAAGTAAGATTTGCGCAG
Organism: Bufo bufo; assembly: GCF_905171765.1. NCBI lineage: Eukaryota > Metazoa > Chordata > Amphibia > Anura > Bufonidae > Bufo > Bufo bufo. Next base: position 648,769,140 of record NC_053390.1, on the reverse strand, counting down.
CCTCCGAAGTACCCGAGAAAGATCTCGATACACTGCAAGCCGTCCCACGACACTTTCGAAGGTATCATGCATCGGATCCACGGGGTTTAAGAGCTAGAGGTATAGACAAAATCAACTTGGGGTCTAGGGGCGGGAATATTAAACTAGCCCTGCTCCGTAGAGAAACCAGATGGATAGTTATCCTCAATACCGTAGCCCCATACGGTCTTAATGAGTCCAATAGCTTCTCCTCCTTCCTATAAGAATAGCGCAAATTTTAATTGCAGGGTATAATGTTTTTAAGTTGTATTATGTTTATTCTTTACTAGTAACTTTGTCTTTCTTTCTTTTGAGATTAACAGTCTATTTCCTTATGTGGGATAAGGTGACAATGGACCTAACATGTGGACCTAAGAAGTGGCTAAGGGTTATTCTTTGGACTATTCAAGAAGACCTGGAATCGACAAAAACAAATATACATGTGAATGTACTGTATCTATGATGTTTAGATGAGATAGGCCCCCCCCTTTTTCACTCTTTTTGTGGGATTGTAGCCTTACTTATGGATATAGAATCATGTAAGGGTAGATTTGTTGGTACAGGTCACTGCTATATACAACAAATGATGGTTTTTGAGTCAAATTGTGACCCTTATAGGGGATTGATCATGAGTGCCACAGTTGACTGCGGTGTTTGGGTTGTGTCCTAGCCCCTTTTCCGGGGCCGGCCACCACCTCAACTGTTATGCAGTATCACCTCTGGCACTCATGTTCCTCCCTTGTCACTAATGCACTTTATATTATTATGTATTGAGCCTCATGTGGACACTGATATTCTATTATGTACACTATATGCACATTACATCGAATTATGAACTCTATAGGGGACGGGCCATGAGTGCCACAGTTGACTGCGGTGGTTGGGTTGTGTCCTAGCCCCTTTTTTGGGGCCGGCCGCCACCTCAGCTGCTATGCAGTATTATCTCTGGCGCTCGTGTTCCTCCCTTGTCACTAATGCACTTTATAGTATCATGTATCGAGCCTTATGTGGGCATTGATACTCTATTATGGACACTGTATGCATTTTATATCATTATGCACTGTGACTATTATGAGATCCAACATAGTATGAATTACATTATAAATTATATTATGAAATGTGTGATGCCTTTTAGTAGGGATTATGCCTCTAATCATGTATTATATGTATAATGGCTATCACAACTTTTTTATATATTTATTATATTATTGATTTTCACATATATTGTTTTCTTTTATTTATTGATTTTTTCACGTTATAATTCTTTCACGTATGGGGTGTATAGGTGACACCAATATATTTTTTTATATAGCATCATCATGTAATATTAATAGAGTTGGCTACTAACTATGTAAAACATGGGCCTAATATGGAATACTGTTATGGAGTGGAATATGTAGCACTATCTATTACCGAGATCCAGCTACAGACGCTACATGAATACGAGCCGATCGTCCAATGGCCAAGTGCTTGCGGGTCACATGCGTTCCACTGGGTCGCGGCTCCACGCATCTCGACGTGCTCCTTTACGTCATTATGCGCTGCGCAGTGAGTTGGCGTGGACGCGCTGAGAGATGGCGCTGTACATCATGATGCTGTCGCGCCCGTTTGGTTGGAGCACAGGTGTCCGCAATCCAGGTATCTTACCCACTTATGTCACTAGTATACACTCACCTAAAGAATTATTAGGAACACCTGTTCTATTTCTCATTAATGCAATTATCTAGTCAACCAATCACATGGCAGTTGCTTCAATGCATGTAGGGTTGTGGTCCTGGTCAAGACAATCTCCTGAACTCCAAACTTAATGTCAGAATGGGAAAGAAAGGTGATTTAAGCAATTTTGAGCGTGGCATGGTTGTTGGTGCCAGACGGGCCGGTCTGAGTATTTCACAATCTGCTCAGTTACTGGGATTTTCACGCACAACCATTTCTAGGGTTTACAAAGAATGGTGTGAAAAGGGAAAAACATCCAGTATGCGGCAGTCCTGTGGGCAAAAATGCCTTGTGGATGCTAGAGGTCAGAGGAGAATGGGCCGACTGATTGCTGATAGAAGAGCAACGTTGACTGAAATAACCACTCGTTACAACCGAGGTGTGCAGCAAAGCATTTGTGAAGCCACAACACGCACAACCTTGAGGCGGATAGGGTACAACAGCAGAAGACCCCACCGGGTACCACTCATCTCCACTACAAATAGGAAAAAGAGGCTACAATTTGCACGAGCTCACCAAAATTGGACTGTTGAAGACTGGAAAAATGTTGCCTGGTCTGATGAGTCTCGATTTCTGTTGAGACATTCAAATGGTAGAGTCCGAATTTGGCGTAAACAGAATGAGAACATGCATCCATCCTCTGATGGCTACTTCCAGCAGGATAATGCACCATGTCACAAAGCTCGATCCATTTCAAATTGGTTTCTTGAACATGACAATGAGTTCACTGTACTAAAATGGCCCCCACAGTCACCAGATCTCAACCCAATAGAGCATCTTTGGGATGTAGTGGAACGGGAGCTTCGTGCCCTGGATGTGCATCCCTCAAATCTCCATCAACTGCAAGATGCTATCCTATCAATATGGGGCCAACATTTCTAAAGAATGCTATCAGCACCTTGTTGAATCAATGCCACAGAGAATTAAGGCAGTTCTGAAGGCAAAAGGGGGTCCAACACCTTATTAGTATGGTGTTCCTAATAATTATTTAGGTGAGTGTATATACCCTGCTCTTTCATTTCTTCATACCTCCTTACGAAGCCGCTGAGGTGAAACGCGCTTCGAGGTCTTGCGCTTTGGGCTATACATCCATCTGGGCTTGGTCGTGTCTTCAAGTACGTCCCAGGACTTAAGTGTCTATTGAGACACCATTATAGACACTGCCATATACAGCTTCTATATTAGGCCTATGTTATTGATCAGGCTATACAGACATATTATTGCGTGCTGTGTGTAGAATAGGCTGTGGATATTTTGGTACCAGGCACTATATATTTTTATGTTGCTAATGGTTGCCAAGGACGTTGGCTGTGGATCGCACTAACATCCATGAATTTCTTTTGAGGTAATTGCAATATATTGAGTAATTCCCCATTGGGGTGTGTATACGTTATACTTTACACCTCTTTGGTGCATATTGGATGGTTGTGTGTCACAGCACGGACCTGGTACCCGATAAGTGCTTACCAGCCTTTTGGGGATACATGATAGTCCAGTGGTATATATGCCCTTTGCTTCTTTGTATACCTTTTCCATCTTGCCCTTTCTCTCTATATTTTATATAATAAAGTGATATGAATTTGGATATATTATCTCCACTGGCTTTTTTGTTATGACATTGTATGTTACACCAGGTGGAATGTTGTGCTGTCAACTATAGACAGAGAGGTTTTTTTGTAGATTAACTACATTACTACAAGTCTGGACTTAATTATTCCTTCATCATCCAAGCTATTTATCCCTTTTGCACTTGCATCGGACTACACCACGTCTGGGATCCAAGAATTTTCCGGTAGCAGCACCGTGACACATGCATACAACACCTTCAGAGAGCGTAGGCCACTCTACACCACTCTGGCAATCGTACATCTGGGTACCAACACTACCATCTACAAAGGGGACTCCATATCCTCGTTGCTTAACTGCAACTGGCCTAATATACTTGCTCTATAAGGGGGACATATTTCGTAGAAACCTCCTTAGGGGCAACGGATACCCCAGACGCTGGCAGTGGGCTGTTGCACCTGCAGGTAGGCACAGACAAGGACAGTGAGTCCTAGCTAGAGTCCAGTCCGCTTTCCATACCTACTGTCACGGGTGAAGTTTGCAGATAGCTGGAACTTATGAATAAACGAGCGACTGGCTTGATCCTAAACTAAGGAGCTTATTGGTGAGCCCTATAAAACCCTAAGAGCTCTCCCTGACTGCTATGCACATGCAAGGGTCTCGATGGTAGACGATTGCATGCCCACGTATCTAAGTCTGTGTGACACCTGAAAACCCTATAATAGTGAGGGGAAACGATCACCGGCTCCCTGCACTTAATACGGAGGGAGTCAGGGTCACCTAGAATCAAGCCAGCAAGGAAACGCAATAAAGTAAAGGACTTATCTGAGCAAACAGCAGAAGCAGCCTCCAGCATACTTCATCCAGGAAGTAGTATAAACCGCAAAGTGAGGCAGTATGGGAGGGAATATAAAGGAAGACGATTAGTCTAAATAAGTGACACCTGGCAGAAGGAAAGGAGATGAGAATGTGAAACCAAAACAAAGAACATCATACAAGAGGTATAGAAAAACGTCTGCCAGACCTTCTCACAGAACTGGCGGTCACAGTACCCCTCCCTCTACGGGTGGACTCCGGACACTCAGAGCCCACCTTCTCAGGATGAGACATATGGAAAGCCCTGATGAGACGGGTGGCCTTAATGTCCGCCACTGGGACCCACATCCTCTCCTCAGGACCATAACCCTCCCGATGAACGAGGTACTGAAGAGAACCGCGGATAATGCAAGAATCTACATTCCTAGAGATCTGAAATTCAAGATTACCATCAACAATAATTGGAGGAGGAGGCAAAGAGGAGGGTACAGTGGGTTGGACATAAGGTTTTAATAGGAACTTGTGAAAAACATTATGGATCTTCCAAGTCTGAGGAAGATCAAGACAGAAGGCAACGGGATTGATGACGGACAAGATCTTGTAAGGCCCAATAAACTTAGGACCCAACTTCCAGGAGGGAACCTTCAGTTTGATATTCTTTGTAGACAACCACACCAGATCACCCACATTCAGGTCCAGACCAGGCACACGTCTCTTATCCGCCACACGCTTATACAGTCATGTGAAAAAATTAGGACACCCTTTGAAAGCATGTGGTTTTTTGTAACATTTTTAATAAATGGTTATTTCATCTCCGTTTCAACAATACAGAGAGATTAAAGTAATCCAACTAAACAAAGAAAACTGAAGAAAAGTCTTTTCAAGATCTTCTGTAAATGTCATTCTACAAAAATGCCTATTCTAACTGAGGAAAAAGATAGGACACCCTCACATGTATTCCCTCTTAAATTGGCTCAGATCTCACACAGGTATATCACACCAGGTGCACATAATTAGTAGATCGTTACTCTGCATGTTGAATGAGGCTTGCCCTATTTAAACCTCAGACATTTAGTTTGGTGTGCTCCTGACTGTTGAAGTGAGAGTGAGCACCATGGTGAGAGCAAAAGAGCTGTCAGAGGACTTCAGAAAAAAGATTGTAGCAGCCTATGAGTCTGGGAAGGGATTTAAAAAGATCTCAAAAGATTTTGAAATCAGCCATTCCACTGTCCGGAAGATAGTCTACAAGTGGAGGGCTTTCAAAACAACTGCCAACATGCCCAGGACTGGTCGCCCCAGCAAGTTCACCCCAAGAGCAGACCGCAAGATGCTAAAAGAGGTATCAAAAAACCCTAAAGTGTCATCTCGAGAACTACAGCAGGCTCTGGCTACTGTTGATGTAGAAGTACATGCCTCTACAATCAGAAAGAGACTGTACAAGTTTAACTTGCATGGGAGGTGTGCAAGGAGGAAACCTTTGCTTTCCAAGAAAAACATCGAGGCCAGACTGACATTTGCCAGCGATAAAGTTGACAAAGACCAGGACTTCTGGAATAATGTTCTTTGGACAGATGAGTCCAAAATTGAATTATTTGGACACAACAGCAGAGGACATGTTTGGCGTAAACCAAACACAGCATTCCAAGAAAAGAACCTCATACCAACTGTGAAGCATGGAGGTGGAAGTGTCATGGTTTGGGGCTGCTTTGCTGCAGCAGGACCTGGTCAGCTCACCATCATAGAATCCACGATGAATTCTACTGTGTATCAGAAGGTGCTTGAAGAACATGTGAGACCATCAGTTCGAAAATTAAAGCTGAAGCGGAACTGGACCATGCAACATGACAATGACCCAAAACATACTAGTAAATCAACCAAAGATTGGCTGAAAAAGAAGAAATGGAGAGTCCTGGAATGGCCAAGTCAAAGTCCAGATTTGAATCCCATTGAGATGCTGTGGGGTGACTTGAAAAGGGCTGTACGTGCAAGAAACCCCTCAAACATCTCACAGCTGAAAAAGTTCTGCATTGAGGAGTGGGGTAAAATTTCCTCAGACCGATGTCGAAGACTGGTAGATGGCTACAAGAACCGTCTCACTGCAGTTATTTCAGCCAAAGGAGGTAACACTCGCTATTAGGGGCAAGGGTGTCCTATCTTTTTCCTCAGTTAGAATAGGCATTTTTGTAGAATGACATTTACAGAAGATCTTGAAAAGACTTTTCTTCAGTTTTCTTTGTTTAGTCGGATTACTTTAATCTCTCTGTATTGTTGAAACGGAGATGAAATAACCATTTATTAAAAATGTTACAAAAAACCACATGCTTTCAAAGGGTGTCCTAATTTTTTCACATGACTGTATCTCTCACTCATCCTCTTCAGATTACCCTGGATCTTTTGCCAAATAAATGACAAAGACGAGGAAAATCTCTCCTCATCAGGTAAACCAGAAGACCCCTCTCCGGAGAATGTCCCAAACTGCGGATGAAACCCATATGCACCAAAAAATGGTGACTTATCAGAGGACTCCTGGCAACGGTTATTTAAAGCAAACTCAGCAAGGGACAAAAAAGAATACCAATCCTCCTGATTATCCGCCACAAAACAGCGCAGATATGTCTCCATATTCTGATTGACCATTCGACTGCGGGTGAAAAGCAGAAGAGAACGACAACCGAACCCCCAAGCGAGAACAGAAGGCCTTCCAGAATCTGGAAACAAATTGCGTGCCCCTATCAGAAACTATGTCTGAAGGAATGCCATACAATTTAACAATATGATGCGCCAGCGTCTTAGCATTGGGTAACCCAGGAAAGGGAATGAAATGTGCCATTTTGCTAAAATGGTCCACTACACCAGAATCACAGTCTTCCCCGAGGAACGAGGCAGGTCCGTAATGAAGTCCATGGACAGATGCGTCCAAGGACGGGAAGGAATGGGTAACGGGAGGAGAGAACCCGATGGCCGTGAATGAGGGACCTTGGCACGAGCGCAGGTCTCGCAGGCTGCCACAAAACCCTCAACCGTCTTACGAAGAGCCGGCCATCAGAATCTCCGAGCAGAGAGATCTACTGTGGCTCTACTCCCCGGGTGCCCAGCAAGGACAGTATCGTGGTGCTCCTTAAAAACCTTGTGTCGTAAAGCGAGAGGCACAAACTACCTCCCAGGAGGACAAAGATCAGGAGCCTCTGCCTGGGCTGCCTGAACCTCTGCCTCCAAATCAGGATAAAGAGAAGAGACGACCACCCCTTCAGCCAAAATGGGACCCGGGTCTTCAAAGTTTCCCCCTCCCGGAAAACAACGTGACAGGGCATCCGCCTTCACATTTCCACCCAAGGCGGAACGCAACAACAAAATTAAACCTAGAAAAGAACAAAGACCATCTGGCCTGTCTCGGGTTCAGACGCTTGGCCGATTCCAAGTTGGCCAGATTCTTATGGTTGGTAAACACAGTAATAGGGTGTCTGGCTCCCTCTAACCAATGGCGACATTCCTCAAAAGCTAATTTGATGGCCATCAACTCCCTATCTCCCACATCGTAATTTCTCTCTGCAGAGGATAGTTTCCTTGAGAAAAAGGCACACGGTCACCATTTGGCAGGAGAGGGACCCTGAGATAAGACCGCACCCACACCCACCTCAACAATAAAAGGTAGAGAGACATCAGGTTGTACCAAAATGGGAGCGGAAGCAAAACTCTCTTTAATACTAGAAAAGGCTTTAAGCGCATCAACCGACCACAAGGAAAAATCCACCCCCTTTTTAGTCATATCAGTGAGTGGCTTAACAACAGAGGAATAATTCAAAATGAACTTTCTGCAATAATTGGCAAAACCTAAAAACCGCATCAGCGCCTTCTGATTCTCAGGAAGCTCCCAATCAAGCACAGCACGGACCTTCTCAGGGTCCATCCGAAAACCAGAAGCGGAGAGAAGAAAACCAAGAAATCGAATCTCCGGAACCGCAAACACACATTTTTCCAGTTTAGCGTACAATTTATTCTCCCGCAGAATCAGCAAGACCTGACATAGGTGGTCCCGATGAGTCTTGAAATCAGGAGAAAAAATCTAAATGTCATCTAGATACACCAGTACAAATTTCCCCATTAAATGATAAAAAATGCTGTTCACAAAATGTTGGAAGACGGCCGGAGCATTCGTCAAACCAAAGGGCATAACCAAATTCTCAAAATGACCCTCAGGGGTATTGAAGGACGTCTTCCATTCGTCCCCTTCCCTGACCCTGACTAGGTTGTATGCCCCTCTTAAATCCAACGTAGAAAAAACTTTAGCCCCAACAATCTGGTTAAACAGGTCCAGGATCAGAGGAAGCGGATATGGGTCACGAATCGTGATACGGTTCAGCTCCCTGAAATCCAGACAAGGTCTTAAAGAAGCATCTTTTTTCTTAACAAAAAAAAACCTCTCAGAGATATAAGTACGCATAGCGACCCTTTCAGGTTGGGAGAGATTGTATAGTCGTGATTTTGGCAGCTTGGCGCCTGGGATGAGATTAATAGGGCAGTCGTATTCCCGGTGAGGGGGCAACTCCTGGACACCACTCTCGGAAAACACATCCGAAAATTCAGAGAGAAAAGATGGCACAGTCTTGGTAGAAACCTCTGAAAGAGATGCCGTGAAGCAATTCTCTCTGCAAAACTCACTCCAACCATTTATTTGCCTTGCTTGCCAATTAATGGTGGGATTATGTTTAGTAAGCCAGGGTAACCCCAACACTAGAGGAGTAGGTAATCCGCTTAAGACCAAACATGACATATCCTCAACATGAGCATCACCCACAGTCAAACGGATATTGTGAACTATGCCCTTTAGCGATCTTTGAGAAAGTGGAGCGGAATCGATAGCAAAAACAGGTATATCCTTTTCCAAAGTGCATACCTGGAAACCATGCGTTGTTGCAAATTGAATATCAATGAGATTGACAGCTGCTCCACTATCTACAAAAACCTCACAAACAATGTTCTTGCTGTCTGGCGCCACCCTGGCAGATAGGAGAAAACGGGAACTACAAGCAAACGGCAAACCTTCAGTTTCCGCATCAACCTTGCCAATAGTAGCAAAAGGAAAGGTTTTAGAGGGTTTTTTTTGCTTTGTTTTTATTACCCTCAGAAAACTTCATGAATCTCCTAGAGGGGCAAACATTAGCTAAATGATTTATACCCCCACAACAGAAACAAACCCTCCTCTGAGAGCTGAATCCTCTACTATCAGAGACAAGCAAACCCAGCTGCATGGCCTCCTCCTCAGAGGGGATTGAGACAGACTGAGACCCCTGCGCACTGAATGAGACAGCCCCACTGTCCTTGGGCTGAATATGACAGGAAAGAGTAGTCTCCTCTCTCTCTCTAAGATGCCTGTCAATACGAACAGCTAGAGACATGACTGACTCTAACGACGCTGGTCTCTCATGAAAAGCGAATGCATCTATTAATCTTTCCGAAAGACCATGGCAAAATTGACTTCGGAGTGCAGCATCTCTCCAACCAGTATCAGCTGCCCATCTCCGAAATTCAGAACAATATATCTCTGCGGAGTGTTTACCCTGGCATAAAAAACGCAGTTTAGATTCAGCCAGAGCAATACGATCCGGGTCATCATATATCTGCCCCAGGGCTACAAAAAATTAATCCACCGATCGGAGGGGCCGTGCCCCCACCGGCAGCGAAAAGGCCCGAGACTGAGCGTTATCCCTGAGCAGTGAGATGATGATCCCCACCCTCTGCTCCTCATCACCAGAGGAATGGGGAAGTAGGCGAAAATGGAGTTTGCAAGCCTCTCTAAAGCGAGCAAAATTCTCACTACCCCCGGAGAACGTATCCGGAAGTGAGATCTTAGGCTCGGAACAAACTCCATGAACGCCAGCAGAACCGGTCACCTGAAACTGAGACACAGTTTTACGGAGATCTGCTACCTCCAGCGAAAGACCTTGCATGCGGTCAATCAAGGCTGAAACCGGATCCATGCTTAAGACGGTTATGGCGGTTTATAATGTCACAGGTGAAGTTTGCACATAGCTGGAACTTATGAATAAACAAACGACTGGCTTGATCCCTATAAAACCCTAAGAGCTCACCCTGACTGCTATGCACAGGCAAGGGTCTCGATGGTAGACGATTGCATGCCCACGTACCTAAGTCTGTGTGACACCTGAAAACCCTATAATAGTGAGGGGACACGACCACCGGCTCCCTGCACTTAATACGGACGGAGTCAGGGTCACCTAGAATCAAGCCAGCAAGGAAACACAATAAAGTAAAGGACTTATCTGAGCAAACAGCAGAAGCAGCCTCCAGCAGTGAACACTTCATCCAGGAAGTAGTATAAACCGCAAAGTGAGGCAGTATGGGAGGGAATATAAAGGAAGACGATTAGTCTAAATAAGTGACACCTGGCAGAAGGAAAGGAGATGAGAAAGTGAAACCAAAACAAAGAACATCATACAAGAGGTAGAGAAGAACGTCTGCCAGACCTTCTCACAGAACTGGCGGTGACACCTACTTGCAGTATAAGCACTAAATGGCAGAACCCGATCAACTTGCGTTTGCTGTTTCAAGTAACTGGTGGCAGTATTACACTGATAGATCATCGCTAATGTTCGTAGGAACAGCCTGCCTACACTCCAGAGTTGTCACCAATGCCACGCGGATCAACTCAGAGGTTGTGTAATTTGGAATAGGAAGTGTTCAATGCTTCTAGGGGAGCCAGCGGGATGTCAAATGCCTCTATGTGGGTTCCATGCATGAAGCCTAAATTTTACAGCAATACTAAACAGTCATATATGAGCATAGAGTAAAATGATCTGTATTTAAGCATCACATGGACTTCAGAATCAACAACTACAGTGACTTTACATGACAGTGAGCTAAAACCTGCCATTGACTCTGTGGACAAGATGCCTTTTCCTGCCATACTGTCTTAGCCGATAAATGTTTAATTCGCATGTTAAATTTTATTATTCCTTTATGACATTTAAAGGGGTTGGTATATAAAAATATATAAACTTAGTAGAGATGTGTGAATCACTCGAGATTCGGTTCGGTTTTCGGTTCAGGTTCAATGAATTTTTTATAAATTTTGGTTTGGACCCAAATCGATTTGGACCGTACTGAAGTTGCTCCAATTGCCCTGAAAATTGGTATATAACATCCTCTAATCACCTAGAACTCAGAATCTTTAGGAAAACTTGTCTCATAATGTTTATTTTTTATGAATTTTTTTCCATCCCCATACCAAGCTCTCTAACACAATGACAGCAATAGTACACTGACTAAAAATACAAACGCAACACTTTTGGTTTTGCTCCCATTTTGCATGAGCTGAACTCAAAGATCTGAAACATTTTCTACATACACAAAAGATCCCATTACTCTCAAATATTGTTCACAAATCTGTCTAAATCTGTGTTAGTGAGCACTTCTCCTTTGCCGAGATAATCCATCCCACCTCACAGGTGTGGCATATCAACATGAATATTGCACAGGTGTGCCTTAGACTGCCCACAATAAAAGAACACTCTGAAATGTGCAGTTTGATCACACAGCACAATGCTACAGATGTCGCAACATTTGAGGGAGCGTGCAATTTGCATGCTGACTGCAGGAATGTCTACCAGAGCTGTTGCCCGTGCAATGAATGTATATTTCTCTACCATAAGCCACCTCCAAAGATGTTTCAGAGAATTTGGCAGTACATCCAACTGCCCTCACAACCGCAGACCACGTGTAACCACACCAGCCCAGGACCTCCACATCCAGCATGTTCACCTCCATGATCGTCTGAGACCAGCCACCAGGACAGCTGCAGCAACAATCGGTTTGCATAACCAAAGAATTTCTACACAAACTGTCAGAAACCGTCTCAGGGAAGCTCATCTGCATGCTCGTTGTCCTCATCGGGGTCTGGACCTGACTGCAGTTTGTCTTGACTTGAGTGGGCAAATGCTCACATTCGATGGCGTCTGGCATGTTGGAGAGGCATTGTTTTCACTGTTCAGGGGAGATGGCAGACAGCGTTTGTGGCGTCGTGTGGGTGAGCGGTTTGCTTACATCAACATTGTGGATCAAGTGGCCCATGATGGCTGTTGGGTTATGGTATGGGCAGGCGTATATTATGGACAACGAACACAGGTGCATTTTATTGATGGCATTTTGAATGCACAGAGATACCGTGATGAGATCCTGAGGCCCATTGTTGTACCATTAATCTACGACCATCACCTCATGTTTCAGCATGATAATGCATGGCCCCATATTGCAAGGATCTGTACACAATTCCTGGAAGCTGAAAACATCCCAGTTCTTGCATGGCCAGCATACTCACCGGACATGTCACCCATTGAGCATGTTTGGGATGCTCTGGATCAGTGCATACGACAGCGTGTTCCAGTTCCTGCCAATCTTCTGCAACTTCACACAGCTATTGAAGAGGAGTGGACCAAAATTCCACATTTAACAACCTGATCAACTCTAAGTGACGGAGATGTGTTGCACTGCGTGAGGCAAATGGTGGCCACACCAGATACTGATTGGTTTTCTGACTCCCCCCAGTAAGGCAAAACTGTGCACATTTCAGAGTGCTCTTTTATTGTGGGCAGTCTAAGGCTACTTTCACACTAGCGTTCGGGTGTCCGCTCGTGCGCTCCGTTTGAAGGGGCTCACGAGCGGCCCCGAACGGATCCGTACTGCCCCAATGCATTCTGAGTGGATAAGGATCCGCTCAGAATGCATCAGTCTGGCAGCGTTCAGCCTCCGTTCCGCTCAGCAGGCGGACACCCGAACGCAGCTTGCAGCGTTTTGATGTCCGCCTGGCCGTGCGGAGGCGTGCGGATCCGTTCAGACTTACAATGGAAGTCAATGGAGACGGATCCGTCTGTCCTGGCTCCGCTTTGACACGGATCCGTTCGAAACCGTTCACGTCTCTGCGCATGCCCAGTAACTTCCTGTCCCTCCCCCTCATCGTCATTGGATTATCGACTTGGTGAGACTGGTAAGTATGAAGTTTTGTCTGTTTGTCTATCTTTCTTTTTTTACTATCTATCTATCTATCTCTCTATTTCTAGGGTGGGGGGGCTGCTGGCACTTGGTAAGGGGTGTGCGTCTGGAACTGTGGGAGCCGCTGGCACTGGTGGTGTGGGCTGCCTTTATGGGGGGCTTCTGGCACTGGGAGGGGGGCCTGTGTGGCTGGAACTGGGGGGGGTCTGCTGGCAATGGTATGATGTTTGTGGCTGGAACTGTGCGGTGCTTCTGACATTGCGGCGGTGTTTGTGGCTGGAACTGTGCGGTGCTTCTGACATTGCGGCGGTGTTTGTGGCTGGAACTGTGCGGTGCTTCTGACATTGCGGCGGTGTTTGTGGCTGGAACTGTGCGGTGCTTTTGACATTGCGGCGGTGTTTGTGGCTGGAACTGTGCGGTGCTTCTGACATTGCGGCGGTGTTTGTGGCTGGAACTGTGCGGTGCTTCTGACATTGCGGCGGTGTTTGTGGCTGGAACTGTGCGGTGCTTCTGACATTGCGGCGGTGTTTGTGGCTGGAACTGTGCGGTGCTTCTGACATTGCGGCGGTGTTTGTGGCTGGAACTGTGCGGTGCTTCTGACATTGCGGCGGTGTTTGTGGCTGGAACTGTGCGGTGCTTCTGACATTGCGGCGGTGTTTGTGGCTGGAACTGTGCGGTGCTTCTGACATTGCGGCGGTGTTTGGCTGGAACTGTGCGGTGCTTCTGACATTGCGGCGGTGTTTGTGGCTGGAACTGTGCGGTGCTTCTGACATTGCGGCGGTGTTTGTGGCTGGAACTGTGCGGTGCTTCTGACATTGCGGCGGTGTTTGTGGCTGGAACTGTGCGGTGCTTCTGACATTGCGGCGGTGTTTGTGGCTGGAACTGTGGGAGCTGCTGGCATTGGGGGGGCTGAGGGCACTGTGGGAAGGTTGTTTGGAACTGGGGGCCTGATGTCATTGTGGGGGGCTGCTGTCTCTGGGGGTGTTTATGGCAGTTGGGGGGGGGGGGGATCATGGCTCCTGTCGGATTCATTTTTTTAATCATTTTATTATTAGGGTTGTTCCCAAAAAAAGAAAAAAACGAATAGGAAATATCTGCGGTGGGCAAGCCCAGATCTATATTTTAAAAAGTAAGTATTGAAAAAAAAAAATTGTTGATATATGAGGAAATAGTGCTCTACAAGTTCCTTTAACGTTATCTGCATTTTGTCTGGTATTCTGTTGCGTACAGATGTCATCAAAGAAGACATCCATAGACTGGAGTGACCCACCCAGAAGGTGCCGCCGCCGTATTCAGTGGCCGGTAAGTATAAAATCAACACTTGGAGTTTTTACTGTTTGATTCTTTGCATTAATCAGTATGTGCTCTTATTATAGATTTCATCATCATCATCTGCGGAGGGCTCTCCAGCAATGGCCAGCTCACCTGCCGAATCGCCAGCGTCCAGGGGAGGTGGACCAAGCCCGGACCGGCGCTGTCAAGAAGTAAGTATATATATATATAGATATCGTAATTTTATATATTTTTTTAAGTACAGTCTTCTAAAAAAAAAAATATTTGTTTTTAGCAATCTGCACCTAGAGCCGCCAGCGAGGATCCCCCAGTCGCCTCCAGAGTCCGCGGGAATGAGCGTGGCGGTCGTAGACGTGTAAGTATTGAATTAAGTAGTTTTAATTAGCATTTTGTATTAGGATTTACATTAAATTTTGTATTTCCTTTTTTTCAGGGTTCCGTAGGCTCCACCAGGGAAGATGAGGAGTTTGGGGTTCCGAGCATAGATAACCTGCTCCTCATCCGACTGGTGGAGGCGCGTCCAGCATTATGGGACCACTCCGACCGCCACCACGCCGATCATCGTCGTACCCAGCGGCTCTGGAGGGACATCTCTGCTTCAGTTTTTGAGACCTGGGGGGATCTAGATGCGGCGGCTCAGGAGAAATATGGTAAGTAAAACAATATGTATTTTAATACTTTAAAATATTGTTCTTTTCCTTCATCATGCTGATTTTAGTTTTTATTGTTTTTTTCGATAGTCAAACTGGTTACAACGCGTTGGCGATCTATCCGGGACCGCTTCAGGAGGGATTACAACAAGGAGGTTCAGGCCCCGAGTGGCTCCGGAGGAACCTCAGGGGCCACCTACATCCATACGGCGGCCCTGGGGTTCCTACGAAGGGCGATGGCACCGAAAAGGTAAATATTTATAACAACTGTTCAAAAAATAAATTATAAAGGGGCTGTCTGAGACAGCGGAGCGTTTGGCTCCCCTGTTTTGGCCAGCCCCCCCCACAGTCAGATGGACAACTGTTCTCTCCGTCTGACTGTAAGGGGCTGTCTGAGACAGGGTAGCGTTTGGCTCCCCTGTTTTGGCCAGCCCCCCACAGTCAGATGGACAACTGTTCTCTCCGTCTGACTGTGAGGGGCTGTCTGAGACAGGGTAGCGTTTGGCTCCCCTGTTTTGGCCAGCCCCCCACAGTCAGATGGACATCTGTTCTCTCCGTCTGAATTTAAGGGGCTGTCTGAGACAGCGAGGCGTTTGGCTTCCCTGTTTTGGCCAGCCCCCCACAGTCAGATGGACAACTGTTCTCTCCGTCTGAATTTAAGGGGCTGTCTGAGACAGCGAGGCGTTTGGCTTCCCTGTTTTGGCCAGCCCCCCACAGTCAGATGGACAACTGTTCTCTCCGTCTGAATTTAAGGGGCTGTCTGAGACAGCAGAGCGTTTAGCTTCCCTGTTTTGGCCAGCCCCCTATGGTATACGGTAGACATAGCATAGAACAGTGTTTCCCAACCAGTGTGCCTCCAGCTGTTGCAAAACTACAACTCCCAGCATGCCCGCACAGCCAAAGGCTGTCCGGGCATGCTGAGGTTGTAGTTTTGCAACAGCTGGAGGCACACTGGTTGGGAAACACTGGCATAGAACATGGATGTTTATTTAGAGAACAATTCCTAACTTTCATTTTTTTTTTTTCTTCTACAGAAGTGCCAGCAGCACTCGGGAGCCTGACCAACCTCCTGAGGCGGAGGCGGAACCGGAACGGATCGCCAGCGCCAGCCCTCCTGTCCCTCATGCATCGGCTCAGGATAATCCGAGTCCCCTACCGGGTCCCTCCGCTCAACAGAGGCTCTTAGGTTTTCGTCAAAATTTGAGAGCTCTGGTGAGCAGGCAGAGATCCGGTAGGCCAAATCGAGCTGATTATGCAAACCTTGTAGAGGTCGTTTCCGACGCTCTAGAAGGTTTTGCCCAACATCAGATGGAGTTTGGTGCTGACTTGATTCGCCGCTGGGAGGGGGCGGAGTCGGCGTTTCAACGCAGCCCAAACTACCATTATGGGATAAGCATGATCAGTTTGATGGACTCAATGACGCCCGAGCAGTTGCATGAGTACAAGATCATGCTAGAGAACGGGTCATGGGAAATCATGCACCGCCCCCAACCCCCACCCCCACCCCCACCCCCACCCCCATCCCACACCTACCCCCCATCCCACACGAGTGGCCAGTACCGCCAACCTTTCCCTTCCCACCCCCCCGAGCATGTGTTTCCTTCTGCTTCTTTTTCTTCTCCTGCCCCGTATTTTCCTCCTACTTCTTTTCAAACTCCCTCCACCTCTACACATGCTCGGGCCTCCTCCTCCTCAGACCCTTCCTTTCTCCACACCCCGCAATTACGCCCTGCATCCTTTCCTGTGGCCCGTAGTTTTACCTCAGTGGATCGCCAGGACAGGGGGGCTACCATTGCCAGCCCCAGACCATCAACCCCACGACAGTCCACCTCCCCTCACCGTTATGAACAATTGTAAATATAATTTTTGTTTATATTTATTTTATTTATTTTCTGTAAAAAAAATAAAAAAATGTTTATACTTTACTGCACTGTGTCTGTGTTTTATTGTCCTGTACAGGGAACCTTGGCACTATAGCTGTGTTGAAATTAAAACTACCCTAGTCTCACTACTGTGCGTTTATTATAACACCCTTGGTAGTTTTTATATCAAAACAGCATTAGTGCCAATGTCGTAAGATCCATTAAAACCTGACCATCAATATTGAGCTATCTTTTGGCTCTTTATTGATCGTAGACCCTATGATTGGCACATGAACAAGCAAATGCTTGTTCATTGTTCAATCTTGTGCCCTTTCATATGAGCCCTTGTGGGAGTCACGGTCCATGAGCATCAGGAATTCATTAATAAATTGTGATTTTAACGTTTAATGATTTCCCGATGACGCTAATATAACCAGTGTGATTACCACAAGGGACACGCAAGGGACATACAGTTTTTAAAGGGGTATTCACATAGACAATGGGGGGATTTCACTTGAATATGTCCCCATTGTCTGATAGGTGTGGGTAAACATTGGTAGGACCCGCACCTATATCGAGAACGGAGCGGGGAGCACTGTTGCTGTAGGACACATTTCCCATGGTATGTCCACCACCAAGCGCTAATCCCCGCCTCTCACATAGAAGTGAATGGAGGGCGGCAGCACAGTGCGACCTCATCTACTTTCTTGGCTTCGTTCTCAATATATGTGAGGGTACCAGCCGTGGGACCCGCACCTATAAGACAATGTAGGTATATCAAAGTGGTATGCCCCCATTGTATGAGATGAGAAAACCCCTTTAAGGCCTCTTGCACACGACTGTATGCCCCAAGAGACATACGGTCCGTGAGCGGGCCATATGTCCCGTAGTGGCATTGATCGTGCGCACGAGAGCACACAGCATCATAGTGTACAATCATCCTGTGCAAGTTGAGCTGCCCGCGGGGATATAGTCTTGCACTAATAGATCATATGAGTGCGGGACAATAGCCCAGTTTGCGGCACAACATGGTCAGCATCATGATGCTCTGTACTCCTGTACGCACGATCAATGACGATCAGGGACATATGGCCCTCTAACGAACACTATACATCTTTAAGTGCATGTAGTCATGTACAAGAGTCCAAAAGGTGTGGTCCATTATCAAAGCCGGACCAGCTTTGGAACTTCAACAAGATAGCCCTGGAGAAATGTAGGAGCATTAAAACCCTATAGATCTGAATACATGAAGATGGAACCTAAAGATACTTTTCCTTCCAAAACGGATCCGCTAAACGTATGACAAAACGGAAACCAACGTGACAAACGGATCCGTAAAACAGACGGATCCGTACAAACGGATCCGTCTGAATGGCTTCCGTTTGGCTCCGTTTAGTCAGTTTATTGACGGATCCGTTTGAAATGCCCTTCAAACGGATCCGTCAAACGCTAGTGTGAAAGTAGCCTAAGGCACACCTGTGCAATATTCATGCTGTCTATCAGCACCTTGATATGCCACACCTGTGAGGTGGGATGGATTATCTCGGCAAAGGAGAAGTGCTCACTAACACAGATTTAGACAGATTTGTGAACAATATTTGAGAGTAATGGGTCTTTTGTGTATGTAGAAAATGTTTCAGATCTTTGAGTTTAGCTCATGCAAAATGGGAGCAAAACCGAAAGTGTTGCGTTTATATTTTTGGTCAGTGTAAATAATGTGTGAGTGACACTGACATACATAGCTATGGGTAAACACACATTTGACAATGTTAACATACACACTGCGCATAGCACATGTATTATGCTTTTTCATATTCCAAACCTTCCAAAAATTGTCCCTTATCAGGGGAGATGTTGTTTAAACACTCACGGAGTTATGGAATAAAAAAGTGGTTTGGGGGACCAGGCGTCCAAAAATTATGCCTTGACAGGATCAGAATGCCTGTCCATACAACATGCACAAGTGTTGGTTGTTAAGGAAAAAAAGTGGCTTGTTGTGAACAAGCCTAGAAAAATTCTCCCTTTTAGTTGGGAGTGGCAGCATTGCAGTGTGGATGCGGAAAGAGTACAGATATAGTGGCATACGACTGCAATAGTGGCAGCAGCAGATGTAGCATAGCATGAAACATACAAGGCAGTAGAACGGTTGTCTATGGGTAGCAACAGTAAGAGTAGTAGTGGCAGCAGTGGCAGATGCTTCACGTTAATAGTGGTGGCAGTAGGGGATTAACAGCGAGGAGCAGCTGAGGAAGTGGCGGCTGCAGCAGCCATATGATACATGATGGTTGGCAGCAGCATGATGGTCGGAAGCAAGAAAAATAATTTGTCCTTATCTGTGCAATGTGGATAATCTTTGCTGCTGGATCCACAAAAGGAAAGGTCCAAAGTTCGCACTGTCCAACAAAATATAAATACCGGATCCGCGATGATACTTTGGAACAACTGAACTGTCTGGTGTGAACTGTTTCCAATCCGGGTGGACTCCTAGGAGGATTAGTGCCTTGCTTCACACCCTTCTTGTTTCCTTCTCCAGGGTCACAGACTGCCAGCAATGCTGCTTCTGTGTTGTGGTCCTAGTGTACAATCATAACATGAATAGTGAAGTTCCACAAACACAGATTGCGCAGAATCAACATTTATTCACTTACAAGATCGCTGTCAACAAATCGCATATAAAACTCCACTTTAAACCTCACAATAGCAGCTTCCACACATCGACATAAAACTTCACTAAAAAGCCCGACCCAGTTTTCGCTCTGCTTCATCAGGGGCAATCCTGCTAGGAGTCCACCCGGATTGGAAACTGTTCACACCAGACAGTTCATGATGGTTGGAAGGCTTCAGCAGTGGCATGAGGCAGCAGAAGCAGCCATATAAAAAATGATGGTTGGCAGGTCACAGCAGCGTCATGATAGTGGCAGTGGCATGATGGAGGCAGGCAGGCAGCATCAGTGGCAAGATGGGGCACCGCCAGAGGTCAGATCTATTTATCGGCCTTAGCCGGAAGAGTGTGAAAATTCTCCCCAATCTAGGCTAGGTTCATTTTGACAAAAGTGTTTTGGACACTGGTCGAGGAGAATTTAGTCTGTTTTGGTGTCACCACGCCCCCCCCGCCCCCCCACGGCGCTGAAAACCGTCTCTGAGATGACAGTGGAGGCTGGGCAAGAAAGAAGAAAGAGAGTGTGCTGTGCCAGTTCAGGCCATTGTTCTAGTCTGCCTGCCCAGAAATCCATGGGGTCAGACAATGGGGTATGCGCCAGAATGACCAGAGTTTAGGTAGGCTTTAACCTGGGCATTGAGGCAGGAGTTGCCGGATTGCTGACTGGCCTCAGCGTGGCATGACACATGGAAAAACTGCTTCATCATGGAATGGCTGCTACTGCTGCTGCTGCTACTGATCGTGGCATATTCCAAAAAAAAACAAAAAACATTCCAATAAAAATAAAAAACTAAGATGAGCAAACCACTCGAGATTCGGTTCAGTTTTCGGTTCAGGTTCAATGAATTTTTGAAAAAGTTTGGCTCGAACCCGAATCGAAGTTGCTCTAATTGCCCTGAAAATTATAACACCCTCTAATCATCTGCTCACCATAAGCTGCAACAATGTTTCCTGGTAATAACAATAATAATAATAATTTGGCCCCCCTTTCTGCAAGAGGAAAACATTCCCCCATTTTGCCTTGATAGCAAGGGTCTAAGGGTACTTTTACAGTAGCGTTTTTCTTTTCTGTTTTTGAGTTCTGTCAAAAGGGCTCAATGCCGGAAAAGAACTGATAAGTTACAGTTTCAAGAAAAAGTATGTGAACCCTTTGGAATGATATGGATTTCTGCACAAATTGGTCATAAAATGTGATCTGATCTTTATCTAAGTCACATCAATAGACAATCACAGTCTGCTTAAACTAATAACACACAAAGAATTAAATGTTAACAAGTTTTTATTGAACACACCATGTAAATATTCACAGTGCAGGTGAAAAAAGTATGTGAACCCCTAGACATCTCCAAGAGCTAATTGGAGTGAGGTGTCAGCCAACTGGAGTCCAATCAATGAGATGAGATTGGAGGTGTTGGTTACAACTGCCCTGCCCTATAAAAAACACACACCAGTTCTGGGTTTGCTTTTCACAAGAATCATTGCCTGATGTGAATGATGCCTCGCAGAAAAGAGCTCTCAGAAGACCTACGATTAAGAATTGTTGACTTACATAAAGCTTGAAATGGTTATAAAAGTATCTCCAAAAGCCTTGCTGTTCATCAGTCCATGGTAAGACAAATTGTCTATAAATGGAGAAAGTTCAGCACCGCTGCTACTCTCCCTAGGAGTGGCCTGTAAAGATGACTGCAAGAGCACAGCGCAGACTGCTCAATGAGGTGAAGAAGAATCCTAGAGTGTCAGCTAAAGACTTACAAAAGTCTCTGGCATATGCTAACATCCCTGTTAGCGAATCTACGATACATAAAACACTAAACAAGAATGGATTTCATGGGAGGATACCACAGAGGAAGCCACTGCTGTCCAAAAAAAACATTGCTGCACGTTTACAGTTTGCACAAGAGCACCTGGATGTTCCACAGCAGTACTGGCAAAATATTCTGTGGACACATGAAACCAAAGTTGAGTTGTTTGGAAGAAAAACACAACACTATGTGTAGAGAAAAAGAGGCACAGCACACCAACATCAAAACAACATCCCAACTGTGAAGTATGGTGGTGGGGGCATCATGGTTTGGGGCTGCTTTGCTGCATCAGGGCCTGGACGGATTGCTATCATCGAAGGAAAAATGAATTTCCAAGTTTATCAAGACATTTTGCAGGAGAACTTAAGGCCATCTATTCACCAGCTGAAGCTCAACAGAAGATGGGTGTTGCAACAGGACCACGACCCAAAGCATAGAAGTAAATCAACAACAGAATGGCTTAAACAGAAGAAAATATGCCTTCTGGAGTGGCCCAGTCAGAGTCCTGCCCTCAACCCGATTGAGATGCTGTGGCATGACCTCAAGAAAGCGATTCACACCAGACATTCCAAGAATATTGCTGAACTGAAGCAGTTCTGTAAAGAGGAATGGTCAAGAATTACTCCTGACCGGTGTGCACGTCTGATCTGCAACTACAGGAAACATTTGGTTAAAGTTATTAATGCCAAAGGAGGTTCAACCAGTTATCAAATCCAAGGGTTCACATACTTTTTCCACCTGCACTATGAATGTTTACATGGTGTGTTCAATAAAAACATAGTAACATTTAATTCTTTGTGTGTTATTAGTTTAAGCAGACTGTGATTGTCTATGGTTGTGACTTAGATGAAGATCAGATCACATTTTATGACCAATTTGTGCAGAAATCCATATCATTCCAAAGGGTTCACATACTTTTTCTTGCAACTGTATATCCCCATGCATTCTGAATGGAGAGCATTCTGTTCAGGATGCATCAGGATGTCTTCAGTTCAGTCATTTTGACTGATGTCTTCAGTTCAGTCGCAGACCGAAAAAAAGGTAAAACAATAAATGCCGGAAAGGCCTCTTTCACACTTGCGTTGTTGGGATCCGGCATGCACTTCCGTTGCCGGAGGTGCCCGCCGGATCCGGAAAAACGCAAGTGTACTGAAAGCATTTGAAGATGGAACCGTCTTCCAAATGCTTTCAGTGTTACTATGGCACCCAGGACGCTATTAAAGTCCTGGTTGCCATAGTAGGAGCGGGAGCAGTATACTTACAGTCCGTGCGGCTCCCGGGGCGCTCCAGAATGACGTCAGAGCGCCCCATGCGCATGGATGACGTGATCCATGCGATCACATGATCCATGCGCTTGGGGCGCCCTGACGTCACTCTGGAGCGCCCGGGGAGCCGCACGGACGGTAAGTATGCTGCTCCCCCGCTCCCCGCTACACTTTACCATGGCTGTCAGGACTTTAGCGTCCCGGCAGCCATGGTAACCACTCTGAAAAAGCTAAACGTCGGATCCGGCAATGCGCCGAAACGATGTTTAGCTTAAGGCCGGATCCGGATCAATGCCTTCCAATGGGCATTAATTCCGGATACGGCCTTGCGGCAAGTGTTCCGGATTTTTGGCCGGAGCAAAAAGCGCAGCATGCTGCGGTATTTTCTCCGGCCAACAAACGTTCCGTTCCGGAACTGAAGACATCCTGATGCATCCTGAACGGATTTCTCTCCATTCAGAATGCATTAGGATAAAACTGATCAGGATTCTTCCGGCATAGAGCCCCGACGACGGAACTCTATGCCGGAAGACAATAACGCAAGTGTGAAAGAGCCCAAAGACGGATCCGGCATTTCAATGCATTTTTCTGACTGATCAGGCATTTTTAAGACTGATCAGGATCCTGATCAGTCTTACAAATGCCATCAGTTGGCATATGTTTTGCTGGATCCGGCAGGCAGTTCCAAGGAACTGCTTGCCGGATCACTCTGCCGCAAGTGTGAAAGTAGCCTAATAGTTGGCTATCCAGTAATCATCAGACTACTTGATGTTAAAGAAACTCCTATTAGTGCATAAGCAAATGAGCATTTAGGTGAGCTATTCTGGTCAGAGTGCTTGTTCTTTCCGGCTCCGCCCCCTACTGAGATCATCATCCTCTTGCTCTTCCACCTCCGACTTCTCCTGTTGCGGTGGCAGTTCCTCATCCTCAATGGCAGATACCCTTTGTGTGTACCCAACAGCTACAGTGCAGACAGTAAGATGCGTTAGCTGTTGTTCTTCCACTGTCGTCCCCTGCTGCTTAAATGCAAGCGTCTGTTCTAAGATAAATATGAGGGGGGTTACGTCACTCATGCCACAGTTGTCCCTGCTGGCAAACTTTGTGGCCTCTTTGAAGGGATTCAGCACCCGACAGGCGTCTTTGATGAAGTGCCACTGCCTGACCTCAAAGAAAGATATGCTGCGTAACAAGATCGTTACATTGTTCATACAGACGCTCGAGCATGTGCAATGTTGAATTCCTGTGAGTTGGCACGTTGGGGATTAAAAATTGTAGCAGCAGGCCGTTGTGTCGCTGCAAGTCCAGGAGAGCATTCCTCGCCATGTAAGAATGGCTGAAATGTGCTTGGACAGTCTCCTGGATTTTCTAGTACCTTGCGTAAGCCAGTGTACTTATTTCAAAAGCAATGCACCACTAGGTTGATGACATGCGCCATGCAGAGAGCATGTGTTATTTCACCCAGGTTCAAGGCTGCCAGGATTTTGTGCCCACTGTTGCTGACCACCTTGCCATGGAGGAAGAGGCAGATAAGTGCCTGGTGTAAGAGCCAGGCGGAAATAATTAGGGGAGGGTGAAAAGGACCTGGTCTCGTTGCCCGGGGCCGTGAAAGACATGTACTCTCCCTGCCCCAGGTGTCTACTGTGGTGTGAATCTTTCCACGCAGCAAGAATTGCAGCGAGTGTCCCGTTCTCCGCCACGTAAGAGTACAATGTAGGGATGACATTTTAGGAGAAATAATGCCTGTTAGGTATCTTCCAGTGAGACTGAGTGCACGCCATTTACTCCCTAAAGGAGGCAAACTCAACTAAATGGTATGGCAAAAACTGCACCATCAGCAACTTGGACAGGTGGGTATTAAGCTTGCTCATCATCTGATTGTTGGGTGTGTAGAATTGTTTCCTGGCCAAATATTCCTTTATTGATGGCTGACAATGGAGCGGAGGAGAAGTCTGAGCAGGAGAATCGGAAAGGAATGATGGCAATATCTGCGCTGTTTTGTGGCAGAGAATCAGGAGGATTGGTGTTCATTTTTGTCCCTTGCTGAGTTTGCTTTAAATAACCGTCGCCAAGAGTCCTCGGATAAGTCACCATTTTTTGGTGCATATGGGTTTCATCCGCAGTTTGGGACATTCTCTGGAGAGGGGTCTTCTGGTTTACCTGATGAGGAGAGATTTTCCTCGTCTTTGTCATTTATTTGGCAAAAGATTCAGGGTAATCTGAAGAGGATGAGTGAGAGATATAAGCATGTGGCGGATAAGAGACGTGTGCCTGGTCTGGACCTGAATGTGGGTGATCTGGTGTGGTTGTCTACAAAGAATATCAAACTGAAGGTTCCCTCCTGGAAGTTGGGTCCTAAGTTTATTGGGCCTTACAAGATCTTGTCCGTCATCAATCCCGTTGCCTTCCGTCTTGATCTTCCTCAGACTTGGAAGATCCATAATGTTTTTCACAAGTTCCTATTAAAACCTTATGTCCAACCCACTGTACCCTCCTCTTTGCCTCCTCCTCCAATTATTGTTGATGGTAATCTTGAATTTCAGGTCTCTAGGATTGTGGATTCTCGCGAAGTCACCTCCTCATCATCCTGCTGCGACTGAGAGGGAGAGTGAGACATCCAATCCACAATCTCATCCTCTTTCTCTTCAATGATAATGTTGTGCTTTTCCGAAGCCCGCAGGGACAACTGGGGCCTACTATTACTACTTCTGGACACATAGTTGGTGCTGCTACTACCCACATTCTGGCTCTGTGCCTTTTGCTTGACACCCTTCTGTAGCCCTGACATTTTTAGGCCTCTCAGATAATATTGTGTGCAACCTTGTGTATTGGTGTAGTAATCACGTACATGCTAATTTTAGTAATTTCAACAACCCCCAAAAAATTTGATTGGAAACGTTTTTAATGGAGTCAGAAATAAACAGAAATGAATTTAGGCCTAAATTCGTTAACACTCACAGATAATTTGTTGCACTAACCTGTGTATTGGTTTAGTGATCACCTATATTCAGGGTTAATTCAATTGAACAACCACCAAAAAATGTAATTCCATAGAATAGAAAAAATGGAAATGGATGATTGAGGCCTGATGCTTAATATCACGTTATCACTCACAGGTATTTTGCTACACTACCATGTGTATTGTTGTACTCATCACCTATATACTGCTTTAAATAAATTGAACAAGTCTCCCAAAAAATGTATTCCACCTGTGTGGCGATACAATAAACGAAAATGGATGATTGAGCCTTGATGCCTTATTTCACGTTATCAATTACATGTAAATTGTTGCACTACCCTGTGTATTGGTGTACTGATCAACTATATGCAGCTTTAATTAAATTGAACAAGTCCCCCAAAAAATAAAATTCCAACCATGTGGAGATATAATAAATGAAAATGGATGATTGAGGCCTGACGCTTAATTTCACGTTATCACTCAGGTAAATTGTTGCACTACCCTGTGTATTGGTGTACTGATCACCTACAGTATATGCTGGTTTAAACTGACCAAATCTCCAGAAAACCGTGTTGAATCTGGATATAAATTAAACTGAAACGGATGATTAAGGGCCAGGCCTTAATATCACATTATCACTCAAAAATAACGTGGTGCACTACATTGTATATTGGTGTACTGATGCCCATTGGAACTGTGTGTGTATATGGAGATAATAAACAGATTTAGCCCTAATATTACCTTATCACCTTATATATTTTTTCAAACAAACAAAAAATGAAATTAAATATCTGAGATAAACTGATACGGAGTTCTCACTAGTAATCTATATACTATGCTAGATTGATGGAAGAACACGTGTTTTACAGATTTCGCTTATTTTTTATCACTGACATGCACTAAAACTGAGCTATGCACAGTTTTACTGGATCATCCAAAACAATCCTGAAAAGGTTCGTGTTTGTCTGCCATCCAAAAAAATTACAACGTTCGGACAAAACCTGGTACAGTACGAACTGGTTTGTTACGTCATTCATTTCTAAAACTAAGCATTACTTACCTGTTGAATCACCACTGTTTCGGTCTTCCCCACCAGTCTTTGGTTATGGGGCAACATCACTTGTACACTGCAGCCAATCACTGGTCTCAACAGTATACTTTGACGGCCAGTGATTGGCTGTAGTGTTCACATGTTGATGTGATGTCTGCGCTGCAACCCTGTAAGCAAAGACCAGAATGGCAATGGGTGGGCAATTTAACATCCTCACCTGACCCAATCTTAAACAACCTCTTTACAGGGTTGCCAACCTGATTTTTTATTTTTTCTGGACAATTTATCACAAAATCACAGACAGATGACTTTTTTTATGGACAAATTGGAAAACTATAATGAAAGATAAAGATTCTAAGTAATACATGTCTACAGCTCAATATACTGCTAACACCTCATTACCAGCATTTACTATGACCTGTAAAGTGACAATAATTACCACAAAATAATCTCGGCATATACCACCAGCCTAAAAAAAAATCACGGACAGATCTTCTTTTTTCCCAACACGGTAAAAAAGTCGCCTATTTTTACGGACTGTCCAGAAACTTTTGGATGTTGGCAACCCTGCCTCTTTATGGCTATATTTTTACTTGGTCTTAATAACTAACACATTTTCACACTGAGTTTTCAGTCCTGGGCATGATCCACCTTCCATAGTTTGAAAGCATAGACTACTACAATTTTCAGGACCTTAAAAGGGAACCTGTCACTATAAAAATGCAGTACAATCTGCGGGCAGCATGTTAAAGAGCAGAGGGATCTGAGCAGAATGATATATAGCTTTATGGGAAAAATAACTTGTAATTTATTCTTTTAACCCTTTGTGCTTTCTATGATTAGGAGTTATGTGGGTGGCCCTACTTACTAATTGACAGCTAACTCTCTATCATGCAGAGCGTCAGGCATATCTGCTCAGCATCTCCTGCTCTATAACATGATGCTTGCAGATTGCACTGCCTTTTCATGTCACAAGTTATAATTTTATATATATATATATATATATATATATATATATATATATACACACACACACACTGCTCAAAAAAATAAAGGGAACACAAAAATAACACATCCTAGATCTGAATTAATTAAATATTCTTCTGAAATACTTTGTTCTTTACATAGTTGAATGTGCTGACAACAAAATCACACAAAAATTAAAAAATGGAAATCAAATTTTTCAACCCATGGAGGTCTGGATTTGGAGTCACACTCAAAATTAAAGTGGAAAAACACACTACAGGCTGATCCAACTTTGATGTAATGTCCTTAAAACAAGTCAAAATGAGGCTCAGTAGTGTATGTGGCCTCCATGTGCCTGTATGACCTCCCTACAACGCCTGTGCATGCTCCTGATGAGGTGGCGGACGGTCTCCTGAGGGATCTCCTCCCAGACCTGGACTAAAGCATCTGCCAACTCCTGGACAGTCTGTGGTGCAACGTGACGTTGGTGGATAGAGCGAGACGTGATGTCCCAGATGTGCTCAATTGGATTCAGGTCTGGGGAACGGGTGGGCCAGTCCATAGCATCAATGCCTTCATCTTGCAGGAACTGCTGACACACTCCAGCCACATGAGGTCTAGCATTGTCTTGCATTAGGAGGAACCCAGGGCCAACCGCACCAGCATATGGTCTCACAAGGGGTCTGAGGATCTCATCTCGGTACCTAATGGCAGTCAGGCTACCTCTGGTGAGCACATGGAGGGCTGTGCGGCCCTCCAAAGAAATGCCACCCCACACCATTACTGACCCAATGCCAAACCAGTCATGCTGGAGGATGTTGCAGGCAGCAGAACGTTCTCCATGGCGTCTCCAGACTTTGTCAAGTCTGTCACATGTGCTCAGTGTGAACCTGCTTTCATCTGTGAAGAGCACAGGGCGACAGTGGCGAATTTGCCAATCTTGGTGTTCTCTGGCAAATGCCAAACGTCCTGCACGGTGTAGGGCTGTAAGCACAACCCCCACCTGTGGACGTCGGGCCCTCATATCACCCTCATGGAGTCTGTTTCTGACCGTTTGAGCAGACACATGCACATGTGTGGCCTGCTGGAGGTCATTTTGCAGGGCTCTGGCAGTGCTCCTCCTGTTCCTCCTTGCACAAATGCGGAGGTAGCGGTACTGCTGCTGGGTTGTTGCCCTCCTACGGCCTCCTCCCCGTCTCCTGATGTACTGGCCTGTCTCCTGGTAGCGCCTCCATGCTCTGGACACTACGCTGACAGACACAGCAAACCTTCTTGCCACAGCTCGCATTGATGTGCCATCCTGGATAAGCTGCACTACCTGAGCCACTTGTGTGGGTTGTAGACTCCGTCTCATGCTACCACTAGAGTGAAAGCACCGCCAGCATTCAAAAGTGACCAAAACATCAGCCAGGAAGCATAGGAACTGAGAAGTGGACTGTGGTCACCACCTGCAGAACCACTCCTTTATTGGGGGTGTCTTGCTAATTGCCTATAATTTCCACCTGTTGTCTATCCCATTTGCACAACAGCATGTGAAATTGATTGTCACTCAGTGTTGCTTCCTGAGGGAACAGTTTGATTTCACAGAAGTGTGATTGACTTGGAGTTACATTGTGTTGTTTAAGTGTTCCCTTTATTTTTTTGAGCAGTGTATATATGTATTGGTATGAAACTCATCAATGTATGTACACAGCATATGTTTCTGAAGATCTGATCTATAAAATACCAATCCAGGCGTATACCTACTGCATATCTCTTCTTAGTGGATAGGTTTTGTGGAGCCATCAAACTATATTTTTGGAAAATGGTTGTATCTCTTTTTTTTCCTAAAACAACCTAAAATTCTTAAGGAACACTTACAGAAAGCCTGTATGTAGCTGTTACCATTGTAATTGTAAAATAGAATTATAGAACCCTCTGAGATGTAACTTGGTTAAGGAAATCTGAGAGCAGTGGCAAAATTAATTTGTTGTTCATTGCAATCTTATTGTAACTGTAAGAAGCATTTTCCGGCTCAACGAGAACCAAAAATTGTCCCCCTAGGACAGTGATGGCTAACCTTGGCACTCCAGCTGTGGTAAAACTACAACTCCCAAGATGCCCCCCTTGCTTGGCTGCTCTCAGAACTCTGTAGAAATAAATGGAGCATGCTGGGAGTCGTAGTTTCACTACAGCTGGAGTGCCAAGGTGTCACGGCGGACAGGATATCATACACACAGATAACTAAACAAACAAGTTTCTAGGCGAGAAGCTGGGGATAAGGTCACCTCCTAGCAAATCCCTACAGCTCTTCCTATTCTGCTAAGCCCACATTTAGATCCTGAAGGTGGGAATAATGTGTCCTCGTGCCTGGGCTGAGAATACCCTAGAATCCCTGAGATGGTGAAAGGGGAAAAGGGGCAGCCTGCTCCCTCAGCACCAGGAGGGAACAGACGACACTCAAACAGCCTAGACAGCAAACCAAAGAAATAAGAAACCAACTTATCTTATCACAGCAGGAAAAGCCAATCCTTCACTCCTTGCTTCCACCGCCTGACAGAAGCTATAACCCGCACGGTACACTGGGAGTTAGAGTAATTTAAACCAACGACCCCACCCAGTGCACCTGAAGGGAGGCGGATCTAACACAACTCCAAAACAAAACACAAGATTAGACGCGTGCTGCTAATCTGGCAGACCTCCGAACATAGTCTGAGCAGGGCATGACACAAGGTTAGCCATCACTGCCCTAGGAGGACAAAAGACAAAAATGAATAGGGCAATTATAAGGTGTTTGCAGCGTAATTTTCAGTTTACAATTGACCATAATCAGTATAGTCAGAATAAACCATCAGGGTGTCACGGTCCCTCCCATGACAAAGGTTAGAAGATCTGAGAGACTGGCTGCACGTGAGGCTATCTGACAATCTCTCTGTTTTCACTTGTTGCAGTGTTGTTGTTGGTAATGACCACACCTCTGGTCTCAGGTGCAGTTTGTGGTCATTACTGCTCCTCTATTTAGTCTGAACTCACACTTCATACCATGCAGTTGATATTCTCTGCCAGGAGTTGGAAGAGCTGGTGTGTGGTCCTCATCTAAGTTCCTGCTCATCCATTTTCTATTGAAGATAAGTGTACTTCTCTTTGTATTTTGTTGTTCCCATTTGCTCGTTGTTTACTAGGCCTCAGGGAGACGCTGGTTTGTTCATCTGGGAAGGAACCAGTAGTCTCAGACCCTGTCACTACTCATAAGAATATTCAGGGTTACTGGGGCCTAGGTTTACGGTGTATGAATATTCCCACCTTCAGGGTCTATTCATACTGACAGGAGTCAGGGCTAGGTTTAGGGTTTTCATAGGTGGTTACCGTTTCCCTTTCCCTAGCCTTGAGGCCTAGTTCCTGGTCATTCTCCTTATGTTGTCATTCTGATGTTCCTCCCCTCCCCTTACACCGTGACACAGGGGCAGCAAAAATAGCACAAAAAATTTGAGCCTATGAAAAGCTGCAGCATCTAAAGATCATAATGATAAAGCAAGTCTTAGGCTACTTTCACACTAGCGTTTTTACTGGATATGGCAGGGTTCAACAAAAAAGCTTCCGTTACTGATAATACAACCATCTGCATCCGTTATGAATGGATCCGGTTGTATTATCTTTAACATACCCAAGACAGATCCATCATGAACTCCATTAAAAGTCAATGGGGGACGGATCAGTTTTCTATTGTGTCAGATTGTGTAAGAGAAAAAAAATCAGTCCCCATTGACTTGCATTAGGGGTCATGCCGGATCCGTCTTGCTCTGCATCCCAGGACAGAATGCAAACTACAACATGTTGCGGTTTGCTCTCCGTTATGAGAATGCAACTAAACGGAACGGAATGCATTTTGGAGCACTCCGTTCTGTTCAGTTCAGTTTTGTCCCCATTGACAATGAATGGGGACAAAACTAAAGCGTTTTTTTCCCGGTATTGAGCCCCTATGACGGATCTCAATACTGGAAAACTAAAACGCTAGTGTGAAAGTAGCATTAAACCTAAGGTATCACAGGTACAGGACTCCTATTTACTGGCTTAGTTGCCCATAGTAACCAGTCAGATTCCACTTTTCATTTTTAAGAGCTCCTTTAAATAATGAAAGGTGGAATATGATTAGTTGCTATGGGCAACTGAGCCAGTTTTCCTTTACACTCGTTTGATAAATATCCCCCATAGTTTTTTTAAGTACTATTAAAAAGCTAGAGTAGCCAAACGCAAATACACACCAGCTCACAAGGCTGTTTTTACGTGAGCAAGTTCAACGCATTGAACTCTCAGTAGGAGTATGCGACAGCTCCCATACTGACCTCCCAGCACTGATGGGGTCACGTAGTGTTATATTGAGTTATGATGCTATGTAACCCTTAGAGTTGTATGTATTGTATAATACTGGCATAATGCTGTCACTGTTATCCAATACATTCCAGAACTGTAAGGGTTACATAGCATCATAAATCAATATAATGCTATTCGACCCTGTCATTGCTGGGAGGTCAGAACGGGAGCTTCCTCAGACACGCTGCGAAATCAATGCATTGAACTCGCTCGTGTGAAAGCAGCCTAAGAAGTCATCTCTCCTTAGGGAGGTTTCCCACTATATTTACTTTTGTTCCTTGTTTTCTTTACTTTTAACAGGAGCTACAAGAAATCAAAAAACGCCCTACAAGCGCTGCATTTTTTTGTAGTGGCACTTTATGACAATTTCTTGCATTTTTTTTATTTTTATCATAACTTACACTGAGTGTGATTTTCCAGGCAAGTAAAATGTGTGACTAAAAATGCTTGTAAAGAAATGCATAAATTTATTTTCATTTTTTACTAGCTCAGAAAACAGCAAGAAAATAATTGTGTGGCAGCACCCTAACTTAGGAGACCATCAGTACTGAAAGTCGCCTATTGTAACCCTAGTGAATCAAGTCACCCAACTCAATAAATAGCAGCCTCCCCGATAAGGCCCCATTCACATAACCGTATTTTTGGTCCGCATCCGATCTGCATTTTTTGCAGATCGGATATGGACCCATTCATATCAATAGGAACCACAAAAAATGCAAACAGCACGTATGTCCATCCCGCAGTCACACAAAAATGACAGAACATTCTTGTTCGTTTTACAAAAAAAAATAGGCAACATGGCCGTCATACCGGAATATACATATGGCCGTTTGAATCCACCCAAAGTGTGACGTTAGTTTTCCCTTAGTATCTGTAATCTGCAAAAGGGAGGTAAGGCTGAGAGACACAGTACAACATTGAATATTATTGTTTGAGTAAAGGGAAGCATCTGAAGTGGAATTCGGTCTGAATTTTAGGGTACAATTAGATTCTAAATTAAGCCGAATTTCCTAACGTTTCGTGGTAACAAATCATTTTTCCTAAAATGGTGGCTGAAGTTTTCTTAGAAAGAATGGAAAAATAAATACTCACCTCATCTACTTGCTTGCGCAGAGGCAGTCCGCTCTTCATTTGATTGAAAAAGACCTGCCAAAGAGCCTGCGCTGAACGTCATGACGTCACCGCGCGCTCCCAGCATGATCACGTGGTGATGTTATTGTCACCACGTGATCACGTTGGGAGTGCATTTTTTTTTAACCCAAAAGGCCATATTGCACTAGCTTATTACAGTTTTTAACAGCCCCTAGATGGGTACACTTCTGTCTAAGCCACTGTTAAAAATTGTCCCAATGATTGATAGGCTGAATGGGGTTTTAACATAGCGATTCGTGACAAATTTGTAACAAATCAAATTTCTTGTCAAACTTCGGAAAAGCTGCCGAATCGAATTTTTCAAACCATCGCTCATCTCTACTCAAGATACAATAATTAAAAACAATATTACTAATACATAACTAGTTGAATTTCTGTACAAACAACTGGTGTCCCATATATACAAGACACAGGTCCACCTGGAAGGCGGAAGTAACTTCAACTAGAATACGGTATTCATAGTGTCTGAGCCATATATTGTATTGCAATGAAACAGGTAAAATACACGTTCTATAATACAATACATTCCAGCAAACCTCAACACATTTTCCTAATAATCAATTGATTTATCAGGAGGTTTAAAAATAGATTCTTTTAGAAAATGAATGAAAATAAAACACAATTATGGATAAAAATCTTTAACAGTAGAACTGCATCTTATCTTGCACAAAGTATAAGCAAGTTACTGACCAGTTCCTGTCTGTGTGAACTGTCAACATAACACTGTTTTCACATATAAGAGCAGATTTATCATGGCTTTTACACAGCTTTAATGGTGTTGAGAAGTTGAAAATTATGGTGCATACCATATTTGCTCTATAATTTTCTACTTTTTACACTTTTATCCACATTTCAAAAGTGCCCAGGACAGTGAGTGAGCCTTATCAGAAGCGCCAGATGGGCGGTTTAGGTCTTCCAGATCTCTTATCTTATTATAGAGATATCCATCTGAAGAGATGGTTACAACTTTACTGTCCAAAATATAAAATCCTAGGAAAGGATACAGAATTATTGAAGGTAGTGCATATTAGGGAACTTGGTATTTAACCAAATTATCTCCCTGACCTAACAGCCTAACAAAATTTCCAGAGCCTTCCAGCCACTCTTCTTCTGGTACCTAGGCCATCTCCAGTGATGCCTGCTAACCTACCATACCTTTTGTACCCACACCAACAGTGAATTCTCCTCCTGAATTCTGAACAAAGTTCAGGGGAGGGACAGTTACTTTTGTTACTGCAGTCAGAAATGGGAATGACATTACTAATTTCTGTTCTTGCTACCTTATCTCTGGTAATGGTAATTTGTTAGAAACTCAAGAATTCACTTGTTTCTAGATTGCCTTGCTCTCCCAATCCCCAATGTCACAAGAGACTACAAGATTAGAAAAATTCCTCTTACATGACACCCCTTCCCCCCAGCTGATCTCCCTTTTATATCACTCTTTACTATCACTTAAAGGTCTAGGAGTTCCAGCATACATTAGAGGCTGAAATTGCAGCTATACAACTAAAATCACCTGTATTATCTAGATGCATCTGTGTTCTGGAACATTCTTGTAAAACAAAGACTAGATGGTAAATTACCCCAGAAGATGTTGGCATTGTGAAATGGAATCTGGAACATTAGGCCATATCTTTTGGTTCTGTTTGGCTTTACATGACTATTGTTTCAAGTAGAAGGGAAGGTTTACTTTATTTGTAATGCTAAAATTGTTTTGACTGAGGCAGTACTATTGTGGCTGACCAACTCTACCTAGATCTCCTCTAATTTTAACTTAGCTGCCCTGATGGTCCAGGCAGCAAGATTTACTATACCCTTAAAATGGCTACAATCTGCCTATTGATGTTTGGCTCTTATAAGCTGATCAAATCTGTAGAATGGAGGTGCTAGTCATTTGTGAAACACAAATTCACTGTTAGGGTACATTCACACGACCGTATGTGTTTTGCGGTCCGCAAATTGCATATCCGCAAATCATGGATACTGGCCATGTGCGTTCCGCATTTTGCAGAACACACACCGACAATCCTATGATAGAAGATCGTGCCTGGAAGTACTTAGTTTTATGCCTCTCTTCTACTATGATATAAAATTAATTGTGTGGTCAGATTTGAGTCTTCTACTCTCGTCTATCCTAGTGGTCTTATTTCAAAGGAATGCAGATACAGTGTACACATAATCTCATTATTACCTGTACTACATCTATCAGAGTGCTATTCCTAATCTTTTTCTGCCTTTCCCTCCAGAGTCACAATGTCCTCAGAAGACAGGCTGTTCTTTGATATCATAGATCAAGGAATAGTAAAAGACAAGTCAAAAAGCTGGGTCACACCTTTACCGTTTAAACCCCGGAGACAACGCTTACCTAACAACAAAGAACTTGTCCATAGTCGATTTATCTCCCTCAAGGACAAACAAAAGAGGACACCAGAGATGAGAGAACATTTCTTTACCTTCATGGAAAGAATATTCCAGAATAACCATGCAGAAATGGCACCCATGCTCCAAGACTCAGAGGAGTGTTGGAACTTACCCATATTCGGCGTGTATCATCCTAAAAAACCAGGGCAGATACGAGTAGTATCCGACTCAAGCACCAGGTGCGAAGGCGTCTCGCTAAATGATGTCTTACTGTCTGGTCCAGACCTCAACAACAGACTTCTGGAGGTACTTCTACGCTTCCGCAGAGATTCTGTAGCATTTATGGCTGACATACAACAGATGTTCCACTGCTTCCTTGTCAAGGAAGAACATAGAAACTACTTGAGGTTCTTCTGGTACTGCAACAATCACACCAATGAGGACATTGTAGAGTACCGAATGAGAGTGCACATCTTCTGAAACAGTCCTTCCTCTGCAGTCGCTATCTACAGTCCCAGACATTCAGCCCGAGACGGTGAAGCAAAGTATGGGTCAGATGTCAGATATTTTGGATGACTGCTTGAAATCCACACCCACGAACGAGACCGCAATCAGTCTCCTGAAAAGGGCCCAAGAAACGCTTGTTCTATCTAATTTGAGGCTGCACAAAATCGCCTCCAACAGTCGTGAGTTAATGGAGGCCTTTTCATCCCAAGACCATTCAAGTGATCTAAATAACTTGGATCTTAGCTCCAACTCCCTTCCCATGCAGCGGAGACTCAGTTTGCTCTGGGATTTAAAGGCAGACACATTCACCTTCTAAATGAGCAAAGAAGAAAAGCCCTTCACACGGAGAGGAGTTCTGTCCACCATAAACAGCTTATATAATCCTCTGGGATTCGTAGCGCCCGTTACTATCCAAGGTAAAATGATGCTAAGGGACTTCACCACAGAGATGTCTGATTGGGATGATCCGCTGCCAGTGGAGAAAAAGAACCTGTGGACAGGTTGGAAGAAGTCTCGAAGCTTTGACCTGCCTTCATGTGGCAAGACCATATGCTTCCGTGCCATCTACTGACGTCAAGATGCAACTATACATCTTCTGCAAAGATTCAGTCAAAGCAATTGCTGCCGTAGCATACCTAAAGACTATTGACGTCAAAGAACAATGCCATATAAGATTTGTCATGAGCCGGACCAAACTGGAGCCACTCCGCGAACACACGATTCCCAGACTGGAGCTCTGCGCTGCTGTGCTTGCAGTGGAGTTGGCTGAACTTATAAAATCAGGAATTAACCTGGAAATCGAGGAAGTTGAGTTTTATACGGACAGCAAGGTAGTCCTAGGATATATTTGCAAAGAAAACATACGCTTTTACGTCTACGTCTGCAATCTGGTGCTAAGAATCAGGAGATCCACCTGTCCTAAACAGTGTCACTACGTGCATACACAGCATAATCCTGCGGACCACGTGACTAGATTTGTCGCAATGAGCCATTTTAAGTACACAACATGGTTTATGGGTCCTGCATTCCTGTACCGTTTAATGTCTTGCAGCATCGGATCCGACACATTCGAATTGGTAGAACCAAATGCCAATGAAGAAATCCGACCTGAAGTGTCTGTTCTACGTACAGTGAATTCGAACCACCAACTCAAATCCCATAATTTCAACAGGTTCTCCACCTGGCTGTTGCTCATTTGTGCTATAGTCTGTCTAGTTCATATAGCTCAGTCTTACAAATCTACATTACCTGTAAGCCAGAAGCCATGCAAAGGGTGGCATCACTGCAAACACGCCTTCACCGCTGCTAATTTAGAAAAGGCCAAAAACATAATAATTCGCATTATGCAACATGAATGTTATGCTAAAGAAATAGACTTCCTCATTCTTTAAGGACAGTGATTTGAGAAAGCTTGATCCCACCATTGACCAAAATGGGTTGCTAAAAAAGGAGGATTCAGTGGTGGCGTCTGTTGATGCCGACGGGGAGTGTTCTGCCCAGAAGGTTAGGAAAAATGATTCTATTTCACCTCAGTCGGGGTTTGGTATTCCTGTAGTAATTAATGTGGTAATAGCACAATCTAGCAGTGTCAAATTGTATTGCACTTTGTTTTTCTTGTTTCAAAGACTGCTGTTTTGTGGGTGGTGCAAAGTATTGTGGGAGTGCAAAACATCCTGAAAAAGAGAAGTCTCCAGTCTATAATGTTAGATTTTAGACATGTGGTCTTGTATTAGGCAACCATTTTACCATGTGCTTCGGTGTTATGCAAATGTTACAGTACATGCTATGCTATATATTTATACATGCTATTAGTATTCTTATAGTTTTACCAAACAATTGACTAATGATCAAATACTCCTGTTGACCAATAAACAAGTTAGACTACAAAGAACAGTCCTCTTATTTGAAAGACAGGAATGGTTTATGCTGAATGTCAGACTGCACACCGTGTGAACGTGTATGAAGACAGAACAATGGTGGTTCCTGGTCTGCAGTGCGCAGGGAGAGAGATCAACAGTAAGAACCACCTACAAGGAGCAGAGAAGGAGGGTCCCGACAGCCCTGCAGTTCCTAAATAGGGAAGACTTGGCTCTAGAGAAGGAACACTGACAGGGGCAGAGCGGCCATAGACCCTACAGGGAAATTTTGCCAGTTGGTTGGTGCTGGGTGCATGATGTTCTGATGCTCTAACCATTAATTATTTCTAAGATCATCAGGTACTTATGCCCCAGGACGACGACTGCAGGTGCCCTCCTGTACTCAAATGTATCACTGTCCTGAGATAGTTGAATATTGTAGTGAAGATTAAAGTATTTTATGCTGCACTGTGCTATTTGGTTCTGCTGGGGCAGTATTTTGAGCTCCACTGTGGTATTTGGCTCTGCTGGGAAGGTATATTGTGCTGTAGTACAGTGTTGCAGGCCCCGTCTACTTCTGTTGTATCTGCCTACTTGTGTTGCCCCGCCTTCTGTCATGGGGCCAATTTTAGTTTTTTTTTCAGGGCCACTTTAAGTTCCCAGTCTGCCCATGAGCACTGATGCCTCGGAATTCTGGGAATTGCCACAACTATACTGGATTGCTTCAGAGAAGGATCTTGCCACCCACTCCATTTCATCCAGGAGTCTGAATGCTGTGGCCCCAAATGGAATCCCAGTGTAATAACAGTTTTGCTGCAGAGAGCAGTAATGTAATGACCGGCGTCACGCAAAGGGAGGGAAATGGGAAGGCCCTGTCCAAAGGAGAGGGAAAGGTGGTGACCCCTGACTCACCTTGCGGCTGGCACCTGACTGCCCTGACGTCCCTAGACGGGTTCCTCACCCGTACGCCGATCACGTGCCTAAACCCTGGCTTTCCCTAAGATGAGCCCTGTGTAGTGAACATGGTGGTGGGATCACTAGTCCGCACCACTGACACTAAGAGGAAAACACCAAGGAGAGGACAGACAATACAGACAAACATATAATCCCAGGTGGGCGACAACAGCAGACCACCAAGGCCCAACAGGGATCCGGAGGGTAACACTCTGGAACAACAACCAGGGATCTCAGCTACTCAGCTCCAGTGGGTCAGTATAGAAGTCCAGGCAGGAAGCTCTATATCTGGCAACCAGAGAAGTCGGAGATGGGAATATAAGGAGGTTGGGATTGCTGGACAAGAAACATCTGAGGAGGAGAAGCTATGGATCCCTGAGTGAGCCAAAAAGGATTGCAAAGCAAACCCAGAAAGCTACCATTACGAAACAGCACTGTCTTTGTACATCGAACACGCAGCCACCCGCTGCGACTTCCTGACCCCGGGTATAACAGAGTCAGACGTGGCTCTTGACACCCTCGTGACAAGTAAGTACACATTGCAGGGACTTGTTGTTCTGTTCTGGTAGTGAGAAGTTAAAGAGAAAGCTGTTGCTTAAAGGACTTTGCTGTGTTTATATATTAAAATATATCAATGGTTCAAGGAAGCGCAGCTGTCCCAATGTAGAGGGAGGGGAGGAACACCAGAATGACAACAGAAGGAAAATGACCCGAAACTAGGCCTCACGGCTAGGGAAACGAAAAGGTCACCACTTAGGAAACCCAAAACCTAGCCCTGACTCCTGTCAGTATGAATAGACCCTGAAGGTGGGAATATTCATACACCGGATAGGTCCTAGAAATCCTGAAAATCCCCAGGCGTAGTAACAGGGTCTGAGACCACTGGTTCCTTCCCAGATGAACGAACCAGCGTCTCCCTGAGGCCTAGGAAACAATGAGCAAAAGGGAAAAACAAAATACAAAGGGGAGTACTTCAATAGAAAATGGATGAGCAGGAACTCAGAAGAGGAAAACACACCAACTCTTCCAACTCCAGTCAAATAATATGAACCGAATGGTAAGAAGTGTGAGTCCAGAGTAAATAGAGGTACAGTAATGACCACAAGCTACACCTGAAACAAGAGGTGTGGTCATACCAACAACAACAATGCAAAGTGAAAACTGAGAGGCTGTCAGATAACCTCACATGATGCAATCTCTCAGATCTTCTAACCGCTGTCACGGGAGGGACGTGACAGCGGCAATGTCCATGGCCACTGGTCCCCAGCAGTTGGAATGTGTCTTAGCATTGCTGCAGCTAGAGTAGATTGTGCATTATTAGGAGATAGCTAGAAGTATGTGAGTTGTTATTTGCAGTATATAGTAAGTTTGTGTGTAGTCATCTCGAGTAGGTCACAGTATATGCATACCTCCCAACTGTCCAGATCCAACAGGACAGTTCTGGATTTCAGTGGCTGTCCCGCAGTCCCTGAATGGCTGAGGTATGACCGGCTCTCAGCTGTAATGGTGAAGCAGGGTGCCATCCTCTCCCCCATTCCTCTTGGCTGACGGAGCTCCCCACATTGTGCTGCTGGACTGTGTAGGAGGAGCAGGACAAGGCTGGGAATCAGCCTCTGCTCCTCCTACACAGCAGCAAGATGGGTAATAGCACCCTGCTGCTGTGGGGAGCTGTGATAATCAGAGGAATTAGGTGAGCATCTACTGTTTTTTTTTTACTTCTTGTTAAGGGGATTACATCTGGGTATAACTACTGTGAGGGGGCACATATCTGTGTATAACTACTGTGAGGGGGCACATATCTAGGCATAACTACCGTGAAGGAACAAATACCTGGGCATATCCCATAGCTTTTCAATGGGATTCAGGTCTGGAGAAAGTGCAGGCCACTCCATTTGAGGTTCCCTAGTCTCCAGCTGCATTAATGATGTTATTCAAGTAGTAAGTGCTTGTCACTGTACCATTCACAAAGTGTAGGGCAGTTCTGTATAGACTAGACATGTGCCCACACTGTAACACCACCACCAAAGGCTTGTCTGGTGAGAACAGTGGCATAGCGCTCTCCTTGACGTCTTCAACATCATTGGCGACTATCATTTCTGCTCAGTGTGAATCAGCTTTCATCAGTGAACAGCACTGAGGCCCACCACGCTGATGTAAATGGTTTTGAATGGTCTGACGTGACACTTGGGTGCCTCTCATATCCCTTAAATGTGCCTGTAGTTGTGTTGTATTCATCATCCAATTCTGCAGGGCATTGTTCACAATGAAGCGGTCATCAGTGTGGGATGTGACCAAAGGGTATCCACTTCTATGCCTTCTGTGACTCTTCAAGTCTCTCTGTATCTCTGTTGCAACCTGCTGATGACACTCTGTGACACACTAAGGTCAGTGGCCACTTCCATCTGAGAACATCCTGCTTGAAACCTCGCAAAGTACTGTTGATCAATTTTCAGGTGACGTCTTGGTCTCATGATGTCAAAATGTAAACAGCATGATGAGGAGGACTGTTTAAATACCAATTCTAATTGAATCAGGAAATTTATTGGGGCGATTCATGGATCAAACAACTGTTGTGAATGTTGCCGTTAAGCTCCTTGTTAGAGAACAGCAAGTTGTGCAAAAAGTACTGAAACACTGAACAATTGGACGTGTGCATTCAAAAGTTTAGGGAAAGTCACATTAAGTTCACCTGTAAATGTTACAGTGCATTTCAGGTTCATCCTGAAATTTCATCCACAAGCCAAATATACCTAACTTTTTGTTAGTAGTGTATGTACAACAACTGGAAATGCATCTGAAAATACCTGAATTCAATACCTGATTCAGTTGCTCCAAAAAAATAAAAAATAAAATCCAAGCAAAATAATAAGGGTAACATAGTACATAAGGCCGAAAAAATACATTTGTCCATCCAGTTCGGCCTGTCATCCTGCAAGTTGATCCAGAGGAAGGCAAAAAAAAACCTGTGAGGTAGAAGCCAATTTTCCTCACTTTAGGGGAATAAAAAATTCCTTCCCGACTCCAATCAGGCAATCAGAATAACTCCCTGGATCAACGACCCCTCTCTAGTAGCTATAGCCTGTA
Organism: Bufo bufo; assembly: GCF_905171765.1. Classification (NCBI taxonomy): domain Eukaryota; kingdom Metazoa; phylum Chordata; class Amphibia; order Anura; family Bufonidae; genus Bufo; species Bufo bufo. Next base: position 648,727,250 of record NC_053390.1, on the reverse strand, counting down.
ATATTATTACGCTCCAGAAATACATCCAGGCCCCTCTTGAATTCCTTTATTGTACTCACCATCACCACCTCCTCAGGCAGAGAGTTCCATAGTCTCACTGCTCTTACCGTAAAGAATCCTTTTCTATGTTTGTGTACAAACCTACTTTCCTCCAGACGCAGAGGATGTCCCCTCGTCACAGTCACAATCCTGGGGATAAATAGATGATGGGATAGATCTCTGTACTGACCCCTGATATATTTATACATAGTAATTAGATCTCCCCTCAGTCGTCTTTTTTCTAACGTGAATAACCCTAATTTTGATAATCTTTCAGGGTACTGTAGTTGCCCCATTCCAGTTATTACTTTAGTTGCCCTCCTCTGGACCCTCTCCAGCTCTGCTATGTCTGCCTTGTTCACTGGAGCCCAGAACTGTACACAGTACTCCATGTGTGGTCTGACTAATGATTTGTAAAGTAGTAGGAATATGTTCTCATCACGGGCATCTATGCCCCTTTTGATGCAACCCATTATCTTATTGGCCTTGGCAGCAGCTGCCTGACACAGTTTTTTGCAGCTTAGTTTGCTGTTTATTAAAATTCCTACAGTCGTGGCCAAAAGTTTTGAGAATTACATAAATATTGGAAATTGGAAAAGTTGCTGCTTAAGTTTTTATAATAGCAATTTGCATATACTCCAGAATGTTATGAAGAGTGATCAGATGAATTGCATAGTCCTTCTTTGCCATGAAAATGAACTTAATCCCCAAAAAAACTTTCCACTGCATTTCATTGCTGTCATTAAAGGACCTGCTGAGATCATTTCAGTAATCATCTTGTTAACTCAGGTGAGAATGTTGACGAGCACAAGGCTGGAGATCGTTATGTCAGGCTGATTGGGTTAAAATGGCAGATTTGACATGTTAAAAGGAGGGTGATGCTTGAAATCATTGTTCTTCCATTGTTAACCATGGTGACCTGCAAAGAAACGCGTGCAGCCATCATTGCGTTGCATAAAAATGGCTTCACAGGCAAGGATATTGTGGCTACTAAGATTGCACCTCAATCAACAATTTATAGGATCATCAAGAACTTCAAGGAAAGAGGTTCAATTCTTGTTAAGAAGGCTTCAGGGCGTCCAAGAAAGTCCAGCAAGCGCCAGGATAGTCTCCTAAAGAGGATTCAGCTGCGGGATCGGAGTGCCACCAGTGCAGAGCTTGCTCAGGAATGGCAGCAGGCAGGTGTGAGCGCATCTGCACGCACAGTGAGGCGAAGACTTTTGGAAGATGGCCTGGTGTCAAGAAGGGCAGCAAAGAAACCACTTCTCTCCAAAAAAACATCAGGGACAGATTGATCTTCTGCAGAAAGTATGGTGAATGGACTGCTGAGGACTGGGGCAAAGTCATATTCTCAGATGAAGCCCCTTTCCGATGGTTTGGGGCATCTGGAAAAAGGCTTGTCCGGAGAAGAAAAGGTGAGCACTACCATCAGTCCTGTGTCATGCCAACAGTAAAGCATCCTGACACCATTCATGTGTGGGGTTGCTTCTCATCCAAGGGAGTGGGCTCACTCACAATTTTGCCCAAAAACACAGCCATGAATAAAGAATGGTACCAAAACACCCTCCAACAGCAACTTCTTCCAACAATCCAACAACAGTTTGGTGAAGAACAATGCATTTTCCAGCACGATGGAGCACCGTGCCATAAGGCAAAAGTGTTAACTAAGTGGCTCGGGGACCAAAACGTTGACATTTTGGGTCCATGGCCTGGAAACTCCCCAGATCTTAATCCCATTGAGAACTTGTGGTCAATCCTCAAGAGACGGGTGGACAAACAAAAAACCACTAATTCTGACAAACTCCAAGAAGTGATTATGAAAGAATGGGTTGCTATCAGTCATGAATTTACCCAGAAGATGATTGAGAGCATGCCCAGTCGAATTGCAGAGGTCCTGAAAAGGAAGGGCCAACACTGCAAATACTGACTCTTTGCATAAATGTCATGTAATTGTCGATAAAAGCCTTTGAAACGTATGAAGTGCGTGTAATTATATTTCACTACATCACAGAAACAACTGAAACAAAGATCTAAAAGCAGTTTAGCAGCAAACTTTGTGAAAACTAATATTTGTGTCATTCTCAAAAACTTTTGGCCACGACTGTAGATCCTTTTCCATATCAGTGTTACCGAGTGTTTTACCATTTAGTATGTACGGGTGACTTGCATTATTCCTTCCCATGTGCATAACTTTACATTTGTCAGTGCCTTCACATTTTGATGCAAAAAAAATTCTATGACTGAAAATCAGTTCCATTCACCTGAATGTGGTTTGAAGAAATCCATGCTCAATAAACAACTCCATTCAAACCAATGGAACTCATTTTCAGTCACAGACAATTTTCTGCAACAAAATCTGCTGCATTTGAAGGCACCCCAAACTACAGCAGATTTTAAAATCCACAGCATATTCCTTATTTGCTGGATTCCACACAGAAATGCCACAGATTAGCTTTATTGAATTACATTGAGGAAAATCTCCGTTCAGATACATCCACAGCAGAAATCTAAGTCTGCTGTCAAACAATCCTCCATTTTTTTCTGTTAGTGGTCTTTTTTAATACAATGCACTCAAGTTGTAGCTTTTATTTTCCAGCAGAAAATAAAAAGTTTAATGTAGATTATGATCAGTTGGGGTTACAAGTTTCAGAGTATGGGGGATGCACGGGAGAAGTCTTGGAGATGGTAGTGTGCAGAGCAGACAAGAGGAAAGTTTAAAAGGAGGTCTTGTGAGGATTGGAGATTACATGTGGGAGGGTATTGGAAGATTAGGTCAGAGATATATGGATAAAATAGGCTGTGGACAACTTTGTATGTCAATGCCTGAACTAAATTTGCTTGACATGAGAAGCCAGTGAAGGGATTGACAAAGGGAAGAGACAGAGGTGGAATGAAGGGAAATAATTAACTGAGTAGTAAAGTTGAGGGTGGATTGGAGAGGTGTAATAGTATTAGATAGGAGACCACAGAGAAGGATGTTGCTGTAGTCTAGGATGGAGATGATGAGGGCATGAACAAACTTATTCGTTGACTCAAGGTTGAGGAAAGAGTGGATTCAAGAAACTCTAGCTCTAAAAACAGCAAGAAAATGAGGATAGTGCAGACATACCAGTTAAAAAAAAGAATATAGCAGTAAATGGCCTGCTGGAGTAAGCATGCTGGGGTTGGTGGTGCCATCATATTTAATTAATCATACCAGTAATAAAACAAAAGTGAGAGGGAATTGGATCACTGGCATAGGGTTTGAGGAAGTATGCTGGTGTTTGTGATGTAATCAGACATACCAGTTAAATGACAAAGTAGGAAATTCGATCACTGGAGGGGCTTGAGGATCACTCACTCATTTCAATTGGCATCAGGTGGTATCACATTTGTGTGCAGCTCAATGAGAAGCTGAAGGATTTTGCACCATGAGGCGCTGTCCAGGCCCTGTTTTTACATAAATCCTCTGCTGCCAAACTTCATTGAAGCCCTACAACAGTGTAAAGAGATCGAATTCTTCCTGATATCAATCTCTTGGCACCATTTCTTTATACTACAGGGCTCTCTCAATGCAATGTTTTCTCTGTTCTTATTGAATATAACCCAGCGGACGCGGAGGCAGAGCGTGCAGGCTGGCTGAGTGTGGCAGCCGCAGAGACTAGTTGACGACTTGATGTCACGGTCGTCAACAAGTAAAGCTGCGCTGCTGCGTGGCCTTCCCGGTTCCCGCCCGCGCGAACAGACTTTGCAAACTTCTGCGCTCGCGCTGCCAAGTGCCACTAGTGAGTGAGTAGTGTGAGTAGTGAGTGATAGACTAAGTTCTAACTGAGTGCCTTCAATGTTCTCTCTGCTCCTGGACCTGTCCTGCGTGCTGCGTCACTCTGCTAGGCTAGCTAGTGCTACTAGTGACTTCTTCGACTGTGTTGTGACTTGAGCCAGCGGCTGTCTGAGCCTCAGGCCCTCAGCCTGGCCCTGACCTCACCTGGCTGTCTTCTACAGGTGCCCACTGTCTATTGCTAGATGGCCTAGCCCCAGCTTGGACTGTCAGGAGAGGAGGAGGACAGCAGGAATGGAGACTGGAGTGGACTCAGTCGACTGTGGCATTGCAACCTCTCAACTCTGCCTGGCCCTATAGAAAAGAAAAAGTAAGAATAAAAACTAAGTTTTTAAAAAAAGTATGTACCCTTACCCCCATTACCTCGACTTATGGCCTGCCCTGAGTCCTCCCTCCTGCTTGGTTTGCGCCCAGCCCCTCCTCAACCTGTCCCTGATACGGTTACCCCTATAACTTAGGGTATCATGGTACATTATACAGGGGTAATATAACTAAGGACCCCTGTATAATGTCCCCTCTCCCCCTGATAGCACTGTACCCTTGTATAATGTACCCTGATGATACCCCTTAGTTATAATATTACCCATAATGTCCCCTGACTGATACCCCTCAGTTATATAACTGAGGGTAATCAGGGTACATTATACAGGGGGTAATATAACCAAGGGGTGTCAGGGTACATTATACAGGGGGTAATATAACTTATATTACCACCGTTCCACCGTATAATGCCTGATAGGCCTCCTGAGTTATATTACCCTTGTATAATTATGTACCCGGATACCCCTTAGTTATATGATCACGGCGGGGTCATATAACTAAGGGGTATCAGGGTACATTATTATACATGGGTAATATAACTCAGGAGGCCTATCAGGCATTATACGGTGGTAATATAGCTTACATTACCCCTGTATAATGTCCCATGATAGCCCTCCTCAGTTATATTATCAATACCCTTTTATAATGTACCCTGATACCCCTCAGTTATATTACCCCTGTGTAATGTACCCTGATATCCCTTAGTTATATAATATAACTAAGGGATATCAGGGTACATTATACAGGGGTAATATAACTCAGGAGTGCTATCAGGCATTATACGGTTGCAATATAGCTTACATTACCCCTGTATAATGTCCCATGATAGCCCTCCTCAGGTATATTACATTTACCCTTGTATAATGTACCCTGATACCCCTCAGTTATATTACCCCTGTGTAATGTACCCTGATATCCCTTAGTTATATAATATAACTAAGGGGTATCAGGGTGCATTATACAGGGGTAACCTAACTGAGGAGTGCTATCCTATCAGGGACGTAATACAGGGGTAATGTAAGCTATATTACCCCTTTATAATGTCTGATATCCCTCCTCAGTTATATTATACCCAATGTACCCTGATACCCCTTAAATATATTACCCCGGCGTCAGGGGCGTAGCTGCAGGGGAAGCGGCTGCTTTAGTATTTTTCAGTAGTATGATTAGCTGGTGAAAATTATTAGTGCCCCCCCATTTTTGACTGTGTATCTTCTGTGCCCCCCCTATATATTGATCCTAGAGTCGCCACTGGAGACTGACAGAGCTTCACTGTCAGAGAGGAGTAAATTCCCACCACCTGACAGTGCTGCCTGTGTTTTATAGCCCAAACCAAGACCCGGCCTGGAACGTGGGGAGAAGCCACCCACCCTGCACTTTGGCTGCTCCCAGTAGGAGCCGGCCCGGATCGGCTTTACAGCCATACTAAATAGCAAAACCATGTCAGCCAGCACTAGCTGCCGCTGACACATGAAATTACTGGATCTTACCTCACAGAGGCCAGGAATCTCGGTGACACATACCTTCCGTCAATGACGGACCCTTGCGCCTTCCTACAGTATGAAGATGAAAATTACATGACCTTACAAAACTTACAAAATACACAGCTTACTCTAGTTTAGAAGGTAGTTTGGGGATGAAAGATCACCTTTAACCTGCTCAGGACCGCCGAACGCAGGATTGCGTCCTGGCGGCGGCAGGTTTATTCCTCCTGGACGCGCCCTCTTGCGAGACGCGAGATTTCCTGTGAACGCGCGCACACAGGAGCACGCGTTCACAGGATCGGGAGGTAAACGAGTACATCTACACCCTGCCAGCGGCGATCATTCGCTGGCAGGCTGTAGATGCGATTTTTTTAACCCCAAAAAGGTATATTAGACGCTGTTTTGTTAACAGCGTCTGATATACCTGCTACCTGATCCTCTGGTGCTCCCTTTTGCTTGGATCGACCACCAGAGGAAAAAGGCAGCTCTGTAAGTAGCACCAAACACCACACTACACTACACCCCACCCTGTCACTTATTAACCCCTGATCACCCCCCCTCCGTCATTGATCACCCCCTGTAAGGCTCCATTCAGACGTCCGTATGTGTTTTGCAGATCCGCGGATTCACGGATCCGCAAAACACATACGAACGTCTGAATGGAGCCTTACAGGGGGGTGATCAATGACAGGTGGGTGATCACCCCATATAGAATTTCTGATCACCCCCCTGTAAGGCTCCATTCAGACGTTCGTATCCGTGGATCCGCAAAACGCATACGGACGTCTGAATGGAGCCTTACAGGGGGGTGATCAATGACAGGGGGGTGGTCACCCCAATAGATCAGAAATTCTATATGGGGTGACCACCCCCCTGTCATTGATCACCCCCCTGTAAGGCTCCATTCAAACGTCCGTATGTGTTTTGGGATCCACGGATCCGCAAAACACATACGGACGTCTGAATGGAGCCTTACAGGGGGGTGATCAATGACAGGGGGGTGGTCACCCCATATAGAATTTCTGATCACCCCCCTGTCATTGATCACCCCCCTGTAAGGCTCCATTCAGACGTCCGTATGCGTTTTGCGGATCCACAAAACACATGCGGACGTCTGAATGGAGCCTTACAGGGGGGTGATCACCCCATATAGGCTCCCTGATCACCCCCCTGTCATTGATCACCCCCCTGTAAGGCTCCATTCAAACGTCCATATGTGTTTTGGGATCCACGGATCCGCAAAACACATACGGACGTCTGAATGGAGGCTTACAGGGGGTGATCAATGACAGGGGGGTGATCACCCCATATAGACTCCCTGATCACCACCCTGTCATTGATCACCCCCCTGTAAGGCTTCATTCAGACGTCCGTATGTGTTTTGCGGATCCGCAGATCCACGGATCCGCAAAACACATACGGACGTCTGAATGGAGCCTTACAGGGGGGTGATCACCCCATATAGACTCCCTGATCACCCCCCTGTCATTGATCACCCCCCTGTAAGGCTCCATTCAGACGTCTGTATGTGTTTTGCGGATCTGGATCCGCAAATCACGGACACCGCGGATCCGCAAAACATGAACACCGGCAATGTGCTTTCCGCATTTTGCGGATCCGCACATTGCCAGAACTATATAGAAAATGCCTTTTCTTGTCCGCAATTGCAGACAAGAATAGGAAATGTTCTATAGACTCTACAAAAAACGCAGTGTTTGCCCGATCAGGCCTGCGTTCAGTCCGCCCCACCGCAGTGACAGAATTATTTTTTCTGATCACTGCAAAAACACCGTAAAATCACCGCGGCGCTATAAAAAGATCACTTTTGAGGGGCATGGCGAGCTCATAGAAGATTTTTTTTTTTTGCCACAAGTTAGCGGAAATCGTTTTTTTTTTTTTTTTTCTTACAAAATATCATATTCCACTAACTTGTGACAAAAATTAAAATCTCACATGAACTCACCATACCCCTCACGGAATCCAAATGCGTAAATTTTTTTTGACATTTATATTCCAGACTTCTTCTCACGCTTTAGGGCCCCTAAAATGCCAGGGCAGTATAAATACCCCACATGTGACCCCATTTTGGAAAGAAGACACCCCAAGGTATTCCATGAGGGGTATGGTGAGTTCATGTAAAATTTTATTTTTTGTCACAAGTTAGTGGAATATGAGACTTTGTAATAAAAAAAATAAAAAAATAATAATTTTCCGCTAACTTGTGCCAAAAAACAAAATATTCTAGGAACTCGCCATGCCCCTCACGGAATACCTTGGGGTGTCTTCTTTCCAAAATGGGGTCACTTGTGGGGTATTTATACTGCCCTGGCATTTTAGGGGACCTAAAGCGTGAGAAGTAATTTGGAATCCAAATGCGTAAAAAATGCCCTGTGAAATCCAAAAGGTGCTCTTTACAATTTGGGCCCCTTTGCGCACCTAGGCTGCAAAAAAGTGTCACACATGTGTTTTGGGGTGTCCTTTTACATATACCCATGCTGGGTGAGAGAAATATCTCTCTAAAATGACAACTTTGTATAAAAAAATGGGAAAAGTGGACTTTTACAGATATTTCTCTCACCCAGCATGGGTATATGTAAAAATACACCCCAAAACACATTGCCCTACTTCTCCTGAGTACGGCGATACCACACGTGTGACACTTTTTTGCAGCCTAAGTGCGCAAAGGGGCCCAAATTCCAAAGAGTATCTTTACGATTTCACAGGGCATTTTTTACGCATTTAGATTCCAGACTTCTTCTCACGCTTTATGGCCCCTAAAATGCAAGGGCAGTATAAATACCCCACAAGTGACCCCATTTTGGAAAGAAGACACCCCAAGGTATTTCGTGAGGGGTATGGTGAGTTCATGTAAAGTTGTATTTTTTGTCACAAGTTAGTGGAATATGAGATTTTGTAAGAAAAAATAAATAAATAAATAAATCATTTTCCGCTAACTTGTGACAAAAAATAAAAACTTCCATGAACTCACTATGCCCATCAGCGAATACCTTAGGGTGTCTACTTTCTGAAATGGGGTCATTTGTGGGGTGTTTCTACTGTCTGGGCATTGTAGAACCTCAGGAAACATGACAGGTGCTCAGAAAGTCAGAGCTGCTTCAAAATGCGGAAATTCACATTTTTGTACCATAGTTTGTAAACGCTATAACTTTTGCGCAAACCAATAAATATACACTTATTGCATTTTTTTTATCAAAGACATGTAGAACAATAAATTTAGAGAAAAATTTATATAGAAATGTAGTTTTATTTGAAAAATTTTACAACTGAAAGTGAAAAAGGTCAATTTTGATTAATAAAAAAAAAGTAAAAATGTCAGCAGCAATGAAATACCACCAAATGAAAGCTCTATAAGTGAGAAGAAAAGGAGGTAAAATTAATTTGGGTGGTAAGTTGTATGACCGCGCAATAAACCGTGAAAGTGGTGTAGTGCAGAATTGCAAAAAGTGGTATGGTTATTAAGGGGGTTTAGCTAACGGAGCTGAGGTGGTTAAAGGGGTTTTATCATCTCAGACCAATTACATATCTCAGGGACCAGCATCTATCTCCAGAATTGGCCCCCAAAAGTGAAGAAGTGCGCAGCACCGTGCATGTGAAGCATGCTCTCCCTTAATTTCAATGGGAGCTCCAAAAATAGTTGAGCGAGCCTGCTCTGCTATTTTCAGAGGTCCCAAGCAAATGTAGAGCACACTGAACAAGTGCGGCCACTGCACCATTCACCTCTAGGAAACTACCGGAAATTGCTGAACAAGCGCTTTGCTATTTTTGGAACTACTCTAGAAATCAATAGAGGGTGACCATGCATTTGGGGGGTCCCATTCAGGATATAGGAGTGGGTCTCAGAGGTGCCACCAATGTCTGACATAAGACAACCCCTTTAAGTTCTCATTAACCCTATAGCCACTCTAGTAAATTGAGGTTAAAATAACTACATACTGGTTAAATGCAGCTTTTTAACAGCAGAGTGTTTAAGGTGCTAAAATTTGTATGCAGACCTGTCAGGTCTGCAAGACACTGTATGTTGTTTCATCATTTGCTTCCTACTTGTTTTTCTTTGATGTTGTTATAGATTGGCTACATTGGCATCTGGTGATGTGGCCAAGATGACTCACATGGGCGATATAAAATAGATTCTCCTAGCATGATGTATTAAAGCAAACAAAAACAACATACTGTACTTGTTATTGCAGGTGAGAAAACGTACAGAAGACATGTAATCAAACACAGGGTATTCTAACTTGCTTCTTAGCCAGTGATGCAGGAAATATTGATATATGCCTCGAGAAGCCCTGTCTAATCCTTGGATTATAAAAGAGATGCTAGGTACATTTAGTTATCCTTTTTATTTCCTACATTACATTTATCATGTTTACTGGGAAAGAAGCACCAGCAAAATACACCATTTTTTACATGATTAGGCGGTACTTTAAAACGCCTTTCCTTTCTTTATTGCTCAAAAATGATGTATACCACTGCCTACAAGAAATAATGACTTGCCCATTACTTTCCTCAGATTTTGCTGGTTCGCTACTTTTTAGCTCAGCACTATTATGGCAGAGCTATGACTTGAGACTACAGACTAACTACAGTGGGTACAGTGAGTCACGGGTAGTCAGAAATGCACCTCCTGTCTGATCACTGGTTCAGGCGGGTCCCACACTTTCTTCTGCAGAACTTGCTTCTTGGAAAAATGGGCAAACCTGCAGGCTCCTCAAGAAGTCAGTGGCATTGGCAGATTTCCATTACAGCAAGTACATAATGACTATAAAGTACAGATACCACATGAATAACATCAGGTAATTACCACACATATACTTAGAAAAAAGATATCAAGTTTTTATGTAAAAATGTTTTTTTTTATTTTTTATTATTCTGTTCCCCCCACACACTATTTTTCAAAAAATCCTGAAATCATGCAGCTTTTACACTGGCCACTAGGCTTCAAATATGTCAAGGCCATTGGGTCATTTACTAACCGAAATGTGCCTCTTTTTGGTTTATTTCTGGTGCAGATTGCAACGCAAATAACCAATCAGCAACTTCTCCCTGCTTATGCCAGGTCTAAAAAAAGGGGGCATGGCGTGGGCAGGGAAGGGGACGGGCTGGCAGACCTGTCTCATTTATCATTTTCTGTGCCTGTTTTAGGCGTAGAAAATGGTCAAAATTTAACTCAGCAAGGAATCTGGCTTACTTTTAAATCGGCGGTAGATGCGCCGAAGTTATGTAGTGGCTGGCGCCTCTTCATAACTTCGGCGGATCCACCGCCAGTGCACAGGGTTATTAAGACTGGCGTCTAAAACACCAGTCTTAATAAATAACCCCCCCCCCCCATGTCTTTTCAGAACAGCCACATGGGCCATAGACACAATGCACAGGTGCTAACCTAATTTACTTCTATGGGAGATTCCTCTAGGCATGCTCTGTGACCCATGCATTGGTCAGGAGCTGTGACATAATCTTTTGTGAATGGTGGATCTTGTGCCTTCTCTACAGAGCTGATATCTGTCATTGTAATTCTGCCTGCGTAGATAATGCAATGGCTACTGAAAAGTTACCTAAACAGAACGGGAAGTTTCAACATTATTAGGCCTTGTGGCAAGTATTTTTTTATATACATAGTGGCATGGAAAATTTAAACAGAAATTACCAAAAATGAACATAAGCATAACATAAAATGTGATTTAAAGAGAACCTGTAACAACAAAATGCAGTACAATCTGCAGGCATTATGTTATGGAGCAGGATTAGCTGAGCAGATTGATATATAGATTTAAAGGGAACCTGTCACCTCCAAAACACATTTTAAACCGACATCACTACCTTACAGTAGCCCCCAGTGTGTTCCTAATCATGATTTTTATTCTCCACTGGTTGTTGTATACTTTATAAAAACGCTGTTTTAATCTGTGTTTTCGCTATCCTCAGAGTCAGCATGAAGTCAAGGGGGCAGCGGCCTCCTTGCTTCAAGTCAAGCTAAGCCCGCCCCTTACCCGTCCTCCCTGTGATTGACATCCAGCTGTGAGGCCATGATCGTGCAAGTCTTCCACATGCGCGGTGCGCTCCTTGTCACTGCGCGTTCCTGTCTCCGGCTCCCGCACTCAGCCGGCCACTTTCCTCTCTCTGCGCATGTGCCGGGATTTTCCATCGTGCGCGCGCCCGGCGGAAAGCGGGAGCCTGAGACGGGATCGCGCAGTGACAAGGAGCCCCCTTGACTTCATGCTGACTCTGAGGATAGCGAAAACACAGATTAAAACAGCGTTTTTATAAAGTATACAACCAGTGGAGAAATGAAAAATATGATTAGGAACACACTGGGGGCTACTGTAAGGTAGTGATGTCGGTTTAAAATGTGTTTTGGAGGTGACAGGTTCCCTTTAAACATTTGCTCCTTCTGATATCAATTATACATGGGGAGGTGCTATCTGCGATTGATAGCACTGCCTGTGTAGTTTACACGGGCAAACTGGCGGCCCAATTATCAGGAATGAATTTTAGTATGAATGCTCTTTCCCGATAATCAGCCCATGTAAAGGTGCCGCAGATTGCTTAATGAACACTTGTTTATTGGGTGAAATGATCAATCATGCAGACATCTAAATCAATGTTTCTGAGCAGCAAATCGTGTTGTGTATACAGCGATTTGCTATCTAAAATGAATCTCATGTAGCTCTTTCCCCCACTGATGAGCAGGCAGTATTGGGAAGAAGAATATGCCATCAATGTCAAGTAAGTGCGGGTTCCACATCTGGGACCTGCTCCTATCTCCAGAACGGGCACACCCAAAGTGAATTAGAGCAAACACAACAAGTGAGTGAGAGCACGCAGAACAAGCGCAGCCACCCTCCATTCACCGCTATTGAAGTTCTGAAAATACCTGAGCACTGGCTCAGCTATATCCGAATATAGAGATGCTGTGCATGCCCTGAGCACTGTCCATTCATTACTATGACAATTTTGAAAATAATTGAGCGCAGAGTACTCTCCTTCAGAGGTGTCTGTCTGACATTGACGCATATTCTAATGATACGCCATCAATATATCTGCCAACTTTTAAAAAGTGGGAAGAGGGACACATTTTTTTCATACTAGTCCACGCCTCTGACCCCACCCAAAACATAACTATATATCTAATCCCAAAATAAATGTGTAATATTACTGGTGGCTCTACTAAACCTCAATATGAAATAGGTGCACACTCCTTATGACACACCCAATGTAAAAAAAAAATATTGTGGTGATAATAAAGATAAAAATAGGTTGGCACTCTATCTGGTTTTGTATGGAAATATCACGCAACTGTGTATTACAATAAAAAGAGTTATTTTATTAAATTTACACATAAAACAAATACTAGAATAAAACCACAGAAATAAGATAATAATGCACTTAGTAAAGTAGATGCAAGCATTATATATAAACAAAGTCCTCACTCTGATATGATAATATCTGAGACACTTAGTCAATATATTTTGATCAAAACACATCTAAGCCCGCCTACCAAGCACCAAGGTGGTCTCAGGTCAGGCGGGTCCTACGCTAAACCTACCTAAGCCATTGGGCTTCTATGTTCAGGAGCGCAGACGCCGCACATATGGTGTGCTGCTCCTAGTCACCTCCAGTGTGAATGCGCACCTATTTTATCTTGGGAGTAGCATTCCTCTGCACTTTTGCCCTTCCTATCCGATAGAGCGCCTTGATTAGGTGGTACATATGGGTGTGCTTGCTCATCCTCCCATTGGTTGCTTCATGCACATGGAGGTGACTAGGAGCAGCACACCATATGTGCGGCGTCTGCGCTCCTGAACATAGAAGCCCAATGGCTTAGGTAGGTTTAGCGTAGGACCCGCCTGACCTGAGACCACCTTGGCGCCTGGTAGGTGGGTTTAGATGTGTTTTGATCAAAATATATTGACTAAGTGTCTCAGATATTATCATATCAGAGTGAGGACTTTGTCCATATATAATGCTTGCATCTACTTTACTAAGGTCATTATTATCTTATTTCTGTGGTTTTCTTCAATAATATGGCCAGGGACATCCGCACATTTGTATATCATATCGTGCAGGATGTTTTTATCTTAGTTTTTTATGTGGAATTTTTTTGTAAATACTAGAATAAAAATGTAAATATAGAATATTTATTAACAGCTTAAATCGCTAGTCAGACCACGCATGGAGTACTGTGTACAGTTCTGGGCTCCTGTAAACAAGGCAGACATAGCAGAGCTGGAGAGGGTCCAGAGGAGGGCAACTAAAGTAATAACTGGAATGGGGCAACTACAGTACCCTGAAAGATTATCAAAATTAGGGTTATTCACTTTAGAAAAAAGACGACTGAGGGGAGATCTAATTAATATGTATAAATATATCAGGGGTCAGTACAGAGATCTCTCCCATCATCTATTTATCCCCAGAACTGTGACGTAGGGGACATCCTCTGCGTCTGGAGGAAAGAAGGTTTGTACACAAACATAGAAAAGGATTCTTTACGGTAAGAGCAGTGAGACTATGGAACTCTTTGCCTGAGGAGGTGGTGATGGTGAGTTCACTAAAAGAGTTCAAGAGGGGCCTGGATGTATTTCTGGAGTGTAATAATATTACAGGCTATAACTACTAGAGATGGGTCGTTGATCCAGGGAGTTATTCTGATTGCCTGATTGGAGTCGGGAAGGAATTTTTTATTCCCCTAAAGTGGGGAAAATTGGCTTCTACCTCACAGGGTTTTTTTTTGCCTTCCTCTGGATCAACTTGCAGGATAACAGGCCGAACTGGATGGACAAATGTCTTTTTTCAGCCTTATGTACTATGTTACTAGGACGAGAATGCTCGTCCTAAATCGCCGGCACTTAGCGCTAGAGGACGAGCATTCTCGTCCTGTGGTCCTTCCCCCCCCCTTCCCCCGCGTGCGGTGAAGCGATCAGCGGCAGAGATCCGGTGATGATGCCGATGTCGGTGGATTAACCCCTCATATGCCGCGGTCAGTGCTGTGGCGGGGACTCAATGGTTGCCATGGCAGCCCCAAGCCATTCAAAGGCTTGACGCCTGGCATGTACGGAGGCTTAAGAGGCCCAGCCCCCAGGCTGGGTCTCCTAGGCAACTGTTAGCATCTTAAAGTGTAAGACACTAACAGTTCAATACAGCACAATACAGATGTATCGTGCTGCATTGAAACAGGGATCAGACCCTATAATGTTGAAGTCCCAGAGTGGGACAAATAATAATGTGAAAAAAAAAAATATTAATAAAATTTAAGTTTTACAATTTCTTTTTTAAAAGTTTCAAGTAAAAAAAAAAAAAAAGCATCCTTTTCCAAAAATAAAGTAAAAAAAATTGGTAAAAAATAGGGAAAAAAAAACATATTAGGTATCGTCGCGTCAGAATCGACCAGCTCTATAAACATATCACATGACCTAACCCCTCAGATGAACACCGCAAAAAATAAAAACTGTGCTAAATAAACAATTTTTTTGTCCCCTTACATCACAAAAAGAACAACAGCAAGCGATCAAAAAGGCGTACGCCCACCAAAATAGCACCAATCTAACCGTCACCTCATTCCGCAAAAATCATACCCTACCCAAGATAATCGCCCAAAAACTGAAAAAACTATGGCTCTTAGACTATGGAAACACTAAAACATGATTTTTTTGGTTTCAAAAATGAAATCATTGTGTAAAACTTACATAAATAAAAAAAAAAGTATACATATTAGGTATCGCCGCGTCCGTATCGACCGGCTCTATAAAAATATCACATGACCTAACCCCTCAGGTGAACACTGTAAAAGAATAAAAGTAAAAACGGTGTAAAAAAAGCAATTTTTTGTCATCTTACATCACAAAAAGTGTAATAGCAAGCGATCATAAAGTCATATGCACCCCAAAATAGTGTCAATGAAACCGTCATCCTATCCCGCAAAAAATTAGACCCTACCTAATATAATCGCCCAAAAACTGAAAAAACTATGACTCTCAGACTATGGAGACACTAAAACATGATTTTTTTTGTTTCAAAAATGAAATCATTGTGTAAAACTTACATAAATAAAAAAATTGTATACATATTAGGTATCGCTGCGTCCGTGACAACCTGCTCTATAAAAATACCACATGATCTAACCTGTCAGATGAATGTTGTAAATAACAAAAAAATAAAAACTGTGCCAAAACAGCTATTTCTTGCCTCACAAAAAGTGTAATATAGAGCAACCAAAAATCATATGTACCCTAAACTAGTACCAACAAAACTTCCACCCTTTCCCGTAGTTTCTAAAATGGGGTCACTTTTTAGGAGTTTCTACTCTAGGGGTGCATCAGGGGGGCTTCAAATGGGACATGGTGTCAAAAAAAAAACAGCCCAGCAAAATCTGCCTTCCAAAAATCGTATGGCATTCCTTTCATTCTGCACCCTGCCGTATGCCCAAACAGCAGTTTACGACCACATATGGGGTGTTTCTGTAAACTACAGAATCAGAGCCATAAATAATGAGTTTTGTTTGGCTGTTAACTCTTGCTTTGTAACTGGAAAAAAAAATATAAAAATGGAAAATCTGACAAAAAGTTAAATATTGAAATCGTATCTCTATTTTCCATTAATTATTGTGGAACACCTAACGGGTTAACGACGTTTGTAAAATCAGTTTTGAATACCTTGAGGGGTGTAGTTTCTTAGATGGGGTCACTTTTATGGAGTTTCTACTCTAGGGGTGCATCAGGGGGGCTTCAAATGGGACATGGTGTAAAAAAAAACAGTCCAGCAAAATCTGCCTTCCAAAAACCGTATGGCATTCCTTTCCTTCAGCGCCCTGCCATGTGCCCGTACAGCAGTTTACGACCACATATGGGGTGTTTCTGTAAACTACAGAATCAGGGCCATAAATATTGAGTTTTGTTTGGCTGTTAACCCTTGCTTTGTAACTGGAAAAAAAAAAAAAAGGAAAATCTGCCAAAAAAGCGAAATTTTGAAATTGTATCTCTATTTTCCATTAATTCTTGTGGAACACCTAAAGGGTTAACGACGTTTGTAAAATCAGTTTTGAATACCTTGAGGGGTGTAGTTTCTAGAATGGGGTCATTTTTGGGTGGTTTCTATTATGTAAGCTTCACAAAGTGACTTCAGACCTGAACTGGTCCTTAAAAAGTTGGTTTTTGAAAATTTCTGAGAAATTTCAAGATTTATAATATTCACGTGGATTGGGGTGGCTCACCCTCCCTCTGGCAATAGTCGGGTGCTCACTCTAAAAAGATACACCCCAATCTTTAAAAGAAACAATAATATTTAATTAGAAATAGAGGGGCACACCTACATCCGGATTACACAGAACTCTAGCCGGTATTAATACTAAAATATTTATTTATAATACTCATAAATCAATAGGCACCTATAAAAAATTACTAAAAGAGCATAAAATAACACTGTATGCATACATAAATGACTAAAATATGCAACCAATGAGGTATTGAATACGTGCACGATTGTATTCACAGTCTACTGGATTACTGTTAGACCGTGGCAAATGTATTGTTTGGTCAGGTCTCCAATTGTTTGATGCACCTATGGAGTGCGTGATTCTTCTTCCTGTCTGTAGTTTTTAACAGTGATAATGTTATATACAAATTTCCAATATAGTTAGTATCTTTACAAATGAGGATACTTTCCTCTCAATTGATCGAATATATTATCGCCGCTATAGTGTATTCAACTGCTAGTACACAGCGATTTGATCCAGCACTTATTACTCACTGTTTGTAACAACAGGTTTCAAAACTTTCATGCCTGGCGTGGCGTCCCACGTGTTGCGGCACCGAAGGTCTTACCTTCAATTTTCCTCTTTAAGGTGAGTAAACTGGCTTTGGAGGTTGGAAACAGTCCGGTAGACGCCGGGGTCTATGGATAGTTGGACCCTCTTTGATATTCGGCTTTACCTCGTGTCTGTTTGTTCCAGATGCGGCGGGACTCCAGCTGCTTCCTATCAGACTTTCGGGAGCGCTCCAGAAATTCGCAGGTGAACCGCAGGTTGTGGCTGCGGTTTTTCTTCCTTCCTGGAGACTTGTATGCACCAGACGCGTTTCGGAGTTAAAACAGACTCCTTCCTCAGTGGTCAAGTCTCATCTGTAATATGGGGGTTTATATAGTCCTGGGTCAATCTTCTTAATTAGGATTTTTGCATCATCTTAGAGTGAAACCAAAACTATGGATCTGACCTATCTCTTTAGTGCTTTGTATATAATGGGTTGCATAAAAGTTAAATAACATGTTAAAACTTGTCTAAAACATAGCTAAAAATTGTTAGCATAGAATAAGATATCAACTATACGTATTACATAGATATTTTTCTTTAAAAAATCAATTTTACTTATAATACTCTATTTTAGGTGTGCTGCGTTTCTTCAAATGCCTGGCCATGCGACACACTATGTGCGGTTGTGCAGTTTGCAAGAGGTATATCTTTTTCAAGAAGGTGCATTTGCTACCTTATACTTAAACAATTTATATTTTATTTGTGCCAAGTGCAGTTTTTCATAGACAATATTTATCCCGACGAGATGACACTTTCCAACTGTATATATAACATGCTCTGCAGAAAAAATAGCAAGGGACAACTGTGTGGCCAGGTCTAAAGAAATCATTAAAATCACAATGTATTGATATTAGTACATTTATACATATTTTTTACATATATTTTATATATATTTTTTATATTTACAATTACATTTTTATATATATTTCTTAATTATGCGTTTTTTATATAACAATAAATGTTTAAATAAACGCATAGATATGAAAAACTGCACTTGGCACTAGGGTTGTTGCGGGTATCGAAATTTCGATACCCAATCGATACTTTTGTCCCGGTATCGATACGATACCGGGATTTCCGTTTTTTCGATACTGGGCTGCGCTTCTGCGCAGTCTAGTATCTCTGAACATGAGCGCGCTGCTATCGGCGCGCTCATGTTCTCTCTCAGCAGCACGGGGAGAAGGAAGCTGTCCTCCCTCCCCCTGTGCTGCTGCCGCTGCCACCAATGAGAAGAGAGGGGCGGAGGAGGGGCGGCAATGAGAAGAGAGGGGCGGAGGAGGGGCGGCAATGAGAAGAGAGGGGGTGGAGGAGGGGCGGCAATGAGAAGAGAGGGGCGGAGGAGGGGCGGGCGCACTGCGCCACCAATGATAGGATTACTATCGGAGCGATGGGAGGAGACATCAGCTTCACTAGTGGGCGTTCCTTTTCCCTGCGCTGCGATTGGACAGCGCTACAGCCAGGGAGAAGGAACGCCCACTAGTGAAGCTGATGTCTCCTCCCATCGCTCCGATAGTAATCAGCAGCATGTGGAGCAGGAGAGGAGACAGTAATGGGGCACTGCGGGCGAACGGAGCGGCGCCCAGGACTAAATGGTGAGTGCTGAGACATCGCTGGGCGCCGCTCTGTGTGGCCTAATAGTGAAAGTCTGGACTCATATACAGTAGTCAGTCTTTAACACATACAGGAGGCGGGTGCCGGCAGCAGAATCGCATTGCCGGCACCCTGCCCCTGACAGGGAGCTGCGATCAGCGGCAGTTAACTGCCGCTGATCTGCTAGTACCCGCCTCCTGTATAAAGGGGTAAAATCATTGGTGGTGCAGTGTGCCCCCCCCCTCAATCCCCCCATCCCATTAAAATCATTGGTGGCACAGTGCGCCGGCCCCTCTCAACCCTCCAGTATTAAAATCATTGGTGGCAGTGGCCACAGGGACCTCTCCACTCCCCCTCATTGGTGGTGCAGTGGCAGCTTCTGAGCGGAGCCCCAGCTGTGTAAGCCTGGGGCTCCGATCGGTTACCATGGCAGCCAGGAAGCCCTGGTTGCCATGGTAACATCCCTGATGCTGTGTGCACAAAGCACAGAGCAGCAGGGACAGTGTGGAGTCCTATTCACCCTGATAGAGATCTATCAGGGTGAATAGGAAAAGGGATGAAAGATCCCAGGTTCTAGCCCCTAAGGGGGGAAATAGTTATTAAATAAAAAGTGAAAAAAAAAACCCCACTAAAATATGAAGTATAAATCACCCCCCTTTTCCCAATTTCACATATAAAATATATAAATAAACATATTACATCGCCACGTCAGAAAAGTCCAAACTATTAAAATATAAAAAAAAAATCTAGGTGGTGAATGCCGGAACAGAAAAAATAAAATAAAAACTGCGCGATTCGCCATTTTTAAAAATGAGGAATGCACGTGGCTTTTTTTGTTTATTTTTTTCGCGTGGTATCGAATGGTATCGAGTATCGCAATACTTTTTCATGGTATCGAAACCGAATCAAAAATTTGGTATCGCAACAACTCTACTTGGCACAAATAAAATATAAATCGTTTAAGTATAAGGTAGCAAATATACCTCTTGCAAACTGCACAACCGCACATAGTGTGTCGCATGGCCAGGCATTTGAAGAAACGCACCACACCTAAAATAGAGTATTATAAGTAAAATTGATTTTTTAAAGAAAAATATCTATGTAATACGTATAGTTGATATCTTATTCTATGCTAACTATTTTTAGCTATGTTTTAGACAAATTTTAACATGTTATTTAACTTTTATGCAACCAATTATATACAAAGCACTAAAGAGCTAGATAGGTCAGATCCATAGTTTTGGTTTCACTCTAAGATGATGCAACAATCCTAATGAAGAAGATTGACCCAGGACTATATAAACCCCCATATTACAGATGAGACTTGACCACTGAGGAAGGAGTCTGTGTTAACTCCGAAACGCGTCTGGTGCATACAAGTCTCAAGGAAGGAAGAAAAACCGCAGCCACAACCTGCGGTTCACCTGCGAATTTCTGGAGCGCTCCCGAAAGTCTGATAGGAAGCAGCTGGAGTCCCGCCGCGTCTGGAACAAACAGACACGAGGTAACGCCGAATATCAAAGAGGGTCCCACTATGCATAGACCCCGGCGTCTAGCGGACTGTTTCCAACCTCCAAAGCCAGTTTACTCACCTTAAAGAGGAAAATTTAAGGTAAGACCTTCGGTGCCGCAACACGTGGGACGCCACGCCAGGCATGAAAGTTTTGAAACCTCGTGTTACAAACAGTGAGTAATAAGTGCTGGATCAAATCGCTGTGTACTAGCAGTTGAATACACTATAGCGGCGATAATATATTCGATCAATTGAGAGGAAAGTATCCTCATTTGTAAAGATACTAACTATATTGGAACTTTGTATATAACATTATCACTGTTAACCCCTTAAGGACACAGCCTTTTTACACCTTAGGACCAGGCCATTTTTTGAAAATCTGACCAGAGTCCCTTTAAGTGCTGATAACTTTAAAACGCTTTGACTTATCCAGGCCGTTCTGAGATTGTTTTTTCGTCACATATTGTACTTCATGACACTGGTAAAATGAAGTCAAAAAAATTATTTTTTTTGCACCAAAAAATACCTAATTTAACAAAAAATTTGGAAAAATTTGCAAATTTCAAAGTTTCAGTTTCTCTACTTCTGTAATACATAGTAATACCCCCAAAAATTGTGATGACTTTACATTCCCCATATGTCTACTTCATGTTAGAATTGATTTGGGAATGATATTTTATTTTTTGGGGATGTTATAAGGCTTAGAAGTTTAGAAGCAAATCTTGAAATTTTTCAGAAATTTACAAAAACTCAATTTTTAGGGACCCGTTCAGGTCTCAAGTCACTTTGCGAGGCTTACATTATAGAAACCACCCAAAAATGACCCCATCTAAGAAACTACACCCCTCAAGGTATTCAAAACTGATTTTGCATACGTTGTTAACCCTTTAGGTGTTGCACAAGAGTTATTGGCAAATGGGGAGGAAATTTGAGAATTTCATTTTTTTGTCTAATTTTTCATTTTAACCCATTTTTTCCACTAACAAATCAAGGGTTAACAGCCAAACAAGACTGTATCTTTATTGCCCTGACTCTGCCGTTTACAGAAACACCCAATATGTGGCCGTAAACTACTGTACGGCCACACAGCGGGGCGTAGAGTGAAAGGTGCGCCGTATGGTTTTTGGAGGGCTGATTTTTATGGACTGGTTTATTTACACCATGTCCCATTTGAAGCCCCCTGATGCACCCCTAGAGGAGAAACTCCCTAAAAGTGACCCCATCTAAGAAACTACACCCCTCAAGCTATTCAAAACTGATTTTACATACATCGTTAACCCTTTAGGTGTTGCACAGGAGTTATTGGCAAATGACGATGAAATTTGAGAATTTCATTTTTTTGCCTAATTTTCCATTTTAACCCATTTTTTCCACTAACAAAGCAAGGGTTAACAGCCAAACAAGACTGTATCTTTATTGCCCTGACTCTGCTGTTTACAGAAACACCCCATATGTGGCCGTAAACTACTGTACGGGCACACAGCGGGGCGTAGAGTGAAAGGTGCGCCGTTTGGTTTTTGGAGGGCTGATTTTGCTGGACTGTTTTTTTGGCACCATGTCCCATTTGAAGCCCCCCTGATGCACCCCTGGAGTAGAAACTCCATAAAAGTGACCCCATCTAAGAAACTACACCCCTCAAGGTATTCAAAACTGATTTTACAAACTTTGTTAACCCTTTAGGTGTTGCACAAGATTTAATGGAAAATAGAGATACAATTTCAAAATTTCACTTTTTTGGCAGATTTTCCATTTTAATATTTTTTTTCCAGTTACAAAGCAAGGGTTAACAGCCAAACAAAACTCATTATTTATGGCCCTGATTCTGTAGTTTACAGAAACACCCCATATGTGGTCGTAAACTGCTGTACGGGCACACGGCAGGGCGCAGAAGGAAAGGAACGCCATACGGTTTTTGGAAGGCAGATTTTGCTGGACAGTTTTTTTTTACACCATGTCCCATTTGAAGCCCCCCTGATGCACCCCTAGAGTAGAAACTCCAAAAAAGTGACCCCATTTTAGAAACTACGGGATAGGGTGGCAGTTTTGTTGGTACTAGTTTAGGGTACATATGATTTTTGGTTGCTCTATATTCCACTTTTTGTGCGGCAAGGTAATAAGAAATAGATTTTTTGGCACGTTTTTATTTTTTGTTATTGACAACATTCATCTGACAGGTTAGATCATGTGGTAATTTTATAGAGCAGGTTGTCACGGACGTGGCGATACCTAATATGTATACTATTTTTTTTATTTATGTAAGTTTTACACAATGATTTCATTTTTAAAACAAAAAAAATGTTTTAGTGTCTCCATAGTCTAAGAGCCATAGTTTTTTCAGTTTTTGGGCGATTATCTTAAGTAGGGTCTCATTTTTTGCGGGATGAAATGACGGTTTGATTGGCATCTATTTTGGGGTGCATATGACTTTTTGATTGCTTGCTATTACACTTTTTGTGACGTAAGATGACAAAAAATGGCTTTTTTTACACCGTTTTTATTTTAATTTTTTTACGGTGGTCATCTGAGGGGTTAGATCATGTGATATTTTTATAGAGCCGGTCGATACGGACGCGGCGATACCTAATATGTATACTTTTTTTTTTATTTATGTAAGTTTTACACAATGATTTCATTTTTGAAACAAAAAAAATCATGTTTTAGTGTTTCCATAGTCTAAGAGCCATAGTTTTTTCAGTTTTTGGGCGATTATCTTGGGTAGGGTATGATTTTTGCGGGATGAGATGACGGTTTGATTGGTACTATTTTGGCGTACATGCGACTTTTTTGATCACTTTTATTACCTTTTTTGGGAAGTAAGGTGGGCAAAATTTCAATTTCATCATAGTTTTTTATTTTTTATTTTTATGGCGTTCACCGTTCGGGTAAAGTAACATAACCGTTTTATAGATCAGGTCGTTACGTACGCCGAGATACCAAACATGTGTAGGGAATTTTATTTTTTTCATTTTTAATCAGTGATAAATGTGTTTTTTGATTTTTACTTTTTTTTCACTTTTTTTAACTTTTTTTTTGACCCAGACCCACTTGGTTCTTGAAGATCCAGTGGGTCTGATGTCTGTATAATACAGTACAGTACAATATATATTGTTCTGTACTGTATTTTACTTACACTGAACAGATCTATGCTTTCAGCACAGATCTGTTCAGCACCATGGACAGCAGGACGCCTGAGAGGCGTCCTGTTGCCATGGGAACCTTCCCCGTCTGCTCAGAACTGCGCAGACGGGGAAGGGTAAGCACAGGGCTGAGGGGGGCTCTCTGGGGGCTCTCTCCCTCTCCCATCGGGGGGCTGCAAAGGCACAGCAGCCCCCCGATGGGAGAGGGAGGGAGCTCCCTGCGCTGTTAACCTTTTCCATACAGCGGTCCGTACGGACCGCTGTATGGAAAGGGTTAACGGCTGACATCGCATCGCAGATGTCAGCCGTTTATACCAGGGTGCCAGCAATGTGCTGGCACCCTGGTATACCCACTAGAAACCAACGATTATACAAGGGGAGGCGGGCGGGGGATCGCGATCCCGCCTGCCGCACCGCCCGCCTCCCGCACCGCCCGCACTGCCCGCAACCCTCCCCCTGCACCTCCCACCGGGCTAAAATCACTCGGGGGGTGCAGGGGGAGGGATACAGATCTATTTTACGAATACTAAAGTTTCTGATCCCCGCGGTCAGGGACCGCAGGGATCAGAAACTGCAGAAATCGCAGCAAACCGCAGGTCTGAATTGACCTGCGGTTTGCCGCGATCGCCGACATGGGGGGGTCACGGGACCCCCCCGCGCATTTAGCCTAGGTGCCTGCTCGATGATTTGAGCAGGCACCGGGTTCCGATTACTGCCGGCCGGGCGGCAGTGATCGGAACAACACATGACGTACCGGTACGTCATGTGTCCTTAAGTACCAGGACATCATGACGTACCGGTACGTCATGTGTCCTTAAGAGGTTAAAAACTACAGACAGGAAGAAGAATCACGCACTCCATAGGTGCATCAAACAATTGGAGACCTGACCAAACAATACATTTGCCACGGTCTAACAGTAATCCAGTAGACTGTGAATACAATCGTGCACGTATTCAATACCTCATTGGTTGCATATTTTAGTCATTTATGTATGCATACAGTGTTATTTTATGCTCTTTTAGTAATTTTTTATAAGTGCCTTTTGATTTATGTGTATTATAAAAAAATATTTTAGTTTTAATACCGGCTAGCGTTCTGTGTAATCCGGATGTAGGTGTGCCCCTCTATTTATAATTAAATATTAAAATTTCAAGATTTACTTCTAAACTTCTAAGCCTTGCAACGTCCCCCAAAAATAAAATGTAATTCCCAAAATGATCCTAACATGAAGTAGACATATGGGAAATGTAAAGTAATAACTATTTTTGTAGGTATTAATATGTATTATAGAAGTAGAGAAATTGAAAGTTGGAAATTTGCTAATTTTTCAAAATTTTGGGCAAAAAAAAAAATATTTTTTTACTCCATTTAACCAGTGTCAAGAAGTACAATATGTGCCGAAAAAACAATCTCAGAATAGCCTGGATAAGTCAAAGCGTTTTAAAGTTATCACCACATAAAGTGACACTGGTCAGATTTGCAAAAAATGGCCTGGTCCTGAAGGTGAAAATGAGCTCGATCCTTAAGGGGTTAAAAGACAAACACCCACTGCTAGAATATTGTGTCAATAATAGTCTTCTTTTGATCAAGTATATGACAGAACAGATGTTAAATATTTGGTGGTATACAGTCAGGTCCATAAATATTGGGACATCGACACAATTGTAACATTTTTGGCTCTATACACCACCACAATGGATTTGAAATGAAACGAACAAGATGTGCTTTAACTGCAGACTGTCAGCTTTAATTTGAGAGTATTTACATCCAAATCAGGTGAACGGTGTAGGAATTACAACAGTTTGCCTCCCACTTGTTAAGGGACCAAAAGTTATGGGACAATTGGCTTCTCAGCTGTTCCATGGCCAGGTGTGTGTTATTCCCTCATTATCCCAATTACAATGAGCAGATCAAAGGTCCAGAGTTCATTTCAAGTGTGCTATTTGCATTTGGAATCTGTTGCTGTCAACTCTCAAGATGAGAGCCAAAGAGCTTTCACTATCAGTGAAGCAAGCCATCATTAGGCTGAAAAAACAAAACAAACCCATCAGAGAGATAGCAAAAACATTTAGCGTAGCCAAAACAACTGTTTGGAACATTCTTAAAAAGAAGGAACGCACCAGTGAGCTCAGGAACGCCAAAAGACCCAGAAGACCACGGAAAAAAAACTGTGGTGGATGACCGAAGAATTCTTTCCCTGGTGAAGAAAACACCCTTCACAATAGTTGGCCAGATCCAGAACACTCTCCAGGAGGTAGGTGTATGTGTGTCAAAGTCAACAATCAAGAGAAGACTTCACCAGAGTGAATACAGAGGGTTCACCACAAGATGTAAACCATTGGTGAGCTTCAAAAACAGGAAGGCCAGATTAGAGTTTGCCAAACGACATCTAAAAAAGTCTTCCTAGTTCAGGAACAACATCCTATGAACAGATGAGACCTAGACCAACTTGTACCAGAGTGATGGGAAGAGAAGAGTATGGAGAAGGAAAGGAACTGCTCATGATTCTAAGCATACCACCTCATCAGTGAAGCATGGTGGTGGTAGTGTCATGGCGTGGGCATATACATATAGCTGCCAATGGAACTGGTTGTCTTGTATTTATTGATGATGTGAATGCTGACAAAAGCAGCAGGATGAATTCTGAAGCGTTTCGGGCAATATTATCTGCTCATATTCAGCCAAATGCTTCAGAACTCATTGGATGGCGATTCACAATGCACATGGACAATGGCCCAAAGCATACTGTAAAAGCAACTAAAGAGTTTTTTAAGGGAAAGAAGTGGAATGTTATGCAATGGCCAAGTCAATCACCTGACCTGAATCCGATTGAGCATGCATTTCACTTGCTGAAGACAAAACTGAAGGGAAAATGCCCCAACAACAAGCAGGAACTGAAGACAGTGGCAGTAGAGGCCTGGCAATGTATCACCAGGGATGAAACCCAGCGTCTGGTGATGTCTATACGTTCCAGACTTCAGGCTGTAATTGATTGCAAAGGATTTTCAACCAAGTATTAAAAAGTGAAAGTTTGATTTATGATGATTATTCTGTCCCATTACTTTTGGTCCCTTAACAAGTGGGAGGCACATATGCAAACTGTTGTAATTCCTACACCGTTCACCTGATTTGGATGTAAATACCCCCAAATTAAAGCTGGCAGTCTGCAGTTGAAGCACATCTTGTTCGTTTCATTTCAAATCCATTGTGGTGGTGTATAGAGCCAAAAATGTTAGAATTGTGTCAATGTCCCAATATTTATGGACCTAACTGTATATTATAGAAGTATTACTGCCACAATATAATATCAAATATACATCCCTGCTGATATAACATTCACATTATATGATATACGTTGAATTACCTTCACTTGAAGAGAGAACGTATATCATATAATGTGAATGTTATATCACCAGGAATGTATATTTGATATTATATTGTGGCAGTAATATTCTATAATAGGGATCGACCGATTATCGGTTTTAGCGATATTATCGGCCGATATTCAGGATTTTGAACGTTATCGGCATCTATTTTGCCGATATACCGATAACGTATGGGGAACAAGGATCGCACTGCTGACAGCGCTCTCCGTGTTCCCACAGCAGCTCAGGGGAGAAGGAAGCAGTGTCTCCCCCCCCTGTGCTGCTGCTGCCACCAATGAGAGGAGGGAGACTGCGCCACCAATGAAGATAACTCTCTCATTAATTCATATACAGGAGGCGGGAGCTGGCTGCAGAATCACATAGCCGGCTCCCGACCTCTATGACAAGTAGCTGTGATCTGCGGTAGTTAACCCCTCAGGTGCCGCACGATCGGTTACCATGGCAGCCAGGACGCTACTGAAGCCCTGGCTGCCATGTTCAGCTCCCTGCTGCTGTGTGCACAAAGCACAGAGCAGCAGGGAGAGTGTGAAGTACTATTCACCCTGATAGAGCTCTATCAGGGTGAATAGGACAAGGGTTCTAGTCCCTAAGGAGTCTAAAAGTTAGTAAAAAAAAAAAACACCAAAATATTAAGTATAAATGAAAAAGAAAGATTTACAAAAAAAAATACTACACGTTAACAATAAACATATTGTTTTTCTGCAGATTTGTGTAAGAATTCATTTATTTATTTTCAAAAATGAAAGTCCACAGAATATCGGTATAAATTATCGGCTATCGGCCTGAAAGTTCACAGATGATCGGTATCGGCTCTAAAAAATCAATATCGGTCGATCCCTACTCTATAATATATACCACCAAATATTTAACATCTGTCATATACTTGATCAAAAGAAGACTATTATTGACACAATATTCTAGCAGTGGATGTTTGTCTTTTATTAAGTATTCTATATTTACATTTTTATTCTAGTATTTGTTTTATGTGTAAATTTATTAAAATAACTTTTTATTGTAATACAAATACTTGCGTGAAATATCTATACAAAACCAGATAGAGTGCCAACCTATTTTTATCTTTATATATCTAATCCCACCCAGTCCCCTAAATGCCCCCACATAATTATTCCCCCTTTGTACCTGCACACAGTAGTTATGCCCACATTGCGCCTCCTTCATAGTATTTTTTTTCCCCTGGTGTATGCCACCTGACAGTAGTTATATACAGAAATGTGTCCCCTCACAGTAGTTATGCCCAAGTGTATGCACCCTCACAGTAGTTTTGCCCTGATGTGCCCAGGGACGTGCAGACACAGGGAGCTTGAACCCCTACCCCCTTAATGGCCCCTTTTTTTTTTTGTCCCGAGCCCAGGGCCGTCTTTAACACAGGGCAGCTTCCCTGGGCCCAGTTGTTCCTGGGGGGCCCAAGGCAGCTGCTTCTTGAACCCCGCTGGCCACTGCCCACAGTTTAAATTACATCAAGTGGCGTGCCACGGGGGAGGGGGCCGTCCGCCCCAGGTGTCATGCTGTCAGCTACAGGGGGTGCTGCCATGCATGCCAGTAAGGTATAGTATTCTGACAGAACACCGGCACTCCAGAGCGAACTGTGAGAGAGCTGTGCGAGAAACGACCTTACATGACATCATCACCATGTGACCAGTAACATAGCGATATTACTGGTCACATGGCTATGAGGTAATCAAAGGTCCTTTCTTTCTTCCAGGACTCAGTGTTGCTGCAGCCTGCAGGAGAAGGGTAGGTCACGTGGGTCAGCAGTGCTCTGCTATCACAGGCACTGGCCGACTGTCTGCAGAGTAGGAAGATCAGGGGTGGCTGCTCAGCAGCGTCTGTAGAGGGGAGAGTCTGAGGATTGTATGCTGAGGGAGGCTGTGTGGGATTATATACTGGTGGGGGCTGTATGAGATTATATACTGGAAGGGCTGCTGTGTGGGATTATATACTGGGGGGCTGCTGTATGAGATTATATACTGGGGGGCTGCTGTATGAAATTATATACTGGGGGCTTCTGTATGAGATTATATACTAGGGGCTGCTATATGAGATTATATACTGGGGGTGCTGTATACTGTGTGGTGCTATACTGCTCTACTGTATACTGTGGGGTGCTGTAAACTGGGTGCTATACTGCTCTACTGTATACTGTGGGGTGCTGTATACTGGGTGCTATACTGCTCTACTGTATACTGTGGGGTGCTGTATATTGTGGAGTGCTGTATACTGGGTGCTATACTACTCTACTGTATACTGTGGGGTGCTGAATACTGGGTGCTATACTGCTCTACTGTATACTGGGTACTATACTGCTCTACTGTATACAGTGGGGTGCTGTATACTGGGTGCTATACTGCTCTACTGTTTATTGTGGAGTGCTATACTGCTCTACTGTAAACCGTGGGGTGCTATACTATATGCTATAGGATGATATACTGCATACTGAGGGGAGTTATACTATGTATTGCATACTGTGGGGTGCTGTATACTATAGGGTGCTATACTGCATACTGTGGGGTGCACTGTAACGCTAGGGTGAGCAGAGCCACGGTCTCCTTCCTGAACTGCAGAGCGGTGCCCACATCCAGCCCTGAGCCCAGCTGCCCAGAGCACTGATCCTGAGCCTGCCGGAGTCTTCAGAACTGTAAGTATTTACAGTCATTCACTGTAAGCTATATTATATATAGTGGTGGAGGGTGTGATTGCATGCTAGGGTGTGGGAAGGCGGGATCCAGGGGGCCCAAGTAAATTCTCGCCCAGGGTCAAATCAATATTAAAGACGGACGCACCCTCGCCCCCCCGTTCACCGATACAATTTATTCACCAGTCCACCCGCTCACCAGTGCAGGGTCAGGGTGACAGTGTCCTTTAAGGCTAGCGCAGGGGCTGCCTGGGTAGTGGACGTGCGTGACGCACATCTGCTACATCACGTGACCCCCCCCCCCAGCGGGATTAATGCAGGGGAGCAAGTGCCGGCCTGTGTGACTCCGTCTGCTGCCTAAGTTCCTTTAGTGCCTGTCTGCCCTGGTAATATATTGTATATAATTTAAAGTCCAGGTACAAAACAAGTATGCAAAGAAACAATAGTTGTAGTGCTTTGTCCCTTTGCATACTTGTGGTTGTAGTGCGTTGTCCCTTTGCATACTGGGGGTTGTAGTGCTTTGTCTCTTTGCATATTAGAGTCTGTAGAGTCTTGTAATGACATTACTCATTTTACCATAACATGTACGGTGAAACCGAAAAAGTTATATTTGTGGATTCTGTCGTGTTTACAATTACAGTATCAAAAAATTCATGGAGAACAAGGTAGGACTTCTAGAAAAGTAAGCTTTGTGGTACAAACATTTTTTGAAATTATGACAAGTGACCCTTTTTTTTTTTTTTTTTACTTAAGCCCCTGCACGTTCCTGTATGTGCACTCGCACAGTAGTTCTGCTTTGCTATGTTCCCCCTCACAGTAGTTCTGCCCTGATATGTGCCCCCTTACCGTAGTTCTGCCCTGATATGTGCCCCCTTACCGTAGTTCTGCCCTGATATGTGCCCCCTTACAGTAGTTTTGCCCTGATATGTGCCCCCTTACAGTAGTTTTGCCCTGATATGTGCCCCCTCAAAGTAGTTATGCCGATATGTATCCCCTCACAGTTGTTATGCCCAAGTATTTGCCCCCTCACATTAGTTCTGACCTAATATGTGCCCCCTCACAGTAGTTCTGCCGTGATATATGCCCCCTCACAGGAATTAAAAACAAACAAACAAAAACTAAATACTCATCTGGTTCCTCAATGATCTGCGCTCCTCAGCAGTAGCAGGCAAGATACACATCGTGCTGCTGGTCTGTGTGGAGGAGAAGAGGCTGACTGTCGGCTCCGCCCCCTGCACAGATCAGCAGTGTGAAGCAACGACTGCTGAGAAGAATGATGAAGCCAGGAGCTCCCTGCTTCATCATTACAGGCAACTGTCTCTGCATCCTATGGATGCAGAGACAGCTGCTGTCACGGTACCTTCACTGACAGAGGTTAGAAGATCAGAGAGACTGACTGCACATGAGGTTAACTGACAGTCTCTTGATTCTCAGTGTTGTGGTTTGGTAATGACCACACCTCTTGTCAGGTGCAGCTGGCGGTCATTACTGCTTCCTATTTAGTTCGGTTGCACACTTCATACCATGCGGTTGATATTCTCTGCTTGGATTTGGAAGAGTTGGTGTGTGGACCTTCTGTGTTCCTGCTCAATCTATTTTTTAGAAGATAAATTGTACTGCTCTTTTATCTGGTTGTTCCCTTGTGCTTGTTGTTACTAGGCCTCAGGGAGACGCTGGTTCGTTCACCTGGGAAGGAACCAGTAGTCTCATTCCCTTTTACTACCTCTAGGGCAGGTAGGCATGCTCAACCTGTGGTCCTCCAGCTGTTGCAAAACTACAACTCCCAGCATGACCGAACAGCCTACAACTATCAACCTACAGCAGGGCATTGTGGGAGTTGTAGTTTTACAACAGCTGGAGGGCCACAGGTTTAGCATGCCTGCTCTAGGGTATCTCAGGGCTCCTAGGGTTTAGGTTCCGGCATATGTATTTTCCCACCTTCAGGGTCTATACATACTGACAGGAGTCAGGGCCAGATCTAGGGGTTTTTCTAGAAGGTGACCTTTCCCTTCTCCCTAGCCCTGAGGCCTAGTTCTTTGTCCTCTCCCTTCTGTTGTCTTTCTGGTGTCCCTCCTCTCCCCATTATTCGTGACGGCTGCCTGAGAGCGGGACATACATCACCTGTTCTGGGACCACCACTGAAATCTGGGACTGTCCCGCCAGATCCAGGGAGGCTGGGAGGTATGCATCAATGTCTGAGATGGGCCAACCCCTTTAAGTGTGCATACATAGATAGCGGTCATTCATGCTAGCTGTACACAGGGGTGGTCATAAGTTCAGAAAATGCAGAGGTTTATAATGTATGTATAAATACAAGTTTTACGGAAACTTTTCCCAGAAAACTATATATCAATCTACTCAGCTCCATGGGTACCCTTGAAGTAGCATCATTGGATTGTATAAGGCTATGTACACATGCTATGGTCCTAGGATCTATACATACATCTATAGATACAAGGATGACCACTTACACGTACCTCCAGGCTACAGCTTTATCATATTGGCGGACTATGGATTTTGTATTCTTAGAAAAGCATCCCCAAAGGGTCTTTCAAATAGTGTCATAGGAAATGATTCAGCAAAACATGTAATTTATTCATTTAAACCTGTGCACTCTCTGAGCTTAGTAGTCACGTGGGCGGTCTCAATCTCATCAGTGAATGACAGCTATCTCTGTATACAATTTACAGGGAAGACTGTCAGTCACGGCCCAAATAACCACTCTGCTCAGAGAGAGCAGAGGTTAAAATCAATAAATTAGAAATTTTGATGAATTATTTTCAATAAAACCATACATCAGTCTGCTCCGCTCCTCCTGTTCTATAACATGCCGTCTGCAGATTGCACTGCATTTTCATGGTGTCAGGTTCTCTTTATGACTTTCTTACTAAATAACATGTACTTATATTTACTACATATACTTGTCATTAGGATTTAATTAATTATACGACCAAAAGAAAGTCTAACTACAATGCACATTTAACACACTGTACGCAAAACTGTGCTGGATCTGTTGGCATTATTCATTATACACATATGTGTGGCTGTATAATATTCTTATGCTATATGATACTAATGTGATATTCATATGCTACATGATACATATATGATATGCATATGTTATACAATAAAGCTGTGTTAAAAACAAGGCTGACAGAAACATGATAACCATACAGTGACACGGAAAGTCAATGATTCCAGATACAGATATTAGGAAAATAAGTATGAGTAATATCTCCAGCCATCGGATCCAGTTGACACAACAAACAGGGACAAACCGAAATCAGGGACAACCTTGAAACACAATGTTTTAATCAGTCCTCTAAATCTTTCTTAACTGTGTTGCCATGATGAGGTGGTCTCAGGGGTTCTTCCTGCCTGTCTCTTCTACAGGAAAAACTCAAAAAATTCGAATATTATGCAAAGTTCATTTATTTCAGTAATGCAACTTAAAAAGGTGAAACTAACATATGAGATAGACTCATTACATGCAAAGCGAGATATTCCAAGCCTTTATTTGTTATAATTTGGATAATTATGGCTTATAGCTTATGAAAACCCCAAAGTCACAATCTCAGGTGCCCTTTGCTCAGGGGGTATGGCAGGGGCGTTGCTAGGGTCTCAAAAGATCCGGGGCCCAAGCTCCAATGCATATGGCCCAATTCTCTAAGTCGACCAACCGC
This sequence comes from Bufo bufo, assembly GCF_905171765.1. NCBI lineage: Eukaryota > Metazoa > Chordata > Amphibia > Anura > Bufonidae > Bufo > Bufo bufo. The sequence goes on along the minus strand of NC_053390.1, from coordinate 648,693,808 downwards.
TATAGCTATACAGCAGCACGTACTTCTCACATCCAGTTCCTCCCAGGTGACGTCTCCTCTGATGTAGATCTTCTCTCTCATCTTCTCCATTCCGTCCGGACAACTTCTCTCAGCCGCGCCTCATCTCTACAGAGTGTGACACACAGACATCTTAGCGTCCTAATTTTTCTGTACCCCCAAATACTATCCTGAAGAAAAATGAGTGCCCCACATAGTAATAGTGCTCCTCAAAGTCCCACCAATAGTAATTCCCTTCTAGAATGCCCTCATTAGTAATACTGCCCCCAACTGTGATAATGCTCCCCAAGAGTTCCCCCATTAGTTGAAGAGCCCTCCAGTAATAATAATGGCCTTACAGAGCACCTAGTAGAAATAAGGCCCCCCTATTGTTCCCCCCGTGGTAATAAAGCTATCTACTGTCCCCTCAGTAGTAATAGGACCCCCACAGTGCTCTTAGTAGAAATAATGCGTATCTATTAATCCCTCCAATAGACTGCTCCAGACTAAAAAAAAATACCTAGTAGCCATTGGCTCCTGAACTGAAAAATTTAGGAGCTAAATTAAATTTTTAGTCGCCAAATCGAAACCAAATCAAAATTTTGGTATCGTGACAACGCTACGCCGATCAGATCGGCGTAGGGTTGTTTCGATACCAAAATTTTGATTTGCTTTCGTCACCATAAAAAAGTATTGCGATACTCAATACAGCACAAAAAAAAAAAAAGCCGCGTGCATTTCGCATTTTATGAAACGTTCGGCCCATAATAGAACAGTCCTATCCTATTTTTTGAGGTGACAAGGTGACAAAAAAATGGCGAATGCTCACCGCATAGGAGATATTTTTTAATAATTTAATAGTTTGGACTTTTCGGACGCAGATCTATGTAATATGTTTATTTATTGTTTACATATTTTATATGTAAAATTGGGAAAGGTGGGATTTAAACTTAAAGAGAACCTGTGACAGAACTCTATGCTGGAAAAGAAAAATGCTAGTGTGAAAGTACCCTAAAATATTAAAGAGGACCTTTCACCAGAATAAAACATGTAAACTAACTATACAGACATGTAGAGCGGCGCCCAGGGATCTCCCTGCACTTACTGTTATCCCCGGGCGCCGCTCCGTTCGCCCGGTATAGCCTCCGGTATCTTCATAGTTAGGCTCCACCCAGGGGAACATGACGGCGTCTCTTTCTCCTATGCTGTAGCGCTGGCCAATCGCAGCGCTCAGCTCATAGCCTGAGAGGTTTTTTTTCTCTCTCAGGCTATGAGGTGAACGCATTGCACCCGCAATGAATCCGGACCCATTCACTTCTATGGGGCTGTGCACATGAGTGGTGATTTTCACGCATCACTTGTGCGTTGCGTGAAAATCGCAGCATGCTCTATGTTGTGCGTTTTTCACGCAACGCAGGCCCCATAGAAGTTAATGGGGCTGCGTGAAAATCGCAAGCAAGTGCGGACGCGGTGCGATTTTCACGCATGGTTGCTAGGATGAAAGTCTATTCACTGTATTATTTTCCCTTATAACATGGTTATAAGGGAAAATAATAGCATTCTTTAATACAGAATGCTTAGTAGAAGAAGGTCAATATAATAAACATTATATTCACCCCAGTATAATAAACATTGGTGGTGCAGTGCGCAGCCCCAACACCCCAGTATAATAAAAATTGGAACCGCAGTGCACCCCCCCCCCCCCCCCTCCAACACCCAAGTATAATAAACATTGGTGGCGCAGTGGGCAGTGCCAATGAGGGTTAAAAAATAAAAAAATTATTAACTCACCTCCTCCAATTGATCGAGTAGCAGCCGGTCTCCTGTTCTTTCTTCAGGACCTGTCAAAGGACCTGTGGTGATATCACTGAGCTCATCACATGGTACATCACATGCAGGGTGGATTTGATTTAAATCAAAATGATTTAAATCACAATTTAAATCACTAGTCAGTAAGGCTTGATTTAAATCATAGTTTTCTACATAAAGACTAATTCTTGCTGGTATAACTTATAATATGCAAGTAGATGAAGATTTAAACAACTTTTCATATTAGTTTGATTAGGTTGATTCTGCATTCATAGGTTTGTAGAAGTTAAGATTAAGGTATTTTTCTCAACTCTGTTCATGTTATAACATTTTTGCTGTGAAGAAGAGGCATGTGATCTCTGCTGAGTCAAATTCAGTTTTGAGAACTGCAAAAGTAAACCAAGCATCTGTGATAATATCTTGTAGGCAAAGAAACTGCCCAATAATCTTACAAAAACCTCTGGAAGAGCATGACATTGTGAATGGATTAATGGAATTTATTTACCGAAAAAATTACACATATAGAAACATAGAATGTGTCGGCAGATAAGAACCATTCGGCCCATCTAGTCTGCCCAATATACTGAATACTATGGCCCTATCTTATATGAAGGATGGCCTTATGCCTATCCCATGCATGCTTAAACTCCTTCACTGTATTTGCAGCTACCACTTCTGCAGGAAGGCTATTCCATGCATCCACTACTCTCTCAGTAAAGTAATACTTCCTGATATTACTTTTAAACCTTTGCCCCTCTAATTTAAAACTATGTCCTCTTGTAGCAGTTTTTCTTCTTTTATTCTCTCCTCTTTTACCTTGTTGATTCCCTTTATGTATTTAAAAGTTTCTATCATATCCCCTCTGTCTCGTCTTTCTTCCAAGCTATACATGTTAAGGTCCTTTAATCTTTCCTGGTAAGTTTTATCCTGCAATCCATGTACTAGTTTAGTAGCTCTTCTCTGAACTCTCTCCAAAGTATCAATATCCTTCTGGAGATATGGTCTCCAGTACTGAGCACAATACTCCAAATAAGGTCTCACTAGTGCTCTGTAGAGCGGCATGAGCACCTCCCTCTTTCTACTGGTAATTCCTCTCCCTATACACCCAAGCATTCTGCTAGCATTTCCTGCTGCTCTGTGACATTGTCTGCCTACCTTTAAAGGATTTCTATCACTTCATATCACATATTTAAGTGTCAGACACTAGCGATCTGCTAGTGTCTGCTCTACCGAACCATCCTAATATAATAGGTTTTGGGGCAGCCGTTTTGCTAAAATAACAACTTATATCTATATGCTAATGAGCCTCTAGGTGCTATGGGGGCGTCATTAGCACCTAGAGGCTCCGTCTACCTTCCTAAACTGCCGCCGCCCAGCGCGTCTCTCCAGCCCGCCCATCTCCTGCTGAATGCGATCCTCTCCGTGCGCGTCTCTGTTCTGCGCATGCGCAGTGAATGTCTGACCGCTTCCCTGCTCAGACATCTCCACTGCGCCTGCGCCGATGACATCATAGTGCTCCGAGGAACAGGCGCAGTGGAGCTGTCTGAGCAGGGAAGCGGTCAGGCATTCACTGCGCATGCGCAAAACAGAGACGTGCACGGAGAGGATCGCAGATCATCGCATTCAGCAGGAGATGGGCGGGCTGTAGGGACGCGCTGGGCGGCGGCAGTTTATGAAGGTAGACGGAGCCTCTAGGTGCTAATGACGCCCCCATAGCACCTAGAGGCTCATTAGCATATCGATATAAGTTGTTATTTTAGCAAAACGGCTGCCCCAAAACCTATTATATTAGGATGGTTTGTTAGAGCAGACACTAGCGGATCACTAGTGTCTGACACCTAAATATGTGATATGAAGTGATAGAAACCCTTTAAGTCTTCTGAAATAATGTCCCCTAAATCCCTTTCCTCAGATACTTAGGTTAGGACTGTATCACTGATTTTATATTCTGCTCTTGGGTTTTTACGCCCCAGGTGCATTATCTTGCACTTATCAACATTAGATTTTAGTTGCCAGATTTTTGACCATTCCTCTAGTTTTCCTAAATCCTTTTCCATTTGGTGTATCCCTCCAGGAACATCAACCCTGTTACAAATCTTTGTGTCATTAGAAAAAAGACACACCTTACCATCGAGGCCTTCTGCAATTTCGCTGATAAAGATATTAAACAATATGGGTCCCAGAACAGATCCCTGAGGTACCCCACTGGTAACAAGACCATGGTCTGAATATACTCCATTGACTACAACCCTCTGTTGTCTGTCCCTCAGCCACTGCCTAATCCATTCAACAATATGGGAGTCCACGTACAGCCTTATTCTACATAATTAAAAAACTAATCTTTATTTCATGATGGAATAACCTTTGGATGGTAATATATTTTCCTCAAAAAGCATTTTATATAAGAAAAAAATCCGATTTAAATCAAAATAATCCGATTTAAATCCCAAAAATCCATATATTTTTTTTTTAAATCATAGATTTTTATCCACCCTGATCACAGGATCCATCACCATGGTAATGGACCATGTGATGAGCTCAGTGACGTCACCTCAGGTCCTGAAGAAAAGAACAGGAGACCGGCAGCTACGCGATCAATTGGAGGAGGTGAGTAATTTATTTTCAACCCTCATTGGCACTTCCCACTGCGCCACCAATGTTTATTATACTAGGGTGTTGGGGGAGGGGGCGCACTGCGCACATGTTGGGGGGGCGCACTGCGCCACCAATGTTTATTATACTGGGGGGAGGCGCCTTGCGCCACCAATGAAGATAACTGACATGTTAATACATATACAGGAGGCGGGTCCTGGAATCAAATAGCCGGCACCCGACCTCTATGACAGGGAGCTGCGATCCGCTGCAGTTAACCCATCAGGTGCCGCACCTGAAGGGTTAACTGCCGCTGATCGCAGCTCCCTGTCAAAAAGGTCGGATGACGGCTATTTGATTACGGCACCCGCCTCCTGTATATGTATTAAGGCTGGGTTCACACTTGAGCGTTTTACAGCGCGTTCAAACGCGCTGTAAAACGCCCTACGCTCAAACAAGTTCTTGAGCTTCTTTGGGGCGTTTTGTCGCGCGTTTGCGGCCATAGGATAGCATAGGAACGCGCATATATGCTATTTTGAGCGTTTGTGACCATCAAAACGCGCGTACGAACGCGCGTTTGGCACATAGCAACAGGCCATAAAAGGACACACCCCTAGTGAGAGGCTAATGTGCAGCCTGAGCAACATGGAGGAAGCAGGCTGTGATAGTGAGACTCTGATCAGGCTTGTGCGTTCCAAACGCTGCCTGTATGACATCCAGGATGCCAATTTCAAAAATAGGATAAGCAGGAAACAGGCATGGGAGGACATTGGCCGTACCATCTGGCCACAGTGGATGAGCTTATCCAAAACAGGGAAAGAAGGCCAAGGTATTGACATGTGTGTTCTGAGTGTAAAAAGGAACTCCTTGTGTGCACTGGTGTAAAAACTATATGTAATAGTCCAGCCCAGCTCTACCTGCGGCCCTCCAGCTGTGGTCTAACTACAACTCCCAATATGCTGTGCTGTATTTTACTTGCTGTAGCCTGTCCAGGCATGCATGGAGTTGTAGTTTTGCTACAGCTGGAGGGCTGCAGCTTCACCCTCCCTGTTCTAGTATATGGGCAGTCAATGTTTCCCGTCACCCACATTCTGGCACAATGTAGTGGGGCAGTATGCTCAATTTGCACTTGTTCCACTGTGTTTCGCCAGATGGCGCTGTTCCAATCTGGAAATGTATTCGAAATTCAAATTGTGGCCTACATTTGTGGGTCGGATTGGTGGTATAAAGTTTATATGGATATTGTCGACGGTTAAACATTATTGTGCTTGTGGGCTATTGCAGCACTGGCACATTATAGGTGAGTGTATGTGTACAGTCCCAGTATTGGCCACATAAATGGGACCCCTAATTCCGCCCACATTGTTTTCCCTTGTTAATGTAGGAGTATTGGTGGGCACTATTGGTGCTTCTACAAGGGCCACTATATAGGTGAAAAAAGGGCATTGCACACATTCACTCTTCAAATTTTTGTAATGCAGCCATTACACTAATCCAATAAAATAAAATGGAATATTAACAGATAACGAAACAATCTTTGCTGGGGGAAAAAACTAAATATTTGAACATTATATGGCTTGCATTTGCCAAGGTAACTCCCCCTGTGGTGACATGAAATATGCAGTGAAGTGGTCCCGAATAGCGGCACCATGTGTGGTCCCACGAACACCGCTGCGAATAGTACTCTCCATGGAATGGCTCAAAGAATCCTCAAAATTGAAGCCATCCCTTTGTCTGACAAAATTGTGAAGAGCACATGCTGCCTTCACAGCCGAGATGGCGGTCTCCAATTTAAGATGTATGGGTGAGTGCAGAACTCGCCATTTGTTGGATAATATACCGAATGCACATTCCACCACCCTGCGTGCTCTTGTCAGACGATAATTAAAAACACGGCGCGCAATGGAGAGACCACGGCTGGAGTATGGCCTCATAAGATGCTGACCTAGAGCAAATGCCTCGTCCCCAACAAAAACAAATGGCATAGACGGAGAAGTGGTGCCAGGCAGTGTGGTGTTCCCGGGAAGGTCAAGGGAATTATTAATGAGCATTTGACCAAAGTCTGAATGCCCAAAAACAGCAGAGTCCGAGCTGCTGCCATAGGAACCCACATCGATGTATCGGAAACAATAGTTAGCATCACATACTGCAAAAAGAACTATAGAAAAGTATTTTTTATAATTAAAGAACTGACTGCCACTCCTCATTGGCTTCACAACGCGGATGTGTTTGCCGTCAATTGCTCCTACACAGTTTGGGAAATTGCATGTTAGCTGAAAAGTATCCGGAATTTTCAGCCACTCCTTCTTTTTTGGTTGGCCCATGACAGCAGCATGTAGGACATGCCAAATGGCGATGCAGGTTTCCTTCACGATTACACTGGCTGTGGATTTCCCGATCAGGAAGGTGTAGTGAAGACTGATCAAAGAGTGGCCGGTAGCTAGATAGCTGCAAAAAAAGATTGAAAAACTGGATTTAAAATAATGGATGATGCTTTTTTTTTAATATAGTCAACGTTTTGAAAAGCAAGTGGAAGAGCCTGAAAGATGCTTTTGTTCGACATCGGCGTAAGGAGAGGGAGCAGAGGAGCGGAGCTTCGCCAGGGGCACGGTCGAGTTATGTGCATGCCGAGCAAATGGCGTTTCTTATCCCATGCACTGAAATGCGTAGGTGAGTCCAGTGCATACACATGCAGGAGAGGGTGTGGTATGACATGCATTCACTTTCAAATCTTGCACATACTTATGTATATTTTCATGTTCACAGCACCGATAGTAGCTGATCCCAACCTCAACAGCAGGAGGAGGAAGAGGGGGAGGTCAACCGAGACAGTGAGGCCTGTGCGTCAACGGGGCCACTAAGTCCTCCTCCACCCGATCCCACCCCTACATTCCAAACCCCCACACAGCCTGCACCACCTGTCGTGGAACCCGCAAACATTAGGGTTCACCGACCAAAACGGAGAAGGCCATCACGCCATGAGGACCGGCTAATAGCATGCCTGGATGCGCTTGCCCATCCTGCCCCCAAACTCTCGTGTGATGGGCTTTTCCTCTTGAGTTTGGAGGAAAAAATGCAGCAAGTGCCCAGAAATAGAATCACCGAAGCGAGGGACACATTAACAAGGGTGCTAGACAGCTTCATCCCATGTTCTGATATCACACAGGCCAGCAATGCACCACAACATCCACCACAACATCCACCACCCACTCACACATACACATCACAAACATACCCCCAAATTAACATACCACACCCTCACGACACATGGCACACACAACCCCACTCCTCATACACCTATCCCTCCACCAGCATGGGCAACAACCCCTCCACCACCGCTCCAATGCAATCTGGCCAGCAATCGGGTGGACTGAGAGAGGCCATGCGGGATCCTGAGCCACATTTCAGCTTTCCGCACTACCACAATCTGTAAATATTTACGGACATAATTTTGTGTGTCCGGGGTGTTGTGCATTGATTGTTTTTGTTTGAAATTTGCCGACTAATTTTACGTTCCAAAGACAAAGAGTTATGTTGTTTCTGTTAAAACACACTATGTGCATTTTTGGAGGAACTGGAACATGTTCGGTACCTTTTCCCCAAATTAAAAACATTTGCTAAGTTTGTGTGACTCTTATTTGGAAGGGAGTGGGTCCGTATGGGAAAATGTGCGTAAACTATGTAAGTATGGTATCTATATGTCAAATTTAAAAAGCATACACATCAAATCCACCCCCCGCTAAAACAATCAAACGTCACAACCAACCGTGGAAAATAACAAAGGCCACACTAATATCCAGTCACCACACAATGCAAATGCTTTTATAAGGCCACTATTAGAGTCTACTTACCGCAAAGTAATAATCAGTCTTTCCACGGGTGGTATACTGTCCCGCATGAAGGTGTCCTCACGTTCTAAATGGGTGCCCAACAACCCCAGGAGCTCATCAAAGCTGTTCCAAACCCAAATGGCGAGGGTTAACATTCACAAAATACTACAACTGGTACCTTCACAATTGCAACAACACTACTATAACTATTGTATATGTACAAACCTGGTGATGGACATCCGCGTGTATGAAAAAAATTTGTCTTCATGGGCCCGGAGGCCCACGTACAGTGCCCAAAACTGTCCCCTTTCAGTTCGATTGGCAATGACAGGATGGACCCAGAAGCGTCGCCTGCTCTCTCTCCTTCGCCGCAAACGTCCGAGATGGATTGCTGCAACAATTGCCGCAATTGGTCGCCTTCTGGAAAATTCCATGACTGCAAACAATCCACTCTCCCAAAACCCATGAAATTGGCCACCTGCATATCTCTATCATTAGACACCTTTCATATAGACAGGGCTGTATTTTCATAGGACAACACTGCTGTCCATCATACAAACGCGCGTAAAACGCGCGTTGGCTATGGCCAAAAACGCTCACAAAAACGCGCATATCCAAAACGCTCAGGTCTGAACCCAGCCTAACAGGTCAGTTATCTTCATTGGTGGCGCAGTGCGCCCCCCCCCCCCCAGTATAATAAACATTGGTGGCGCAGTGCGCCCCCCCCAGTATAATAAACATTGGTGGCGCAGTGCGCCCCCTCCCCCAACACCCCAGTATAATAAACATTGGTGGCGCAGTGCGCCCCCTCCCCTAACACCCCAGTATAATAAACATTGGTGGCGCAGTGGGAAGTGCCAATGAGGGTTGAAAAAAAATTAAAAAATTACTCACCTCCTCCAATTGATCGCGTAGCTGCCGGTCTCCTGTTCTTTCTTCAGGACCTGAGGTGACGTCACTGAGCTCATCACATGGTCCATTACCATGGTGATGGATCATGTGATCAGGGTGGATAAAAATCTATGATTTAAAAAAAAAAAAAAAAATGGATTTTTGGGATTTAAATCGGATTATTTCGATTTAAATCAGATTTTTTTTTATATAAAATGCTTTTTGAGGAAAATATATGCCCCGTCGCTGTATTCAACAAAAGTCTTGTCGCCATTTGTAAATTCTAAGTCGCATTGGCGACCATTTTGGTCGCCATCTGGAGCCCTGATAGAGCCCCCAGTAGTAATAAGAACACCTAATGTCTCCTGGATTTAAAATGCCCCCAGTATTTATAATGCCCCCTACTGTTATAATGCTCACCCTGAAGTGCCCCAGTATTTATATCGCCCCCCTACTGTTCTAATGCTCGCCCTGAAGCCCTCCCAGTATTTATAATGCCCCCTGCAGTGCCCCTGTAGTTATATTCCTCCGTTTACTGTCCTCAAAAATTATAATTCCTCAGCCCCTCCACGATACAGTCCCATGTAAATAACATTATTTCCCTTCTCCGCCATAGAGTGCCATGTAAATACCATCACACGATCTCTCCAGCCCCCTCCAATATGCAGTCCCATGTAAATAACATCCCTTTCCATCTACAGCCCCCTCCAAAATACAGTCCCATGTAAATAACATCACACCATCTCTCCTGCCCCCTCAATATACAGTCCCATGTAAATAACATTACCCCCTCCCCAGCCACCTTCAACATACAGTCTCATGTAAAAAACATAACCCCCTCCCCAGCCGCCTTTAACATAGTCCCATGTAAATAACATCACCCCCTCAATATTCAGTCCCATGTAAACAACATCACTTCCTCCCTCAGTCACTTTCAACATACAGTCCCATGTAAATGAAATCAACCCCTCCCCAGCCACCTCCAACATGCAGTCCCATGCAAATCACATTACCCCTTAACATTCAGTCCCATGTAAATAACATCACTCCACCCCACTGTCCCTAACATACAGTCCCAGTTAAAGAACTACAACTCCCAACATTGCTCTGCCTCTCACAGAGTAATCTACCCCTTCACTTACCTCTCCTCATGTAGCAGACCTCACCACAGCTTCTTCCCAGGACTTCTCTTCACTGCTGAGCCGTCCTCTCCTGCACTGGTCACATGACGGTGACATCATCGCAGGTCCTTTTCAGCTACTGCATTTAGCACTGATCACATGACCTGTGATGTCATCACAGGTCCTGCAGCTCTTGCAGGGCATTAGATTCAATTGTATTGCCGTCCTGAGGATGGCAATACAGTTATATCTAGCAGGCAGTAGATTCGGGGCCTGGGACAAAAGATCAGGGGCCCAGGCCCTGAATGTTTTAACCTAGCAATGCCCCTGGGATATGGATTAATTAGCTGACTAGAGTGTGACACTTTGAGCCTAGAATATTGAACCTTTTCACAATATTCTAATTTTAAGTTGCATTACTGAAATAAATGAACTTTTGCACGATATTCTAATTTTTTGAGTTTCACCTGTAGATCATGACACACCCGGGGCTTGTACAGAGCACTGCTGATATACTGGGCTGGCCTGGAGGTTTTTTCTAGTACGGGGTTATTAGATACGCTTATGGCTCAGAGTGAAAGGTGCGTAATTACCTGGAGCATCTGGTTACTAGACTAACATGTTTTCTATATTCATGGTGTGGATGTTTTAGACTAGCATTACATTCTCTTCATGTCTGAAGCGAATACCTTATGGCGTCTATTCCTATTATTGCACATTTCTAAATCTATTCTTATACCCATCCACAACTATTCATATACCATGTGTTACCAATTTTCATACATACCTATTTCTATAGTAAAGCTCCTTGAACACGGACTTATGTTTTAGGCAATTATCGGGAACAAACTAGACGGTCCCAATAATTGCCTGATCATCACCGGATATGAGGGCTACATTTCCATGGAGCAATCACCTCTGATGTATAGGAACAAGCGATAGCTATAGCAAACGCTTGTCTCCGTGAGGAGTATACACAGATCTCATAGGGCCCCATAGCAAAACTAAGTATGGGCCCCCCCTGCTCCACCAAGCTTTCCAGTACTCATACATCAATCACTCCCTGGAAATGCAGGGTGCAAAGAGTCACACGCTGGATTTCTGCCGAATTTACATTTACAAAAAAATAATCAAACAGACAAAATTTTCAATTAAAAAAATTGTAATAAAAAGGTCATCCTTGGTCTCACAATATAGGACCAGACAAAAATTTGCCACAAATGTTGTCTAAAGCTTTCACATCTAGCAGGTTATAAATGAAAGGACATTGTAGAGCATACACTTCATATATTTGGAGCAACAAATGTGTGCCGCACATTCTGGAGCAAACCAAGCCACCTTCTAGGTGGGGTGAGATGGCTATAACTACTTCTACTTACTGAGGTCCATGCCTCTATCTACTGAGTCTTACCTACTCTCACTGACCAAAAAGGCACCCAGGTAGAAATGGTGGATTGCCTCAAAACTCAGCATAAAGTTATGTCCCAGGCAGATATGTAAATGATTATAGGTGTGGCTTGATCAAAGGAGATAAAACTATTTCCCCACTGCCCTATAAAAAGGCTCTCAGAGGCCACTTTTGGGTAGTGTACCTTTTGGTGAAAGATCATGGACTGCCAGACATGCTTCTTTATGCACTCAAAAATATTTTGCCCAGTTGACAGACTTTGAGAGAGGGCGCATCACTGGATTGAGAGAAGCAGGATGGCCATTTCCCGGTTTGACCTAGCTGTTTGCAGGTGTTGGGGATAGTGGTTATGTGAGGGCACACACATATGGCAAACAGGCTCTGGACTGACCACCAGTAGAAAGAATTGTTTGATCTGCTGACAAACAGTTCCCTGTTTCGTTGCCCACCACAGAAAAATAGTAGAAGGAGATTTGATGTTATGGGTCCCACCATGTGTCCTGCCGTTGACAGACAGCCACTATCTCCTTCGTTTGCAGTGGTGTTGTGAACGACAAACCTGGTGTCAGGAATCATCCTGCTATGTCTGTTTAGTTCAGATTGTCTTGCCCTCAAGTTCTCCCTCAGTTAAGATGGTGGATTGTGTCTCAGCTGGGTGCCATCTTACTTCCTGTTTCACATTTAAACCTCTCAAGCCTGTTACTAATTGCTTGAGTGTTGTGTTTTAGCTTCTGCACTCCTCTTGCTTGGAACTAGCTCTCTGGTTTGTTCTTCCTCCTTGCGGTTTACCCTGCTACCTGCTGTTGCCGACCTGGATTGCCTGACTACGTTCCTGTGCCGCCTGCCCTGACCCATTGCTCGTCTGACCTCGGCTCCACTTCATCCTTCGGTCCTGCAGAGTTGCTACCGGTAACGGCTCCGCCTGTCTGGCTCTGCTGCAGCCTTCGGTTTTGCACCATTGCTACCGGTAATGGCTCCGCCTAGGGTTGGGCGATATACCAGTGTTCACGATATACCGCGGAATTAAAAAACGGCGATATGGCGATATCGCTGTTTCCTAATTACCGCGGTATTTTGTGACGTCATCGAAGCGGTCATGTGCGCTGACCGCTTCTAAATCTGCGTCCGCCCGCCCCTGCACAGCGCTGAGTACAAACACATTACTTCCACTCGCTCCTGGCTCCTTCTTGCTCCGCCTCCCTTAATCAAGTCTCCAGACTCCGCCCACCATCTGACATCACCGTCCGTCATCCACCCGGCCCGGTTCTATTGTATGTGGCGAACTCTGTGTGAGTAGGGTGTCTCTGGAGAGACTTTTCCTGCGGCTGCCTCGCTCGTGTGCTCTGATGACAAAATTAGAAACGTATTACTTCCCGCAGCGGGCCGTCCCCGGCTCTCCCTCCTCCTTGCTCCCATATTCAAATCTACGCCCACCGACATCTCATGTCAGAATCAGAGCACACAAGCAAGGCAGCCGCAGAAAAAGTCTCTCCAGACTCCCCCCTGCAGAAGAGTTCGCCACTTTGCCCGACTACTGGCCTGCGAGGAGTGTCCAGGCAGAGGGACAGGAGTGAGTTAGAGACCCTAAAAAGCATAGAATAGTGTCAGCACATTGATCTATAATAGCAGGCATTAGGGAATAATGAGTCACATGAGCAACAAGAAGATATTACTGTATGTATGGTGGCCTGTGGCCACAAGACTTTATTATAACATCTCCTTGTGGTCCCCGCCCCCTACAGTGCAACGTCCCCTTGTGGCTGCCCCCATACAGTATAACGTCTCCTTATACTGTATGGGGGCAGCCACAAGGAGACGTTATACTGTATGGGGAAAGCCACAAGGAGACGTTATACTGTATGGGGGCAGCCACAAGGAGACGTTATACTGTATGGGGGCAGCCACAAGGGGACGTTATACTGTATGGGGGCAGCCACAAGGGGACGTTATACTGTATGGGGGCAGCCACAACGTCCCCTTGTGGCTGCCCCCATACAGTATAACGTCCCCTTGTGGCTGCCCCCATACAGTATAACGTCTCCTTGTGGCTGCCCCCATACAGTATAACGTCTCCTTGTGGCTGCCCCCATACAGTATAACGTCTCCTTGTGGCTTTCCCCATACAGTATAACGTCTCCTTGTGGCTTTCCCCATACAGTATAACGTCTCCTTGTGGCTTTCCCCATACAGTATAACGTCTCCTTGTGGCTTTCCCCATACAGTATAACGTCTCCTTGTGGCTTTCCCCATACAGTATAACGTCTCCTTGTGGCTTTCCCCATACAGTATAACGTCTCCTTGTGGCTTTCCCCATACAGTATAACGTCTCCTTGTGGCTGCCCCCATACAATGTAACGTCTCCTTGTGGCTGCCCCCATACAGTATAACGTCCCCTTGTGGCTGCCCCCATACAGTATAACGTCCCCTTGTGGCTGCCCCCATACAGTATAACGTCTCCTTGTGGCTGCCCCATACAGTATAACGTCCCCTTGTGGCTGCCCCCATACAGTATAACGTCCCCTTGTGGCTGCCCCCATACAGTATAACGTCCCCTTGTGGCTGCCCCCATACAGTATAACGTCCCCTTGTGGCTGCCCCCATACAGTATAACGTCCCCTTGTGGCTGCCCCCATACAGTATAACGTCCCCTTGTGGCTGCCCCCATACAGTATAACGTCTCCTTGTGGCTGCCCCCATACAGTATAACGTCTCCTTGTGGCTGCCCCCATACAGTATAACGTCCCCTTGTGGCTGCCCCCATACAGTGTAACGTCTCCTTGAGGTTTTTTTCTTTTAAACGGGTATTTATTGCAATATATATCGTTAACGCGATAAATTTCTTAATATCGTTATCGTCGGAATATTTTTGATATCGCCCAACCCTAGCTCCACCTGCCTGGCTCTGCTTCATCCTGTTCAAGACTCCGGTGCCTCCTGTGTTTAGGCCTTGTCCCTGCCATTGGATTCCAGCAGTATTCCACTAGTATCGTGACAACTTGACTGCTACAGACTGGAACCTTATCATCTTTAGCATCAAATCCAGGTTCGGGTTTGGGATCAAACAATGGTCTTGGTTCAGGTATGGAGGCCTCATATTGAGCACTTCAATCCTGCCATTGCTGTGGAGAGACACACTGCCCCAACTGCTGGTGTGATGATCTGTGGAGCCATCACCTATGACAGTCGGTCACTCCTAGTAGTGACATGAGGGACACTAATAGCCTAGTGATATATGCAGCACACCCTGCGGTCACAGGGCTTCCATATGGATAATGCTCCCCCACACACAGCAAGGGTTTCCCAGGAATGTCTCCCCCAGATTGTAACACTTCCTTGGTCACCAGATTTATCATCAATGGAGCATTTATGGGACACCAGGTTCAGCAACCTATAAGTGTGCAGGATCTACAGGCCCAGCTGTAACATGTGTGGGCAAATGTGCCACAGGATACCATACAGAACCTGCATGCCTCCATGCCCAACCACATCTCGTATGCACTAGAGCCTCCTTACAATTGTACAGTTTCCCCCAAAAAACGTATCCTTTCCCTCAAACTTTGTAATCACTTGCATATAGGGGCGGACTGGGAACTTAAAGTGGCCCTAGAAAAAATACTAAAAGTGGCCCCGTTTTGTAGTTGGCTCCAAATTGATGGAGGGAGGGGCCAATAATACCATATTGTGGCACATTATACCACCCCAACGCAGCCAAATACCACAGTCCATCACAATATACTGCCAGCAGCACAAAATACATCCCCAAAAACTTCCACGAGGAGGGCCCAGACGGCCCCCCTGGCCAATCCGCCCCTGCTTCCATATATCATCATAACAATCACATATTCTTGGTGCATTCTTTTTTTCGTCCCCGAGTGTATACAGTTTACACCCACTGACTTGCAATGCTATATTTTTACATATTTCCTAAATCTATGGTCATATATATATATATATATATATATATACTAGAGATGAGAAAATTTCATATTTTGAAATTCGTTCACGCTTCGTTTGGTGGTAAAAGCAGAATTGCGTTATGGATTCCGTTACCACGGACCATAACGCAATTCTATGACGGAATGCCTTTAGAGACATTCCGTTATTCATTCATAGAAGTCTATGGGCTGCAAAACGGATCCGTCCTCTCCTGCATAACGGAAACGGGACTTCTATTATGACGGAATGAATAACGGAATTCCTGTAAAGGCATTCCGTTATAGAACTGCGTCATGGTCCGTGGTAACGGAATCCATAACGCAATTCTGCTTTTACCGCCAAACGAAGCGTGAACGCATTTTATTATCTGAAATTCGCTCACCTCCATACACATGATACTATTACTAATCCCTCCCTGCTTTCCTAGTTTCTGCCTCTACCATAGTCCCTGTCCATGGTCTGCTCCAGGTGATCGTTCATCCCCGTCCATTCCAGCTGGCCCTGCGGCTCGGCTGCACAGGTACCGCTGCCCTCAGGTGTGCGCTGCGATGACGACAACGTGTACAGTGCCGGAGACAGCCGCCTTCTCAGTCAGACACAAGCCAGACTGAGAGCACGCCGTCCCACGTGACCGGTCATGTGACGCGCTGATGTCACGCTGACATCACAGCTCGCTCGCTCGCTCTGCATGGGAACTAGACGGCACGGTGCTCAGTCTGCCTGTCACTCGGCTCACCGTAGCGCTGCTGTCCGGGCTGAACCGTGCCTGCCTGTCAGCGCTCCCACTTCTCCGGACACGACCGCCCGCAGCCCCTAGCCGTGCCCACAGCTCTCTCGCCCGGCTGTAGCCCTTCTCAGGCAGCTGCCAGACACAAGTCGCCGGGGGAGCGGGTGATGTGACAGGCTGGACGCGCGGGGCTGACAGGACGGGGGTCTGATTGACGAAAAGGAGGAAAAGTTTTCCAACTCTGTCAGGTCTCCCCGCCGGAGCGCGCAGGGAGCGGCGGCGACCTGTATGTGGGGTGACCTTGCTCCCCGCTCTCTGGCTGGAGGGTGTGACTGGTCACATTCGGGGCAGTGGTCGCCTGTGACTGCGCGTCGCCTTCTCGGATTAGTCTGCTGTGTGTTCGGAGGGATCCGCTCACCGCCTGCCATGTCATAGGAAAGGTGAGTGAGGAATGGGCGCCGAGCACTGCCACGGTGCAAAGTCCAGGCTGCCATTATCTGCACGACCCCAACTCCTTCCGGCAGCCCCCATTCATTCATTGCGCTGCTTGTCACCTGTCCGTCTCCTCCTGTGCCGAGCCAGACATGGTCCAGACACAACATGCCCTGGCACCCTGCTGGATGGGCAGGCACTTTTACCGCTTAGTGCCCTGTGTCTGTGCCCCCCACTATTTACCATTTTGCAGTTAACCCATTCTGTCTGATGTTCAGCCCCCAGGCTTTCATGATCAACTTTTTTTTTTTTTTTTTTTTAAGAGACCAGTCACCGCCCAGTTTGATACAGAAATACCAGTGACATAAGTCCCTTTCATGTGCCACCAATGTAACTTTCCATGATGGCGGTCCCCGGGGATGTCACTCTGAATGGTGACATCTTTAGTTGCATCTACTATTTATATGGCTCCTACGTCCAATGTTGGACGCAAACGCCATTTCTTATAGGATCAGACACACTGGATATTGGAAGGCATGGCTCCCAGACTAAAATCTTCATGTGCCCTTGTCTGTGTCACCGTTAGGGGAGGGGGGTGTTGGCTGCATTACCTTTCACTAGACGTATGGCTAGGATTTGTCAGGGGTGCCCCATGCCGTAGTGAGAAACAGGGTAAACATTGCCCGTCATGGCGAACGCTGGCATTAACCTTTTGACGTCTCATTAGCCGCCGTTGTTATTTTGGCTGAAACCTAATGAGCAATGCGTTGTGAATTTATGGAAATTTCCAGTGCTCCCTATACGTGTATGTCATGCATTATTGCAAAGAAGTGGAGAGTGGGTTTGAACTTGATACAGAATGATGCTGTGCCAGGTAATGCTGAATAAACCACACAGGGCACCAGGCTGCATGCCAACTAGCTGCAGGCCTATGTGGCTGACTGGGGTGCAGGTGGAGCTCCTCGCACCGTCTCCTAGAGACCCAGTGTTTTCACTGAAATCATCTTTGCCCTTTCCTATTGCTGGTTATACCTGCTAGGTCAGTAGTGGATTTATAAACCACCTTCCAATAACTGCGCCTCATGGGGCGATGATGCACCGGCTTGGAATGACTTTATTTGGGTGTGACGAGGGTGGTAATAGTATTTCTGAATAGTGGATGCACCGTGCATTGGAGTGCTGATACCGGGGCAAGACTGCTACTGTTCTGTCCGCAAATACTATTTATTGCCTGGGGTACATAGGTTAGAAACGCTGCAAAGGCGGCATTATTTCTAATATTAAAAGGGTGCCCCAAAAATTACTGTAGGTCATAGATCTGATACGAATCAGGTAAAAGACACACATTATGGGCAGATTGATAGATGGATGTTATATAGATGATAGGTTGATCAATAAATATTACTATATATATATATATATATATATATATATACACAGTCAGGTCCAAAAATATTGGGACATCAACACAATTGTAACGTTTTTGGCTCTATACACCACCAAAATGGATTTGAAATGAAACAAACAAGATGTGCTTTAACTGCAGACTGTCAGCTTTAATTTGAGGGCATTTACATCCAAATCAGGTGAACTGTGTAGGAATTACAACAGTTTGCATATGTGCCTCCCACTTGTTAAGGGGCCAAAAGTAATGGGACAATTGGCTTCTCAGTTGTTCCATGGCCAGGTGTGTGTTATTCCCTCATTATCCCAATTACAATGAGCAGATAAAGGGTCCAGAGTTCATTTCAAGTGTGCTATTTGTATTTGGAATCTGTTGCTGTCAACTCTCAAGATGAGATCCAAAGAGCTGTCACTATCAGTGAAGCAAGCCATCATAAGGCTGAAAAAACAAAACAAACCCATCAGAGAGATAGCAAAAACATTAGGCATGGCCAAAACAACTGTTTGGAACATTTAAAAAAAGAAGGAACGCACCGGTGAGCTCAGCAACACCAAAAGACCAGGATAACCATGGAAAACAACTGTGGTGGATGACCGAAGAATTCTTTCCCTGGTGAAGAAAAAACCCTTCACAACAGTTGGCCAGATCAAGAACACTCTCCAGGAGGTAGGTGTATGTGTGTCAAAGTCAACAATCAAGAGAAGACTTCACCAGAGTGAATACAGAGGGTTCACCACAAGATGTAAACTATTAGTGAGCCTCAAAAACAGAAAGGCCAGATTAGAGTTTGCCAAACGACATCTAAAAAAGCCTTCACAGTTCTGGAACAACATCCTATGGACAGATGAGACCAAGATCAACTTGTACCAGAGTGATGGGAAGAGAAGAGTATGGAGAAGGAAAGGAACTGCTCATGATCCTAAGCATAGCACCTCATCAGTGAAGCATGGTGGTGGTAGTGTCATGGCGTGGGCATGTATGGCTGCCAATGGAACTGGTTCTCTTGTATTTATTGATGATGTGACTGCTGACAAAAGCAGCAGGATGAATTCTGAAGTGTTTCGGGCAATATTATCTGCTCATATTTAGCCAAATGCTTCAGAACTCATTGGACAGCACTTCACAGTGCAGATGGACAATGACCCAAAGCATACTTCAAAAGCAACCAAAGAGTTTTTTAAGGGAAAGAAGTGGAATGTTATGCAATGGCCAAGTCAATCACCTGACCTGAAGCCGATTGAGCATGCATTTCACTTGCTGAAGACAAAACTGAAGGGAAAATGCCCCAAGAACAAGCAGGAACTGAAGACAGTTGCAGTAGAGGCCTGGCAGAGCATCACCAGGGATGAAACCCAGCGTCTGGTGATGTCTATGCGTTCCAGACTTCAGGCTGTAATTGACTGCAAAGGATTTGCGACCAAGTATTAAAAAGTGAAAGTTTGATTTATGATGATTATTCTGTCCCATTACTTTTGGTCCCTTAACAAGTGGGAGGCACATATGCAAACTGTTGTAATTCCTACACCGTTCACCTGATTTGGATGAAAATACCTCAAATTAAAGCTGACAGTCTGCAGTTAAAGCACATCTTGTTAGTTTCATTTCAAATCCATTGTGATGGTGTATAGAGACAAACATGTTAGAATTGTGTCAATGCCCCAATATTTATGGACCTGACTGTATATACATATAGATACATGGATGGGTAGACATAGAATTAATTATGTAATAGATATTATAGTAACCAGGTAAAAGACATACATTAGATGTTATTATATAGATGATATGTTGGTCGATAAATAAATATTACATAAAATATATATATATATATATATATATATATATACACAGTATATGAGATGGATGGATATAAAATTGTTGGATTAAATAAATAAAGGAGGAGGCCGAATTCTGGTCTTAATATCTGTTCGGTTCTCCAAGGTCATTGCCTTCACACCTGTGTGGAGGTAGATGTCACACGTGTCACCTCTGAAGATTCCCCCCCCCCCATCCCTTCATGGACACTTTGCCGTGTAACTTTCTCAGCTCTTTTAGCTGTTGCACGGCTCTCCTGCTTGACGGCTAGAATAAACCTGCCCTTTTCACAATGAAAAGTGCACAGGTCTCAGTTTTCTATTCTGTCTGGCACCAAAAGGGTTATCGTCTGTGTCGCAGCAAGTTAATATCAGTCATGCCACCCTCCTCCTAACTGACAGGTCAGTGGAACCAGTGAGACGGCTGGGAGCAATGAAGGAGTGTCACCGAGAGAGAGAGAGGAGCGGGCCAGGGTCCAAGTAGCACTTGCCATGTGACAGACGTCGGGCTTAACCCTTTCTGCGCTGTGAGTTGTGGTCGGTGTGGTTTGGCAGAGATGCAGGGGGCTATCAGTGTGTGATAGAAGTCAGCCCGAGAGCAGTGAGCTGCGCTGTCACGTCTGCTGCTGATGCCGCTTCCACTTCTGGGTATACAATGGCAGACTAATGCCAGATCTGCTGTTTACAAACTAGTTCTAATCTCTCCCCACTCCTGCACCCGGAGGATATAGGAAATCGGATAAATAGATAGGAGGGGGGAGGAGAGAGGACAGAGGACGATTGCCAGGAAGGAATTAACGCAGGTAGGGAGCAGGTGCAAATGTCAGACCTCAGAAGTGAGCCACAGTCACTGCTAGTGTCCGCACCGATAATGTAACGTTCCGCAGCGCGTACGGAAAATCATGTATGTTAATGTAACGTATTTATTCTACAGAGCTAATATATAATGTCATATTGCCTGGTTCTGGTCTTTGGGGCTCAGATCGGGGTGATTGATCACGCCCTGCACGCCAGAATTTTGACTTAATAGGAATTTGTGACTTCTTGGGCTTATTTGTGCAAAATGTTGTAATATTTAGCTATTTTACGTAACGCCAGTTTTGAAACGTGTGTGCTTGTTGGGTATTTGGGTTTGGTTAGCCTGTCGAGGTGATTCAAGCTAGATTTATCAACTGCAAGTCCCAAAAAGGGTTGTAATCTTACTCCAGCAAAGGGGTGGCATAGAAAGTGGAGTAATATCTCAAGACTGAAGTGTTAGGCTTAGGCCTCATGCACTAAAACGTATTTTTGGCAATTTGTACGGGCCAGTTGCGGACCCGTTCTCTTCAATGGGGCCACAAAAGATGTGGCCAGCACACCGTGTGTCTGTTCCGCGGCCCCACAAAAATATAGAACATGTCCTATCCTTGTCCGCTTTATGGACAAGGATAGGACTGTGCTATTATGGGCAGGACGTTCCATTCAGCACCGTGGAACACACACGGCCGGTGTCCATGTTTTGCAGATCTCCACTTTGTGGACCGCAAAAAACAACAACGGTCGTGTACATAAGTCCTTAAAGGGTTTCTGTCACCTGAAAAATTGGTATTAAGCTGGCTGACATTAGATCCGTTCTTGCAATGCATTTGTGAGACGGACCCCCATCCGGATCCGTCTACAAATGCTGTCCGTTTGCATGCAGATTGCCGGATCCGGCAGGCAGTTCCGGCGACAGATCTGCTTGCCGGATCACTCTGCCACAAGTGTGAAAGTAGCCTAAAACAGAAAAAAGTAGTCAGTGTCTTGGGGCTGGCTGCAAAAGTTGTGCTTCAACTGAGTTCTCAAGTTCAGCTGCCCTGCTGATAGATGGTATGGACAGAAGTTTGCCATTCACATGTAGTTTTTATGTGTTTTAAGCTTGACAGACAAAAAAGTCATGGAAAATCCAATATATTTAGTGTCCGTGGCATTGTCCACACCTTATGCTGTATGCTTAGTATGTTGTTCCAGCAATTCTGGAGCTCTGCTCAGCACATTAAGGCTAGGTCTACACGACAGTGCACAACTACACTGCAACATTTGTCACGCGACAATTTTTAGAATGATAGTCTATGGTGTCGCAATGCGACGTACTGCGACACAACAGTCGCATAAAAATCCACCTCGAATGGATTTTTTGCGACTGTCGCGTCAGTCGCAGCATGTTGCAGTGCGACACCATAGACTATCATTCTAAAAAAAGTTGCGGGACATTGGTGCGACAAATGTCGTCGTGCAGACCTAGCCTAACATGCATATGTTCCCATCACAGACGTTCTAGATCACATTCTCTGCTACATACTGTAACAAATATATTGGGGTAGTGACTATAGTGGTGAAAAAGAGTTACAGATGAGGTAGAAAGAAACGTGCACAAGAACCTGCATTTCTGTAAAACTGCAACACGATGGCATCAGGGGCGCTGTCGTGTACCAGCCGAACGGAGCAGTTTCCCACAGTATTAGGCTACGTGCACACGAACGTATGTGTTTTTCGTTCCGCAAATTAAAACGGAAGACATCCGTATGCCATCCATTTTTTTTTGTGTGGATCCATTGTAACAATGCCTAAAACGGACAAGAATAGGACATGTTCTATTTTTTTGGGCAGGGCTACGATGGACGGACACACTGATGCGAAAAGCACACGGAGTGCTGTCCGCATATTTTGCGGACCCATTGAAATGAATGGGTCCGCGTCCTGTCCACAAAAAAAAACAAAACGGAACGGACACGGAAACAAACAACGTTCGTGTGCATGTAGCCTTAGTGGCTGTAATACAGCGTTGATTTGTTACGTACCTGTAATTGTATAGAACATTTTGTCAGCATTTTCATTTAAATGTCAGCTAAATACCGTAATACCGAAAGGACTCCTCCAGTAAAATGAAAGATCAATATCACATTACTTTTGTGTGAGTTCACATGCGGCAGAAATTTCCATTCCATACATTTAAATGGGGTTGTTTCTGCAGTATGTGCATGAATATCTGCAAGGCCCATTCAGATGAGTAGGACAGTCAGAAAGATTTCTGCAACAGGTCTGCAGTGTGAATATACCAGTATACAGTGTAAAAGCTCCTACACTGGGTTATATGTTTCCATGGTAACGCACAATCCCTGTGTAGCCTGATCCTTGCATCTATATTTTCTCTACTTCTGCATTACCTACCAAATGTGTGTTATGTCAGTACGACTGCAAGATCAGACTACAGTTTGTTTGTTGTCTGTTACCATGGAAACATAAACTTGTATACAATCTGTAGATACAAAATGATTAAAAACTTATGACGATTTGCAAAATGGCTTCTTCTTTTTTTCATGTTGGATACATTGGAACAATAAAATTAAAACAGGCTTCAAAGCGGGGCATAGCAATTCAAGACTCAAATGGGCGCCAAGTTGCTTTGCATCTAGAGCACAAAACATAATGCGACAAGAACCGAATAGCTGTTTTTAAACTGGTCAATTGCCAGTAAATGTTGTAGAAATGATGTTAGTGTCAAGTTCAGCCCTTAATTAAGGATGAATTTACATGCAGTGGACTTGATGCAGACTTTTCTGTGACCGTCCCGTTTATTGAAAGGGGTATGACTATGCAGAAAAACACGTGCTTGCTGCAGCCACAGGTGCGGTGTACGACTTCATTCTAATTCTTCAGAAACTCATAGTGACCGTCTTCAAACCACTTCAACCTAATTCACTGGAATGGGATGAGCAGTTGTAATTACACTGGGCCACCTCTAGAAAGGTAGGTGACCCGCAGGTAATATTGAAAAGTAAGCGGTGCTCACACGAATGCAGCTACCCCTTCAGACAGCTCATTGGCGGGCACCCCCATTGCTATTGACGACCTGTGCTGAGGATAGGTCATCGATAGCAGGTTTTTGAACCAAAGCCAGGAGTGGATCTATAAGTCTTCCCGTTATATTTCTCATTCATATTGGATGCACTCCTGGCTTCAGCTTGAAAAAAGAACTTGTTTTTGGCATTTGCACGGCCGGCAGTTTAAAGCCTTGACCGCGCCAAGGAGGTACGTGTCCCTTTTTTTCATGGTGTCCAGACAGAAGCCACTGGAAGCAGTGGTGGGTGTCCACTTGTGGTTTTTCATCATTTAATGGGAATAAACCACAAGCAGGTCCAAAGTGCAAACCATGGCGATTTATACCGCAGAATACACCGCAGATTTAGCAAAATCCACTAAGGGTGGATTCACAAATTGGTTCTTTAATGGCATTTTTCTGTAGTTTTGCATTTTGTGGCATATTTTTGCGTATTTGGTTTTTGGATCGTTTTTTGCAGAAAAATCCCAGCCCCACATGTTGGCTGAAAGTCTGTGAGAAAAAGGAAAAAATGCTGGAATATGCTACTGCCATTTTTTTGTTTTCTTTTTAATTTGGTGGCGTTTTGTACTTCTCTGGCTTTAAAAAAAAAAAAAAAATTCACTTTAGGCTACTTTCACACTAGCGTTCGGAGCGGGTCCGTTTGATGTTTCATCAGACGGATCCGCTCCTATAATGCAAACGCTTGCATCCGTTCAGAACGGATCCGTTTGCATAACAGTTTATTTCAGATCTGATTTTTCACTTCGGAAAACTCAGATCCGACAGTATATTCTAAACACAGAAGCGTTCCCATGGTGATGGGGACGCTTCAAGTTAGAATATACTGAGAACTGTGTACATGACTGCCCGATGCTGCCAGGCAGCAGGGGACAGACCCCCCCCTCCCTCCTGTATTTAACTTATTGGTGACCAGTGCGGCCCCCCCTCCCTCCCCAGTATTAATTGTAACCAGTGCGGCCCCCCTCCCTCTATATTCATCGGTGGCCAGTGCGGATATTAAGTATGACCAGTGCGGTCTCCCCCTCCCTCCCTCCCCAGTATTAAATATGAGCAGTGCGGTCTCCCCCTCCCTCCCTCCCCAGTATTAAATATGAGCAGTGCGGTCTCCCCCTCCCTCCCTCCCCAGTATTAAATATGAGCAATGCGGCCTCCCCCTCCCTCCCTCCCTCCCTCCCCAGTATTAAATATGAGCAGTGCGGTCTCCCCCTCCCTCCCTCCCCAGTATTAAATATGAGCAGTGCGGCCTCCCCCTCCCTCTATTCATTGGTGGCCAGTGCGGATTCAAAGTATTGTGATCAGTGCGGCCTCTCCTCTCTCTCTCCCCCCCCCCCCCCATCATTGGTGGCAGCGGAGAGTACCAATCGGAGTCCCAGTTTAAATCGCTGGGGCTCCGATCGGTTACCATAGCAGCCAAGACGCTATTGCAGTCTTGGCTGCCATGGTTACTTAGCAACAAATAGAATCATTATACTTACCTGAAGAGCTGCGATGTCTGTGACCGGCCGGGAGCTCCTCCTACTGGTAAGTGAAAGGTCTGTGCGGCGCATTGCCTATAGACCTGTCACTTACCAGTAGGAGGAGCTCCCGGCCGGTCACATAGATCGCAGCTCTTCAGGTAAGTATAATGCTGCTATTTGTTGCTAAGTAACCATGGCAGCCAAGACTGCAATAGCGTCTTGGCTGCCATGGTAACCGATCGGAGCCCCAGCGATTTAAACTGGGACTCCGATCGGTACTCTACGCTGCCACCAATGATGGGGGGGGGGGGGTGGGGGGAGAGAGAGGAGAGGCCGCACTGATCACAATACTTTGAATCCGCACTGGCCACCAATGAATAGAGGGAGGGGGAGGCCGCACTGCTCATATTTAATACTGGGGAGGGAGGGAGGGGGAGACCGCACTGCTCATATTTAATACTGGGGAGGGAGGGAGGGGGAGACCGCACTGCTCATATTTAATACTGGGGAGGGAGGGAGGGGGAGACCGCACTGCTCATATTTAATACTGGGGAGGGAGGGAGGGGGAGACCGCACTGCTCATATTTAATATCCGCACTGGCCACCGATGAATATAGAGGGAGGGGGGCCGCACTGGTTACAATTAATACTGGGGAGGGAGGGGGGGCCTGCACTGGCCACCAATAAGTTAAATACAGGAGGGGGGGGGGGTCTGCCCCCTGCTGCCTGGCAGCACCTGCCAGGCAGCAGGGGGCAGTCATGTACACAGTTCTCAGTATATTCTAACTTGAAGCGTCCCCATCACCATGGGAACGCCTCTGTGTTAGAATATACTGTCGGATTTGAGTTTCACGATGGGGACGCTTCAAGTTAAAATATACCATCGGATTGGAGAAAACTCTGATCTGATGGTATAATCCTGACTTTACATTGAAAGTCAATGGGGGACGGATCCGTTTGAAATTGCACCATATTGTGTCAATGTCAAACGGATCCGTCCCCATTGACTTGCATTGTAAGTCTGGACGGATCCGTTTTGGCTCCGCACGGCCAGGCGGACACGAAAACGCTGCAAGCTGCGTTCGGGTGTCCGCCTGCTGAGCGGAGCGGAGGCCAAACGGTGCCAAACTGATGCATTCTGAGCGGATCCGCATCCACTCAGAATGCATTGGGGCTCTACGGATCCGTTCGGGGCCGCTTGTGAGAGCCTTCAAACGGAACTCACAAGCGGAGCCCCGAACGCTAGTGTGAAAGTAGCCTAACTTGAATTGGTCTGCATCCGTGCTCGTGTATTGCAGACCCGCTGTATGTGGGCCGGGCAACGGCCGTGTGCATGAGCCCTTACTGTTTCCTGTGTACCAGTGTAGCTAGAATTGCTTCTTCCCAAATGAGAACTGATGAGAACTAAGGATCCGGCTACACAGGGAACTTGGTTGCACAACAGTGGTAGCACCCAGGGATCGCAGTGCAGTGGTCCTAGCATAGAAGTAAATGGGGTCACAGTGCAACTTGCGTGCAGAATCACAAAAAAAAAAAAATCTAACACTGCTGGATTTTTTTCTGATTGTGTGGTCGCGGCAAATGTGCAAGTCGCAATAGGACACCATTTGTTTCTATGCTAGCACCGCTACACTGCGATCCACAGCTGTCATGCTACCAAGATCGCCGTGTAGCCTTACAACTAATCGTACCTTTCTAGTTTCTCAATGTGCAATATATTAGTGCTCTTTCATGTATACATATAGTAAGTGTGTCAAATAAATATTAAAAGCAAATTATACAAGTGTATATTTGTTTTTTTCTCACTTACCACTGTGAGATTTATTCATAAAAGGTGAGAAGGTTGAACATTTACTTTTTTATTATGTTTTCTAGGTATGGAAACGAAAGGCTATCACGGATTCCAGGAAGGAGGAGATATGGAGAGACGATGGGGTCAGGTGCCACAGACTATGGAATTGTCATCTTCTGGGCAGCAGGATGCCGATTCTTACATGGAAATTGTAAATGTGAGTTGCGTACCTGGGACCTTTCCACAAAATGCCACTGAAAGTGAAGAGAAAGAGAAACCAGCTCTCCCGCCTTGCCTACAGCAAGATAGTAATCAGTCTGGTGTTTTAATACAAGAGCCTAAACCTGAATTGGAGTCAAAAGAACTTTCTGCAACTGTAGCAGAGTCTATGGGATTGTACATGGATTCCGTACGGGATGCCGAATTTGCATATGAACAGCAAAACCAGCAAGAAGTGATTGGTACTGGAAATATTTACCAAAATATGGAGAACTTTGTGAAATTTTACAAGCACAATGCTTGTAGCACTTTTCCATTAGACTGCCAAAACCAATCTGTAAGCTCTATTTTGGACGTTGACAGTTCCATGAACGGTAAAGCGAATAGTAATACTTTAAGGAGCCCCTCTTCCTGCAATGAGAAATGTTCAACAACTAATAGCCCATCCAACATGGGACTTTCTGTTTGTAGTCCTACTGGAATTGACTCTGTCTCTTCAACTACTTGTTCCACCAAATTTGGAAATTTTATAGTGCACAGTCCAGTTACCCAGGGAACTTCTGTTTCATGCTCACCAAATGTTGATAATAGATGTTCTATCTCACATAGTCCTGCCCATACTAGTACAGTGGAGTCCCCTTTGTCAAGCCCATTGAGTAGTTTGAGATCGCCCATATCAAGCCCACCAAGTCACTGCAGTATAAAATCCCCAGTATCAAGTCCATTAAATATTACAGTGAGGCCCAATGTATCCAGTCCCGGGAATATAAACTCGAGATGTTCCCTCTCCAGTCCTTCCAATGTCAATAATAGGTCCACTATTTCTAGTCCTGCTGCAGGTTCCATGGGATCTTCTATCTGCAGTCCAGCACACAACACTTTAGGATTTCCTTCTGCTGTCTTGTCAACAGAATGTCGAACTGATGCCACCAATATCAGTACAGATGCTAAGGACAAAGGCGCTCAGCAACTCTTATTTCCCAAGATGGAAACTATGGATAATGAAATTAGTGACAGTGGCACAAGCGGCCTGATAAAGTTCATTAAGCCAGATCCTGATGCCACGTTCATTGATTCCTGTTTTGGAGATCGCTGTAAGGTTGCTTCTGATGCAGCGTTTCCAATCTCTGTAAAGCAAGAGCCAGGTAAAAGCACTTGTTCTAGTTCTATGTTTAAACCAACCCAATCAGCAAACCCGTTTCCATTCATGGATGGTTCCTACTTCACTTTTATGGATGATAAAGATTACTATTCCCTATCTGGAATACTAGGACCACCTGTTTCATCGTTTGTTGGCAGTTGTGAAGGTAATAGATTTCCTAGCCAAAGCCTCAACATGGGGATTAAACAGGAGGCTGGTGATAATTTTTTTCCAGAGAACTCCATGCCTTCCTCGGCTATTGTGGGTGTTAACTCAACTGGACAGTCATTTCATTATAGAATTGGAGCTCAAGGCACGATCTCTTTGAGCAGACCTGTCAATAGAGAGCAGCCTTTCCAGCATTTGAGCCCATTCCCTCCAGTTGGTTCACTGGTGGAAAATTGGAAAGCTCATTCTGAATTGTCTCAAAGCTCTTTGTCATCCAGAAGAAACGATGGTTTTCCGGGTCCAGGATACATTCCAGAAAATGTCTCAAGGTGAGTAAGAGAGTAATCACATTGTGAATATGCCAGGCTGTGACTGTTATTGCCACATACATACTGTTAGTCAGTATTAAAATAAATGGGTGTGATACACATTGAGGAAACCTGTAGGTATAAATGGCGTGCCTATTATTGTACATGGCTATTATAGAATTGTGCAATGTTCTGTGTCATTTGGTTTATGCTGATTTATTAGCTGTTTACTTTGAAATTAGAGCGTTTGGTGTACGAATTACCAAACTTGGTGATGTTTCTCGGTATACGGAACTCAAATACCAGTTTGTGACTTGAAGGAATGCCAAATCTATAACACAAATCCGCATTGTGTAACAGGTATAATTACTGTCCGAAATAAATCTGTGAAAAATACCTAAACCGTATAAAACAGATATTGATTATTCTATCGTGTTTTATATGTAATGAATTAAAAAGAGACTTATTCTACTAACGAAGTTCAGTGCTTGGCTGTCTCTGGCAGTCCCATAGAGAATGTATGGATGCATACTTGTTCACGGTTTCATTCTTTTGGGGCAATCGGGACTCCATTCTTGGGAGAACCCCCGCTGATTAGGTGCTTATCCCCTATCTTGTGGACAAGGTAATAGTTTTTAGGTACACTATTGATTAGGTTTAATTATGAAGTGTTTAACCGTCACACTGCCACGAAGACACACATCCAGTGCTTTGCTTTGATCTGATTCAGCAATACAGACTGTAATAGTTCTCGGTGACACCTCAAAGATAGATAAATTAGATACTGATGACCTAATTAGATGAAAACGACAGCAGATACAAAATATTCTCCATTATAGTTGGCCATGCACATTAGATAAAGATCATGCAAGGTCACCATGACTGGCCAACCATCTATGGCCACCTTAAAGAGAACTCGTCTCTGTGGGCAGCAAGCAATAGTGGTTTTAACGCTGCATGTAATATAATTATAATGTTGCTTGTAGTTTACTATGCAATATACAGAGGTCTATACATCAGTGGTTCCTAGGATCATGGATGTGGATCCTGATGTCTTCTGCGTTCAAAAACTTTTGTAAGCTGCTACAAATAAATGTATTATTGACTATTATTGTTATATTTTTTGCTGATTTTTTTGGAACAAACCAAATTTGTGGTACAGTGTGATAAGAGTAGCGTGCCAAAGACGCATGCGCGTATACCACGTCCTTGGCGATCTTGACATCTGTCTTGCAACTAATGATGGCAGTGTAGCAGTACAGCCATAGAGATGAATGTGACCCCATTCATTTCTATGGCTG
Organism: Bufo bufo; assembly: GCF_905171765.1. Classification (NCBI taxonomy): domain Eukaryota; kingdom Metazoa; phylum Chordata; class Amphibia; order Anura; family Bufonidae; genus Bufo; species Bufo bufo. The sequence goes on along the minus strand of NC_053390.1, from coordinate 648,663,598 downwards.
CACTGCTACGCTTAGTCCCACAACCAGATGTCATGCCCAAGATTTGTCCCAGCTGTAAGTCCTGCATGTAAGAGGGCCCTGAAACCTAGAACACATGTACAATAAGAAAAGCATACACCCCCACAAGGTGGCCTGTAGTCACAGTCTAACTCCATACTATACGACTTTGTACGTTCTTCTGAAAGGTCATGTATCCGCATCTTCTGCTTTTTGTAAAGCTAAGTTTGACATTTTATGGGCACGAATCCCATCCCCTTTCCCTTCTGCCCTCTCCCTCGTCATAGTATATACCCATTACCTGCTGAAGCTATAAGCTCTAAAAGAGAGTTAATGTTCAACTTTTCTATGACAACAGCTTCATCCAGTGAATTACAGCCCAGAGAACACGGCACACTGGTTCCATCATATTCACACAGCATTTTATATGGTGTATGGTATTAAGCAATGTGTTTTGAAGATGGCTAGGGTAGAACATCTTAACAGAATTAAAGAGGACCTGCCACCATCCCTGGTGTGGCTTAGGCTGGGTTCACATGGCGTTTTCCCCATCCGTTTAACGTATGCAATAAATGTATGCCTGAGATTGACATCAAATGTATGGCATCCGTTCCCAATAGAGCTCCATTGTAAAAAAAAAAATTGGGCAGGATACAAGAACGTGGAGTGCTGCGTTTTTGTATCCTTTTTTTCCTAATATATACATCAAATGGAGGCATAAAACGTGATGTGAACCCAGCCTTATAAATACTTGTATTCCCCATAGTATGTGAATTTGGGATCATGTATTCCTATAACTGTGCTGCACCACTCCTGTCTCTGAGTTAATAAATTTCTGGGCAAAATATTGGAGGAACCGCACGATGGAGAAGTCTGAAAAAACATAATCCAGAATTGACCTGTCCACATGTGTGACTGCGTAATACTGACAGATGCCATGTGTACCCAGATATAGGTACAGTGAGGTTGTTCCAGACATCTTGGAGAACTAACCACAGATCTTCTGTGGATATAGGCTTGCTCAGATCCTTCCGTATCTTTATGTAATCCCAGGCAGACTGGATGATGTGTGAGGCCATATCATCGTTCTTAATGACATTGGCTATATGTCTGGGGTTCTTGTCCTGCTGCAAAATAAATAAATGTAAACACTTATTTTAAGCACAATCTCAGGTACCCTTTGCTCAGGGGATATGGATTAATTAGCTGACTAGAGGGTGACACTTTGAGCCTAGAATATTGAACCTTTTCACAATATTCTAATTTTAAGCTGCATTAATGCAATTCCTTTTAATTTGCATTACTGAAATAAATGAACTTTTGCACGATATTCTAAGTTTTCGAGTTTCACCTGTGTGTGTGTGTGTGCGTGTGTGTATGTGTATGTGTGTGTGTATATATATATATATATATATATATATATATATATATATATATATATATATATATATATATATAGACCAGAAAGTGAACGGCACTCCTTTATTCACCCGTACGGTGCAACGTTTCGGCCCAGCACTAGAGCCTTTTTCATATATAATGTGTGTATGTATATATTTAGATAATTTTTTTGCTACTGATAAAAATAAATCTACAGTATTAGGCCCCCTGCTGATATACTGAGCTTTTGTTTCTACTCATAGAAGTGTAACCTAAACATGTTAATATTTAACTTGTCAAGCAATATAACCCATAGGTGAACAAGTCATCTGTAAACATGTCACTGACATCTGGTACACAGCGACTCCACTATGATTTCCTTATTGGTGCTGTTTTCAGCTTATGAGGCATTAGTCAGGTGCACATTACCCCTATTTTCCACTTTATAAGATACACTTTTTAGCAAGAAAAAATCTTGCCAAAAAAGTGCCTGTGTCTTATAAACGGCAGTCGGGGAGATCCAGCCTGGCCAGACCCCCGGGAGGCTTCCTTCATGATCTAACAGAGTGCACATTCAGCACTTTGCCCGATCAGTGAGATTGCTGTGCACCTACACACTCCTCTCCCTCCCTGCTGACACCCATCTGTGTTATCAGCGGCAGCAGGACAGCACGTGGCGAGGAAGGTCCCATAGCTGTACTGGAAGGAAAGGAAAACTCCAAGTACAGCTTAAGGAACTTTGATGATGTCATTAATAGGAGGAGCCGGAACAGAACTGTACAGCCAGCACTGGTGCAGGGAAATGTGAGTTTTATTAAAGATAAGTCTGTGTGTGTGTGTGTAGCAGTGCTGTATGTTTGTATATGGTTGTAGCATAACTGTATGGGTGTAGCAGAGCTGTATGTGTGTAACAGAACTGTATTGGTGTAACAGAGTTGTATGGGTGTAGCAGAGCTTTATGGGTATACCTGACCTTTATGTGTGTAGCAGGGCTGTATTTGTGTATGGCAGTGCTGTGTGTGTACCACAACTGTGTGTGTGTGTGTGTGTGTCGCAGACAAATACTTAAAAATAATCTAGCAGAACATGAAGCATGGCAGGACACAACTAGGGCTGCAATGATTAATCGACTTTTTCGATAATATTCGATAACGAGATTTGTTGTCGATGAATCCAGTTATCGAATGATCGCCGATTCGTTGCTATGCGGGCGGGCGGTTTACTTTAAATCAGCGCACCTTTATTTTACCTAACAATGAAGCTCCAGTAACAGGCAGAGCGGACGGCGGACTGTTATTGGGAAGGGGATCTGTGCACTGTTCCCCCTCCCCATAACAGTGCCATCCACAGATCCCCCTCCCCATAACAGTGCCATCCACAGATCCCCCTCCCCATAACAGTGCCATCCACAGATCCCCCCTCCCCATAACAGTGCCATCCACAGATCCCCCTCCCCATAACAGTGCCATCCACAGATCCCCCTCCCCATAACAGTGCCATCCACAGATCCCCCTCCCCATAACAGTGCCATCCACAGATCCCCCTCCCCATAACAGTGCCATCCACAGATCCCCCTCCCCATAACAGTGCCATCCACAGATCCCCCTCCCCATAACAGTGCCATCCACAGATCCCCCTCCCCATAACAGTGCCATCCACAGATCCCCCTCCCCATAACAGTGCCATCCACAGATCCCCCTCCCCATAACAGTGCCATCCACAGATCCCCCTCCCCATAACAGTGCCATCCACAGATCCCCCTCCCCATAACAGTGCCATCCACAGATCCCCCTCCCCATAACAGTGCCATCCACAGATCCCCCTCCCCATAACAGTGCCATCCACAGATCCCCCTCCCCATAACAGTGCCATCCACAATTTGTTGTAATATGGCCTTTGAACATAATTTTTCAAGTAAAATTGATTAAATTATCGACAACTAATCGATTATTCAAATAATCGTTAGCTGCAGCCCTAGACACAACAGAGCAATGACAGGAGACACATTTATTCGGATAGGTACTTTTAATGAGGTGACCACATGCCCCATTGTTGGTTGTTACAGTGGTCAGCAGATGACACATAAGGGTAACAGGAGCTGACCAAAACTATCCCCCCTCCATTCCACCCTAAAGTTATTGACCTTGACCCCTCCTCAGTAAAACACACTCCCCTTATAAAGTGAGAAATATGGTAAGCATTTTTGGCATAGAATTAGCATCATTTTCACGTGATTAACTGAAAACAAAAATGTGTTGTAGATGTATACCGTAAAAAGGAAACTTTTTGTATTACAAAGGTAGCACTTAACCCTTCCATTCAACCAAACTTACATTAACATAAAAATTTATGGTGGTCTAAGTTTGGTTCAGTAGAACCTTTTGGGTGCTGTAAATGTAATAAAACCCAATTCCAGCTGTGTTATCTAACGAGAGTTTTATTAGATATTCTGGGCCTTTATTATAGAGATTTTGATCATGTGCAGGTTTAACTGATAATATTTATTTATTCATTATGCAGGGCAACTTTTACCTCATTTTTCATGTCTGTAAATTTTGCGTTTTTATATGAATGGATATTAGTTTTTTTTATATAGACCTTAGGGCTAAAGTGCATGGAAAACACTGGTAAAGTTTGGGTTGTCCAGGTTCAGAGATGAACCCGGACATAACCCCTTCTTCATCCATTCAGCCCCTATGAGTGGAGCTTCCAATGCTGTTTAGCGCAGGGCAAGGGCTTTTTCTTCAGATCTGGTGACGTACCGGGCTTCTGATGGGCATGCTAGGCTGAGGTTTGTGCCTAGCAGTGAGCCCGGTGACGTCATCAGCACTAATGGGCAGGCTTTAGCCCTTCTCCACGCGCTAAAGCTGTTTGACATTGGCCTATTCCCCTCTCCCACTTGAAATAATGATGTGCATTTTAATGGGAATGATGGCTGTCAACTAAACATGGATGGTAATTTTTCAGTATATAATAACAACTCGTGGCACTAAAGATTAATGTATGCAAATCAAATATATTTTTATTTGGACTGAAACGTTCGGTGTATGATATTCAATTTTCTCAACTGATTCATGAACTCTGGATGTGAAGTTATATAATAAACTTCTATTTTTGATTTGCATACATTATTGTGAGTGCCGCTAATTTTCATTATATATTAGTGACTGCCTTTGCTGGCACCAGTATAACAGTGTGCAGAACTCCAGTTTTTGGCTACGGTAATTTTTCAGTAATCTCAAATTCATATGCAACTTATGTCATGGTGCAGCCCAATGTTAAATCTCTTACAAAGCAAACTGGAACGTTTATTTTTTGGAGTATATTAGAGAATTGCTGTTTAAGCAGTTAGCTATACAATAGGTCAAACAAAGTAGCTCTAAAAGTGAAGCTGCACTTTCCATTTGACATTGTGACTAACAATCTGAAATGCTTGATGCCAGATAAAAAGACTTTTGCAGCCCTGCTGTTTAGGTGTACGGGATTGAACGATTACTCTGGGGTAAATCGAGCACATCTTAGCCAGCTTTGTCTTGGTTTGTATGACAACAAACTGAAAAATGTGTAATTGTAGTTGGTTTAAATGAATATGACATGATTGCCCAGAAAGCTCAGCCTTTGAGAATGTGTTTGTTCTTGCAGACTGTTTCAAGTGAATGTTATTCCTAGCTGTCAGATTTCAGATCAAGGAGTATGCCAGATCGTTGCCAGTTTCTTGATATTTTGAGATGAATCAAAAAATAAAAATAAAGAGTTTGCCTCAGTGAAAAACCAATTCAGCGCTGACAAAGGAATACTATAGTTTTTATGTATAAAGGGAGGAAGAAATAGACATGAACTCAAATATGTGATTTGGATGTCATGAATGAACCCAAACAGGAGACAAGAAATGCCCTGCTAGAAACATGACCAAATATGTTGGTGCTTACCTCCAGTGTTGAAGGACATCTGTCAGCAGATTTGTACCTATGAAGTTGGCTGACCTGTTACATGTGCACTTGGCAGCTGAAGACATCTGTGTTGGTCCCATGTTCATATGTGCCCGCATTGCTGAGAAAAATGCTGTTTTAATATATGCAAATGAGCCTCCAGGAGCAATGGGGGCGTTACCGTTACACCTAGAGGCTCTGCTCTCTCTGCAACTGCCGCACCCTCTGCACCTTGACAGGGCCAGGTAGGGAAAACGTGATCACGTCTGGTGTTGACCTCTCCTAAAGTCTCCCTCTGCGCAGTATGGGAAAGAGGCTCACCGGCAGTTCTCTTAGTTTGTAGCATATCGAGTGATAGCGCTATATCTGATCATTATATGCCTATAAGCTTTCTGTCTGGCATTTTTTTGCAGTTTTCTTTTTTGCAGGCTATATCTCTAATTCTCAGTTCCCTGAGTTGATGGATGGGCACTTGCGGATCATCATGTCTGCCCCTAAAGTATACAGCAAGACAGCAGATTCTGCTCCTTAAGCATACATTCACATGGAGGATCTTTGGCATGGATTTTGGCACTGAAAATCCACGCCAAAACCTATGCAGTACTTCAATGGAGAGTCCATATGTTAAACCATACAGCGCTTCTTGTTTCCATTAACGGTTTTAGAAACTGCACTGTGGAAAAAAGAAGTATCCTGTTCATTTTTTACTCAGAATCCATGCAGAATATACGTACCGAATTTCTATTAAAAATAAGCAGGAACAAAAAATCCTCACCGAAACTGCACACAGCAGTATTTTTCTGGCCGAATCCCAACATATTTGCCAGGTAGTGGCCAGATCTCCACCGGACCCCATTACAGTTGATGGGATCGGCAGACATTCCGGTAACATCTGGCATTGCCAGATCTAGAGAGCTCCAGCAGGCAGTTCTCTGTCAGAATAGCCTGCCGGAATTCCTACCGACAGTGTGAAACTAGCCTTAGCTGTCGTGTGTACATGAAGAATAACACTATATTTGGCCTTTATATCACTTGTATTCTACCTTATTGTGCAGTGTGTTCACCTCTGCAGCCTGGAGGCAAGCTGCTAGGATGTCTCACATACACAGCAAACAAAGAAAAGCAGAGATCTGGCCCCCTTATCTCTCTGCATCACATCGTCAGAGGCAGTAGCACATTATATACAGTAATGAGCAGTGTAACTGTGAATTCAGCACCAGGGTGAGACTGAAAACTTAATAGATGCTGGAGAAGATGGTTCTCTATAGAAGTCCTTTCCATAGAGGGCTTTGAGGCTGATCTCTCAGCGAGCTGGTGACCTGTCTGTACCGATTTTAGCTATGAATTGTGACTGAATGCTCTGTTCAGGAATAAGAGGGAGAGCAAAAGAAGTGACTGAAAAGTGGAAAAACTGAAACTACAGCTACTCATTAACTGTATATATAAAAAATAAAAAAAATAGGACGCACTACAGCTGGAAAAAGTACATAGGAGGGCGACTAAAATGATAAGGGGCATGGAGGGTCTTAGTTATGAAGAAAGATTGAAATAATTGAATGTATTTAGTCTTGAGAAGAGACGTCTAAGGGGGGACATGATTAAAGAGGACCTGTGAGCTCTGCAATGCGATTGGCCAGCGCTACAGCAGAACAAGGGCAGACTCCGCCTACCATAACTTAGTGAACGGAGATACCGGAGGGCATAGCAGGAGAACAGAGCGGCGCCCAGGGATAATAGTAAGTGGAGTGAGATCCCCGAGCGCTGCTCTACATGTCTGTATAGTTAGTTCACATTGTCATAATGGGTGAAAGGTCCTCTTTAACCTATACAAATATATAAATAGTCCATACAAAAATATGGTGAAAAACTGTTCCATGTAAAATGCCTCAAACTGGAGAAGAAAAAGTTCAGTCTCTGGAAGTGTCAAAGTTTCTTTACTGTAAGAACTGTGAATCTGTGGAATAGACTTCCTCAGGACGTGGTCACAGCAGGAACAGTGGACAGTTTTAAAAAGGGTTTCGAGGAATTCTTGAAAGCAAATGACATTAATGCTTATGAAAATGTGTAGAAATCTGAGTCTCACTTCCTTCTGGGATTCGCGTCCCCACCTATCCCTTGGTTGAACTTGATGGACTTATGTCTTTTTGCAACCGTATTAACTATGTAATGTCTGGAAACAATAGACAAATATTAGGCCATTTGTGTAATGCACTAAAAAAAACCTAGCCTGCTAAATTTTATGTTAGTTTAGATGCTTTGGGGAAATACAAAATGGTTGCAAAGGTGGACATAGCCATAGCCTTCATTCTGTGACCTATAGTAGTCCTGCTTTCTGCACATTTCCTGCAAGGTTGTGAAGACTTAAAGGGGTTCTTCGGACTCTCCGGTATTGATTACATCATCAATATCAGATCGGCGGTCCCTCCGCCCACGCACGCCATCTCCTCATACAGCTGATCGTTGGGGGTGCCGGGTGTCAGACCCCCGCCAATCTGATATTGATGAGCCATCCTGTGGATAGTTCATCAATATAAGAGAGCCTGGAGAACCCCTTTAAGACTTTCACGGTGCTCGTCCATATATATTGCTGATGATTGCTAATACCAAAAATAATCCAGCGCAATATGAATGTTGTCAATGGAACCTGCATGTTATACCAACAATTAAACCTAACTTAGTGCAGGTTCAGTTCACTCATAAGTACGTGTTGGCGCTGTGACAAAGAACAGTTTTATGAATTGTGGTAGTTGTAATTTTCCAAATACTGTTGGAAAATGTCAGAGCTGCTTATAAAAGCAGTACGACTGGAAGTACTGACCTTTATTATGTCTCCGTATACATCTATCTTATTGGAACCTCTTTCCAGGTCATTTATTGGATTCCTTTTTTTTTTTTATCAAAACCTGCAACCAAAGCTATCTTTTTATCTTTATAAGCACTCATAAAAATGAATTATGTAGAGTAAAAAAAAAAGTATTGGTTAGTTTAAGCCTCAGTAGATTAATTATTACTTAAACAACTAAAAACCTTGGAGCTTTGAACGTGAAAGAAATTTCGCTAGGCTCTTTGAAGCAATAAAAACCATTGGCGCAGGGTGATGACAAGATCGAAGCCTTAAAGTGCAGATACAAACTTCTTAACTCTATTAATCTGGCACCTTTTAGATACATATGTCCTATACCAGACTTCAGCATTTGGCCTCATGCACACGGCCGTTGTTTTGGTCCGCATCCGAGCCGCAGTTTTTTCGGCTTGGATGCGGACCCATTCACTTCAATGGGGCTGCAAAAGATGCGGACAGCACTCCGTGTGCTGTCCGCATCCGTTGCTCCGTTCCGTGATATGCATAAAAAATCTGTCCTATTCTTGTCTGCGCTTTGCAGACAAGAATAGGCAGTTATATTAAATGCTGTCCGTGCCATTCCGCAAATTGCCGAATGCACGCAGACGCCATCTGTGTTTTGCGGATCTGCGATTTGCGGACCACAAAACACACAACGGTCGTGTGCATGTAGCCTTTGTCTGATTTGCAGCAGTTTTGTTGGCTAAACCTAATATGTTGAGTCTGCCTGTTTTGTACTGGTCACTTCTTGGCAGTCATCTCATTATCATCTCAGATGAGATTACAATGAAAGATAATACCTAAATTTGTTCAGGACAAGCAATGAAATATATATCTATAGATATAGAGCTTTTTTCGCCCACAGTTGGCAGAAATTAGGAAATTAGGGGCCTAAACTAGCAGTTCTTAGCCAGAGAGCAGGGTGTGTAGGCACCATCCAACTCCGTTCACATAAATTGGAGTGTAGGAAATATCCAGGTTTTAATTTAAAAACTGAGGTGGACATTTATCATTTGCGATGGTTTTTGTGTCAGTTTTAAGTCTGGCTTTGTGTGTTTGCACCAAAATGTATAAATTGGCGCACCTTAATAATATGTTTGGTGCGGGTGCAATGTTGTTTACACCTATGTGTACACCAGGGGGTTGACCGACGTGGAGTTGCGACTTTTGCAAAAATCATAAGGCCATAATCCAGGTCTAATCTTACTTTTCGCCTTAAAGGGGTTCTGCAGATTTTTAAATCCTCTGGATAGATCTGATCGGTGGGGGTCCGACACCAGGGACCCCTGCCGATCAGCTGTTTGAGAAGGCCGTGGCGCTCGCTGTTTACCGCAGGCCCAGTGACGTCACGACTAGTCACAATGGCCTGGGCAGGGATAAATCTGTTCACTTGAAAGGATCTTTGCCCCGCCCAGGCCATTGATGCTAGTCGTGACGTCACTGGGCCTGCGGTAAACCGCGAGAAGGCTGCGGCGCTACTGCCAGCGCTGCTACCTTCTCAAACAGCTGACCCTTTTGAGTTTTTGCATATTTCTAAAAATATTAAATTAAAATATAAATTGCCAACATAGCATTGGCCGCTTGATAGGTTAGTTTAGTTGGCCTCTTTCTACAAGGTGGAGGTTGTGGCCTAAGTGATCCCCAGACTATTTCTAGTAATTATTTAGATTTCATGATAAGTGTTCTTTGCAGATACCTGGGTCAGATATCACACTGATATCAGGTTTCACTTCATGTCCAATATCTGCAGTTATTGCTTTTTTACTTTTGTGTTCATTTAGAGCACTTCCAGTTTTCCCACAAGACCCCCAGCTAGACCCCATCCCACACTGTATATAGTCACTGTGACTGATAGCACTGGACACGTATGTCACATACTCTATGGGCAGTCAGACAGACAGTGTGAAATAGCCTGTGTATTAGTGCTGTGTTAGTGTCTGTCTGCCTACCTGTAGCATCCCTCCACTGCTGTGAAAGAGCCATCGCTGAAGGAAATGATGCAGCACTTCATCTAAATGATGCAATGATAGCACATGTATAAGGGTCCATTCACATGTCTGTATGTGTTTTGCGGATCCGCAAAACACGGGCACCGCCAATGTGCGTTCCGCATTTTGCGGACTGCACATCGCCGGCACATTCATAGAAAATGCCTTTTCTTGTCCGCAATTGCGGACAAGAATAGGACATGTTCTATTTTTTTTTTGCGGATCTGGAAGTGCGGACCCACAAATGCGGGTCCGCACCTGTTCCGCAAAACCTAATACTGTATGACTCGCACAACAGCAATTGTTCACATAACCCGTGGTAGGACAAGAAGAACACTACTCAGTCTGACAGTCACAATTTGGATCTTGGGTTTTATGTGTCTAGCAAATGATAGTTTAATATGAGACAAGCATGTAAGCACGGTGGCTTGTGTGTTAGCATCCTCTACATTTCATGCAGCCTTCTCCTGAGAGATGAATTAATTGGAAAGTTTGTTGATGGCCTGCAGTTTTCCTAAGGGTTCTGGGCTTGTGGTGGCAGGTCCTTTTATTTTGATTGCATAGTGTAGAAAGTAGGTTAAGAGAGTGTCTCTGTGGTGGTAACAGCTATGCTTTATGGGTCCTGAACTGTAATCCTTGCAAGCAGACCTTCATTTCTTGGTTATTAATAGCATTTCTTATGTAATCAGATTTCCACCCAAACTTTAAAGGTTTTTTTCCTGGATTCATCTTTTGACGACCTATCATCAGGATAGGGGTTCGGCTCCCATCACCCCCACAATCAGGTGTTTGAAGAGGCCGAGGTGCTTTGGTGAGCTCTGCAGCCTCTTCATAGGCCAGTGAAGTCACATTGAACAGTCCCGATTCAAGTGAATAAGCCTGGACTGCAAAACCAATCACAGCCACTAGCCAATGTATGGTTAGCTGCGAGAAGGCTGCAGGGATCATCAGAGCGCCACAGCTTCTTCAAAAACTAATATTGATGACCAATCTTGAAGAGATAACAGTATATGAGTCCCGGAAAACCTCTTTAACCCCTTCACGACTGCCATACGGCTATATACTGTACGTCCTATTTGCACATACCCCCTGCACATAGTACGTATATAAACGTTATGACAGCTCTACAGTCCAGTAATGCTGGCAAGGTACCAATCAGAGTGGTCCTTTGCCGGCAATCGCTTCGATTGGTTAGTCTGCACAGACTAACCAATCGGACTGCGGTTCCGATCCTGAGCCGCCGGCATCAGCAGCGAGTGTTAGCTGTATGCTGACACTCTGCTGTAACCCCTTACATGCCGCTCCCTCTCTGAACCATCGGGCTGCCACACTGCGATGGCAGCATCCCGATGGTTGCCATGGCAACCAGACGCCTTACAAAGGCGTCCAGTGTTGCCATCTATCAGTGTAAAACTAATAGTATTATACTTTGCAATGCAAAAACACTTCAAAGTATAGTACAGCCATCAGCCCCACTGGATCTTCAAAATCCAAGTGGGACTTGATAAAAAAGTGTGAAAAATAAAATAAAAATGTTAATAAAAAATAAAATAAATTGCCTTTTCCTATCCGCTCATTTATAAGAGATAAAAAAATAAACTACACATATTAGGTATTACCACGTCTGTAACTACTGGCTCTATAAATATCACATGATCCACCCCGTCCGATAAACACCATGAAAAAATAAATGAAAACTGTGTCCAAAAAAGCAATTTTTGTGACCTTACATCACAAAAAGTGCTACACCAAGCGATCAAAAAGGCGTATGTCCCACAAAATGGTACCAATAAAAGTCACCCCATCCTGGAAAAAAATGAGCCCCTACATAAGAAAATCGCTCAAAAAATAAAAAAACTATAGCTCTCAGAACATGGAGACACTAAAACATCATTTTTTGGGTTTCCAAAATGCTATTATTGTGTAAAACTTAAATAAATAAGAAAAAGTGTACATATTAGGTATTGCCACGTCCATAATAATCTGCTCTATAAAAATGTCACATGATCTAACCCCTCAGGTGAACGCTGTAAAAATAAATAAATAAAAACTGTTACAAAACAACCAGTTTTTTGGTCACGTTGCCCCATAAAGTGTAATAATTAATGTTCAAAAAATCATATGTACCCAAAAATGGTACCAATAAAAGCGACAACTCTTTCTGCAAAAAAACGAGCCCCTGTATAAGACGATCGGCAGAAAAATAAAAAGGCGTTCAGAAAATGGAGACACAAAAACACTTTTTTCTTCAAAAATGCTTTATTATGTAAAACTGAAACAAACAAACAAAAAAGTAGACATATTTGTTATCATTGCGTCCGTAACAACCTGCTCTAAAAAAATAGCGCATGATCTACCCTGTCAGATGAATGTTGTGAAAAACAAAAACGGTGACAAAACAGCCATTTTTTGGTTACCTTGCCTCACAAAAAATGTAATATAGAGCAATTAAAAGTCATATTTATCCCAAAATGCTACCAATAAAACTGGCACCTTATCCCCCAGTTACCAAATGGGGACGCTTTTTGGGAGTTTCTACTGTAAGGGTGCATCAGGGGGGCTTCAAATGGGACATGGCATCTAAAAACCAGTCCAGCAAAATCTGCCTTCCAAGAACCATATGGCGCTTCTTTCCTTCTGCGCTCTGCCTTGTGCCCTTAAATCAGTTTACGACCACATGTGGGGTGTTTCTGTAAACCGCAGAATCAGGGTAATAAATATTGAGTTTTGTTTGGCTGTTAACCCTCAATGTGTTAAAGAAAAAAATTGATTAAAATGGAAAATCTGCCAAAAAAGTGAAATTTTGAAATTTGATCTCCATTTTCCTTTAATTCTTTTGGAACACCTAAAGGGTTAACAAAGTTTGTTAAATCAGTTTTGAGTAACTTGAGAGATGTAATTTCTACAATGGGGTTTATTGGGGGTTCCCACTATGTAAGCCCCACAAAGTGACTTCAGACCTGAACTTATCCTTTAAAAAGTGGGTTTTGGAAATTTTCTTAAAAATTTTAAGAGTAGCTTATAAAATTCTAAGCCTTCTAACGTCCTAAAAAAATAAAATGACATTACCAAAATGATGCCAACAGAAAGTAGACATATGGGGATTGTTAAGTAATAAATATTTTATGAGGTATCACTTTATGTTTCAAAAGTAGAGAAATAGAAATTTATAAAATGGTGAATTTTTCTAAACTTTTGGTAAATTTGGGATTTTTTCATAAATAAAGGTGAAATATATTGACTCAAATTTACGACTGTCGTGAAGTACAATGTGTCACGGAAAAACCATTCTCAGAATGGCTTGGATAAGTAAAAGTGTTCCAATTTGTCAGATTTGCAAAATTAGACGTGGTCATGGGGGCATTAATGACCCTTGGTCATGAAAGGGTTAAAGAGAGTATGTCACATAAAAGTTTGATACTGCTAAATTATCTTTTGTTCTGGTTGTACATTTTTTTTATATTGGCTGTACATCATTATTGGTGCAGCCATCTTTCCTGAGCTCCTGGTAACGGCATCAGAAATATGCTTTACAGCAGCCACATGGAGCATAGGAACCTGTAGTCTGAACGTGGAAAATGTGGGCATGTCCTGTGACCTGTGCAAAGGTCAGTGGGCAGGGAGAGGAAGGAGGTGAGATGTGTCCATCACTTAGGCTCCATTCACGCGTCCGCATGTGTTGTCCGCATTCTCTATGGGGACTGAATGGATGCTGAGAGCACACTATGGACATTTCTATGGGGGTGCCGGCCGGGTGTATTGCGGATCCGCAATGCACTACGGACGTGTGAATGGACCCTTATTGTGAGAAGTTTTATTCTGTGGTATCTATATATTAGTGTTAACTTTCATCTTAATCCTATCATTGATGGTAATGAGGTGACAACTGATCTCTACAGAACAGGGATTGTCAGACTGTTACTTAGGCCCCTTTACATGGGCTACTTATTAGGAACAAACGTTAGTATGAACACTGGCGGCACCCTGATGGCAGCATTAGTGATGCAGCACCCTAAATCATCATATCTGGGAACAAGATTGTCTTGTCTAAAAAGAAATCTGCTGCCCAGAAACATTAAACCTGAATGGGGACGATCATCCCCATACTAGGATTGTTTTGGGTATCAAAATTTCGATACCCAATTGATACTTTTATGCCAGTATAGATTTGGTACCGGAATGTTCATTATTTCGATACTAGGCTGCGCTATGCGCAGTCTAGTAACTCCTCTTATGAGAGACCATGGTGCTCGGCACGCGCTATGTTCTCTCAATCTAGACAGTAGAGAAGGAGGGAGGGAGGGAATCCTTCCCTCCTATGACGCGGCCGCCGCTGAGCCTAAGGAAGTGAGCGGGCTCTGAAGCTGCCCGCACCACTGCCACCAATGAATGTGTGTCTAATTAAAGCAGGAGGCGGGACAGAGGAGGTAATAAACCTCTGCTCTGTCTGAGCTAGTGAGTTCAGCGAACAGCAGCCGCCTCCTCCTGAGTGTTTTGTGTCCTCCCCAGCATCAGCCCGAGCCCCAGAGTCAAGCAGCCAGCATAGCAGGTACCTGGCCTGGCCACTGTGCCACCAATGATAATTAACCTTTTAATACAGATACAGAAGGCAGGTGCCAGCGGAAAAATCACATAGCCGGCAACTGAGGGGTTAACTGCCGCTGATCGCAGCACCCTGTCATAGAGGCCAGCACCCACCTCCTGTATCTGTATTAAAGGTTAATTATCATTGGTGGCGCAGTGCACCCTCCCCCCAGTATTAAAAACATTGGTGGCGCCGACCGCCCCCAGTATTAAAAACATTGGTGGCGCAGTGCGTCCCCCCCCTCTCCAACCCACCAGTATTAAAATTATTAGTGGCAATAGCCACAGGGTCCCCTCTTCATTGGTGGTGCAGTGGCAGTTGTGGCTCCGATCGGTTACCATGGCAGCCAGGACGCTACTGAAGCCTTGGCTGCCATGGTAATCTCCCTGCTGCAGTGTGCACAAAGCACAGGGCATCAGGGAGTGTGTGAAGTCCTATTCACCCTAATAGAGCTCTATCAGGGTGAATAGGACAAGGGATTAAAATATCCCAGGTTCTAAGGGGGAAAATAGTTAATAAATAAAAAGTAAAAAAAAAAAAGTTAAGTATAAATCGCCCCCTTTCCCTATTTTACATATATAATATATAAACATATTGCATATAGCCATGTCTCAAAAGTCCAAACTATTAAAATATTTAAAAAATCTCCTATGCGGTTAACGCCGTAACAGAAAAATAAATAAATAAAAACCACTCGATTTGGAATTTTTTTTAAGTCACCTTGTCCCCCCAAAAAATGGGATAGGACTGTTCGATTATGGGCCGGACGTTCCATAAAATGCGAAATGCACGCAGCTTTTGTGGTGGTTTATTTTTTTTGCATGGTATTGAGTATCGCAATACATTTTTATGGTATCGAAACCGAATCAAAATTATTGGCATCGCAACAACCCTACCCCATACAGTGAAGATAATAGACGCACAGAACTGCAGCTTTCACCTTTGCTCATCATTGCTTCATTCCTGATAATTGTCTGCTCTGTTGACCAGATAGTGACATGGAAAAGGTCAACAAAAGTTCTTAAAAATATGTTTTCACACCTAAAAGTAAAAAGTCCTAAAACTAGATAAGGTTAACCAAATCAAGCATGAGTCAAAAATATTACACTATTTTTTGAGGAAAATGATCCAATATCACATGGCTGTAAGTCTCAAAAGTATGTTGTGAATCTTGTGTGACCCCCTTGTGCAGCAATAACTGCAACTAAATGTTAATTGTTGTCGGTAATTGTTGATGAGTCCTGCACATCAGCAGGGAGGAATTTTATCCCATTACTCTGTATAATACAGCTTAAACTTCCTAATGCTGGTTGGTCTCCTCCCATGAACTGCTCGCTTCAGGTCCTTTCACAACATTTCTGTTGGATTAAGATCAGGACTTTTACTTTTTTATTCCAAAATGTTAAAGTTATTCTTCTTTAACCATTCTTTTGTAGAACAAATTGTGTGCTTAGAGTAGATGTCTTGTTGCATGATCCACATTCTCTTGAGATTCTGCTCGCAAATAGATGTTTTGATATTTTCCTTTACAATTTTGTGGTATTATTCAGAATTCAATGCTCCATTAATGATGGCAAGCTGTCCAGATGCAACAAAACAGGCCCAAACCATGATACCACCACCGTTTCACAGATTGGATGAGGCTTTTTTGCTGGAATGCAGTGTTTTACTATCTCCAAACGTAAAACTTCTCATTTAAACGAAACATATTGATCTCATTTGTCCACAAAACATTGCTCCAATAGCCTTCTGACATGTCCAAGTGATCTATAGAAAACTGGAGAGCAGCAGCTTTCCCCTTTTGTTCAATGTCCTCCTGATCTTGAACATTATCATTAGCTAATGTGAGAAAGGCTTTCAGTTGCTTAGAGCTAACATTGGATTCCTTTCTGACGTTGCAGACTATTATAGTAATCCTTTCTGATGTTACAGCTCTTTGCTTGTTTTTTTTTGGTCGACCACTCCTGGGAATGGTATTAATGGTCTTGAATTTCCTCTATTTGTACACCGTCTTTCTGAATGTGGACTGGTGGAGTCCAAACTATTCAGAGATTTTTTTTATTTATTTTTTTACTTTTCTAGCCTGATGAGCATAAACAACTCTTCCTCTGAGGTCCTCAGAAATGTCCTTTGTTCGTGCCATGATACACTTCGACAAATGTATTGTGAAAATCAGACTTGGAGAGATCCGTGTTTTATTTAAATAAAACGGGCCACCCACTCACACCTGATTGTCATCCTATTTATTGAAAACACTTGACTCTAATTTCACCCTCAAATTATCTCCTAGTCCTAAAGGTTCACATATCTTTGCCCCTCACAAACGTGTTAGATCATTTTCCTCAAAAAATAAATGACCAAATCTAATATTTTTGACTCATTTGTTTAATTTGATTATTTTTATCTACCTTCAGGACTTGTGTTCAAATCTAATGTAGTTTTAGGTCACATTTATGCAGAAATATTGAAAATTCTAAAGGGTTTACAAATGTTTACGTACCACTGTACATGTTTTATCAGCTTTAGACATTACAAATATTAAGTTTGATGGATTTACACTTAGAATCCATACAGAAGACTTTTTGGTTAGTTATTTAAATGTGAGAGGATCCATCCTACTGCAAAGAACCGTCTGTGAAGTGAGCATTCTTCTGCTTCTGCATCACGTTTGGAAGATATATTAAGTTTAAGACCCATGAAAACTTCAATGTAATGCATTCCTCTCATTCTCTTATAGTCACAAGGTTGCTTAACCCTTCTTTACCCAGATTTCAATATTCACAACCAGAACACACTTTAAAGTTTGCTTCTCATGAACAACTGACCTATTTCATTTATTTATTTTTTTCTTTTCCTTGGAGATGGCATTTTATCTGCAGGCAGATTTATTGGATTTAACACTTCCATTAGTTATTAATTTATTAGTTTATATACCGGTACTTTTTTCTTTATTTTTCAAATCGCGAACAAAAATATGTATTATTGAGCAACAAAATTTAGAAGATATATAGAGAACAAATATCCAGTTGATCGTCTGGTACGGTAGTACTTGAATAGTTAGGCACTGGTTTATACTTTCATAGTTTTGCAATAGTATTTTCAGAATAATTATTGTACACTGCTTAATGACTTTTTGCCAGGTGGTTATCATGTATTAAGCTTTGGCATGTCATAGCAAATGTAGCCTCAGAGTGAATGAAATGAGCCTTTGGATAGCCTTTATTTCAGCATTTGATCCTCCTAATATTATTATATTTGTGTTTAATTTGCCTCATTAAGTAGAGAGTACTCGGATTCAATTCCCAGTAACCTAGGGCTTCACTATATTTGGTCAGGAAAACAGAATTCGGGGTTCTGCTGTGTATCAGATCTGCTTCTCTGACTGCCTGGACTTGCCTTGTTAAGACTTATGCTGGATTTACATGGCCCAATGTTGGGGCCAATTATCGGGAACAAACGTTCCTACAAATGCTCACTCCCGATAGTCTGCCCATCTAAAGGTGCTCGTTCATCAGGTGAAAGTCATTCATGCAGACACCTAAATTATAATTTCTGATCCTGCTGTCAAAATCCACTCAGCTGTCCAGTAAGAATGCAGCTGTATGAGGATGTTATAGCAGTAGCCATTGCTCTTCCTTATACTGTATGCAAATGCTGCCCTTGAACAACCTGCAGCACTTTAGCTGCTTTAAAACTACAACTCCCAGCATACTCCATTCACTGCTTTGGGAGTTCCATGAACAGTCGAGCAAGTGTGCATGCTTGGGAGTTGTAGCTTTAAATGAGCTGGAGTGCTGACCCCTGGATTATGTATTGGTTTCCGTGAATCACAATGGAGACAGCATTAAAGGTTTACTCCCAACTTGACATTTATTGCATATCCATATGATATGCCTTAAATGTCCGATGGGTGTGGTTTCTGAAGATGGCCATCTCAATAATAGGACTCTATCTCTCAGCTCTCATGAATGAATTAGTGGCTGTTCATGCATGGCTCTCTCAATTCACTTCTATGGGAGTTCTGAAAGTAATTGAACAGTCATGGTCAGCTATTTTCAGAACTCCCAGCTATGTGAATGGACAGTATGGTGCAGCACAGCCACGGTTCAGGGCCTTGTTCTTCAGATAGGTGTGAGACTCACAACTATGGGAGGTTTATGTTATATCCTGTTGACATGCCATAAATGTCGAGATGGGGATATCTTTAACCTGTTTGCTTACCACCTAGGTAAACCTCTTCTTATAAGTGTGTGCCAAACCCAATTCCAGGATTTTTTTTAGTTTGACTTTCGTTAGATTATATAATCTTTTCCTTGGGAGAAACTAGTTATCTTTCTTACATGGTTGACTATTTGTATTTTCCCAAGATCCAATAATCATGGTTTACTTATTATAATAAATGCATATTGCTTAGAAGATGTCATTAGATACGAAGATGTCCAAAAATTACCTCTCAGTTTCGAGGCGTATTTTTTCCTTTCATTTTGGGTCATCTCCTCCATCTTTTACCAACCTGACCCCTAACAAGGGAAGGAGTAACCCAACAGAGACTGTAGGAAAGCAGGGAATACATAATTAGTGTTCTGAGTGACTGAAATATACATTTGTCCCATGTACCGTAAGTTAAGAAAACTGGGCAGTCAGAAATTGATGGCTTCTTACTGACGTTACAAAGCACAGGAAATTCATGACTCTTTTTTTTTTTTTTTTTTTTTTTTTGGTCCCTCAGTAAAGGAAATGAGTAGGATCTCATTATTTTGAGTATAATTAATAATTGTTGTTAATAAGCATTTGGGACAGTTCGGTCTGAGGAACCTCTGTTAGTCAAAGTACATGGGCATTGTGAAGTGATTTACCACCCTTGTTAGACATAGAGTAAATATTGCTGCAGACAACTGGCATTTTAGGACTAATATTAAATTCATTATAAAGTAAGCCATACTTATGTGGCAATGTTTGATAAGCACTTCTCCCCGAATAAAGTAAGCAGAGAGAACATTGGAGTTTAATTAACTGAAGAAGCTGGCATATTTTAAGCAGCCTGCTGTATTGATACTTCCTCCCAATATTACCTTGGTCGTTGGCCTTCTGTGTCTCCTCATATCACGTACTATGTGGGACATAGCAGAAAATCTGAAGCATATAACTCAATATCAGCACCTATACCGTTAGTGGAAAGGCATCTGTCCTGGGAGAAAAGGACTATACATAGGCCTCTTGTGGTGAACATTTAAGACCATTTGATTGGCAGGGGTTCAACCTCTGAGACCCCCATTGATTAGCAATGCGAAGATTGTATGAGCACTTGGTCCACATATTGTTCACAAAGGCACATCTCTTCTCCCGTTCATCCGTGCTGTCCCATCACTGTGGGGTTTTGGTGATTTGATTATGAAAGTGACCATAAATGAATGGTTGAAATGCACCTGCCAATTTTGTATGGCCTTGTCCTCTCCCAATAGAAGATGTTGGGGGAAAGAAGGCTTAGCCTTGTTAGATTTTAACTTGCCCTTAACTGTAGCCCATTGCTTAAATACACAGTGCCTGCATATTAAAAGTCCACTTGGGCAATCCCTTTGCATATGTCCTGTCAGAGCACGTGAAGGAGGCAAAAGGTGTTTGCTAGCGAATCTCACTATACAGAACGCAGCAGGACCATGTATTACATGGGCACACATTGACTTCAATAGACTCCATTTTTCCTTCAGAAGGTGTGGCTTCCACTGATGATAACAGCTATTTGATGACACTGGTGATCAGCATACCATAGAGAGAGTTGCTAAGAGAAATCAATTGTCCTACGTTGACATCCCTTGTGATTCTTTCCATGATTAATGCAAAAAAAAATTATGTAGTGCATGACAATCTTTCTAATAAAAGAACCAGCCCTGTACTGCACATGGGTCCAGAGATCTCTACATTCACTGCTCCAATTGCTCTCTAGATTCATTTCAGCCTAGCAGCTCAGGGGGTGTGTCCTTTGTCCTGCAGCTCTCTCCCTGTAACTGCCACAGCTTATAACGGAACATATGGCTGGTGGCAGTTGAAAATTTAAACCGAGCACGTGCGACCAGCTCAGTGAGAAGGACAAGAAATAAGGAATAGAACAAACCGCATGTGGTGCTCATCTGGAGTATATGTTAAAGTATAGGATGAATTTATCTGCTTATAACATTTAGGTAATATAGATCAGGGTTCCCCAACTCCAGTCCTCAGGGCCCACTTGCTGGTCAGGATTTAGGAGTATCCCACAGAATGAACACCTGTGGTAAATCCTGAAGGATGGACACTAATTCTATCAGCTGCCCAATACTAAGGAAATCCTGAAAACATGACCGGCAGGTGAGGACTGGAGTTGAGGACCACTCGTAGATCATACATTCATATGTTTTTCTTATGCTTTGCTAAATCCTTACTGTATACGTACCTAACAGAGCGTGTGACAATTCTATTGTTATACAAGCTTCCCCCTGTAATGTGTACTTACTGTACTGGGAAAGGTATGTGCACATTGAAGCCTGCAGAGTTTAGATGCACCCTGTATGAAGGCTTCTTGCAGTATCTCTGATCACCTCTAGTGATTAGTTAATATCACATGACCTTATGAAGACTTTCTGCTACTGTTCTCAGCGTTCACAAGCCGCTTTTCTGAGGGTTGATGGGGAACTTGTGTGTCTCGTGTCACTTCTCTGCACAGAAAACGAGGAATCATATTTGAGATCCACAGCTGAGTTTGGAATAGAAATGACATATTGTTTAAACATGTTGTAACAAATGCGCAGCATAAGAAATGATAGGAATGTAAAACGGCAGAAGAGGGGAAATTCCACTTAGCCTCCCCAGAGGAGATCTACATATAGAATGAGCAGGAGAAGATTAGCGCAGATTATTTTCAAGTGGAAGGAATTGTTAATTCCTATACTTTCTAGGGTGAAGCTGTGAAAATGATACAATCTCCTTAATACCCAAAGACACTAGCTTCCTCTCCTTAGTGTGACCTCCGTTATTAGTAATTCAGCGTGTTGCGGAGGGAAAAAAGTATCTTTAACCCCCGCCCTCATAATATGATTACTGGGCACTTTTATTTATTTCAGATTTGTGGTCATCTGCAAACTGGTTCATCATTATATTCTAACCTACTGTGCTGAAGAAGCTTGTGTATCTGGGACCTCAGTACAGACCTGTGTAACTCGATAAAAGAAATAATGTATAACTGCATTGCTCCCTTCCAAATGTAGAAATAGGGGAGAATAGTAACAAGATGAACTTGCTATACCTGACAACAATTTCATGCCTGACCTGGAAATATCTGCCTATATGCTTCACAACGTGTGTAGTGCCTGAAGACGTAGGGTCCCCTAATGCCCCTTTTTCAGATAGAACAATCAATCCATCCCACTACCATGCATGTCTCTAGACCTGAACCTGAGTCCTATTTATTCAGTCATGGCAGTGTCTATGAGAGATCCAGTTCTTCCAGGTAAACACAACAGGACAGAGGCATATCATGTTTACTTACATACAAATTGAAAATTAAATTACTTCTTAGTAGGTCAGAGTAGGATGACTCGAAGGAGGATACAGGTTCACTTGTTGAACGCTGAACAGATGAATGATTTAAGAGATCCTCTTCTACTTGTCTGCTGTATACTTTGTGATCTTACAGCCTGCCAGTCTTGCCTATTAATAGTATGCTAAGGGCTCTTTCACACTTGCGTTCTTGTCTTCCGGCATAGAGTTCCGTCGTCGGGGCTCTATGCCGGAAGAATCCTGATCAGGATTATCCTAATGCATTCTGAATGGAGAGAAATCCGTTCAGGATGCATCAGGATGTCTTCAGTTCCGGAACGGAACGTTTTTTGGCCGGAGAAAATACCGCAGCATGCTGCGCTTTTTGCTCCGGCCAAAAATCCGGAACACTTGCCGCAAGGCCGGATCCGGAATTAATGCCCATTGAAAGGCATTGATCCGGATCCGGCCTTAAGCTAAACGTCGTTTCGGCGCATTGCCGGAGCCGACATTTAGCTTTTTCTGAATGGTTTCCATGGCTGCCAAGACGCTAAAGTCCTGGCAGCCATGGTAAAGTGTAGCGGGGAGCGGGGAGCAGTGTACTTACCTTCCGTGCGGCTCCCCGGGCGCTCCAGAGTGACGTCAGGGCGCCCCACGCGCATGGGTGACGTGATCACATGGATCACGTCATCCATGCGCATGGGGCGCTCTGACGTCATTCTGGAGCGCCCCGCGAGCCGCACGGACTGTAAGTATACCGCTCCCCCGCTCCCCGCTCCTACTATGGCAACCAGGACTTTAATAGCGTCCTGGGTGCCATAGTAACACTGAACGCATTTGGAAGACGGTTCCGTCTTCAAATGCTTTCAGTACACTTGCGTTTTTCCGGATCCGGCGTGTAATTCCGGCAAGTGGAGTACACGCCGGATCCGGACAACGCAAGTGTGAAAGAGGCCTAAATCTCATTATCTCAGTAGAACTGCAAAAATACAATGAAATGGATAGCACGTTCACATTGTTAAAGGGGTTTTCCGGTAATGGTCCTACATTACCACCGAGATGGCTCTCAGTGTGTACTGAATTGTTTACAGCAGAAAAGGCAAGTGCATAGAAAGCATATATGTCACCTAACAGCTCTGCTGCCTTTGCGAGCATTCATACAGCATGTGAAAATGATCCCAGGGATTGTCACCCAGCATTCCTAGTGCCCAGAATAGAGATGAACACATTTTCCACCTGTTGCAGGTTTCAAAAATTGGTTTTCAATTTGCCAACCAACCTTTAGGACAAACTGGCAAATCTATTTATGATGTCGAACTTCAACCATAGAAGAATCAATTCTGCCATTAAATAGTAGGACTTACTGAATCGGACAAAGGCTTATCTCTGAACCTGAATGATAAATCTTACTAGTCAAGGGGCAGTATCATGGCAGAACTAGCACACTAGCTAGTGGACAACCATTGACTGGAAAACCTAATGGATGTTGCCACAAGAAGACATTACTCAGAAAAGGGTGCAGAGTTTTGACAAACAGTATCTGAAGAAGTATGGCAGAAATGATCCTTAAAGCGGCTCTGTTACCAGGATCAACCCTATTAAACTAGACATACTGCCTGGTAAGCATTCTGTCCAGAATATGAATAATGTCTCCAATTAAAGCAGCTCTGTCACCAGGATCAACCCTATTAAACGAGACATACTGCCTGGTAGGGCTTATCATGTTGATTAAAGCTATTCCTTTCTTTTGTCTGTATGCTCAACAGCTGCAGAGATATCTCAATTTATTTTCATGTGCAAATGCAAAATTGGAGCAGCAGGAGGCGGGGCTGAATCCTTAAAGCATGCTTTGTAACACCCATTGTGTCTGCACCCTCACCTTGATTGCCAGGGCTAGACATGCTAAGGGCAGAACTATGTCCTAGAACTGATTCCTTGCATCTACATATCATATATACTATGTACTATAGCTTCACCATACTGAGAGATGCTCAGAGAACTAATATAAATATTACTGCTTTATTCACATGCACAATATATTATTATAACGACACAAGTAATATGTGTTAGCTTCTCTGTGGTAATGCTATAGCTTAGTGGTAAGCAATTGGCTTTGCATGTAGAGATCCCAGGTTTGAATCCTGGGAGAGACTGCTAGGTTATTTTCTTCAGGTATAAAATTATATTGAGAAATTGAGAATGTGTTTTTTGTTTTTTTTTGAAACCTAATAAATATTTTATAATAGTTTCTATATAATCATATATTGTCTGTGAATAAACCAGTAATGGGTTTTCGGTTTCTAAGAAAAAAACAT
The DNA here is from genome assembly GCF_905171765.1 of Bufo bufo. NCBI lineage: Eukaryota > Metazoa > Chordata > Amphibia > Anura > Bufonidae > Bufo > Bufo bufo. Next base: position 648,639,053 of record NC_053390.1, on the reverse strand, counting down.
TATACTTAATATAGTAAGGACATTAATAATAATAATAATAATAATAATAATAATAATAATTATTATTATTATTATTTTTATTATAATATAGCCTTTTATTATGGGTTAAATAAAAGAGAAAAAAAAAATAAACTGAAAAATAGAGTTTATATAAGTCTATGCAGGGACTTGAACTGAGAATTTCTAGAGGAATGACAGACAACTTACCAATAAGCCTTTGCATTACCGCATAGGGATATATGTTTTTTTTTGTATGCTTATAAGCTGACACATATTACTGGTGTCTTTATAATCCTATATTGTGCTTGTGAATAAAGCAGTAATATGTATATTAGCTTTCTGAGCATATCTCAGTGTGGCAAAGCTATAGTACATAGTGTAAATGATATGCACAGGCTAGTATACAGCTCTGTATATAATAAAGATCTGTAATAAAGATAAATGTGGTGACCTTATCATGGCCTCTTTTTTTTTCCTCCACTTCTGAAATGTGGCGTGAAGGGGATAAAGTCGCAGCCTTTGTCACAGATATAGGGTGCTACAAAATGTGCACCTTTTTTTGCCTCTATTGTGGTGTAAATCACATGATAAATGTCCCTGTCTTGTTACCCAAGATGCCACAGTTTCTTCCCTTCTATGCTCTTCCTATCAATGAGTCCATACATTTTTTGCCTTCCCAAAAAGTCTGTTGTTGAGTCAACTAATCTTCTCTGCAGTTTCCTCATTAATCGAACTTTTGTTTCTTCCTAAGCCTGACTTTCGTACAGCGTATATATTGTGTTAACGTAACAGGCTCTGACATAGCTCGTTAATGGTCTCCGAAAGGGGAAGTGAACAGTGATTTCTGAAAAGCGGAAGCACAATAATTGGTATACATTACATTCAGATATGACTTCATGGTGGTGAAGAGATGCATGAAAACACTGTCATAGTCCGTACATTCCATTAATTTTGATCTAAGCAGCATATGTATTTCATATGTGCAGATAACAAAATCATAACCATAAATTCTCATCAGTGTTTTCCGTGTTTCTGTATCAACCACTGAGGAATCTTAATTTTTATTTTTTTATTTTAACCATATGTACTTTTTAATATTTGTAGATAATGTCAGCTAAAACCCAAAAATAAATCGGTGTTTGGGTGATTCTTGGTACATTAGAGCAGTGTACCAAGACTAGTGACATCAAAGTACCTCCAAGCCTACAGTCCTACACTGTGCTACATGGAGCACAGCGCAAGTACCAACTAGAGACACTGAAGCAGACTTACTAATCCTGTCTAATATTTAGACAGTATAAACCAAAGCTTGCCATACAGATGAAATATCTGTCAGCTGAAAGCTTGTTTGGCTGGCATCTATCCCTCCTAATCCACCCACATATATGCATGCTCGGCCAAATATACATGTAAGGATAGAGGAGAATGTCAGGTTATTTCCCCCAAAACAAAAGAATTGGACATTAAAATCCAATATGTCCCATCCTTATCTCCCTTGACATAATTTGTCGTGATATACATTGGATGTCCGCTGAAAATCCCACACAGGTCTAATATGCATGGCTAGCTTTGGCCTAGATCAGTGATGGCTAACCTCCGGCACTCCAGCTGTGGTCAAACTACGACTCCCAGCATGCTCCATTTATTTCTATGGAGTTCTGAGAACAGCCAAGCAAGGGGGCATCTAGGGAGTCGTAGATTTACCACAGCTGGAGTGCCGGAGGTTAGCCATCACAGGACTAGAGAGTCTAAAGATTCAAAGATAAATGTTTCCCCTAGTGATTAGAGCCCTGAAAACCAATACTTGAAAGTGATTAATGTTTTCTAAGCAGCTAATGTATAAAAGGTTTTATCACAATATCTTTCTTGTAGGGTGCTCCTTTAAAAACCCTGCTTGTCCTAATGGCTGGATATTTGAATATAGCGTTTTTCCTGTAACCATAATAATTTCAGAAATGGTTCTAGTTAAGTAACCAGGCATGGGAGAGCTTAATTTAAATAGCGAGATGACAGCATGCAGATATGCAGGAGCATTTTCAAAACAAATCTCAAATAAACTATTCTATGGATCAATAAATATTAATATCAACTTTTAAGAGACGATCCACTGAATTGTAACTAATTGCTTGTGAATAAAGCAGTAATATGTATATTGGCTTTCTGAGCAGATCTCAGTGTGGCGAAGCTATAGTACATAATGTAAATTATATGCACATGCTAGGATAGAGCTCTGCCCTCAGCATGCCTAGCCCGGTCATTAAGGGGAGGGAAGAGTGTGCAGGCACAGGGGGTGTTACAAAGCAGTGCTCAAATTATTCAGCTCTGCCTCCTGGTGCTCCAATTGTTCATTTGCATATGAATAAAAATGCAGAAATATCTGCAGTTGTTTAACATACAGACCAAAGAAAGCTATAGTTTTAATCAGCATGATGAGCCCTACCATGCAGTATGTCTTGTTTAATAGAGTTGATGCTGGTGACAGAGCTGCTTTAATTGGAGACATCATTCATATTCTGGACAGAATGCTTACTCTGCGCCTCGTTACGTTGTGTGGGATCAATTCACTGTAGTAGTGTGCTAAAGTTTTTCTCGCAAATTTAAGTTTTTTTTTTTATGGACTTAAGTCCTTGTAATTGTAAACAAAACTTCTTTATTAAACCTGCACTCTGGTTGCATGTGCTCTTTACAAATTTGTTAATAACTTGGGAAAGCACTCCGTTTTTGCGTAGGGTGCCACTGGAAGGGTTCTGTAACCACGTAACCAATAATGTACAAAATCCAGGACAACCACTCTTATACATCAAAGTAGATAAGTCTTTATCCTGAATATTTGTTCAATGAATTCATGATCAATAAAGACTTATCTACTTTGATGTAAAAGAGCGAGTGCCTGGATTTTGTACGTTATTCATCACTATTTTGATATCAGTTTCCAATGCAAATAAACTTGTTCAGTATACTTTATATAGATGGTGGGACTTCACAATATTTTATTCTGGTGGGTTCATGATCAACATGAAATCGTTGTGTCTTCAATTCTTTGGCATGAACACAACAGTATTTCAGTAACCTTAAGACTTCTCCTGACACACCTAGGCTTAGCATCCCTTCACTTACGTCTTAAAGGTCTAGTTAAATACCAAATATTAAACCAGTTATGACCTGATGTTGTGAGAGTGTTATGGACATAAAACTTCTGAAACATGCACAGAAAGTTACATAGAAAGTTATTATGTAGGCACCAATAAGAGCAACTGTTATTCAATGCCAACCAGTACATCAGGGTGCAAATGGTTGAATATTTCAGTGCCATTATGAAGTACGAATGTAGGCAAGAATAATCGTTAAATGGGTTTTCTAACATAATTAAATTTGTTTATGTATCGGGAAAAATGGGTTAAAAAAAAAGCAACATGCACCTCACCATCTGCTGTTGCTGTTCCAGCGCTTACAGGGTCCCTGCTGCTCTGTTTTCTGTTCCCGGATCGACATACTGGAAATGCCTGGAGATTCCTGCTCCACCAATAACTGACGATGGTGACTTTAGCTGAGCAAACTTCTCCTGCCATTTCTTGTGTGTCAAGTCAAGACCAGGAAGTGGACACCTGTGGGAACTGTGTCATATTTCAAAACCCATTCTTCCTCATGTACAAATAGTTTAATCCCGCCAGCCAACCCCTTTAATAATATTTTATGTTGAGCTTCTAAGTGATCATAAGCAATGTAGAAGTACTTCAAGTCATTTTTTGACAGGACAAATGAAAAAAATAAAACCAACAACATTTGTTGACCATTTTCATTGATTTCCATTCTTGAATCCACTGTAGTTGATTTATATATACGTGAGGAGGACGAAAAAGAAATAATCTATTGTAGAACTTGGGCTAGCTAGTTATATATTGTGTATCTTTCTAATTTCTTGGAAACTTGTGCATGTAAAGAATGTGGCGAATTGAAGAAAGTCATACTATCAGCACATTCCTTATCTAATCTATATATATTGTACCCCTCCCTTTCGGCATGGTATGGCGATTACATTTCCCTTTCTACATAACTGACATCTATATACCATATTACGGTACTTGTCCATTATTGCACCCCATTATTTAATTTTTACGTATGGCTTCCCTAAACTGAACTATTCAAGATTATGCTGCATCAGAAGTTTATGGCAGAATAAGGGGTGGAATAACACTTTCTCTAAAAACTGTTGGGAACATTTTCTTTGCCGGACTTGTTTCCCCCTTGTGCAAACCTTTTACAGATTTGACGCATCCTATATTCAGGATCATAATTTCTGACAAGTAGAGCACGGAGGAGGCTAAGGCAGCTCTGTCCTTATATGTGATTAGGACAGGTTTTGTGTGTCCCAATTGGACGGTGGCCATTTTATTTCTCCTAATGATTGCTCCCCAGACAAAACAAGCCATTCTAACTAGGGTTGTTGCGGGTATCGAAATTTCGATACCCAATCGATACTTTTGTCCCGGTATCGATACGATACCGGGATTTCCGTTTTTTCGATACTGGGCTGCGCTTCTGCGCAGTCTAGTATCTCTGAACATGAGCGCGCTGCTATCGGCGCGCTCATGTTCTCTCTCAGCAGCACGGGGAGAAGGAAGCTGTCCTCCCTCCCCCTGTGCTGCTGCCGCTGCCACCAATGAGAAGAGAGGGGCGGAGGAGGGGCGGCAATGAGAAGAGAGGGGCGGAGGAGGGGCGGCAATGAGAAGAGAGGGGCGGCAATGAGAAGAGAGGGGGTGGAGGAGGGGCGGCAATGAGAAGAGAGGGGCGGAGGAGGGGCGGGCGCACTGCGCCACCAATGATAGGATTACTATCGGAGCGATGGGAGGAGACATCAGCTTCACTAGTGGGCGTTCCTTTTCCCTGCGCTGCGATTGGACAGCGCTACAGCCAGGGAGAAGGAACGCCCACTAGTGAAGCTGATGTCTCCTCCCATCGCTCCGATAGTAATCAGCAGCATGTGGAGCAGGAGAGGAGACAGTAATGGGGCACTGCGGGCGAACGGAGCGGCGCCCAGGACTAATGGTGAGTGCTGAGACATCGCTGGGCGCCGCTCTGTGTGGCCTAATAGTGAAAGTCTGGACTCATATACAGTAGTCAGTCTTTAACACATACAGGAGGCGGGTGCCGGCAGCAGAATCGCATTGCCGGCACCCTGCCCCTGACAGGGAGCTGCGATCAGCGGCAGTTAACTGCCGCTGATCTGCTAGTACCCGCCTCCTGTATAAAGGGGTAAAATCATTGGTGGTGCAGTGTGCCCCCCCCCCCCCTCAATCCCCCCATCCCATTAAAATCATTGGTGGCACAGTGCGCCGGCCCCTCTCAACCCTCCAGTATTAAAATCATTGGTGGCAGTGGCCACAGGGACCTCTCCACTCCCCCTCATTGGTGGTGCAGTGGCAGCTTCTGATCGGAGCCCCAGCTGTGTAAGCCTGGGGCTCCGATCGGTTACCATGGCAGCCAGGACGCTACAGAAGCCCTGGTTGCCATGGTAACATCCCTGATGCTGTGTGCACAAAGCACAGAGCAGCAGGGACAGTGTGGAGTCCTATTCACCCTGATAGAGATCTATCAGGGTGAATAGGAAAAGGGATGAAAGATCCCAGGTTCTAGCCCCTAAGGGGGGAAATAGTTATTAAATAAAAAGTGAAAAAAAAAAAACCACTAAAATATGAAGTATAAATCACCCCCCTTTTTCCAATTTCACATATAAAATATATAAATAAACATATTACATCGCCACGTCAGAAAAGTCCAAACTATTAAAATATAAAAAAAAAAAATCTAGGTGGTGAATGCCGGAACAGAAAAAATAAAATAAAAACTGCGCGATTCGCCATTTTTAAAAATGAGGAATGCACGTGGCTTTTTTTGTTTATTTTTTTCGCGTGGTATCGAATGGTATCGAGTATCGCAATACTTTTTCATGGTATCGAAACCGAATCAAAAATTTGGTATCGCAACAACTCTAATTCTAACTAAATAAAGGTAATCGGAAATATATTTATAATAAAGAAATATTTAAAAATTTTCTTTTATTTTCTTTTAATTCCCAGAGAACCCCTTTAATTACTGTAGATTTCGGTCTTTATTCTGTCTGTAATAAAGATAAATGTGGTGAACCTGTTCCAACGCCCCCTCCCTGACCTTATCATGGCCTCTTTTTTTCCTCCACTTCTGAAATGTGGCGTGAAGGGGATAAAGTCGCAGCCTTTGTCACAGATATAGGGGGCTACAAAATGTGCACCTTTTTTTGCCTCTATTGTGGTGTAAATCACATGATAAATGTCCCTCATGTCCCTGTCTTGTTACCCAAGATGCCACAGTTTCTTCCACAGTTTATTCCCTCCTATGCTCTTCCTATCAATGAGTCCATACATTTTTTGCCTTCCCAAAAAATCTGTTGAGTCAACTAATCTTCTCTGCAGTTTCCTCATTAATCAAACTTTTGTTTCTTCATCTTCCTAAGCCTGACTTTCGTACAGCGTATATATTGTGTTAACGTAACAGGCTCTGACATAGCTCGTTAATGGTCTCCGAAAGGGGAAGTGAACAGTGATTTCTGAAAAGCGGAAGCACAAAAATTAGTATACATTACATTCAGATATGACTTCATGGTGGTGAAGAGATGAATGAAAACACTGTCATAGTCCGTACATTCCATTAATTTTGATCTAAGCAGCATATGTATTTCATATGTGCAGATAACAAAATCATAACCATAAATTCTCATCAGTGTTGTGTTTTCCGTGTTTCTGTATCAACCACTGAGGAATATTTTAACTTTAACCATATGTACTTTTTAATATCTGTAGACAATGTCAGCTAAAACCCAAAAATAAATCTGTGTTTGGGTGATTCTTGGTACATTAGAGCAGTGTACCAAGACTCTCTAGTGACATCAAAGTACCTCCAAGCCTACAGTCCTACACTGTGCTACATGGAGCACAGCGCAAGTACCAACTAGAGACACTGAAGCAGACTTACTAATCCTGTCTAATATTTAGACAGTATAAACCAAAGCTTGCCATACAGATGAAATATCTGTCAGCTGAAAGCTTGTTTGGCTGGCATCTATCCCTCCTAATCCACCCACATATATGCATGCTCGGCCAAATATACATGTAAGGAATAAGGATAGAGGAGAATGTCAGGTTATTTGCCCAAAAACAAAGGGATTGGACATTAAAATCCGATATGTCCCATCCTTATCTCCCTTGACATCATTTGTCGTGATATACATTGCATGTCCGCTGAAAATCCCACACAGGTCTAATATGCATGGCTAGCTTTGGCCTAGATCAGTGATGGCTAACCTCCAGCACTCCTCCAGCTGTGGTCAAACTACGACTCCCAGCATGCTCCATTTATTTCTATGGAGTTCTGAGAACAGCCAAGCAAGTGGGCATCTAGGGAGTCGTAGATTTACCACAGCTGGAGTGCCGGAGGTTAGCCATCACAGGACTAGAGAGTCTAAAGATTCACTAAATTTATCAAAGTGATTCACGCTAGATGACACATTTTGTGCATCTTTTAGACCTGTTCTGGTGCATTTAGGTTAGTAAATCTCCCTTTATGTTGTGTGTTCCCCTTGGGGTACATGTACTACAGTTTGAGAACCTAGGGGGGAGCTTATCATTTGCTGTGGTTTTGGTGTCAGTTTTAAGCCTGTCTCTGCTTTGTGAGGTTGCGGCAAATTTATGAAATGGCGCACAGTAATAATATATTTGGCACAAGTGCAATGTGGCATACACCGATGTCTGTAAAAGTACACCAGGAGGATGCCTGGCATGGATATGCCACTTTTTTTTATGACTTTTTAAAAAGTCACACATCATAAATGAGACTCAGAGGTGTTCTAATCTGAAATCCAGACCACTTCTAAAAGTGGCTAGGATCACTAAATGTCGCCAAAATATGCACCAAATGTGGCACATAGGCATCACGAGAGACAAACTGGTGTGGAAGACTTGATAAACGTTTCCCCTAGTGATTAGAGCCCTGAAAACCAATACTTGAAAGTGATTAATGTTTTCTAAGCAGCTAATGTATAAAAGGTTTTATCACAATATCTTTCTTGTAGGGTGCTCCTTTAAAGACCCGGCTTGTCCTAATGGCTGGATATTTGAATATAGCGTTTTTCCTGTAACCATAATAATTTCAGAAATGGTTCTAGTTAAGTAACCAGGCATGGGAGAGCTTAATTTAAATAGCGAGATGACAGCATGCAGATATGCAGGAGCATTTTCCAAACAAATCTCAAATAAACTATTCTATGGATCAATAAATATTAATATCAACTTTTAAGAGAAGATCCACTGAATTGTAACTAATTATGCATCGTGAGGGGAAGCTGAGCTCATTTCAATATTAGATTAAGCAGAATTAAATCAGAAATCTGGTTTAATGACCTTGTAAACAATTTACAGCAGAGACTCTAATTGTTAGGCTATTACACTATCTGAATCAAAGCTAATTAGATGTTTCTCCAATTATAATAAAACAGAATTCTTTAATAACAAGTATGAATAATTTTTCACACTATACATCTTATTTCATCATGCTGTTAAAATGTGTGTGTGTCATTTCAATATACGATAAAGGCTAATGTGGAAAGTAGGTTTTTTTTCTTGCAATTTTTCATTTCAGCTGGGAATTTTACTGTAAAAAAAAAAATATTATTCTGTGAAATATGGCATGCTAGCCATGTATTTACAAGCTACAGTACATTCATTTCAATAGGAGGTGGCAGAAGTGATTAAGGCAGATCTGTCATGGGAGAGCAAGCTAATTTCACATTGAAAAATGGTCGTCGGTGCTGGTACCAAAAGGTCCATAACTAATCTCCCTATCTTTGGGGGCAAACTATGTAAATGACTGACTCCATCGGTTCTGTATGTCTCTGTGGATAATGATATTCAGCTCTGACATCCTTTATTCAAGCAGCATTACTTTCAACCATTAAGTGACCCTGCCAATAGTCCTAGTGACACGTGTTATAGTGACGGTCTCACTGCCCTGGCCATGTAGTTTGAGACAGCCCTTCACATTGTCGGTGTAATTAGATGTCACTCACCTGCTTGTGACAGCCTATCTTATTATTAAGTGGAGGCCAAAAGACTAGCCTCAGAGAAATGGACGCCAGGCGAGAAATAATGTTTTTTTCCCCCTTATTTTCATTCCAACAAGATTTAATCCAAATGGCTGTTCAATTTGGAGACTGGCCAATCCCTTTACCGTCAGTCAAACTGAGATGTGAAAGAGTTTCGGAATTGTTTTGTGCCAACACTTTCTTAGTCCAAATTGTAGATGAATGCATCATGAGAGAACGTACTTCTGAAATAAACGTGTTCTTCTAGGCCAGGGATCGCCAACCTGCGGCTCCCCAAATGTTGCCAAACTACAACTCCCAGCATGCTGAGACTTCCTACAGCACGGCATGGTGGGAGTTGTAGTTTTGCAACAGCTGGAGAGCCACAGGTTGGCCATCCCTGTCCTAGGACATACCCTCTACAGTTTATAAAGACTGTTGTCTATGCATCTATCTATAATACTGCTTGCTGTCTGTGTCTCAACACCTTGTAAACCAAACAGACATTCTGCAGGACAACGCTTATAAGTTATCAAATAATCTGAAAAAGCATGATGAAAAATTTGTTGAGATGAAACTACCTTAACTCTATATAAGTAGTATAAGTAAAATGATTTGGTCTGTGTGGTATTTTGGACCTATGAGATGACCTGTCCAGATTCAAATGTAAATCTCACCAATACCATACCTTGCAATAACTGGATGCCAAGAAAACAAGGACTTTTTATTATAGATTGAAAATGTTACATTAATAATGCACCCTCCATAAGATTAGGGTACTTTTCACATTAGCGGCAGGGGACTCTGGCAGGCTGTTCCGGCAGGTGAACAGACCGTCGGATCTGTCCTGCCTCTAGTTCACGTGTTCACCCGGACTGCCGCTCCGTCCTTATTGACTATAATGGGGGCGGGGGCAGAGTTCCGTTAGCGGCAGCACAGCGCAGGAAGTCTTGCTTTTCTTCTACATATACATACAGGATGTTGACCACAGCACTCTTCCCTTCAGAGGCTTCCATGGGTGCATGTTATCTGGGTTGGTCTCCCTCCACCAGCAAGGCCAATAATACTTTTATATCGTATATAATAGGAGACAGTACACCATTAAATTCATATTGTTTCTTTTTTTTATTCAATTGTTGTTCTTCAACACCAGTGGTAAAAAGAGCATTTCAGTGCAATATATTCATCAGTGCAACGTTTCGAGCTCTTTAGTGGGAGCCCATTTTCAAGCTGTGAAGATGCTCAGCCGTGGTGTTTTGTATAGCATTTTCTTCTACATATAATAGCATTTACTTAACCACTTCCCGACCGCCCATTGACTATAAGCGTTCTTGGGCGGTCGGGTTTATCTCTGAATGGACGTTCTGGAACGTCCTTTCTGAGATGGCAGCTGCACTCTAATCGTGCAGCTGCCGAATAGGGGGCCAGCTGTCAGTGACAGCAGGGCATCCCAGAGAGAAGGCAGGGTCCATTTCTGTATGTCCCTGCCTTCTAGATCGCTGTATACACAGCGCTAAATGAGCGCTGTGTATATAGATCAAGAAGCGATCTGCTGCTTCTTGTCCCGGCCTGGTGGTCATGTCTTCCAGAGACCTCGATCAGACATGCACTGAGGCTGTACAGCGCTGTATACTACTGTACAGCCTCTGTGGGGGGTGTATTTCCACTGTAACTGGGGCTACTGTGTCAGCCCCCATTACAGGAGAAATCAATAGTTAAGTTAAATGTCCCCCAAAGTGTAAAATAAATAATAATAAAAAATGGTTTTAAAAAAAAAAAAAAAGTTTCACTTTAAAAGAAAATAATAAATTCCCCCCAAATCTGTCATTTAAAAAATGTTCAGAATAGAAGAAAATAAAATAGACATATTTGGTATCACCGCTTACGCAATGACCAGCTCTCACGTGATCTACCCCATCAGATGAACACTGTAAAAAAAAATAAACATTGCGCCAAAACTGATTTTTTAGTTAGCTCACCTCCCAAAAAACATAATATCAATTAATCAAAAAGTCGTATGTACCCCAGAATGGTAGAAATAAAAACGTCACCTCAACCCTGCAAAAAATGAGCCCCCACATAAGCCCATAGCAAGAAAAATAAAAAATATATGGCTCTAAGAAAATTGCAACACAAAAACATGATTTTTTTCCCCCTAGGAATGTTTTTATTGAGTAAAACATAAAAAATTAAAAAAACTAGACCTATGTTGTATCGTTGCGTCCGTAATGACCGGATCTATAAAAATATTACATGATCTACCTCATCAAGTGAACGGTGTAAAAAAAAATTTTTAAAAATTACACCAAACTGCTTTTTTCTGTGACTTCACCTCCCTCCCAAAAATTGAGATAAAAAGCAACTAGAAAGCCAAATGTACCCCAAAATGGTGCGAATAAAAACTACAGCTTGTCCCGCACAAAATAATCCCCTCACGCAGCTCATTCAACAAAAACAAAAAAAAGTTATCGCTCTTAAAAATGACAGAAAATTCCATGTTAGAAAATCCAGATGCCGCTCCTTCCCTTCTGAGCCCTGGCGTATCCCCAAATAACAGTTTACGACCACAATTGGCACGTTACTGTATTCAGGAGAAAGTGGGTAGCAAATTGTGAGGTAATATTCTCCGGTTATCTTTTGTGAAAAAAAAAAGTTTAGGCCTAAAGCACCATTTTATTGTAAAAAAAAAAATTTGACATTTTTTTTTTCACACCCAAGTATTAAAAATTCTATGAAAGAGCTGTTGAGTGAAGTGCTCGCTACACACCTTAAAAATTTCTTGGGTGGAATACTTAACAAAATGTGGTCACTTTTTGGGGTTTTCACTGTGGGGATACCTCAGTGTCTCTTCAAATACAACATGGTGCCCAAAGACCATTCCAGCAAAATCTGCCCTCCAAAAACCATATGGCGCTTTTTCCATTCTGTGCCCTACCATGTGCCCATACAGCGGTATACGACCACATATGGGGTGTTACTGCAGAATCAGGGTAGTAAATATTGAGGTTTGTTTTGTTGTTAACCCTTGATGCGTTCCAGGAAAAAAAAAAAAAATTTCACCTATTTTGCTTTAATTCCTGTGGAATACTTAAAAGGTTAACAACATTTCTAAAACCAATTTTGAATAGTTTAAACATAGAAACATAGAAACATAGAATGTGTCGGCAGATAAGAACCATTTGGCCCATCCAGTCTGCCCAATATACTAAATACTATGGATAGCCCCTGGCCCTATCTTATATGAAGGATGGCCTTATGCCTATCCCATGCATGCTTAAACTCCTCCACTGTATTTGCAGCTACCACTTCTGCAGGAAGGCTATTCCATGCATCCACTACTCTCTCAGTAAAGTAATACTTCCTGATATTACTTTTAAACCTTTGCCCCTCTAATTTAAAACTATGTCCTCTTGTAGCAGTTTTTCTTCTTTTAAATATTCTCTCCTCTTTTACTTTGTTGATTCCCTTTATGTATTTAAAAGTTTCTATCATATCCCCTCTGTCTCGTCTTTCTTCCAAGCTATACATGTTAAGTTCCTTTAATCTTTCCTGGTAAGTTTTATCCTGCAATCCATGTACCAGTTTAGTAGCTCTTCTCTGAACTCTCTCCAAAGTATCAATATCCTTCTGGAGATATGGTCTCCAGTACTGAGCACAATACTCCAAATGAGGTCTCACTAGTGCTCTGTAGAGCGGCATGAGCACCTCCCTCTTTCTACTAGTAATGCCTCTCCCTATACACCCAAGCATTCTGCTAGCATTTCCTGCTGCTCTATGACATTGTCTGCCTGCCTTTAAGTCTTCTGAAATAATGACCCCTAAATCCCTTTCCTCAGATACTGAGGTTAGGACTGTATCACTGATTTTATATTCTGCTCTTGGGTTTTTACGGCCCAGGTGCATTATCTTGCACTTATCAACATTAAATTTTAGTTGCCATATTTTTGACCATTCCTCTAGTTTTCCTAAGTCCTTTTCCATTTGGTGTATCCCTCCAGGAACATCAACCCTGTTACAAATCTTTGTGTCATCAGCAAAAAGACACACCTTACCATCGAGGCCTTCTGCAATTTCGCTGATAAAGATATTAAACAATATGGGTCCCAGAACAGATCCCTGAGGTACCCCACTGGTAACAAGACCTTGGTCTGAATATACTCCATTGACTACAACCCTCTGTTGCCTGTCCCTCAGCCACTGCCTAATCCATTCAACAATATGGGAGTCCAAGCCCAAAGACTGCACTTTATTGATAAGCTTTCTATGTGGGACAGTATCAAAAGCCTTACTAAAGTCTAGATAAGCGATGTCTACTGCACCTCCTCCATCTATTATTTTAGTCACCCAATCGAAAAAATCAATAAGATTAGTTTGACATGATCTCCCTGAAGTAAACCCATGCTGTTTTTCATCTTTCAATCCATGGGATTTTAGATGTTCCACAATCCTCTCCTTAAGTATGGTTTCCATTAATTTCCCCACTATTGATGTCAGGCTTACTGGCCTATAGTTGCCCGATTCCTCCCTACTACCTTTCTTATGAATGGGCACAACATTTGCTAATTTCCAATCTTCTGGGACGACTCCTGTTGCCAGCGATTGGTTAAATAAATCTGTTAATGGTTTTGCTAGTTCAACGCTGAGCTCTTTTAATAGCTTTGGGTGTATCCCATCAGGCCCCTGTGACTTATTTGTATTAATTTTAGACAGCTGACTTAGAACCTCTTCCTCTGTAAAGACACATGCATCAAAAGATTCATTAGACTTCTTTCCTAACTGAGGTCCTTCTCCTTCATTTTCCTTTGTAAAAACTGAACAGAAATATTCATTGAGGCAGTCAGCTAGTTCTTTATCTTCTTCTATATACATTCCTTCTTTTGTTTTTAATTTGGTAATTCCTTGTTTTAGTTTCCTTTTTTCATTTATGTATCTGAAGAATGCCTTCTGGCCTTTTTTTCCTGACTGAGCTAATTTCTCTTCTGCCTGTGCTTTGGAAGCTCTTATAACTTGTTTGGCCTCTCTCTGCCTAATCTTATAAATTTGTCTGTCATCCTCGTTTTGTTTTTTTTTATAATTCCTAAATGCTATCTTTTTGTTTTTAATGATTTTGGCCACTTCTGCTGAGTACCACAGTGGTCTCTTCCTTTTTTTGCTTTTACTGACAAGCCTAATGCAATTTTCTGTTGCCTTCAATAGTGCCACTTTTAAGTAGTCCCATTTCTCCTGGACTCCAATGATAGGGGTGTCATTTCTAATATGGGGTCATTTATGGGTTGGTTCTATTATGTGAGCTCCTCAAAGTAACTTCAGAACTGAACTGTTTCTTAAAAAAGCTGGCTGGAAATTTTCTTTAAAAATTTCAAAAATTGCTTCTAAAATTTTAAACCTTCTAATGGACATGAAGCATAACTATCTGTCTTTAAAAGCAGAGAGATTCAAATTTAGAAAACAGTGAAATTTTTTTCACATTTTCGTTAACTTTTTGATTTTTTTTTTATAAATAAAGGTAAAACATATTGACTTAACTTTGCCATTAACATGAAGCCCAATGTGTCCCGAGAAAACACTCTTTGAATGACTTGGATAAGTAAAAGCGTTCCAAAGTTATTACCACATAAAGTGACACATGTCAGATTTGCAAAATTAGTCCTGGTCAGGAAGGCGGTAAATGGCTCGGTCTAGAAGTGGTTAAAGAGTTGCCTGCCCCCCTTCCCCCAAGTTATTTCTGTGTGTGGATTCTCACTTTTTTAGAAGTTGTATTTATTTCATGATCTCTGTAATGTGTGCAAATGAAATGTTGTTTCGGAAGATGCACTGTCTGGGGGAATCCAACTTAATAAAATTAAATATGGTCAGAAGAAAGTAATTGTAGGATACCCTTTAACGGATCACGAGGGAAAAATTTACTGAACCCTGTACAAAGTAAAACAGAGGTGTTAAAGGGAGCCTGTCATCAACTTTATGCTGTCCATACTAACGGCAAAATAAAGAAAAGACAGGCGAGTTGATTTCAGCGATCTGTCATTTATAAGTTAAAAGTAAGTTGTTGCCGAGAACCAACATCACAATCATTGCAGACTGGGCCTGGAAAAGAGTCACGGCCACCTGAGAAGAGTCATGGTTATTCATGAATTTCTCCTCTCCCTGTCCACCTTCTGATGATTGACAGGCTTCTAGCTAGTTTTTCTTTCTTTCTTTCTTTCTTTCTTTCTTTCTTTCTTTCTTTCTTTCTTTCTTTCTTTCTTTCTTTCTTTCTTTCTTTCTTTCTTTCTTTCTTTCTTCCTTTTCCTTTCCTTTCCTTTCCTTTCCTTTTCCTTTCCTTTCCTTTTCCTTTCCTTTCCTTTCCTTTCCTTTTCCTTTCCTTTCCTTTCCTTCCTTCCTTCCTTCCTTCCCTCCCTCCCTCCCATGACTCTTCTCCGGTAGATTTGACTCTTTTCCAGGCCTGAGCTGCATTGATTGTGATGCTGGTTCTCAGCAACCACTTACTTTTAGCTCATGAGTGACACACCGCTGAAATCTGCATTTCTGTCACTATTTTATGCTGCTCACAGGGAGGTCAGCATAAAGTTGATAACAGGTTCCCTTGCTCACCTTTTAAATGTCCCTATGATCTAGTACTGCTGGGTCTTTGTTGGTCCTGCAGAAATGACATCAGTTTTGTTGTTCACGTGACTGCTGCTGCTGCTTATGGCCTCACGGATGGGCAGAAGCGGTCATGTGAATGATGGACGTAACATTATATCTGCAGGACAACCAGGAAGCGTAGCAACTGCCAAGTAGTGGCAGTGCTGGAGCACAGGACATTATTAGGTGATAAAAGGGGTTGTCCTTGCGTTAATATTGATGACATCATCAGGATAGGTCATCAATATCAGATCGGCGGGATGCCGGGTGTCGAGGTGAAGAGGTAGCGCTCCATGGTCTTCACACTACACCTCATCTCCTATAGAGCTGCGGTGTAGTGTAATTAGTAGTAGTGTAATATCCTGATGATAGGTCATCAATATTAACATCTGGACAACCCCTTTACATTTTTTTTCTTTACTTTAGACAACCCCCTGCTAAATATCTCAGAAAACCCAGTGACCTGGCACGTTATAAGCATACCTCATCATTAAATAATATGCAGGATTTTTTGGGCCTGGTTGTTTAAGCCATCAAGAAAACGGCGTGCTTCCCGTACAGAACGGAAGTTGTGATGATTACATTGTTCCGACCAGTGCTGGTAAACATGTCCCTCCTGATGAACCTTTGTGTCGTCATCTAGTGCTCAGCATGTATTTTTAGAACGGTGTATAATTATACTGCCCGTGCACCCTCAAGGAAAACTAGCGCAATGGAAAAGCGGGGGCGGGATCCATAGTAACCAATCGGATTGCAGCTGCTACTTAATGCAGGCGAGTGGCTTGATGCTATGGGCAGCACTGGTTTTCTAAATGTCGCCTATGGATTGTAAGAACTTCCAGCTGGAGCAGGTATGTGGACACTTGCATTAAAGGCTAAGCACAGTTGTGCCCTTATTAGTGCATACGTGCTCTGAGCTGTACTTTACCCATGCACTAGAAGATTTGTTAAATGATTATTATCTGGAGTGATGCACCCTCACAACAAGGTTTGTTATTTTGAGTGTTTCTCGGCTGTGCATTCTGGAAACCTCTCTGACCTAGTTTTCTCTGTCGGAGCCTTGCAGCTTCGTTTTGTCAGGATTTCCAGCACAGCCTCTGAAGTCCACATACACAGTAAAAGTTTCTGTATCTGTCCATGATCACGCGGATTAGTTTACTTCACTTTGTAAATACTGAAATGGCGCCGATAAAGTTATGCCTCCTAATTGAATTCATCTCTAGGTTAAAAATACATATTTCAAAAGGCTGGTGTGCCAGCATGACTGAACATGACATAAATTAGTTGGCCCGAGGAAAAGACTGGAAAATAAGGTGACACTTTTTTTTTTTTTTTTTACTGCGGAGTGCCACTACGTACATAGCTCCAGTACATCGGCATCGGGATGCAGATTAAAAAAAAAAAAATTCTGTTTAATGTTACTGTAAAGCTGACCATACACTTTTTAGATAGAAGTTGGTTGCTGGTTGAGCAGCAGTTGAACGTACAATCATCTGGAGAACGATTGTTTCGCACACATGACCATAGACATTTTAGTCCACATTGCCCGTTACAGTTGTTCAGAGTGGTCACACATGTTCAATGAACCCGGGCGAAGGAAGAAAGATCTTTCCAGGAATGTTCTCTGACAGAAAGATCTCTCATCCATAGATAATCCTGGTTTAAACAAAAGATCTTTCTTCTTTTCAGATCATAACGGTCATCCATCGGCTAAAACGATTGTTCTTATATTTCACCCGACAAACGTTCGTTTTCCTTGAAATCATCCATTTTGATCAACTTTGGACCAACGTGTATGGCCTGCTTTACTTATAGCCATGTGAAATACGTAAAATGAACTCCTGGGCATGTTTTGAGGTTTCCACAGTAGATCATCTTTTGGGCGTCTGTCTGACTCTCTTTATGGAGGCACGTTCATAATTTGGGTTTCCTTGTATTTAGCGTGTGTGTGTGTGAAGAATTTAAAGGGTAATTTACCTTTATCAGATGGACATAAGGTTCTTACTAGCCTGCATCTTATTTCAAATAATCCAGTTTACTGACCAAATCAATATATATACATGTACCATCACAAAGATCAACCTTTAGGCGTCATGCAGATGGTCAGAGTATGGCTCTCTTTTTCTATAAAGCCATAATAGGGCTCTATTTCTAGTGCATGTGGCCTTCGCTGTATCTTTGTATAACTCCAATTTCGTTCTGAAGCCTGTGGAGACTTTTTCTCGGATTCTGAATCACAAAATATGAGACTAAATAGTGTGTAGTGCCAGCATAATAGAGCAGACCATCTTACAGACCATGCAAATAACATACTGCTAACAAGTAGATATTTCCTACCCTTAGGACATGCAAGGTCCTTGCCTCTGTCTTAGCACCACAATGTGATTTTTCTATGTGTTGTAAGTGATATGAAATAAAATAATTTAGAAATCTGAGAATTTTTTTTTATTTTTCTTAGTGCTGCTTCCATATCTTTGACTGTAAGGATGAATTGTGTGTATTGATGTTTTTGCAGCCAGTTACATGGTTAGCTGCCCCTAAAATCCATTACCAGATACAATCTGCTAAAGGGTGATGCCTTAGTTTATATTGGAAATCCACCTTTAGCCTTATTCACACGACTGAGTCCGATTTTCCAGCCACCCAAAAAAATTACTTTTCTGTGCATTCTGTCTTTTTTCACTTCCAGACTTAAATTTGCAAGTTGAATTAGTCAAAACAGGACCTGCATAGAGCTTCTCAGATCGGGAACATGATCCATAAAAATAAAATGTATTAATGGACCCATTGATTTGTATAGATAGATCCATGTGCTGTCTGTTTTTAAAATGGAGAGCACACAAGAGGAAAATGATGCTTAAAGAAGCACCCCTACAAATTTTTTTATTCTCTGACCTGTTAGACAGGATGGAATCTGTAGTGAAGGAAATCATATTACCAGTGACTGTATTTGTAAGTTATAACCGTACTTCTTATCCTCAGCTGTGTCATGTGATCAACACTCTGATCTCCTACAGACACAGGACAGAAAGTCAGTTACTTCTCCATTCATTCCTATGAGACTGACATTGAGACTCCCATAGGAATACATAGAGAATCTGGCTTCCTGTCCACATATAAGATGCTGTGTTATTTGCAGTGTCAGTGTTGGTCACATGACACAGCTGAGGATCAGAAGGTAGGTTATAACTCACAAATACTGTGTGAAGTTTCCACACCACTTTATTCATGGGGATGTCTGGTTCCACTACACCTCTGAAATTATTGCAGCAATTCAAAAATCTTATGATGACTTCTTCAGGTGCGTTACAAGGTGCCGTGGCCCCTTACAATTTTGCAGGGCCTGTATGATGATATGTTTTGACATGTTATGTGTTTTTCTCTTAGATTTTTAAGTACTGCCATTAAATAATTCATTAAGAAACTCAATTGACAAATTTACTGATAGCTGGCCTTTGCAGCAAGTTTATTTCCATAGTAAATATGTATCCACCTTTAATAGATCCTCAACCCCAGGATTGTAATTTTTCCAGCCAACTGCGTCATTTTTGTGATGTTGTTGGTTTCAACTATTGCATTTCTCATACAGCTGACAGGGAATGGGTTAAAGCTAAAAAATCTGGTTCCCTTATTTATTCTTTGAAAATGACAGCGTGGTTTAGGTGCCGCTGCCTTTTTCATTGACTCACCAGGGGAAGATTGCAGTGTCTTGCATGCCGCATGTGTGGGTTCAAATCTGTATTAGCCAAAATTGCCCTCCAAGCATTAGTTTGACATTGTCATTGTTCAGATGGAGCTTTCCCGAAATAGAAATTATAAGTATGACTGGTGGCTCCAGACTGTGTGAGTAGGAGTTGTGCAGTTTTCTGCCTTTTTAACATGGTAGTTGCTGAACTATTTTATATATTCTAAGTCGGAGCTGTATGTATTTCTTCATCATATCTTAGTATAGACATACAGTGCAGTTGTAGGGTCTGTTCACATTGTATTCTGACAGAGTGAATTATATTAGAGGGAATGCAGCTTTATGGGTATCAAAATCATAGTCACCTTTTTTCTGAGCCGAAGATGGAGGCTATTCCTTTTTTATCTCCTAGGTTATATACCATTAGGTGTTACATATAGTTACATTACTGCAGTAGAAAAAAGACACATCCATCAGACCAACTATACGACATTGTTAGATTAATTATAACCCTCAATGTCATTTGCTATTAAATAAGGCTACTTTCACACTAGCGTTTCTATTTTCCGGTATTGAGATCCATTATAGGGTCTCAATACCAGAGAAAAACACTTCCGTTTTGTCCCCAGCTTCCTAGCTGTCTTGCGTTTAGACCATTTTCTACGCCTAAGACAGACGTGGAAAATTGTAAATGAGATGGGCCTACCCACCCACACCACGCCCACTTATTTTTTTTTTTACCTGAGCGGGGAAAAGTCGTAGATTGCAGCGTAAAGGACCTTTGCGTCACAATCTGCACCAGAAATACGCCTAATATAGGCGTATTTCTGTTTAATAAATGACCCCCTATGTGGCTGGTGGCTGTTGAAGATTTAAACTGAGCACGTTTGACCAGCTCAACGAGACCAGCTCAGTGTCCATACTAAATTTTTAATTACATACAATTCAGATTCAGATGCTAGATAAAAAAAAATTGAATATGTTTTATGACACAACCCTTTTAAAGGGGTTGTTTGGGTTCAGAGCTGAACCCAGACATATCCCCATTTTCACCCAGGCAGCCCCCCCCTGACTTGAGCATCGGAGCAGTTCATGCTCCAATGCTCTCCTTTGCCTTGTGCTGAATCGCGCAGGGAAAAAGCTTTTTCTGGAGTTCCGGTGACGAACCGGGCTCTCCATAGGGCTAGCAGGAAGCCCGTTGACGTCACCGGCACTGATGGGCGGGCTGTAGCGCTGCCCTAGCCTGTAAAACGGCCAGGGCAGCGCTAAATGCCCGCCCATCAGAGCCGATGACGTCACCGAACACACTGCTGAGCGGAAGCCTCCGCCCGGTAATGTGTTATTGTAAATAAAAGAGCCCTTGCCTTGCGGGATCCAGCGCAGGGCAAGGGAGAGCATCGGAGCATGAAATGCTCCAATGCTAACATCAGACGGGCTGCCAGGGGGAAATTATGGGTATGTCCGGGTTCAGCTCTGAACCTAGACAACCACTTTAAAGTGTATAGTAAATGTGGAACTAGTGTTCTAAAAATGTATATGAAGGTAACGGCAGTTAGTGGTGGTTCCCACATGCAGAACACATGGAGAGCGTAAATAGCATGTCTGCCAACTCATAAACTAAACTGTTTGAAGTGTGTTTGATTTGGCAGTGAATTGTAGTATTGTGTAAAATATATACATGACAAACATATAGACAAACACTTGATATATTATGAGCCTGATTGGATAAAGTTGCAGTCACAGTTGGCCCCCGTTTTTGGGTGGTCCAAAGCCACATAGAGGTAGTGAACAGTTGTGCAAGTACTCTAGAAAAAGTAGTGGACATGGGCACCTGAAATCACTGCTCTGCAACCGATGGACCCCTTATAGCTTTCACCGTGTATGAAGAATCCAGCTGGCATGGGAGAGGTTTCTTATGCCTCCTGTTGCTTCATCATACAATAAATTCTTTTATTTTTAGACAGCTTGTAAAGTGTTGGATCTTGTTTGTATTTGATGGTCCCAAATTTGTCTATGTCAAACACATTTACTTCTCCATTTCCATTGTATGCTGCGTAATGTCATGTGGTTTCACAATCCTAATTTACTGATTCCAGTTAGCTTTGAAGGGGTTCAGTCCTTTTGCAGGGCCACCAGTCCATAGGTTCCTGTAAGTCCACATTTCTGTTCGCACACTTGAGCTAAAGATAAAAGGGGTTCAGGTGCAGCCGCTTGAAATGTAGTGAGGCTGAAGATCCCAGCGACTTGGTGTGACTCTTGCCTTGCTGTGCTCTGCAAACTTGCTTCTGATAACTTGTGCTGCCTGCTGCTTGCTTACATTTTTCAGCACAAGAATCTTTCCAGGTTGGGGGTGGAGGTCTGAAATTTTTAACAGCTTTATGGAGTGTTTGCTCTGCCGCTTTATTTTCACAACCCCTGCTGGCTCTTTTAGAAAGGAGTGGCCCCATGATTATATTTCTAACATTTGAAGTGAGAAAATCGGTTGGAGGCCAGTGTAGATTTTTGAAACATTTATCGTTTATCATATGACTTTACGGGACAGGTATACTTTGTCTATAACTGACCCTATATACTGTAGAACTGCTTCTCCCTGCCTTCTATTCTGACTGTCAATGGTTAGTGCTGATATCCGGCTCTCCTGTATCTCCCTGGCGGCCTGAGCATGCGGGGGATATGCGCACAGATACACTGTGTAGATGTCAGGGAGACGGTGGAGAAGTGGATTTGTAGTATACAAGGCCAGCTGTATCCATGCCTATAGGGAGGCTAGAGGCAGGAGCATCTTCAGGGTATAGGACTGCACTGTGCTGAAAACTGAAGACGCTCATTTATAGAGTGCTGCTCATGGACAACTTCTGATCCATTTAAAAAAACAAAACCATAAAATCGCCATATAAATATACAAAAATTTTTGAGTAACTTTCCCTACATATGTTTGATGACCTGTCCTTTGGATGCAGTAGGTCATCAGTGTCTGATAGGTGGGGGTCTGACACCCAGTACGCCGCCGATCAACTGTTAAAGAAGGCACCAGCGCTTCTGTGAGTGCAGTGGCCTTCTCTCCACTCACCAGGCACAGTGTCTTCCGTTGTATAGCGTCTGTGTTTGGTATCACAGCTCAGCCCCATTCACTTCAATGAGCTGCGTCTAGGCCATGTGGCGGATGGATGAATGCGAGGTGACTGGCCTAGGGTAAGTTGCAAGAAGGACGAGGCACTCCCAGGGGCACCGCTGCCTTCTCAAACAGCTGATTGTGGGGTCCCAGTTGTCAGACACTGACCAATCAGATACTGATGACTAATCCAGAGGATAGGTCATCAGGTAAAGTGTCTTAAAACCCCTTTAAAAAATGAAAGGACAATTACACTATAACTGTTCCATTTGTATAACTATTCTGTCTACTGCACATGCTTACATGTTGTGAAATCCAAGAAAGAAATAAGTATTGCAGGATTGCATGTCCGAGTTTATTCAGGGGATTTTAAGAAACCAGTTTATGACGTTCCCCCAGAATTCAGTTTTTATTGGTCCAGCAATGACCACTGAGGTCACTGCTATAGCCAGTGATTGGCGGCAGCAGTCACATGTCACGTTGAACAGAACCCGGCAGTAGGCACTGGCATCGGAGTCAAAGGGGAGTGGTAAGAGGAGTATTGCTCTCTTTCGTTATTTTATTTACCGTTATTATATAGAAAGCCTAAGACTGGAATACATCGACCCAAAATTATCTTTTTACAGTATTTGCACTTTTTTGTGCATTTTACACTAAAATTGTGTCTTTCATATGTGCTGCATGACATATTTGTTATTTGTGGCAGAATTTGTGAATTTGTAAGATTGAAGTGAAAATGAAAAGTGGGCATGGCTGTTTGGCTAGGATATGTAGCCATAAAAGAAAAGTCAGAAAGTTGCAAATGAGAAAAAAGTTGCATCTCTACAGTACTCCACACAGATCCTGGTATGAACAGTAGAGATGTAATCGCTGCCAGGGTAGAAGTTGGTGGCAGTGATCTATTTTGTGGTTTATCAAAGCAGACACATGGAGACCTAAATTTTACTTTTACCTACATATTGTCTAAAACGACTCCCGTCTTGATGTGGGCCATTGTCTCTCCCAATCATGCACAATCCTCCCTCCCCTTTTGGCAACACCTTCAGTGTTACAAAGTAAGGTTGAAAACGGACATATGTCTATCAATTTTAACGGTAACCAATGCATCTGAGATGGAGGAGAATTGACTCCATCTAGCATTTTAGCAATTATTTGGTCATTGAGTGTAGGAAATATTATATATACCTACCGTAGTTGGCTTATTACAATGGCAACAGATAAGGGGTTATTTGTGTGTATTGGAAACCGTCATAGAATTTGTGGAATAAATTAAAAGGTGCCGCTGAAAATATTTCCTGACAGTTAAATTCAGATATTAACACACAGACTTTTTTCCAACCTGTTTTTATTTTCTGATTGTAGATTTTTTTATCCTATTTCCTGAACATGTTTATGGGGGCGGCCATCTTACCAGAACTGTTCTTAACTGCATTTGGAAGGCATTAAGAAAATTTCTTCATGGCTGCCACATGGTCCATAGAGGGGACCTCATTGACTTCTGTGGGAGAGTTTTCTGGGCATGCCCTGTGACCTGTGCAGAGGTCAGGAGGGGACCTCATTGACTTCTATAGGAGAGTTTTTTGGGCATGCCCTGTGACCTGTGCAGAGGTCAGGAGGGGACCTCATTGACTTCTATAGGAGAGTTTTTTGGGCATGCCCTGTGACCTGTGCAGAGGTCAGGAGGGGACCTCATTGACTTCTATAGGAGAGTGTTCTAGGCATGTTCTGTGATCTGTGCAGAGGTCATTGTACAAGGAAGGAATAGATGCGCTCTGACAATCATCTATTGTGACTGGTGGATCCTGTGTTATCTGTACACAGGGGTGATATCATTATAGGCAGGATTAGAATGAGTTAACTGGAATAAAGTATAAATCAAGAAGTGGCGCCAATTATTAGGCTTAGTGGTCAGTGCGGAAACTGAAGGATTTAATGGTTCTTGTTTAAATATCGATATGGTCATGGAAAATTAATAAATGCCATCATCAAAAATTCTTTAAAAATGCGATCGGAACAATAGGTCATTTTCTGAGGGGACGTTCCCTTAAAAAAAAAAGGTAAAGTGAAGGGGTTACCAAAGACCTGAAGCATTAACATAGCACGCTCTTACTTGTTTCATTTACTTTCTGGGTTATTATATGCAGTGTGAGATCTTTGTTCTTTTGCTGTGTTTTTTCTGTTCCTTTTCGGTAAGCAGCCTAGTCACTATAAACGTACTCATGCCTCCAGGTATTTTCCAGGGAGCTTTGAACTTATGCAGTCATATTACTGTACATGCAAGGCCAGCTATTGAAGCGTATTAGACGCTCCATGCTATAATAGCTGTGCATCCTCTCACATGGCGGATGGAACCTGTAAACATTTTAGCTTTATGGCTGTTTCCCATTGAGAGTCAGTGGAAGTATTTTGTATGTTGAAAGCCTGTTTACAGCTGTACCATATTCTGCGTTATTTCTCTTGTCACGCTCCATATGTAAGCCGCCCATACATTCCAGTGTGGTGATACAAGTTTTCCTTGCAAAAATATACTATAAATCTCCATACAAATCCAAAACGATATATTATTTAAGAGAAACATAAAAGACGACTTGTTTCCTGTAATGAATAAAACAAGAATAAAACAACAACTTGGAGGGGGTTTTGACTGCTGTATAATTCAGGCTCCTATAGAAACAAATTGGCACTCCAAACATAAATGCATTATTTAAAGAGAAGCTTTTTCTAGGTCCAAACGTAAGATGCAGGATCTGACTCAGAAAAGCAGTTCAACTTTATACTGGCACTGTTTATTCCAATTGATGTGGTACAGCACCTTTCGACAAATATTATTTACCCCTGGTCCAACACTGCTCTTCCCTCTGTATAGCTGAGGCCGTTGGTAACATTAGAAGAGGCTGCATTGGTTGGTTATTAGCAATATGATAAGGAGATTCATGACCTACTCAATGTGTCACCGGTGGTGACATAAACTGCCTAGACCAGCTAGAATAACCATTGGCTGTCTCTTGGAATAACATTTCTGTCCAGATATTCTTACAAAAATTAAACATTTTTGTTTTATTAACGAACATCTGTTTAGTTTACCAGTTTGTTCCCACTAGTTATGCCAGAGGTAACATTATGGCACTATAATGTAATTCACCAATCTCTACACCATGTTCCAAGCATTAAGATTTGAAACTATAAAACCTCTTTCACACGACCATATGGCCTTTTCAGTGTTTAGCAGTCCGTTTTTCACGGATCCGTTGTTCGTTTTTTTGTTTGTTTCCGTTCCGTTTTTTCCATATGGCATATACAGTATACAGTAATTACATAGAAAAAATTGGGCTGGGCATAAAATTTTCAATGGATGGTTCTGCAAAAACGGAACGGATATGGAAGACATACGGAGTACATTCCGTATGCGTTCAGTTTTTTTTGCGGAACCATTGACTTGAATGGAGCCACGGAACGTGATTTGCGGGCAATAATAGGACATGTTCTAAATAAAAACCATGATCTGAAACCATCCCATCTACCAATCGGCAAAATTTGGCAAAAGTATGCGGTAAGAAGTAAAAGTCCTCAATATACAATATAGTCATTAAATCTTTTCAGTCGTTTTCTGCCTAATCACTCACCACTTACTGACCCAGCACGTGACGTGTATCGCTCACTGCCTAGGTTTGCACCCTGCAGTTCAGCTGGCTGCTCGAGCACGCTCAGGTCCAGCACTAGGAGTTTTAGGATGCTGTAACTGGGAACTAACGTGAAAGGTCAGCAGTGCGTGAACACAGTCTGGAATAGATGTCAGCAAAGCATGATGGGAGTTGTAGTCTGCTGAAGCCAAGCCCGCTCTTACTGAACCAAGGAGGAACACTTAGGGGACAACAGTGTGACAAGAATCAGTAATTCTGCCTGTATAGGATGCAATATTAGTGTGGTACTGCTGCTCTGTGTGTGATGACCCTGCAGCCATATTTCTAGTTTCTTGTCTGAACGCCGGAAGCATCTTGATTTATATCTGTACAATTAAAGTATAGGCTTAAAACCCACATTTCTCTGTCTAAGTGATAGTGCCGCAATGTTGTCATACATTGTAGCTAACTGCTATTAGACATGAAGTTATAATTCTCCCCAAAAAAGGTTCTTCGGTATTTTCTATACTTTGAGGTGCTTTGAAACATTTTAGAGGTAGCACAAATCGCACCAGAGAGCACATTTAGAGTCGGACTGGATTTGCATATGTCATTTTACCTTCAATAGCTGAGAAATACGCTTTCAGCTCCAGTCTAGTATGGATATTACCATCCTTGTGTCTGCTGTACTACAGTGAGCTTTAGAATGAGTTCATTAAACGAGTCCATTTATGTTTAATTTCATACATAAATGCCGGTCCTTCTCCAATAAATTTATATTCCCAAGATATTTAGAGTGAGAACAAGATGGCAAGATCACCAGAGAGCAGATAAATTATACACTGAACGTGCAGCAGGGTATGAATGCGCTAGCGTCCTCTCTGCCATAAATAAACATTTCTTGTCTCCAATTCTCAGAGGCCTCCCACTTGTACACCAAGAGATCTATATGATTATGCTATTAGCAGTAAGTAGAGAGCGCTACACCGGCTTATTTAAAGTGAGCGTTCACTGTTGGGGATCTTTTAAGAACTGGAGCTTCAGTTTAGGGGTGGGCGATGTAAACGATATACGATATTATCGTCATCAATTCGGCTGACGATATAGATTTTAGTTATATCGCCATATCGCGATAGATGACCACGGAGTGGTAGTGAATTGAAGAAGCTTCTCACTCACCGCTCCGTGGCCTCCGACTCTGCACCGCTCTGCAGGACCTTGCGTTCACACATCGTCAGCGCACTGGCTGACGCTGTGTGTGATGTCAGGTCCCTCCCAGTGCATGCTGGGAAGAAGACGCGGTCCGTCTCCTGCAGACTCCCATCAGCCAGCCGCGCACCCTGCAGGAAAGGTAAGTATATTAGCAGGGGCCCGAATCTACCAGGGGGTGGGGGGTAGATGGCTATAGCATGGGGCTGATGGTGCTGGCTGGGGGACATGATGGTGGCAATGGCATGGGGCTGATGGCGCTGGCTGGGGGACATGATGATGGTGACCATGGCACATGGGGCTGATGGCACTGGCTGGGGGACATGATGGTGGCAATGGCATGGGGCTGATGGCGCTGGCTGGGGGACATGATGGTGACAATGGCACATGGGGCTGATGGCACTGACTGGGGGACATGATGGTGGCAATGGCATGGGGCTGATGGCGCTGGCTGGGGGATATGGATGATGATAGCCATGTAATTTGTATACATACAGGAGAAAATAATATACTGCGATATATCGTTATATCGCACATGCTTCAAATTATATTGCGATATATATTTTAGGCCATATCACCCAACCCTACTTCAGTTTATGGATTGGTCCAGAGCACGAGCTTGTCCTGCAACATCAGAGATCTCTCATATTC
The DNA here is from genome assembly GCF_905171765.1 of Bufo bufo. NCBI lineage: Eukaryota > Metazoa > Chordata > Amphibia > Anura > Bufonidae > Bufo > Bufo bufo. The sequence continues at coordinate 648,611,040 of NC_053390.1, read as the reverse complement.
ATGAGCTCCTGGCTCTCCCCGGTCTCCCTGCTACTGATTGCTATAGGAAGAGAGCTTTCAGTCAGTGGCAGGGGACAGGGAGAGCCAGAAGCTCCTGAGTATGAGAGCTCCCTGATGTGGGCTGTGGTTGTGTATTGAACAGATCCAATGTTCTAATTTTGCTCATGGACCTTATCTCCAGTTTATGCTGCCCTCAGATAGAGCAAAACAGGTAACAGATTTTCTTTAACATACCGTGTGAATACCTAGGGCTGAGAGCGCCAGGAATTGCAGATTAGACAGATATATATTCCATGTCGCTATTGGAAACTCCATATTAATGATTTTTCACACACAATTCTCTCTCCAGTAGAAAACAGTGGGGACACCATCTCCAGTAGTGAAGAATTGCGACCCAACCTTCTCTACACAGAAATAGTTATTTTATTTCTAAACATTCTCATAAAACTGGCATAAATCCAAACACATGTAGCCCAACTTGAGTTTCACTATTATGGCTTCTTCTCAGGTATTCCCTGTAAAAGATGGCACAGAAAATTCTCTAACTAGACACATTATTGTGGAATTATCGGTCCCATTACAGTACACCATGTAACACCCACTCTCTGTAGCCAAACCCTGCACCATCTGCTTTGTAGATATGAAATCAGTCCCTTATTCTTAGGAGTCTCGATGTGACTCTCATAAAATGGCATTACCTGTGCTGACTTTTACATGAAATACTTGACAAACAGAAAGGGAAAAATATTTCCAGAGCTCTATATTGTATTCTATTACCTTGCTACAACAAAAGATTTGCTTCAACTTTCCACACAGAAAAGTGACGTAGCTCAGTAGCTGTGCCACATTCCATAATCGGTGTATACTAAGCAAATAATCTTTTTCAATTTTTTTTTTTTTTAGGTATAACTGTATAAATGTCAAACTTAATTTTACATGTCAGTTTTACTTTATAGGGAATGCCATAAAAATGTAACCCATACAACTGTGGCAGAATAAATATATATATATTTTTTCTTCCAGTTCTACCCCTTTTGGAATTTCTTTCCAGGTTTCCACTACATTGTATGCAATATTAAATTGTGCCATTAGGAAGTGCAACTTGACCCGCTAAAAAAACAAGCCCTCATATAGCTATGAGAATGGAAAAAAAAAAAAAAGGTTATGGCTCCAGGAAGGCAGGGAGTAAAAAACTACAAAGCAAAAATGGAAAATTGCAGGGTCTTGAAGTTTAAGGAATATTGTATCTATGTGTGAATATAAGGAGAGATTTATCATGAGGGGAATTTTTAAAGTTATGGCGCATCCTCAAAAATAACACTGAAATTCCAGTTTTTAAGTCGCTCCCGAATTTGATAAATCTAGTATATACCTACTAATCCAGCTAGCCATGGCTACTTTCCCAGCCACTTAGCAAAAGTGGTGAGAGGAGCGTAAAATAACAAAAAGTCACAGGGGAGAATTTATCTTGAAAGTAATATTTGAAGTATTTTTTTCTTGAGTCTACATTGGCATAAAATAAAAATGCAGCCAGAAAATTTGATATTTTTTAAAAGCATCCTAAAATCTAATTGTGAGAGGTACATACCTTTTATGGGAATAAAAGGTTAAGGGGCAAGAAAAAAAACTATGTGGATAAATAGAACTGTAAAGAAAGCAATAAATGACACAAAGAAAGCATTTAAATCACTACAACAGGAGTGTAGCGAGGAAGCATTGAAAAACTATAAGGAAATAAAATATGTAAAAGACAAATAAAAGCAGCCAAACTAGAGACTAAGAGATTAATTGCCAAAGAGAGTAAATCTAACCCTAAAATGTTCTTCAATTATATATGATAAAAAGTATAAATCTGAAGGTGTCGGCCCTCTACAGAGTAATGAGGGGGGAGTTGCAGAGAGTGATGAGGAGAAAGCAAAGCTATTAAATATTTTTTTTCTCCAATGTATTCACTGAGGAAAATAAACTGTCAGATGACATGCAGAATGTAAAAGTAAATTCCCCATTAAAAGTGCCCTGTCTGACCCAGGAAGAAGTACAGTGGCGTCTTAAAAAGATTAAAATAGACAAATCACCAGGACCAGATGGTATACACCCCTGTATCCTAAGAGAATTAAGCAATGTCATAGCCAGACCCTTATTTCTGATATTTAAGGACTCTATACTGACGGGGAGTATTCCACAGGATTGGCGCATAACAAATGTGGTGCCGATATTCAAAAAGGGTCCAAAAACAGAGCCCGGAAACTATAGGCTGGTAAGTTTAACATCTCTCGTGGTTAAACTATTTGAAGGTTTTCAAAGAGATGCTATCTTGGAGTACCTCAATGAAAATAAGCAAATAATGCCGTATCAGCATGGCTTCATGAGGGATCGGTCATATCAAACTAATTTTATCAGTTTCTATGAGGAGGTAAGTTCTAGACTTGACAGCGGCGAATAAATGGATGTCGTATATCTGGACTTCTCCAAAGCATTTGACACTGTACCACATAAAAGGTTAGTATATAAAATGAGAATGCTTGGACTGGGAGAAAATGTCTGTATGTGGGTAAGTAACTGGCTCAGTGATAGAAAACAGAGGGTGGTTATTAATGGTACACACACAGATTGGGTCACTGTCACTAGTGGGGTCAGTATTGGGCCCTATTGGCTTCAATATATTTATTAATGATATTGTAGAAGGCTTGCACAGTAAAATATACATTTTTGCAGGTGACACTAAACTGTGTAAAGTAATTAACACGGAAGAGGACAGTATACTGCTACAGATGGATCTGGATAGATTGGAGGCTTGGGCAGAGATGTATCAGATGAGCTTTAATACTGACCAAAGTAAGGTTATGCACATGGTAAGGAATAATGCAAGTCACCCGTACATACTAAATGGTAAAACACTGGGTAACACTGACATGTTAGTTTTAGTGAACCGCAAACTAAGGCTACTTTCACACTTACGTTTTGGCTTTCCGTTTGTGAGATCCGTCATGGGCTCTCACCAGCGGTCCAAAATGGATTAGTTTTGCCCTAATGCATTCTGAATGGAAAAGGATCCGCTCAGAATGCATCAGTTTGCCTCCGATCAGTCTCCATTCCTCTCTGGAGGCGAACACCAAAACGCTGCCTGCAGCGTTTTGCTGTCCGCTTTATAAACCTGAGCCAAACGGATCCGTCCTCGCACACAATGTAAGTCAATAGGGACAGATCCATTTTCTCTGACACAATCTGGAACAATAGAAAACAAATCTGTTTTCCATTGACTTTCCATGGAGTTCATGACTCACCCGTCTTGGCTCTGTTACACATAATACAAACGGATCCGTTCATGATGGATGCATGCACTTGTATTTTTGTAACTGATCCGTTTTTGCAGATCCATGACGGATCTGCCTAAAACGCAAGTGTGAAAGTAGCCTAAGCTGTAGAAACCAGTGTCAGGCAGCTGCTGCTAAGGCCAATAAGATAATGGGTTGCATCAAAAGGGGCATAGATGCCCATGATGAGTACATAGTCCTACCACTTTACAAATCCCACACATGGAGTACTGTGTACAGTTCTGGGCTCCTGTGAACAAGGCAGACATAGCAAAGCTGGAGAGGGTTCAGAGGAGGGCAACTAAAGTAATAACTGGAATGGGTGGACTACAGTACCCTGAAAGATTATCAAAATTAGGGTTATTCACTTTAGAAAAAAGACAACTGAGGGGAGATCTAATAACTATGTATAAATATATCAGGGGTCAGTACAGAGATCTCTCCCATCATCTATTTATCCCCAGGACTGTGACGAGGGGACATCCTCTACGTCTGGAGGAAAGCAGGTTTGTACACAAACATAGAAGAGGATTCTTTACGGTAAGAGCAGTGAGACTATGGAACTCTCTGCCTGAGGAGGTGGTGATGGTGAGTTCACTAAAAGAGTTCAAGAGGGGCCTGGTTGTATTTACGAAGTGTAATAATATTACAGGCTATAACTACTAGAGAGGGGTCGTTGATCCAGGGAGTTATTCTGATTGCCTGATTGGAGTCGGGAAGATTTTTTTCCCCCTAAAGTGAGGAAAATTGGCTTCTACCTCACAGTTTTTTTTTTTTTTGCCTTCCTCTGGATCAACTTGCAGGATAAAAGGCCGAACTGGATGGACAGATGTCTTTTTTTCGGCCTTATAAACCCTATTATTTTCACAAAATTTATGAAATGTCGCATGTTACAGTTTTATCTAGAAAAGCTAGAGAAAAGTTTTCCTCCTACTGGAGTGAGATAGGGACTTTTTTTTGCAACTTTTCAAAAGTGATAAATCTGGAGTGATTAACATAGCTAAACATGCACACTTTTCTACGCATATTTCAAATCTGGAGTGAGTGGCCTAAGAATGCAAAAAGTCAAAAATGTATTTGGCGGAGGTGAGCTTAAAAAGTCACAAAAACCCAATTTTGCGACTTTTTGAAGCCAGAATTCTAGACGGACAACATTATAAATTCCTCCCACAATTTTTGGGCAAAAATGGCACACAGCAAGGCTTGACGAATTCCCACCATACTTTTTTATTAACAGTACAGGAAATGAGTTATGATTATGTAGACTTGATAATCGCCAAACCGGTTTCACATGTTGATCAAGTTTATACAAGTGAAAAGGTGAAGTCTTCACCTCCCATGTTATGCATTTTTCTCTGTTTTTTAATAGGAATGAGCTATATTCAAGTGGTTCTAGACTTCTGTCTTTACCAGTAAACACACTGGGGGAGGTTAATCAAAACTAGTGGAAAGCAAAACTGGCTTAGTTGCCCATAGTAATCAATCAGATTGAGCCTTACATTTTCCAAAGCAGCTCTAATTGGTTGTTTGAGGAAACTAAGCCAGTTTTGCTTTGCATCAGTTTTGATAAATCTCCCCCATTATATATTACTGTAGAAGCTATTTTACTGGTAGTGATGTATCAGTCACCTCCTAAATTTGCCTTCATTGACATCAGGATAAATTACTGCAAATTAGCAGAATGTCGAGCACAGCTTAGTCTGATTTTCTTTTTAAAACTGGTCTTAGGCTACTTTCACACTCGCGTTTGGTGCGGATCCGTCATGGATCTGCACAAACGCATCCGTTTAGATAATACAACCATCCGTTCAGAACAGATCATTTTGTATTATCTTTTTAACATAGCCAAAACGGATCCGTCTTGAACACCATTGAAAGTCAATGGGGGACGGATCCGTTTTCTATTGTGCCATATTGTGTCAGTGAAAACGGATCCGTCCCGATTTACTTACATTGTGTGTCAGGACGGATCCGTTTGGCTCAGCTTCATCAGATGGAACAAGCAGCGTTTTGGTGTCCGCCTCCAAAGCGGAATGGAGGCGGAACGGAGCCAAACTGATGCATTCTGAGCTGATCCTTATCCATTCAGAATGCATTAAGGGCAAAACTGATCCGTTTTGGACCGCTGGTGAGAGCCCTGAACGGATCTCAAACGGAAACCAAAACGCCAGTGTGAAAGTAGACTTGGTACTCATGGCTGTACCATGGAGTTGTGTTATATGGATGCAAAAGCACATAGCCAGCTTCTGGATAGTACTGTATATACCCGTGCCTGTGGAGAAGATTGTAGCATTCTGCATTACATAGGTACTGCATCCTTCCCTAGAAGCACTGTATTCTCCCCCGTTCTTTGGACAGACCCACCAAAATAGGGACTATTGGCAGGTAACGGGGAATCTTGTAAGATTACAGACAACCTTTGTGCCCATTTATATGATTAATATTTAGTTTTATGTGGTTCTCTCCATAATTTTGCTGTTAGAGTTGTTCTATTTTATGAAACTAATAATAATATTAATAGTAGTAATAATAATAATAATAATAATAATAAAGTAATTTTATATAAATAATACCAGTTATTTTGGAGAGACATTTCCTGTCTCTGGCATTTATTTGTAATGCGTCTGAAGATAACGGTGGAACATTTCACTGCTTGTAAATGTTAATACCCGTAGCTACTTTGTGACAGGAAACAAAGGAGTACACAGGCATTAACAATGTGCAAGGCTGAAAAACACAGGTTTTACCCTGGTATATTGGATGTGCATTGTTAAAGTGCTGTAGTGCATTCGGTTACCATAGAAACATTAAAGGTTTGCATTTAAAAATACTCTAATAACCTAATTCAGAGATGACTGGCTTCAGGTCTTCATTGCTACTAAACTATTTTCGTAACGCAGCCTGAATACAGCCACTTCAGGGCATATTTTACTCTAATTCACCTTGTAGTGCCAGAAAATACCATAAGGAACCTTTCTGGTATAGCTTTCCATATGTGTGATCACTATAGGCTGACTTGTAAGTTTACAGCATATGCCTATGGTTAGACAACCTAGACACAATCACTAAGCTCTCCTAAGAGGTTTATGATCATTTAATATTATTTTTCGATAATAACAAGGAAGCGGTTGTCATCAGACTGAATGTCTCCATGTGCCACATGTGAACAGTCCCTTCGTTACTTTGTGCCCTCCATGTCAGCCTTTTTTTTCAGGGCTCTAAAATTGGGGGCAAACCTTGGTGTATAGTACTTGAACCAATGGTGTAAACTTGAATATATACTTGTGTATATATGCACATAATACCAAACCCAGCAGGGTTGTCACTGCCGTTGATCACAATGTATGGGTATTTCCAGTTAAATTGACCCTCTGGTTCAAAAAAACAAAAAAACTTCAAAATTTAGTGGGGAATGAACAGAACACTTCCATCCTTTTCATCTTTTTTTACTGTAGATCTTTCAGTTCGCAGACAGCTCCTCTGTTATCTAAGACGGCCATATCGCTTCTCAGACAACCCGATGCATACTGTGCATTTGGTAGCCCAAGACACTTCCTGCTGTCTTCGTATTGGCCAGTCCTGCTCATGTGAGCAGGGCTGGCCAATCCAAGAGCAGGGCTGGACAAGCAGGGTGTGTCTTAGACTACTGATGAATAGTTTGCATCCGGTAGTCTAGAAACCAATCCATCTTGGATGCCAGAAATGTTGCCCAGGAAGTTGATCTTCAGCTGTAAAAAATGAAAAGGAGGACTCCAGGTAAGGCTACTTTCACACTAGCGTTCGGAGCGGATCCGTCTGATGTTTCATCAGACGGATCCGCTCCGATAATGCAGACGTTTGCATCCGTTCAGAACGGATCCGTCTGCATTATAACTTAGAAAATTTTCTAAGTGTGAAAGTAGCCTGAGCGGATCCGTTCAGACTTTACATTGAAAGTCAATAGGGAACGGATCCGCTTGAAGATTGAGCCATATGGTGTCATCTTCAAGCGGATCCGTCCCCATTGACTTCCATTATGTTTAAACTGTTTTTATTCAGTTCATTTTTCAAAAACATTTAACATGTTCACATTTCAATCCATGAAGTACATAATATATATGCAAAAACAAATTACATACTATCAAAAATATCCCTGTAATGTGACATGTTAATAGGGCGTGAGGAATAAACCCCACCACAATTTAGAAAGAAGATACTAAACGTACAAGAAAGAGAAAAAGAAAGAAGGAGGGTAAGAAAGGTAAAGATAAGGAGAGAGAAGGGGAAGGGGGAAGAAGGGGGGAGGGAGGGGAAGTATATGATGAGAGTGCCTGCCATTTATGAAGTGAGTATTGACAGAAGTTCTGGAGAGTCTTGAAACTCGATCCACTGCGACCATACCTTTTGGAATTTATTCGAAAGGTCCGAAGCCTCTGCAGAAATCTCCTCCATTCTGTTTATATGCAACATTTCTTGATACCATTCTCCCATTGACTTCCATTATAAGTCTGGACGGATCCGCTCGCCTCCGCACGGCCAGGCGGACACCCGAACGCTGCAAGCAGCGTTCAGGTGTCCGCTCGCTGAGCGGAGCGGAGGCTGAACGCTGGCAGGCGGATGCATTCTCAGTGGATCCCCCTCCACTGAGAATGCATTAGGGCCAGACGGATGCGTTCGGGGCCGCTCGTGAGCCCCTTCAAACGGAGCTCACGAGCGGACACCCGAACGCTAGTGTGAAAGTAGCCTAAGTGTTCTGTTTGTTAATCTATGTTAATGTATTTGTTATTTTTGTTATTTTGTGTGTGCTGCCTCTTTTGAGTGTGAAGTGCTATAGAATATGTTATATAAATGAAGATTATGATTTTTGTGGGTCCAAGGGCTTCCATTTCATTGCTTGCAGTCTCTGAATTATAAGCAGTGGTGAAAGTAAATTTTGAAATGAATGACATTGGAGGACATGTTTACTACTTTGGTACACCAGTATGGTTTTTGTTTGTCCCATGTATTTGGGTACTTTCACACAGCTTTATTCTTTTCCGGCATTGAGTTCTGTAGGGGCTCAATACCGGAAAAGAACTGATCAGTTTTATCCTAATGCATTCTGAATGTAGAGAAATCTGTTCAGGATGCATCAGGATGTCTTCAGTTCAGTCTTTTTGACTTTTTGACTTTTCAGGACGGAAATAATACCGCAGCATGTTGCGGTTTTATCTCCGTACAGAATTCCGGAACACTTGCCGGAACGCCGGATCCGGCATTTTTTCTCATTGACATGCATTAATGCCGGCTCCGAGTGTTCCGGCAAAACTGATCCGTTTTTGGGGTCTGCGCGTGCTCAGACCGCAAAAAAATGTGAAAAAAATAAATGGCAGATCTGTTTTTCTGGATGACACCAGAGAGACTGATCCGGCATTTCAATGCATTTGTCATACGGATCAGGATTCTGATTCGTCTGACAAATGCCATCAGTTTGCATACGTTTTGATGGATCCGGCAGGCAGTTTCGGCGACGGAACTTCCTGCCGGAATCCTCTGCCGCAAGTGTGCAAGTACCCTTATACTGTTTGACTCTGTAGTTGAAGAATGTATCTGGCATGTAGCGCTTTGCTAAGTTTACATGGCAGAAATCTTTTAAACTACAATGTGCAAGGCTCTCCCCTTTTTATGGAGATTTACAGAAAATGCATAAATGTCTGAGAAAGTGCCATGTTATATTTAAATATGGCACTTGCCTGAATCTTTTCAGTGCAATCAGACCACAAAGCTGGCATAATTAAATTGATAAAGTGTCCCTATGAGATTAATTTATTAATGCAGGGTAGAAGAAAAATGGACAGTGAATAACTATACACCATCAGTCTGGATGTCTGATATATTCTAATTTAAAGGGATCCTGTCACATTGAACAAGTATAATTAGTAATTTATTCATTTATATCTCTGCTCTTTCTGGGCTTTGAAGTCATGGAGACGGTCCTATCAGTGACTGACAGCCTTCCCTCTATGACTGTGTATACAGAGATAGCTGTCAGTCACTGATAGGACCGCCTCCATGACTTCAAAGCCCAGAAAGAACAGGAATTTAAATTAATACAATACAGATTTTATATAGCTATATCTATCTGCTCAGCTCCTCCTGCTCTAGAACATGCTGCCTGCATATTACAATGCCATTTCACGGTGACAGGTTCCCTTTAAAGGGCTGTGTAAAATGACTTGCTTCACAGGTCATGTTGTATCTGTCCATACATTAAATGCTTGGAATATAGTTGTCATTTCATTGAACACGTGGAAATGCATCGGAGCACTGAGCGTTTCTTCAGCTGGGTGCCTTCAGTTGTCCCTTTAAGTGGTTGCAAAGCCTATGGGTAAATGAAAAAATGACTTCTTTCTCCTTGAGACTGAACTAAAAATGCAAATGAGTGCAAAATTATTATGCTAGCGAGAAGCAGCTCAGTGTGGGAAGCTCTTGGCATGGGAAGATTCAAGAACTGTTGCATCTGGAAGTTTTATGCAGCAGATTTTATCCTGTGGGACTTAATAAAAGGATATACTTCTTCAGCTTTATGTATTTGTGTTAAGGTCAATCGCCCTTGTACCATATGCTGCTCAGTCCGCCTCTAAACTGCATCTCAATTAAACTGCTGTAATATCGGCCATAAAGTAGGACATTTTACAGCATGTCTCCTAGAAGCAATATGTCAGTCTTCATGCCATGTTTGGCTATGCTGTAATTACATGATTTGATTTTGCGCAGCATTCAAGCACATTATTTTAAATACATTTTCGAAGTTAGACTTGGGAGGGGTTTGATTTCCTGTGGCTGCTCCCTTATGCGTGATGTAATTGTGGGTTTTCGCAAGTGCTCAGTCAACATCGTGCAATGCATATTATTACTCTCTTGAAAGTACAGTTTTGCTGGCAAGCGCTCTGTACTGTAAGCGCGGTGTACTGTACAGTAGACATTTTGGATTATCTACTTATTAAAATACTGTAAAATAATACAATTTATTGTACAAAGTGCAGGTACAAAACACAATGACTACGTTCTTGATTGAGTGCAGAAGCAGTAACCTTTCTGGTAGTATTAACTAATATGTTACTCCATTATTGTACCTGTTTTATTGGTTTCATAAAATGCTCGCCTGCCAGAAATGTTATAGTTTATTATGACCTTGTCTGTCCTGCTGATGTTTTTAGAATTGCTGTTTGGATGAACACAGAAAATCATTTGGATCATAGGTTGAATATGACTCTGGCTCCTTTGGGGGTTTTTTCCCCCACAGCTTGCCAGTTACAGAGGACCCGTTAGCCCTCCTGACTACAGTAAAATGTTTTTTTTTTTTTTTAACCACATATTAACATTGTATATGTGGGAATTTTTTAAGTGGATGGTTTTTTTCTACTTCCTCTGCAGGCTCTTTAATGTCCTCCTTTGCTTGGACCTTTAGCACAGCTAACAGGCTCACTTGACTTTCTCATTCAGGCCATACACTCCGACCAAAGAGAGAAGGGATGAGTGACTGAATAAGAGCTATGCACTTCTGTGGGCATTTGTATCTAAGCCTATCAAGAAAACAATACAGCTGTCATACCGCCATCCTAATTCTACTAATCTACTATTTTATCAACAAATAATGTCCTCCCCTCACAGCAACTGTAAACTAAATGGGTTGCCTATCTATAGAAGTGCCGACTGCTACAGAAGGACAATATTTAGTATTTAATTTTCACTGGTATAGTACTGCCCAAATGAAAAAGAAAAACACTAGAACATAAAAATGTATTAAATAATATGCCTTTTGATGGCAGTGCCACTTTAAATGATTGTATTTCTCTTAGTAATTTTGAATATATTGAAAACTAGGTGTTACCAGTAATGGGTATGTAAGTGCTGACTGTGCCAAACTGTGTAGGGGTACCCTATTTTGACAAGGGGAATGGTATCAGTATCTTTTGAGGGAAGCTGTGCTTCCAGTATTTTTGTTCTTCGGCTATAATGGAGCAGAACAATGGAAATAAAAAGCAATGTGAGCATAGACTAAGCCGTTACAGCTTTGTCCTTTTATTTCATTACGCTTTTAAATGTAAGTTTCTTCAACAAGGAATGCTAAAATGTTTTATATGAATTATATATATTTTAAAAAAATATATACATTCATGTTTCAATCAGAGTGTCTAACAATGTTTACTATCTCGTAAGACACAAAACCTGCCAGAAAAGTGTCACATTTGATTTCCCTGGAAATGTTTGCAACTATAGATGCCCAAAATCAGAAGTCCCAGCTGTTATGGTGGCACACAAATGTGTCCCAGCATGTTGGTTGGATATCCCTACCAAATGCACTTGTCAGCAGGCACATATTTATGTGTGAGTAGCAGGTTGCCCTTTAGAAGCAAAGCATACTATGAATCCAGCTGCACAGTCCTTTCTATTCCCTCCCTGCACTTATATCTATTATCAGTGCAAGGAAAGCACAGGAGGCTCCACAGTCAGTGTTCTGCCTCCTGTTAGTCTGGAGAACGTTGGAGCCTGGAGGGATGAGTAACCTACCGATCCCCAGGTATGAAGAATGAACCTCTAACACTGCCCTGGACCACCACATATTTTAAACCCTTTTTTTGTCCTTTATCACCGTGGATCCTGACTTTAACCCCTTCATTGCCCTGGACCACCAAGGTTTATGGCTGTGAACAGCTGTTTAATGGGTTTGCTGAGTTTCACCTTTTTGATAACCTCTCCAAGGTACACGTCATTAAAATGTTTAGAATCTGGAGAACCCCTTTACTTTCCTCTGTGGTGGTTGCTGCCAAACCCCTCTGACAGGCCCTTATCTCCCGTGGGAACAAAGAATCCAGCGCGCTGTACTCGATCTTGCTTTCCCTGATGTTTGCTTACAAATTAAATTATCAGCTGATTCTGTCAAAATTGGCAGAATTGTCCATCTTTTGGGCATATTTCAGTTCAGGATAGTCATAGATTATCTGATATTTTGCAATGGTAATATTAGTATTCAAAACTATTTGTTGAGACCAATGGATATCTACCCCATGGGTGAAAACGCTTCTCATACCTATTCTAAACTTTCTACTTGGGCAATACACATGCACTGTATTTTGCACAATAAAAACCGTTTACTCAAAAATCTAAATTAGGGATTTTTAAGGCTGCCCCTAAAAATGCACTGGAAAAACTGCCAAATCATAAAGTTTAAGGTAAATTTGCACAAATCCCACCCCTTCCATCTTGCTATCCTGAGACTGTTACACACTGAGGGTTTTTATAATAGAAAATATATTTTCTTGTATCTCCCTTCCCAGGAAAAGCATATTGTGGCCAAATTTTTATGTTTCCATTACTGTAAAGAGAGACACAGAAGACCTTAGCGCTACATGCGCCATCACCGCTGCCCCACGGGGACTCCATCTCCTTGCCTTCTGTCTCTCTCTGTGACCAAGGTCCACAAGAGGACCAAAATGTCAGAATTTCTGCTGTTACTTATGTCCCTGTGGATTAAACATATAATAAAATTGAACTCTTTAATTGCATCATACCTTGGAGTGTGCAGTGGTAATTTGTTACAGGCATTTTGGATGAAGTCCACTCCACCTTGCACCCCACTGCCCAGGACATAGAGTGCAACCCAATATTGTTTCGTATTAATTTCTATAGAAACTGAGAAAATTATACAAAAAGTATATTGGGAATTGTGTAATTTCTAATTATACAAGCAATAATAATTATTTTCTTAAACCAGAATACCCTTTTAAGTTTCTCAGTGTATTAAAAGAATGTGTAAGCTGTTATAGGCCATGGAGACAGATTTGTAAACATATATTTTATGCAGAAATATGAGTAATTAAAGAGTAGCTAAACTTTTGAATACTTTTTTGTTAAAATGTCCCTAATGTCATAATAACACTTTTTGTAATATACCTTATTAATGTATTTAGCATTTTTAATAGACCTTACACCCCTAAAGCGCACCTTTCCCTTTGCGCTTAAAATTGTATTTTCTGTTCACCGCTGACTTGTCAGCAGTGTGCGGAGTTGACAGTTTCTCAATGGGGCCGCAGAGAATGGAGTAGGGGCAGAGACTTACTAAATGTGCCTAGTAACCATGTGCTATGCCAGGATTAGCTGAGCGGAGTGGGCTCCTGCCTGTGCCTGCTTCACTAAGCTGAGAGCTGATATGCAAGACTTTTAGCTTAGCGAAGCAGGCAGAAGCAGGATCCCACTCCGCTCAGCTAATCCTGGCATAGCACATGTACCCATGTGCTATGCCAGCATTTAGTAAACCTCCGGGGGGTACAGACAGGAGCAGCAATATGCATTCCTGCCCGTACTCACTGCGCTGCGTCCCCATTGAGAAACTGTCAATTCCTTGCACCGCTGAGAAGTCAGTGGTTTACAGAAAAGTCCATTTTAAGCGCATAGGCAAAGGTAAGCTGTGGGGGAGGGTAAAGTCTATTAAAAATACCAATTACATTAATAACGTACCATATTTTTTTACCGTAGGTTTTGGAGGAGGATAATAAGAAAAAAATTTGTTTTTAACCATAAGGTGTGCTTTTGGTGGGTTTTGAACTAATGGTGTTCTGTGCATGACACTGTTATGGGGGATCTGTGGATGGCACTGTTATGGGGATCTGTGGATGGCACTGTTATGGGCGGGATCTGTGGGTAACACTGTTATGGGCGGGATCTGTGGGTAACACTGCTATGGGGGGGGGGGGATCTGTGGGTGACACATATATAGCATCTTATGCTATATATGTGTCAACCACAGATCCGCCACCCCATAACATTGTCATCCACAGTCCCCCCCCCCTCCCCATAAGAGTGTCCCTGTATAAAATAGTGAATGACCCCCATTACAGGGGGTGGGGGCCGGCATCAGGTGTTGTAATGGGAGCGGGGCCCGGTGTAGTCACTGTATTCTATTACACCGGGTCCCGCTCACTGTAGTGTTAATAGGTAACGTGTAGGCATGGGAGCTGTTTTAAACTATAGTAATCCTCTGCAGCATAGAGAAATCCATGTAGTACGGTACACAATTGAAACTTCTATAGGCAGGATGGCGGGCGGCTGCAGCATAACATCATTCACTACGTCACGCGCCTGCTCCTCCCACTTTATGAATGAACCAGGCGGATCAGGTGCGTGACTTAGTGAATGACGTTACGCTGCTGCTGTCCGCCCGGCCTGCCTACAGGAGTTTTAAGTGAGTACCGTACTACATGGACTTCTCTATGCTGCAGAGGATTACTACAGTTTAAAACAGTGCCCATGCCTACACATTACCTATTAATACTACAGTAAGCGGGGCCCGACATAGAATAGAATACAGCGACTGCATCGGGCCCTGCTGCTATTACAACACCAGACGCCGGTCCCACCCCTCCTCCCTCCCTGCTGATACACCACCGGCCGCGCTGTGCAGCATCGTGGTCGGCGATGTATCTGTGTAAATGGCAGTATTCGGCCCATTAGACGCACTGCCATTCCCCCCCCCCACTTTTGGGTGCATCTTATAGGGCGAAAAATACGGGATATTACAAAAAGTGTTATTATGACATTAGGGACATTTTAACAAAAATGTATTCAAAAGATTAGTTACTCTATAAATTGAAATCTCTTCTATAAAGTAGGTTTTAAGGTACTAAAGTGAAGCATTCCTGAATCAATGAATGACGTATGACTATCCCTAATTGCCTGTTGGATCGTATGAGAAGTTTACCGCTAGCTTTGCGTTCTCTTTCAGTGCAGTTTTAGAAATGTATGTGCATCCTTGGTGACCTACTTTTTCAATTGTAAATTGCTGTTCTCATCTCACCAGAATTATTTTTAAAAAAGTTCAGCATTACCTGCAGACAAAATGTTTACTTCAGCAATTTACTGTTACAATAATGTGCATCGATAAGTATTCTTGGCAGGCCAACATTTTTCCGAAACAAGGAATGCACAATAGACCGTCACGGCATAGTAGCAGAAAGACGGACAATGAAATAAAATGCAGCCTAGAGGTTTTGTAAGTGGAGGAACATTATCTGTTTTTGACATCTATTATTTTATGTATGCAGCGCCGGGTATAGTACAGTTTAAAGATTAAAAACAAGGTAATTTTTCCATCATTACAGTAGTAAATGATAAGAGTATGGCTTGTAAATCGAGGATACAGTAATATGCACAGCTTGGGGAGAGGGTTTAATGATTATTGCAGAAGGGCTGCAATATCAGGATAATGGCAACTGTCATCGTAACTCACTGCAAGTGATGAATAAAAGAACCGGATGGTTACATAAGCAGGGTTCCGATGGAGTTATCTCTCTGGGAGCATTTTATCTTGAACATATTACTGAGGCTTCTTTCACACTACTGCTATGAGCTCCAGCAGGCGGAGGTTTTTGTCTGGCCAGATCCCGGTATATTTGCTGGGCAGCAGCCAGCTGTCCGCCAGTCTCCATTATGGTGCGCTAACATCCTGCAACGTTGGATCCAGAGCTATCCTAACGCTAGTGCATGCAGGAACTGCATGGGACCAGGAGTAATACTCTATTCTATACCACAGCGTGACCAGGATTGCACGTGTCTCTCGATTTGTGCAACCTTTGCCCAGATTGACTCAAATTTCAATGGAAAGAAAGCGTGCAACAACTGCCTAGTTTACACAGATTTGTGAGAGACGAATTGCATGTACAGTTCAACACAGTGCATTCCTATAGATGTGTCTTTTAATAAGTCATGCAATATTTGAACCAGAAGTTATTGTCCAGCACAGGTAGGGTCAGTCCAGACAGCGTCTACTCCTGCATGTCTTTTCCGCAGAAATATCTGTGTGCCCCTGAATGAACAGTAAGCCCAAGAGAACCAGAAAATAGGGCTCCCTTCATGCTTTTTGTAATATGTATAATGTCCTGTATAAATAGCTAATAAAATATAGACAAGGACCCGTTGACAAGTGGTGATTGTTGGATTTAATAGCAGGTTGAATATAATAAACGCTCACAATGAAGACATTTGATGGGAGAAATAAGTCACTATGTAAAAATAGATAAGGAATTGCTTAACAATAGATGTGGGTGGGATGACTAAAAAAGCCTCATGGTTAGAATGTAGTAGATGAGACATTATTAAGCAGAATTAGTTACTTGCTAACGTTCGATGAAGCTCTTGAAACTAGAGAAATAAGCATTGTACTTGAAGAAAATGAAGATGCCTTGTGTGTGAGTTTCTTCTACAAGATCAGTACATGGATAGAAAGAGCATCTCTACACGTATACATTATAAAGAATTCTATCTGCATTTTTCTATGTACACAAACAAGACTTGGAAGAAAGGTATATTTAGTTGGGTTTAGTATAAGCAATATACAGGACAGGTACCGAAAAGTGCATGTTAAAGGGGTTGTCTGGTAGTTAATTATTGACCACCTTCTTTTATGTGACTATTCATTTTACAAAAAAAAAAACATATCTACTTGTGACGCTGATCACTGAGCAGACATAATAGGTTGCCATTCCTGTTTTGTACAGCTCACTTTTTAGAAGGGTCACCAGAGTCCATTCTTTATCATTGGAGTTTGGAGGATTTAATGACAAATGACAGCTTAATTGTACTGCTGGAGGTATGGCAGCATAGTGATGTTATACAGTGCACGCACACACATTATTCTATGTATGTGTTTTGCAGACATGCATTGGTATATGGGGAAGGGGATGTACTCTGTCTCTTTCTAGAGACTGTATGAGTCTATGGGCAAGTTTTTGTCCATTAACTCGCATTCATTGCAGCTGCCATAAAGTAAATACCGCATTGAGATGACAGAGGCAGGAAGTATATGAATTCAAATATGTCGTCCTCCGGAAAAAAAATCAGGCTTTGATGGTATATCACAAGGATATGCCATCAAAGTCAGATAGATGCGTTTCACACCTCTGGGACCTAAGATCCCCTCTACACCACTTTTACGTAGTAGTTCCAGACCTTCAGAACTTTGGGGGAACAACCATGGTGTTGTTTAAAATGGTCAAAGACGCTATGTGTCTCCAGCCCAATTTGAATGTTATAAATGTGCTCCCCTTTTCATGTCCTAACAGTGTACATCCTACTTACTGGAGGCCTCGCAGGCACTCCAGCATGTAGATGACCCCCACATGTTCACCTGAGAAGTTACCCATGACCTGAAGCTTTCTTTGGGCATTAGTAGAATAAACTTTTTAGCTGGATTTCTTTTCCTCTGCAGAAACTGCACCATGTCAACATTCATCTAGCTTCAGGGTTACCATTTGGTTTTAAACAGCTATGGCTAATTTTATCCTTAAGATTAGGTGCCCCAGAGAAAATATTGAGATTTTTTTCGGTAACACATGTCCAAAAACAGGGTCATGTTGTAAATCACACCAGTTTCGTTTTAGAATCTTCTTTAGCTCCCAATTATTAGAGCTATACTGGTTCATGAATGAATATTTTAAAAATTAATGTTCACTTTTTCTGATATCTTCTTCTTACTACTTCAATAATGGAATCTAGTTCTTCTTTCCGATAGTTTCTAGTTCTTTCTTTTCAGATGGTTAATTTTTCACGTCATTGTCACATTATATACTTATGTTAGCGAGATTCACAGTACAATATTTAAAAACAACCTCTGCATCGAATAAAGGATCATCTGCAAAAGCGGGATAAATTACAGTAAGTAATACACTGATGGGCGTAGGCTGGAATTTCCCTTTCACCTCTTACAAATAAGGTTTCTTTTTTATAATGAAGTGGTCTTAAGGGGATATTTCTATCTGTCTGCATTTCTTGGACATGTTAACCTTGAAGGTAGAAAAAGTCAATGACATTTGTAATTAGGTGACATGGTAATTGCTCTCAAATGGCAGAAATGGCACCTTTACCTGTGGTTTATTGAATACGATTCTTGCGAGGAAGTAGGGCAATGGTTAGTAAACATTTTGAGACACACCCTACGACACAACATCAAGGTGATTCATCTTTTCGTAACAATGTCATATGATGGAGATAAAATAGACAAAGTTACCACATGTAAAGAAATCCCATCTTGTTCAGACTAATTCATTTCAACTGAAATACTAAACACTGTATATGGATTAATTTAAGAAGGTCTTAAGTTAAAGAGGTTCTCCAGGAATTAAGAAAACGAAAATGCTTAAATAATGCTTTATTATATGTATATTTCCAAATACCTTTCACTAGTTATAATGGCTCGTTTTGTCTAGGGAGCAATCGTCAGGGGAAATAAAGTTGCCACCATCCTATTAATACATACAAAACCTGTCCTAATCACACAGCAGGACCAGTGAACACTGGACTATACAGCTGCCTCATCCTCCTCTCCCACTTGTCAGGGATTGTGATGCTGAATACAGTTTAATAAGATCTTCAGCTGAATCTCTGTGTAGTTCATGAGGAGACATGAAGTACGGAGAGGAGGTGTGTGTGAGGCTAATGAGCAGCAGCTCTTGTATGCAGTCTCCATTACCACAGCCCCACATTACCACCATCTGTCCTGTCCCTCCTCTCTGAGCTCCTTCTCCCTGGCTGTGAGCGGTCCGCTCTGAGATTGGATCGCGCTCAAAGCCAGGGAAAAGGATACTCCCACAGTAAAAGACTGCGTCTCTGCCCCGTTGTGAAGTTACAGCTCATTACAATACAGCGCGCCAAAATAACGGGGGACCACAGCGGACGAATGGGGGTGGGGGGGTTGTTTGAAAAAATAAATAAAAAATACACCCATCCCATCAGTGGGGGCCGCCCTACAAGGTAAAAACATAATTAGCCTATGTCAAAACAGATGAAAGGTCCTCTTTAAGCTGCATTAATACAAATATATATAAACTTTAGAAAGTCATTAAGTCCTCTCTTTTCAAAACCGTTTTTACATCTGCTAGCATTAGAGGCAGAGCTTGTTAAGACCTCATTTGCATACTTCCCAGAATTCCAGCAGAGAATTGTCTTTCCTATAAGACTCCTCATGCTGTTTAGGCGCTCTCCAAGAGGTGATATTGTACTCCACAAATACTGCTGTTCCCAGCACATTTAGAATGTCTACCTTTCAGTGATGATAAGGAGAAACATTCAGCCATGTGTAGGAAAACAGGATAAAATGCAGATCACTACCCTAGCAGTGGATTCCATAAATCTTGCAGGGTCTGGTTTTAAATCTCCCTAATAATTCTGACTTTTATACAAATTGTGTATGGTTGTGCCCTGAATGTTGGCTCTTTTGGGTGTTGCCATCAGACAGGGCAGCATAACTATGGAGAAATTTAACAATAAAAAAACCACTTTGGTTTGTAATAATTCTTTATACTATTTGATTTTCCTTTGTTGGTTAGGCTACTTTCACACTAGCGTTCGGGGCTCCGCTTGTGAGCTCCGTTTGAAGGCTCTCACAAGCAGCCCCGAACTGCATCAGTCTGGCAGCGTTCAGCCTCCGCTCCGCTCAGCAGGTGTTCGGGTGTCCGCCTGGCTGGGCGGAGGCAAACGGATCCGTCCAGACTTACAATGTAAGTCAATGGGGACGGATCCGTTTGAAGTTGACACAATATGGCTCAATTTTCAAACGGATCCGTCCCCCATTGACTTTCAATGTAAAGTCTGGACGGATCCGTCTGAACGACTTTCACACTAAGAATTTTTTCTAAACTATAATGCAGACTGATCCGTTCTGAACGGATCCAAACGTCTGCATTATAGGAGCAGATCAGTCTGTGCAGACAGCAGACGGATCCGCTCTGAACGCTAGTGTGAAAGTAGCCTTAGTCCTTCAACTGCCGTAGTTGTATGTCATCCTAGTTGTCACTTAGCAATTTCTAGACATTCCCAAGGACACAAGTGATGAGACACTAACTGCTTACTTGTCTCCCGAATTTCTCAAAGATGTCTGCCATTTTCAAGATCATGAGGCTTAAAGTTGTTGTTTTATGGTCCTAGACGTAGGCAAAGATGGGCATGAGCAAGAGATTTTAAATTCACTGCTTGATTTTTCATTTAATTACCGAAAATATAGATCTTTCTGTTTAGATCTCTATTAAATGTAATTAGTGTCTTGCTGTGGTGTGTATCTCAGTGTAGTAGGGACCTCACTGGAGTGTAGACTTTATTAAGTTATAAGAAACTAGCCATTGTTTTTCAGCTTCTTGGCACACTTTAAATAATTTTTTAACATTTTAAACTATTTTAACCTTTAGCTTGTATGTTACAGTTTGATTGAAAATAGCAGGTGATTTCACCTCATGTGCTAATGTAATTAGTTAAAAGCACAGCACATTCGTATTTAGACTAAACAGGTCTCTTGAGGTCTGTGTTTGCATTTGGACCACTTCTGACCTAAGACTACCCCATGCCACAGTGTTAAATCCATATACTTCACCTTGCCAGCTAGCTTTGGATTACCTTTAAGTGTTACTTTTGTGTGACTAGATGAGTATTATGAAATAACAGAAAATGACTCAATTTTGCTCTGCAGCGTTACCTTTCTGAGCAATGATCTTGTAAACAAAGCAAGGCTCTGTTCACATTTCACTTGTGACAGCAAGAATAGCACAGCATGCAGTCCTATTTTTTAAGAATATAGAAACCACAATGGAATCCTAATGGACCTCATTAGAAGGCCTAGTTCACACAAACGTTTTTTTTTGCGAGTGTACGGGCCGTTTTTTTTGTGTTCCGTATACGGAACCATTCATTTCAATGGTTCCGCAAAAAAAAACGGAATGTACTTCGTATGCATTCCGTTTCCGTATTTCCGTTTCGTTGACAGATAGAACATGTCATATTATTGCCCGCAAATCACGTTCCGTGGCTCTAATCAAGTCAATGGGTCCGCAAAAAAAAAACGGAACACATACGGAAATGCATCCGTATGTCTTCCGTATCCTTTTCGTTTTTGCTGAACTATCTATTGAAAATTTTATGCCTAGCCCAATTTTTTCTATGTAATTACTGTATACTGTATATGCCATACGGAAAAACGGAACGGAGAAACGGAAACACAACGGAACTCAAAAACGGAACAACGGATCCGTGAAAAACGGACCGCAAAAAACTATAAAAGCCATACGTTCGTGTGAACTAGGCCTAAGGCAGTAGAGTCAAACAGTTACCATTTGGATCCATTGTACAATGGACCCATCACAGTGTCTTGGCTTCGGTTATAAACAAAAAACCTTGACACTAGTTTGAATAGAACCTAAAAGACAGTTGAAAAGTTTGGCTGGAATAATCCTATAATTTTACACATATGTTTAAAGATCTAGGATATTTTACTTAGTTACTATTTAGGAATACTGGAAACAGGTCAAGGGATGTAATAAAGTCTCATTCACGTTTCAGAGGGTTATGACTTAAGCCAGTATTACACTGGCAAATTGTCGGCCAGGAACGCTCCTTAGCAATAAACTGACAGTGTAAGACGGACGCTGATTACCTGATGAATGAGCAAACACTCGTTCATCAGGCAATCCAGATTTTTAAACTGGCTTAAAATAATTTGCCGGCAACAGATCGTGCTGTCTAATCATGATAATGATCGATCCTCCCCATACTAAGGAGGAGATCGCTGCATGTAATAGCAGCGGTCTCCTCTGCTAATGAGCAGGTTATTGCCGGGAAGGAACACTTCCATCCCAACTATCGCCTGCAACATTGCTGTATGTTATACAGCCCTTAGTGTAGTTGTTTGTATCATATAAACATCTAAGAAAAAAGTCAAATGTCTACAAAGGTAAACCAAAAATAGAAAATAATAATTTGTCATGCAGCCATCTCGGTGGTACAATATAACATCTGTTCAAACACACATCAGTGAGTAGGTTAAAGAGGTTGTCAGACATGCATGAAAACTTATTAATGGGCAGGAACGTGTGTCTAAAAAACAGAAAATAACACACCCTGTCGGACTGGAAGTAATGATATTTCATCAGTGGTTACATGGCTCCTGAAGACAGTGGCCTCAGTGGTAACATGTGCACAAAGGACTAGCCAGAACTTGGACTTGACGGAGAACAAGTTTCTCCAAGGAGTCAATCCCCTGCTGATCTGCTCCATCTTCAACTTGAGACCAGCTGAAGGGGCTTAGCCAAGGTGGCCGACTTATCTTTTTACCCTGCTGCAGACAAGACATAGTAGGAAGCTTCTTCTCCACCTATTTGTTTTTACAACCTTTCACAGGACTGTGAGGAGGAGGAGATAGATGGCCTTAAGGGACTCACAGATATTTATTTTATATATTTATTATTTTTTACTATAATTTTTTCGATAAGAAGATCAAAGTAATAGTGCCTTTATATAGTGATTATCAAGGCAGCTTCAGCCTTACAGAGGGAAGTTGTATTCTCAAAGTATGAAACAGGGGAGTTTCTAAATGATTCAACATAACCCTCACAACCTAGCTGTTTTCCCATTTAATCAATGATTCTTTTGTGTGGCCTTGAGCTGCATGCGCATAATATACCCTAATTAGCACATATACAAATTTATTTTATTTTTTAAACTATAATAGTCTTTTATCAGGGGTGTAACTACCATAGCGGCAGACCATGTGACTGCTATGGGGCCCAGGGCAAGAGGGGGCCCAGTTAGGATCATCCCCTCTTCTACTGGAGGTGAAAACTTGCTCTGGGCTCCACCCTTTAAAGGAACAACTTTTACCAAATGAGGCAGTGGACAAAATGGCCCAAGGGTCATTGAAAGGGGTTTAGGCGAAAACCCCTCTGTCCTGTGTGGGGGCCTGGTTTGATCCTTGCTATGGGACCCTTATTTCTTTATGTACACCACTGTCTTTTATATATAACTCCTGGAAAATAAGGTTATAAAAGTGCTACATTTATCTCATGGAAGCCAATACAATATGCGTTGTGCATCCTTAGCTTCATGTGTGTACAGTACAATCCACCTATTCCAATATGAAACCACAAATGGAAATGTTTCATGAAACAATGTTCAGTGTTGTCTTTGCATAAAAAGGCCCTGTCATCACTCCTAACTTATCTTTTTTATATAACATACTTGTATTCCCCATGAAATAACTATTCTGGAGTGTCTTTGCTTATAATTTTATTTCATTGCTGTCTCCTGTTATTCCCCTTGTCAAAGTGGTGTGTCATTAGTCTGATGCTGTTTGCACTGATGAGACGGTATGTGACTGTGCAGGGACACACTGGTAATACAGAGCAATCAGTGTATTCCTACAATTCTAGAAGGAAAAGCACAACACAGAGTTCCAAGAAAAGATGCTTCAGAATTATTATTTAATAGGGAATACAAGTATTCTTTGGCACATATTGCTACTCCAATATGTCTCAAAGCTACTTGAACAACATGTCCACCTTGAACTGTCCTTCCACCTCTCTGCCTACTCCCTCTTTGTCTGGCTACAGTTTGGCTTCTGACCCCACCATAACTGAAACCACTCTTATAAAAGTCACCAATGACCTGCTAACTAACAACGCCAAACAACATTATTTCCTTCTTAATGTGTCCTCTGCCTTTGATAAAGTCGACCACTCTCTTCTGTTACAAACTCTCTCATGCCTTTTACCCTCTTGGATTACCTCATACCTCACAGACCAGACATTTTGGTCCTGCCACTCACATACCACCTCCTCGTCCCGTCCTCTCTCTGTTGGTGTTCCTCGAGGCTCTTTCTAAGCCTCTGTCCTCTTATCAGTCTGGAGTCCCATGCAAAATTACCTCTCTTCTCCAGACATAATGTCTATCTGCTATATTATCCTTCTTCTCCCACTTTCTAAAACTTAACATGAGAAAACAGAATATATAATCTTTCCCCCATCAGCCCCCCCCTTAGTTCTCTATGTACACCACTGTCTTTTATATATAACTCCTGGAAAATAAGGTTATAAAAGTGCTACATTTATCTCATGGAAGCCAAAACAATATGCATTGTGCATCCTTAGCTTCATGTGTGTACAGTACGATCCACCTATTCCAATATTTCTATCAATCATAGTCAATGACTGCACGCTCTCCTCTGTCCCGCAAGTCCACTACTTTGGGGTAACCTTTGTTTCTGCTATGTCCTTCAAACCGCACATCCAAGCCTTTTCCACCTCCTGCCGCCTCCAATTCAACAATATCTCTTGGATCTGCACATTCCTTGACCAGTAGTCTGCAACAATGCTTGTACACGCCCTCACCATCTCCCGCCTAGACTACTGCACCATCATCCTCTGTGGTCTCCAGTCTAGCACTCTCGCTCCCCTCCAATCTGTCCTGACATCTGCTGCCCAACTAATCCACCTCTACACCCTTTACTCCTCTGTCTCTTCTCTTTGCCAATCCCTTCACTGGCTCCCCATTGTTTAGAGAAATCAGTACAAAACATTAGCAATGACATACAAGTCCATCCACAACCTGCCTCCTCCATATCTCTGTGATCTAATCGCCTGGTACCTTCCTACATGTAATCTCTGATCCTTGCAAAACCCCCTTCTCTACTCTTCTTTTATGTTCTGTTCTCACTATTGCCTCCCAAGATTTCTCCTGTGCATCTCCCATACTCTGGAGCTCTCGACCTCAACATATTTGACTCTTGCCTACAGTGGAAACCTTCAAAAGAAACCTGAAAGCCCATCTCTTCAGACTAGCCTACAACCTACAGTAACCCTGCTCCCACTATACCGTGGTATGACTAGTTTAACCCTCATATACTGTATCCTTCCCCCATCCCTCCATACATCTGTACCAGTTTATAACTTATTTTTAATAATTAATAATTATAATAATTAAGGCCAATAATATATTAATTTTAATAATACTATTTATTAAAATGTACATGCCAGGAGAGGTGACAGGTTCTCTTTTAATAATAGTAATATTTTTTTATTTACAAATCATGAACCCATTTTACAGGACATTTCTAATTGGATCAATTACATATGAGCTCTGGATAAGCCCCAGATCTACATTTATAATCAGGTTGATGTTTCCAAATATATATTTTTTGTGTTATATTAAATCTTAGCGCTTTTTATAAGCATTTATTCAAGTACGGATTTCAACAAACTTTTAAGACACGCATATTTACGATAGTTTGTCTATATTTCCTTGCCACATAATTAGCATTCATAAGTAAAGCCTAAAAGATTTAGTTGATTTTAATGAGGAAAGCTTTATTTTCCTGGAAGGCAGTTATGATCTCTGTCAACACAAGTATGTACATATAAATGTAAAGTGGCTTTCACCTTTTAAAGTAAAAGCTGCCTATCCAGTCCTGTCGTACTAGGCAGAATTGCACATTTTTTACTGCGTTGTGAGTCACAGTTAATTGGATAATAAGTATTAATTATCTTTACTGAGATGGCGGCATTACCATATTTTCGGTTTTTAGCTAAAACGAGTCCTCAGATTTGCTCAGCCTAATCTATTAATTTAATTTTCCGTAAAGTATTTCAGCAAGGTGTTGAATCTCTTCTTTTGTTTCCTGAATAATCGAGAAAAGCGTTCTGGTCTAGTGAAACTTGTTTAATTCGGAAACCTAAACATTCTTTTCTGCATTAAGCTTATCTATTTATGGAGAAGTACTAAGCGGTTTAATTAGCATCTGGAGGTATAAATCTTTGTCTGTAGAGCTCGTCAGATTATTGAGACGTTGCTAATCCCATCACAGCCTGCTTTATGTGATGATATGTTAGACTTACTGTACGCTTTGGTGGTCGAGAGAGCATCATTTAAAATACAAGTTTGAATTAACAAACTGAAACAGATTCTGACACAGAGCATTGTGGAATTGTTGGAAGACCTCCCATGCTGGATTTAATTTTCTTTTAATTTGATTGTGTGAGGAGTCCAGTTAGTGTGAACTCTAGCTGGTACAGGATTGCCATCAACAGAAGTTGTGGAGAATTGTGATGTTACCTTCATGGCATCACACTAAGGCCCCTTTCACACGAGCGAGTTTTCCTCGCGGGTGCAATGAGTGACGTGAACGCATAGCACCCGCACTGAATCCTGACCCATTCATCTCAATGGGTCTGTGTACATGAGCGGTTTTTTTAATCCACGCATCAGTTCTGCGTTGTGTGAAAAACGCAGCATGTGTTCTATATTCTGCATTTTTCAGGCAGCCCTGGCTCCATAGAAGTGAATGGGGCTTCAGTGAAAAATGCATTGCAGTCCGGGTGCAGTACGGTTTTCACAGATAGTTGCCAAGAGATGTTGTTTGTAAACCTTCTGTTTTTTTATCACGCGCATGAAAAACGCATCAAAACGCATTGCACCCGCGCGGAAAAAACAACGCAATTGCAGACAAAACTGAACTTGTTTGCAAAATGGTGCAAGTTTCACTGAACGCATCCGGACCTAATCCGTCACGTTCGTGTGAAAGAGGCCTAAGGGATGTATTAGACTGCCGGATTTTCTGGCAGATGATCGCTAACGAGCGTTCCTATGAAAGCTCGTTAGCGATCATCTTGCAGTCTAATATTGCCTCCAAATGCCCAATGCTCGTTCATGGGGCAATTGTGATTTTTAAGCATGCTTAAAAAATCACCACTGTGTAGCGATCTGCCGCCGACACACTGCTGCTCAGCATGGGGACGAGCAATGGCATAGCCATCACTCCTCCCATGCCACGAAGGACAGTGCTGCATGTAATAGCAGCGGTGTCCTCCGCTAGCTATCTGACGATTACCGGGAGGAAACGCCTGCAGCATCGGGGTGTCTAGTATACCTTATAGTCCTGGGGGTGGTGCTTAACAGTTCTCCTATTTCAGACAGGATACACTTGTCTTACAACTTGTCACAGGACAGTCAGGAGGAGAGGGGACATGGCGTCAAAGACAGATTTCTTTACTTAATTCACCGTTTTCACTATTATATGCGGCACAATACGATGAAAGTAAAGAAGGAAGTGCTGAGTATTTATTAAATTTTTTGTGCGTGTTTAGTGTTCCTTTAAGGTTTTATGCAATAAATACAAGTGATCGCTGAGAAAATAATGGCAAATAATACCTATAACATGATTAATACATTCTATTTCTCAAAGAAGAATCTAACAGTACACTGTCAGCATGCTACTGAGGCTTGTTAGAAGAGAATTTTCGTGGGTGTCTGTATTTTGAGACTTTGTTTGGTATTTATTTTATTTCTAAAAGGGAAGAACTGCAGCACTTTCTACTTCTGTGGAAGTCTCTGACACAGCAATCAGAAAAAACATTGATAATGGGCAATTTCAGGGCCCAGGCACATGGGGCCCATAGAAACCTGTGGTCTCATGCTAAATCCCTTTGTGTTTCCCTTTGTGAAGGCTCTTACCAATCACATTCGGCCGATAATGTGCGCTGACATGATCAACCAGTCAACTGATAAAGCCTGTATTACTATAGCACTAAAACATGGTTAATGGGTATTCATGAACAGCCATTTTGTTAAGACCTATACATACATTCAGGACAGTTACTGGAAGAAAACAGTCACACAAATCATTATGTAGTCATTAAGGATGACATTCTTTAAGGTTACAGAGTATGCAGGGTAAAACAACTAAGACATGCTGTATTACAAAGGTATTCTTCCTTTGAAGTATGGTCTCTAGGGAAGAAGACAGCGCCCCACGAAGGCACCATATGGCAGCACAAAAGTCTTCGCTCTTTGACACAGAACCATTGACGGTTTCATATTCCTCTTCACTGTCTCTCCCAACCACGCTTCTCTTCGGGATATTGCTGTTTCTTGTATTCATGGACTGTTAGACCATTATTTTATTTATTTTATGCACCTATATAACGCTACTATATTCTTCAGCACTTTATTTTTTATTTTTTTTATAATTGGGATGGATAAAGTAAAAACAGATACCTCATGTGGACAGAAAAGCAGCATCATTGATCCATAAAATGAATGTCTTATTGATTTATGTATTAAACCGGTTTATGAAGCCAGGTTATTTGGCTTCTGTTGCAGTCCATAACCACAACTTAAAGGAGTTTGTCACCAAAAAAATCAGATAGTAGAACAGATAAATTTTTTCTGGCCAATTATTAGACATAGTGACCAGTGTGAAAACCGCATCTTTTTTGGGTAAATATATAGAATATATGGAAAATCAAAAACAACATCAAAAATTCTTAAAAATTATGTTGAACGTAAAAGTGATTTAAATAGCAGGTCAGTTTCTGATGGCACATTACCTTTCAATCCTTTCACTATTGATGACCTTTCATTCTAGTGAATGGGAGCTGGGCTGCAGGAACCTGGCACGGCCACTGCCTTTGTGCTTCCAGCTCAGAATACTGTGTTCAATCTGGTGGCCGCGTCTCCTGCTAGCAGCTGATTGGTAGAGGTCCCGTGGCCCCCACCGATCTGATACCGATGACCTATATTATGGATAGTTTTAAATAATAGATGACGGCAGAATATTCTTCCAAAAAATATTTTATAGTTTTTAGTTCATGAAAAATTTACAAAAAGGCTATAAAAGCTGCAACGTTTCGACTACGCAGTAGTCTTTGTCAATCTACGGATAGGTCATCAATACCAAAGTCCTGGAAAACCTCCTAAGTTATCTCACTAAATAAATCCAGTATGTATATCAGTTTATGGCCACAGCTTCTTTGTTAATATTGGTATATTTCTTGGTGGCCATGTAATATTACAGCAGTTAGATCTCTTCTGCCAGAGCAAACTGTCTTGATGAATATTTAACAGGTTCTCAGAATTTATGGCAAGTCAGTCAGTCTGATTCTAGTTGTATTGACTTCTGTGCTTGACCTGTGCCATTGTTCCTATGTAAGAATATTCATGATAACAGATTTTATGATTCACCCCATCTTATTGTATTCTATTATGATGAATGTTTAGCCTTTAGCACATACTGCTAATATGATGGACTTCTACTTGGCTTAACCACTTCCCATCTGGGCCCTTTGCCCCCTTCCTGACCAGGCCAAATTTTGCAAAACTGACATATCTCACTTTATGTGGTAATAACTTTGGAACACCTTTATTTATCCAAGTCATTCAGAGATTGTTTTCTCGTGACACATTGTACTTCATGATAGTCATAAATTTGAGTCAAAATATTTCACCTTTATTTATGAAAAAATCCCAAATTTACCCAAAAATTTGAAAAATTCGCAATTTTCTAAATTTCAATTTCTCTGCTTTCAAAACAGAAAGTGATACCTCATAAAATAGTTATTATTTAACATTTCCCATATGTCTACTTTATGTTGGCATCATTTTGGAAATGTCATTTTATTTTTTTAGGACGTTAGAAGGCTTAGAAGTTTAGAAGCAATTCTTCAAATTTGTAAGAAAATTGCCAAAACCCACTTTATAAGGACCAGTTCAGGTCTGAAGTCACTTTGTGGGGCCTACATAGTGGATACCCCCATAAATGACCCCATTGTAGAAACTACACCCCTCAAGGTATTCAAAACCGATTTTACAAACTTTGTTAACCCTTTAGGCGTTCCACAAGAATTAAAGGAAAATGGAGATCAAATTTTTAAATTTCACTTTTTTGGCAGATTTTCCATTTTAATCAATTTTTTTCTTTAACACATCGATGGTTAACAGCCAAACAAAACTCAATATTTATTACCCAGATTCTGCGGTTTACAGAAACACCCCACATGTGGTCGTAAACTGCTGTATGGGCACACGGCAGGGCGCAGAAGGAAAGGAACTCCACATGGTTTTTAGATGCCATGTCCCATTTGAAGCCCCCTGATGCACCCTTACAGTAGAAACTCCCAAGAAGTGACCCCATTTTGGAAACTAGGGGATAAGGTGCCAGTTTTATTAGTACTATTTTTGGGTACATATGATTTTTTGATCATTCATTATAACACTTTATGGGGCAAGGTGACCAAAAAATTGGTTGTTTTAGCACAGTTTCTATTTATTTATTTTTACAGCGTTCACCTGAGGGGTTCAGTCAAGTGACATTTTTATAGAGCAGATTGTTACGGACGTGGCGATACCTAATATGTATACTTTTTCTCATTTATTAAAGTTTTACACAATAATAGCATTTTTGAAACCAAAAAATTATGTTTTAATATGTCCATGTTCTGAGAGCTATAGTTTTTTTATTTTTTGAGAGATTTTCTTATGTAGGGGCTCATTTTTTGCGGGATGAGGTGACGGTTTTATTGGTACTATTTTGTGGGACATACGCGTTTTTGATCACTTGGTGTTGCACCTTTTGTGATGCAAGGTGACAAAAATTGCTTGTTTTGACACAGTTTTTTTTTTTTTTTTTTACGGTGTTCACCCGAGAGGTTAGGTCATGTGATATTTTTATAGAGCTGGTTTTTACGGACGCGGCAATACTAAATATGTCTATTTTATTTTATTTTTTCTATTTTTTTTTTATTTTTTTTATTCCTTACTTGGGATTTTTTTTTTTTTTTACATGTGAACCTTTTTTTTATTTTATTTTTTCAACACTTTATTTTATTTTTATTTTATTTTACACTTTTCGTCCCCCATAAGGTCATACAAGACCTCTGGGGGACATTTACTTCACTTTTTTTTTTTTTTTTTCACTGTTGATTTCTCCTGTAACTGGGGCTGACATAGTAGCCCCAGTTACAGTGGAAATGCACCCCTAGAGAGGCTGTACAGCAGCAATCCTGCGCTGTACAGCCTCACAGCAGGGCTGATCGAGGTCTCTGAGAGACCTCACACAGCCCCTGCACTCTCCGGTCCCGGCGGTCACATGACCGCCGGGCCGGAACAGGAAGCGCACAGCGCTTCCTGCTCTGCAGACACAGCGCTCGGTGAGCGCTGTGTCTGCAGCGATCGTGAAGGCAGGGACACCTGGGCACTGTCCCTGCCTCCTCTCTGGGTTGCCCTGCTGTCACTGACAGCGGGCAACCCGATCAGCAGCTGCACGATTAGCGTGCAGCTGCTATTTCTGACAGGACGTTTTAAAACGTGCTGTCAGAAATAGACGTCCACCCATAGGACGTTTATATCCTATGGGCGGACGTGAGGCGGTTAAAGAAATAACCAACCTTAATGGCAAATACATATGCATTAAAAGCTGCTTTCATTTTATGGTTAGGAAACAAGTTTAAAGGTCCCTTTATAGGTCCCCAGAAGCAGAATCCTTCCTTCCTGATAATTACCTGTTTGCTGATGGAGGAGACAGCTGCTATTACTTGCAACAATCTCCTCCACAGTAGGGGAGAAGTGATCACTAATGCCATCGCTCGTCCCCATGATTAGATGTTTGCCAGCAGCAGATGCTGTTTACATGGCACAATCTGCTGCGGGCAAACCATCATTTTTGTGACCGCACAATTACCTAAAATGCTCATTCATGGCCAGATAATCCCTAATGAGCGATTTTATGAACGCTTCTTAGCCGCTATCGGCAGGACTCTCGGCCCGTGTAACAGGTCCTTATGTTTTCCATGACCGCATCATAGAATGGGTGGGAGTGTCACCTTACAGCTACCTCTTTAACTACCTCTTCGTATAAGTCATAGGGACGTAGTAAAAGTTATCATCATTAGTTGTCTGGGCTCATCCCCTAAGTTTTTTTTTGAGTTCTGAGATTTCATGCAGGACAAAGTCCAGGACAACAAATGGCAGTTTACTGCACATGCGCCAGATAACATCCGTGCTAGCTTGCAAGTCAGAATTTTTAACATGACTCTTCACAGGTAGTATGCACTACTTTATACCTTTTATTTTTTCCTTTATGCCAAAAGTGACATTTTAAAGTGTGGAAACTTGACAAACCTGTTACCATCCTTTGCAGTGGTTTAAGGGCTCCATATGTGATGACAAGTTCCCTTTAAAGAGGTTTTCCTATAACTAATGTAAAAAATGAAAATCAGACATGATATAGTATAGTATAGTAGAAGCTAGAACCAGCCCTGTACCTCACACAGATCCAGAGATCTCCACATTCATTGCTCTCCTAGATTTATATCAAGCTGACAGCTTAAGGCTACTCTCACACTGGCGTTTCTGGGTCCGCTTGTGAGATCCGTTTCAGGGCTGTCACAAGTGGGCCAAAACGGATCAGTTCAGCCCCAATGCATTCTGGATGGATAAGGATCCTTTCAGAATGCATCAATTTGGCTGCGTTTGGTCTCCATTCCGCTTTTGAGGCGGACACTAAAACACAGCTTGCAGCGTTTTGGTGTCCGCCTGACGATATGGAGCCAAACGGATCCGTCCTGACTTACAATGTAAGTCAATGGGGACGGATCCGTTTTCACTGACACAATATGGTGCAATTGAAAACTGATCCGTCACCCATTGACTTTCAATGTAAGTCCAGACGGACCCGTTTTGACGTAGACTTTTTTTTTTAATGAATAATGCAAACGGATCAGTTCTGAACAGATACAAGTGTTTGCATTATTGGTGCTGATCAGTCTGTGCAGATACAAGACTGATCCGCACCGAACACAGGTGTGAAAGTAGCCCAAGAGGAATGTCCTTTCTGCTGCAGCTCAGGGGGCGTGTCCATTCTGCTGCAGCTCAGGGGGCGTGTCCATTCTGCTGCAGCTCAGGGGGCGTGTCCATTCTGCTGCAGCTCAGGTGCTGTGTCCATTCTGCTGCAGCTCAGGGGGCGTGTCCATTCTGCTGCAGCTCAGGGGGCGTGTCCATTCTGCTGCAGCTCAGGGGGGCGTGTCCATTCAGCTGCAGCTCAGGGGGCGTGTCAATTCTGCTGCAGCTCTCTCCGTATCACAACACAGGAAACAGTTGAAGGATGAAACTGAGCATGTGCAGCCATCTCAGGGAGACAAAGAAATAGGAAAAAACTAAAAGTATTTGGCTTTATACAGATACATTTTATTGAATAACTCAGTGGATATGGAACATTTTTAATTATATGCAATTGCAAAAGAATTCAGATCTAGGTGCTGGTTTGAAAACTGCATGATATTTTTCATGGGACGACCCCTTTAAATCTTATAAAACAAATTGCAAGTCATGAGTAAATGACAGAGAATGCTGAGGGGTGGTGCTGGTGGGGCAATCTGTGGGAAATTAGCCCCAAGAGAGTTAATTGCAGCTGTCTGACAACCATTTCCTGTTTCAGAGACTGAAAATAAGAGAAATGGAGTAGATTAACAAGAAGACCATTGAACAATGTTACTGCATATTAGAATTCAGAAGAATAGTTAGATTTAATGTATGACTGGAGGTTCTCTTTAAATAAAAGACTATAACCCCACACAGAGGTGCTTGTGATATCTTAGCCTTCTATTATTTGATATCGGAACAGACCTAAGTCTCTGATATACATACCGAACTTCCTCATTGTCTATGGGTAAGACGGTGAACGCCCTCAAGGGTGATAAGGTGGCAGTGAACTGGCGCTGCTCCTTCCTCCACTTGGCAGTAATGACATGTGACACTACACCGACTTTCATCAGGGACATGCCGCTTAGGGTAGGTTTAGTTTTCGGCTCTTCTGATCGATCAGAAGAATAGAAAACACACAAATAAGGATCCTTTTATTTTGAGCATTCATTGTGCTTATTTTGCGTTTGTTTTAGTCAGTTCCCGCTGAGATCCATTATTTTTCACAGGAGAAAAAGTCCTCCATGAAGAACTTTTTCCCCCATCAAAAATAACGGATCTCAGGCGGAACTGAATAAAACGGATGCAAAATAAGCACGATGGATGCTCAAAATGATTGATCCATTTTTTTTCTTCCTGTTCTTCTGATGGAAGACTAAACAGTGATGTGAAGCTACCCAAAGTGGGTGGCGCTGATAACATAGCCTGCAATGTCTCTTGGGGATGTTTGATGGTTTCGAAAGGAATGCTGCAAACCTACCCAGTCCTCCAAGAATCTACCTGCTACAGGGGTATTTTCCATAAAGAATATTTCCATATTCCCATCCGTTATTTGAATATATTAGGCTAGAACATGATGCATGTAATTTTTTTTT
The DNA here is from genome assembly GCF_905171765.1 of Bufo bufo. NCBI lineage: Eukaryota > Metazoa > Chordata > Amphibia > Anura > Bufonidae > Bufo > Bufo bufo. The sequence continues at coordinate 648,576,830 of NC_053390.1, read as the reverse complement.
TTAGACTCTGCCCTAAAACTTGTTGGTCAATTTCTAGAACCAGAGCCCCCCCCCCCTCGCAAAGTATCTCATACAACCAAGGAAGAACACTTTTGTTCCCCCACCGGGGTCACTGAGGGGGGTGTAGTCTCCTGAGAGGTACATTTTCTTTCTGAAATAGCTAGGCCTGCTGAAGTGATTTATTTAACGTGCATGACTACCAAACTTCTAGCAGATTTCACTGTGTGGGAATGTAGTCGTTTCCTGAACATCTGTAGACCATGAAGAACTGACAGCAAAACACATTTAGAAGAAAATAAAAGTAATAGAATATTGGAAATAAAAATGAAACAAAGCGGATCCATGCCAGGTATCTTCCCCTTCCCCCCGTAAACACAGGAGCCCTATATGGAATCCTTTCAGGTCATTCTTACAGTAGGAGAAAGTCTTAGGTGTTGATGAAGTTTTTTTTTTTTTCTTCTTCTGCTTAACTACTTAATCTCTTAGCTGTCATTCGAGCCAGTAACGCATTGCAATGTAATTTAGGCCCTCTCGGCAGCCAAAGGGCAGTGAGGATTGCATTTCAGTCCAGCAGAAGGGCTGTGATGTGAGAGCTCCAGCGATTCTTTTGTCCTTCCTGTTGGCCTATCCAGCCAATAGCTTACTGTAAATATGGCTGGCTGCCAGTCTGTGGCGCAGAGCCTTTTCTTCTTCTGCTTGTAATACTGTAACCTGGCGTGAAGACAAGAATTACAGTGCTGCTTGTTATTTGTTTCTATTTTCTTCCTTGGTTGAGAGTGTCAGAACGCTGAGTGTGGGAAGAAGTAAAACGTCGTCTTCGGACTGGTTAAAGATTACAAGGAGGCAGACTGAGTCGCTGCCATTAACTGCATTATGGTATACTTTATTGCCTTGTCTTTGCGTGACGGCAGAAGAGCTGACCATGAACCTGGCTCATTCGGTTCACAGCTGTGAGCCTCTTTCTTGGGCGTAGAGAGTACAAATCATATGGAGCAGAGGGCGAATGGCAGCAGGTTTATTTACCCTTTGGATGTCAGCGGTAGCGTTCACTACAGCCTCAAGGCCTTGGGCGCAAATGATTTATAGTGCGGCTGTACAGTAAGGGGCAGGTCTCGCAGCAAAAACCAGCACACAATCCTCAGATTTTAAATGCATGGAATAATAAAGGCTGTTGGAATATTTTTGGGAGCTGGCCTTTTCTTCTTTCCAATTTTTGTATTGTACTCCTTCCTTTACTTCCATAGCCAGATGCAAAAAGATTGAAAAAATTCGGAAAGTTGAACACACCTTTTTTGCTGCTTCGCCAACCATGGTTGTCTAGTCTTATGCCCATGCACATAAAGAAAAGTTATGCAGCTTTCTAATATATGTTACATTTCAATTAGGGCTCATTCAGACGGCCGTATGCTGTCCGCAAAAATGCGTATCCGTTTTTTTTTGCAGACAGTTCAGCATGTCTGTCAAAAACAGATGGCAATCAGTATTTTTGCGGACGCAATTTTCACGGACAAGTATAGGACATGTTTCATTTGTTTTGCGGAACCGTGGAATAGAAAAGGGCCCCATAAAATTGAAGGGGTCAGCATCTAATCCGCAAAAAAAAGCGGATCTGCATTTTTGCGGATAGCATACGGCCGTCTGAATGAGCCCTTACTCACAATTTTTAGAGTTCTCGCTTGCTGTCAGTGACTGGAACCATTCTTGTATACATCCAGAGACAGATATAACACTTTCCATGCTTGAGGGTTTGTTGCAATGTATCCAGTCTAAGCAATCCTCGATGAGCGATCTCATTTTGAAGAACTGTCTGCTTTCCTGATCTTCCTTGAATTCCTCATGATATAACCGTTCTGCATCATGCTCTTCCCTTTAGAAATGTATGAATGGTTTCACAACTGGGGTTAAACTGGTTAGAGTGTGTCCATATGCCCACATTCAGATAATGACTATGTACAGTAAGGACACACCGTGAGTACATCAGTCAGTAGTCTCCAGAAGTCCCTTAGAAGTGAACAGCGGAGGAGTCTTGCATACGTACCACTGCTCCATTCACACAATTGACTCAGGGACCACCAGTCTTATGACCACTATTAGACCCATAGCGATCATACATTTATCATCTGATGTTTATCACCAATCAGCATATTTGTGTAGATTGCACTTTAGAGACATTGGGGCAGATTTACTAATCATGTCTAATATTTAGATAATGTAAAGTAGACAGTAAAAGGCCTCATTCACATTTCTGTGTTCATTTGACATACGTGAAAAAATCAGTCAGTTTTTCATCCTTGAAGATCTCTGTGAATAACATAGTAACATAGTACAAAAGGCCGAAAAAAGACATTTGTCCATCCAGTTCAGCCTGTCATCCTGCAAGTCGATCCAGAGGAAGGCAAAAAAAAAAAAAACAAACCCTGTGAGGTAGAAGCCAATTTTCCTCACTTTAGAGGAATAAAAAATTCCTTCCCGACTCCAATCAGGCAATCAGAATAACTCCCTGGATCAACGACCCCTCTCTAGTAGCTATAGCCTGTAATATTATTACGCTCCAGAAATACATCCAGGCCCCTCTTGAATTCCTTTATTGTACTCACCATCACCACCTCCTCAGGCAGAGAGTCCCATAGTCTCACTGCTCTTACCGTAAAGAATCCTCTTCTATGTTTGTGTACAAGCCTTCTTTCCTCCAGATGCAGAGGATGTCCCCTCGTCACAGTCCTGGGGATAAATAGATGATGGGAGAGATCTCTGTACTGACCCCTGATATATTTATACATAGTAATTAGATCTCCCCTCAGTCGTCTTTTTTCTAAAGTGAATAACCCTAATTTTGATAATCTTTCAGGGTACTGTAGTTGCCCCATTCCAGTTATTACTTTAGTTGCCCTCCTCTGGACTATCTCCAGCTCTGCTATGTCTGCCTTGTTCACAGGAGCCCAGAACTGTACACAGTACTCCATGTGTGGTCTGACCAGTGATTTGTAAAGTAGTAGGAATATGTTCTCATCACGGGCATCTATGCCCCTTTTGATGCAACCCATTATCTTGTTGGCCTTGGCAGCAGCTGCCTGACACTGGTTTTTGCAGCTTAGTTTGCTGTTTATTAAAATTCCTAGATCCTTTTCCATGTCAGTGTTACCGAGTGTTTTACCATTTAGTATGTACAGGTGACTTGCATTATTCCTTCCCATGTGCATAACCTTACATTTATCAGTGTTAAACCTCATCTGCCACTTATCTGCCCAAGCCTCCAATCTATCCAGATCCCTCTGTAGTAGTATACTGTCCTCTTCAGTGTTAATTACTTTACACAGTTTAGTGTCATCTGCGAAAATTGATATTTTACTATGCAAGCCTTCTACAAGATCATTAATAAATATATTGAAGAGAATAGGGCCCAATACTGACCCCTGAGGTACCCCACTAGTGACAGTGACCCAATCTGAGTGTGCACTGTTAATAACCACCCTCTGTTTTCTATCATTGAGCCAGTTACTTACCCACTTACAGACGTTTTCTCCGAGTCCGAGCATTCTCATTTTATATACTAACCTTTTATGTGGTACAGTGTCAAATGATCCGTGTTTGGTCCATGTGTCAATTTTTTGCCCTCCTTGTGTCTTCTGCTTTCCACGGACCCTGCTCAGCTAAAAATTTATTTCAAAAGCATCTCCTACCAGTGGTCAGTGAAAAACAGACCTAACATGGGCCAGACCATCCGTGCTGTATCCGTGATTTTCAGGGACCCATAGACTTAAATCGACGTGTTTGGTCCTGCACGTCTCCATGAATTTTTCACTGACCCGCGGTTAGTAAAAAAATACTGATGTGGTAACAAAAATAATCTATGGATACATGTGCTGATGGTGGAAAATGGAAATGTGAAAGATGCGCCAGATTTATCATCGTGGCCGTTGCTGGATGATAAATTTGATCCATCTTTAGACTACTTAGTCTAACTTTTTACTACCCATTAATTGACTAAGGCCTCATGCACACGACAGTTGTTTTTCTCGGCCTCCATTATGTTTTGTTTGCGGATAGGAAGGGGACCCATTCATTTCAATGAGTCAGCAAAAAAATGCTGATAGTTCATCCATTTGTGTTCCGCATCCGTTGTCCGTGTTTCCCTTCAGCCAAAAAAATAGTGCATGTCCTACTTTTTTCACATTTGCGGACAAGGATAGGCATTTATTACAAGGGATCTGTGGAAAAAAACGATCCTCCAAAAAAAAAAAACGGATGCCGCATCCGTTTTTTTTTGGACGGACGCAAAAAACAACTGTCGTGTGCATGAGGCCTTACTTTGTAGAAGACCTTTGCACCAAAATATTGGCACACATTGGTACTTGACATCGGCTTCTTTTAAATCCACACACACTTTCCCCTGATGGATGAGGTAAAAAAGTATAAAACTCTTAAGTGTGGTACGCAGCATGTACGCCAGTTTTTTAGCTCACATTTTAACAGAAATCTGGTGTATTTGATTAGTAAATCTCCCCCATTGATCCTTGCCTTCAAAATGACTTTTAGAAAATTGATTTTCCATTCAATGGATGCAGTGCTTGAAAGGAGACCTGTGGCATGTAATTCATACCATGGACGTGTTAAAGACAATATGGGAGATTTATCAAAACTGGAGTAAAGGAAAGCTGGCTTAGTTGCCCATAGGAACCAAACAGATTAAGGGTCCATTCACACGTCCGTAAGTGTTTTGCAATTTGCGGATCCGCACATCACAGACACTATAATAGAAAATGCCTTTCCTGGTCCGCAATTGCGGACAAGAATTGGACATGTTCTATTTTTTCCAGGAACTAAATCCGAAAAAACGGATCCCGAAAAAACGGATGCGGATCCAGGGAATGTGGATTTGCATCCGTTCCAGCCCCATTGAAAGTGAATGGGTCCGCAAATTGCGAAACGAATGCGGACCCAAATTACGGACGTGTGAATGGACCCTAATCCTTTTATTTTCCAAAGGAGCTCTGAAAAATGAATGGTGGAATCTGATTGGCCGCTATAGGCACCCAAGTCAGTTTTCCTTAGCACCAGTTTTGATGAATCTCACCTAATGTACCAAGAAGTGACCGATGGGTGGCATATTTAGCAGTATGTGGCACCATGCGATATTGACGACCCATGTTTCACCAGATGCTTCCCATTGCCTGAAGCAATTGTTAGGGTGGTTCGTCATTATTTCTTTCTCCTGCTTTCTAAAATAAATGATGCACTGAATTATTTGAAAAAATTCATGAGCACACGGACAAATCTTTTTGTAATACATTTCTCATTATTATTATTTTTTTTCTTCTTCAATGACCTTACAACAAGAAGGGACAGTAAGAAAAATGAATAAAATAGGGAGAATGGCATGGAGAATATTCTAAATTGCATATAGAATATTGCAGCTAAGGGAGAAGGAACTTTCTCAGATGCCGAGTATGACGAAATTGGTCAAATGTAGCCATTACTGGCATCACATACATGGGCAGTCTCAGACAGTGTCTCACTTAACATGAGTGGTCCATACACTTCATGCATGTGCAGCAAGAAACAGAGCTTGAGCCAATCCATGAGACATGAAGTCAGCAGTGATGACAAAGTACGTTGGACTTTCGTTAATCCGGTACATTACAGAGATGCGAATAAGACTTTACTCCCAGAAAACCCTTTTAATGTGTCTTTTATTTAAAAACATCTAAAACATCCATACTGTTCCTGTAGGCATCTATAAGAGGAACATTTCAGAAGACTATAGCTTCAGTTCACCGTTTCGTGATTTAAAGAGAACCAGTCAGCAGATTCATGCTACCCTACCTGCAGCCAGTATGAGACGACTTCTCTGACTTCTCCCTGCCTGGATCGCTTGACTGACAGGATTCTTCCTCTTGACGTATAGAAAGAGTCCTGTCGAAAAAGCTGAGCCAGACCTGAAGAGGTCAGGTGGAGCTGCCCCGTAGACACTTCTTCTTCTGCCCAGTTATTTTTTAAACTTTTAACTGCATGAAAATACGGGCAGGGTTCCTCTTTTCAAAGAACCTGATGACTCTTTAGGCTACTTTCACACTGGCGTTTCTGGGTCCGCTTGTGAGATGTGTTTCAGGGCTCTTACAAGCGGCCCCAAAACGGATCAATTAAGCCCCAATACATTATTAATGGATAAGGATCCGTTCAGAATGAATCAATTTGGCTGCGGTTGGTTTCCATTACGTTTTTTAGACTGTCACTAAAACGCAGCTTGCAGCATTTTGGTGACCGTCTGACTATGCGGAGCCTAACGTATCCGTCTAGACTTACAATGTAAGTCAATAGGGACAGATCCGTTTTTCACTGACACAATATGGTACAATTAAAAACGGATCCGTCCCCCATTGACTTTCTTTGTAATCCGTTTTGACGACTTTTTTTTAAATGAATAATGCAAACGGATCCGTTATTATGCATATACAAGACGGATCCGCACAAAACGCCAGTGTGAAAGTAGCCTTACTTTTAAGATACAAATATTTTTCATCAAAAATACTCTGTGAATAGTGTAGCATGCAATGCAGAGATTATCCACTAACTCATACGTTACTAACTTTCCAATGGAAACGCTTTTATGGCAATTATAATGATGTACCAGCGCTATGTACTGTGTGAGCTCATAGTTCCCAAACTGATCATAGCTTGCCCTGAGTTCCATGGAATACCAAGTATTTACCCTTGGCACCATTTCTCACATAGTGTTGCCGGTACAATGGTAAACCACTACTTCTCGGCAATGAGTAAAGGCCCCTTTACATTGCTCAATTGAGAAGACGATTGTCCGGAAATAAGTGTTCCTTCCTAGCAATCTCCTGCTCGTCAGTGAAGAAGACCACTGCATTTACATGCAGAGATCTCCTCCACAATATGAGGAGGAGTGATCGGTAATGCTATCGCTTGTCCTCATACAGAACCATTGTTCTGAACGAGCGATCTTATCAAACGTTTATCGTGTAATCGGCGGCACCTTTACACCGGCAGATCGTCCCTAACGAGCGTTCCTGCATACGCTTGTTAGCGATGATCTGTCCTGTGCTCAGCCAGTGCAAAGGGCCCATTACTGACTGGTCATGGCAAATAGAAGATTATTTCTACTGGCAAGGGGAAGTTGCCCACATGGAGGTTGTCTCATCTCTATTCATGTTGGTCCAGAGGTAGGATCAAGATGTGTATGTAAATAGAGAGATACAGGCGATTCAGAAATATAGACCCTCACTGGCATTCCTATTAGAATGAGCCCATTTTTGCAGTTGTGCATTGACCTCTTGTATTTTGGAGGCTGCTAGTGTTTTCTGCCTCATTCAAGTAATGCAAAAAATGGCAAAGAGGGAGCGAAGGCGCTCATAGGGTGAGTGTGTCAGATTACAGTTCTCTCGTATAGGGGAGATGGTATGCTCAACTATTTGTGTTGCACCAAATTAGGCTCAACCACAATGAAAGCCAAATGGAGATAGTTACTGGTTGGTGCAGCCAAACTTGTCCGATAACCTTGTATGGGAGCCAAGGCGCCAGTCAGGTGAATAGGAGGATTAACGAAATTCTGGACCATAGGAGTCAAGCGAGGTTGAGGACAACACAGGGCGCAGAACCACAACCACGAGTCGAGTAAGTTCTGATTTATTCAAGGACGACGTTTTTCGGGGTGCATGACCCCTTTATCAAGTCTTAATGTGATTAGCTGGACCAAATGCACGGCTGCTGCGTGTCGGCACGTGGAGCGTTCGCTGTACATACCTGATCACATTAAGACTTGGTAAAGGGGTCATGCACCCCGAAACGCGTCGTCCTTGAATAAATCAGAACTTACTCGACTCGTGGTTGTGGTTCTGCGCCCTGTGTTGTCCTCAAACTCGCTTGACTCCTATGGTCCAGCATTTCGTTAATATTCTCATTCAAGTAATGATATCGATTTGTGAACTGCACTATCTTTATAAATCCCATTATAAAGCAATTACTTACATTGCTCTCTGGACAATTGTATTTGCATACATCAGTGTTTTGTAGTGCAACAAAAAGTTTCTTTTCAGGAATAATCTGACAGTTACATTTGTTTTAATCTAATCCATTTTATGCATCGCCTTTGTACATCTCAGTGTTGAGAGTTAGAACATATGAACGTCAAGCTTTAGTGGGGCTTGACTAATGTGGACCGACATCATTATTTCAGTTCATTAATAAGATAAATTGATGTAGCACTGGCTGAGAATGGCTGATTTCCTCTGGACGTGACAGCAGCCCTCTCTTATATTACATCATAATATCTGTCAAGATTTGTTTCGTTGGTAGAAAAACTGTCGATTGATGACACAAGTAAATTCTGCTATCCGAATACTGGCCTCTAATAGACACCTACTTATGGAGAGAGGAATGTCAACATTTTTAGAATATTAGAGGTGACTCAAAGACTTCATTGGGAGTGGTGGACCATGCCAGAGGCCAAATTGAGTCTTTTAGAGGTCCAGACATTAGAATTTTCATAGCATCAAGAGAAAGCATTACAATTTTAGATTCCTGCAACAAATTACTAACTGCGTTGGTTACATGGCATCTGGGAATTTTTTTCAATGCTGTCCATGACCATCAAGAACGTAGACGACTGGATGCAGGGTGCTGTAAGAGGAGCCACACCTGAATTTTTAGGTTTTGGACCTAGGTATAGTATGCACAGTAATTACAAAAATAAGAATAGACAGCACTCCTGTTTGAAATGGGTAGTGGGTGCGCTTCTCCAAAGGAAATGGTGAGCTTCCCTTAATAAACCGGAAATCCGTATATCCAAAAAGTCCCTTCGTGTGAAAATTGATTCCAAATGCAACGTTTCGTCAGTAAGCTTTTTTCAAGCCTTTATGCTTGAAAAAGGCTTATTGCCGAAACGTTGCATCTGGAATAATCTTCACATGAAGGACGTGCTGTCTCCATACCTCACTTTTTGGATATATGGATGTGATGTTTAGTGCTGGTAACATTGCTGCTTGATAATGATATTGTCCATTATATTCATATGAATTACAGCTGATTGTTAGATTATATTTCCAAAGCATCCAATTACAAAGAATTAGTGATCAGCCCCCTTCTTAGGCCTAGTTCACACGAACGTGTGTGATCTGTGGCCGTATTGAGGCCCGCAAATTGCGGGCCGCAATACACGGCCACAGTTCCGTGTGCATTCTGCATCACGGATGCGGACCCATTTACTTCAATGGGTCCGCAAATCCGGAATTGCGGAACGGCCGCACGGAACGGGACCCCTCGGAAGCACTACGGAGTGCTTCCGTGGGGTTGCGTCCCGTACTTCCGTTCCGCAAAAAGATAGAACATGTCCTATCTTTTTGCAGAATGGGCGGATCGCGGACCCATTAAAGTGAATGGGTCCGCGATCCGATGCGGCTGACCTACGGCCGGCGATCGTGCATTGCGGCCCGCAGCACGGGCACAGGTTACACACGTTCGTGTGAACTCGGCCTTAGTCATACTGGCTGACTAGTTAACTGATGGACACAGATATGTAGGGTATAGTTCTGACGAACACATGGATTATAGTACATGCAAATTCACATTTGTAAGGCCTCATGCACACGACAGTTGTTTTTCTCGGCCTCCGTTCCGTTTTTTTTTTTTGCGGATAGGATGAGGACCCATTCGTTTCAATGGGTCAGCAAAAAAATGCTGATGGTTCATCCGTTTGTGTTCCGCGTCCGTTGTCAGTGTTTCCCTCCAGCAAAATAAATTGTGAATGTCCTACTTTTTTCACATTTGTGGACAAGGATAGGCATTTATTACAAGGGATCTGTGGAAAAAAACGGATCCTCCAAAAAAAAACTGATGCCGCATCTGTTTTTTTTGACGGACGCACAGTTTGCGGACGCAAAAAACAACTGTCGTGTGCATGAGGCCTAACAGATATTAATTCTAGGGTTTTTCCTTTGCATCAAAAATTGGTGACAGTGGAGTTAGAGTAGCTTAAAAGCATAAAAGAAGCTAAACTCACCTCCACCGATCCCCTGATGCTGATGTCCCTGTCCCAGAATGCCCTCTCGGCTAATCATTGACTGCAGTGGTGACCTTCGTCAGCCAGTGATTGCCTTGAGTGGTCATTTTGAGGCATGTTCTACAAGGTAAGATGGGAGCTGGACATAGACAGAGCGGGGACCCAGATAGCATAGAAACGGCAGCAGCTTCTTTTATGTTTTTAAGCTACTCTGTCACCACTGTAGCTCTGGAAACCCCCTTTAAGGAAAAACCCCAGATTTGTTTCCTATATTCTGTCTTTATGTGGGTGCAGAATTTCGTCTGGGCATATTCTTACTACAGTAATAACTGTCCACCAGAAATGAACAAGCTCTTTTATTAAAGGTGCACATACGCATTGAGCACTGTATACACTTGTATCATATTGGGACTGTTATAGCTATTTTGGGCTTCTCCACAGAATCTTATGACCTTACACGGGTAGTTGTTGATTCATTGATATTACTCTACATGTGATATCCCAACCCCCAAGCCCCTAAGTTGCAGCCATACACTGATCGCCTCACACTTCTGCAGAAAAGCACATTTCTGTACAGCAGTGGTGTGACTAATGTAGGGCATATGAGGATAAACAGCGCAGCACATTATGTGCTGTATATTTTAACTGTTCATGGTACTTTCTATATAAGACAGGTATCTCAGCCACATATTAGCTCTTTTCACCCTTCATTCTCTTCTAAGCGATCAATCACAGAATCTGGTTTATGCAGGAAGGTAAAAACAATAGGCCTATTATATCAGCGCTTCAACAGGAAGTGTAACTTTATCCACGTAGCAGGATCATTTTGGCCTATGAGTGATGTATTGTCCTGATTTATACAGCACAACGCAGTGATAGTAATGGTAATCTCGAAGGGGTTGTCTAGGACTTTAGTATTGATGACCTGTCCTTATGTCATCACACAAGCTCCGCTCCATTGTGTGGCGAGCCCCTCCCTCACTGCTTTCCCACAGCCTGGTCCTGTCAATCAAAACAGCAAGGGAGGGGCTGGTCACAAAAAGGAGCAGGGCTTGTGAGCAAAAAGACCAATGGTGACGCCCTCGTTGCACCAAAGGCTTAATTAGAATATTGAGAAAAATCATCATGACTCAGAAATGAAGCCTCATATCAACAAAAGAAAAACTGTGCTTTAATCAGGTGAAAACTCATACCCTACCTAAGATAATCACCCAAAAACTGAAAAACTATGGCTCTCAGACTATGGAGACACTAAAACATGATTTATTTATTTTTGTTTCAAAAATGAAATCATTATGTAAAACTTAAAGAGGACCTTTCATCAGCATCAAGTATGTAAACTGAATATACATACATGGAGAGCGGCGCCCAGGGATCCCCCTGCACTTACTATTATCCCCGGGCGCCGCTCCGTTCTCCGGTTACAGGCTCCGGTAAAGTCATAGTTAGGCTCCACCCATTTGAGCCTGCCGCGGTCTCCTTCTCCTATACTGTAGCGCTGGCCAATCGCAGCGCTCAGCTCTTAGCCATGCTATGAGCTGAGCGCTGCGATTGGCCAGCGCTACAACATAGGAGAAAGAGACGCCGGCAGGCTCAAATGGTTGGAGCCTAGCTATGACTTTACCGGAGCCTGTAACCGGAGAACGGAGCGGCGCCCGGGGATAATAGTAAGTGCAGGGGGATCCCTGGGCGCCGATCTCCATGTATGTATATTCAGTTTACATACTTGATGCTGATGAAAGGTCCTCTTTAAATAAAAAAAGTTGACATATTAGGTATCGTCGCGTCCATAATAACCTGCGCTATAAAAATATCACTAGACCTAACCCCCAGGTGAATACCGTAAAAAAAAAAAAAAAAAATCACAAAAAGTGTAATAGCAAGCGATCAAAAAGTCATACGCACCCCAAAATAGTGCCAATCAAACCGTCATCTCATCCCGAAAAAAATGAGCCCCTACACTTAGTCGCCCAAAAAATAAATAAAACTATGGCTTTCAGAATGTGGAGACACTAAAGAATCATAATTTTTTTTTAAAATGCTTTGTTATGTAAAACTGAAACAAATAACCCAAAAAAGTAGTAATATTTGGTATTGTCGCGTCCGTGACAACCTGCTCTATAAAAATACCACATAATCTAACCTGTCAGATGAATATTGTAAATAACAAAAAATAAAAACAAACAGCCAAAACAGCTATTTCTTGTTACCTTGCCTCACAAAAAGTGTAATATAGAGCAACCAAAAATCATATGTACCCTAAAATAGTACCAGCAATACTGCCACCCTATCCCATAGTTTCCAAAATAGGGTCACTTTTTTGGAGTTTCTACTCAAGGGGTGCATCGGGGGGCTTTAAATGGGACATGGTGCCAAAAAAACAGTCCAGCAAAATTTGCCTTCCAAAAACCGTATGACATTCCTTTCCTTCTGCGCCCTGCCGTGTGCCCGTACAGCAGTTTACGACCACATATGGGGTGTTTCTGTAAACTACAGAATCAGGGCCATAAATATTGAGTTCTGTTTGGCTGTTAACCCTTGCTTTGTAACTGAAAAAAAAATTATTAAAATGGAAAAACTGCCAAAAAAGTGAAATTCTGAAATTGTATCTATTTTCCATTAATTCTTGTGGAACACCTAAAGGGTTAACAAAGTTTGTAAAAATTTCAAGATTTGCTTCTAAACTTCTAAGCCTTGTAACATCCCCAAAAAATAAAATGGCTTTCCCAAAATTATCCAAACATGAAGTAGACATATGGGGAATGTAAAATAATAACTATTTTTGGTGGTATTACTATCTATTATAAAAGTAGAGAAATAGAAATTTGAAAATTTGCTAATTTTTCCTTTTTTTTTGTAAATTTTGTATTTTTTTTTATAAATTAAAATGATATGTCATGAAGTACAATATGTGACGAAAAAACTGTCTCAGAATGGCTTAGATAAGTAAAAGCGTTTTAAAGTTATTCACACATAAAGTGAAACTGGTCAGATTTGCAGAAAATGGCCTTGTCCTTAAGGTGAAATATGGCTGTGTCCTTAAGGGGTTAAAGAAACACTCTCACAAAAAAATGTTATTCTCTGACCTGTTAGAAAGGTACATGATGCAACCTGTAGTGAAGGTAATTTTCTTACCAGTGACAGTATTTGTGAGTTATCCCCTTCCCTTTTGATCCTCAGCTGTGTCATGTGACCAACACTGACTTCCCAAATAACACAGCATCTTATGTGTGAACAGGAAGCCAGTTTCTCGATGTATTTCTATGAGAGCCTCAATGTCGGTCTCATAGGAGTGAATACAGAAATAACTGTCTTCCTGCTCTGTGTCCGTTGGAGACCAGAGTGCTGGTGACATTACACAGCTGAGGATCTGAAGTGAGGTTATAACTCACAAATGCAGTCACTGGTAAGAAGGTTACCTTCGCTACAGTTTGCATCATGGACCTTTCTAACAAGTCAGAAAATAAACATTTTGTAGGAGTACTTCTTTAAGTTAATGATATCAGTCGAACACCATTTATGGATGTATTCCGAGTCGTATCAACTAGATAGGTATTTTCTGTGCAGGGGAAATTCAGTGCTGTAGATGTGAAAATGTAATCAGAAATCTCGGCTGTACTCACTGTGTGGCCTTGCTCTTCCACTTTAGCCTTTACATTAAACCTAATAAAGTAATCCTAAAACCACATGTCAACATTATTGTCTAGTTATATATTCAGCGACACTTGGCACCTGGTTTACTTACCAGAGGGGCCATACTAAAGTGTCAGATTATGAACGTGCTGCTGTTGTAACTGGAGCATGTAATGAGATCAGCCACTATTTTCATCAACCACCAGACACTTGTGCAGTGACAGGTAATAAAATAAAACTCTAAAATTACTTGCGCCTCACTGTAGTACCTCTACGTGTAACCTTCATGTGGGTATTATTATAAGGGACTGCAGTCAACTGTGTCATTAGACTAGAAATGAAGTTTATAGTTTGCAGATCTGTCTAGACAAAGTTTTCCATAAGTTGCGTTACAGGTAGTGATACAGCTTGCATTTGCAGTCATTTATTTTCAGTTTTATACAATATGAGTCCTTGGTACTGAAAGTCACACCCTCATCCAAATATTATATGTCAATTTAGAACAATGGACAACATTCATAGTCTGTGAATATTTTGCTGCCTTCTGTTAGACATGGTCCTGGATGGATGATGCACTATTTTTTTAGTTGTCCATAGCCCAGTACAGTATTGGCTGTGCATAACAGGCAAATACTTTAATAGTGTAAGGTATTTATGGCATATCCACAATATAGATTATTTAATTTACACCATAAATGTTCAATAGCTGTAGGTCCCACCTCTGCATCTACAAGGAAGGTCTTGGTCCTCCAAAGACTCTTCTGCAAGCAAAATACAGAGATGAAATGGAAAGGTGTCATCTCTGTTGATGGGAGTTAAGCCCCATTCACATGACCGTATTTTTGGTCCGCATCCTGTCTGCATTTTTTGAGGATTGGATGCAGACCAAAATATTTCAATGGGGCCACAAAAAATGCAGACTACATCCACGTTCCCAAAGATAGACCATGTCCTATTCTTGTCCGTTTTGCAGATAAGAATAGGCATTGTTACAATGGGTCCACAAAAAAAACAGGTGCAACACGTACGTCATCTGTATTTTTTGTGCCTGCACGTTTTACAGACCGCAAAATATCTACCTCTACTTGCAGAACTAGAGGTCAGGAGACTATTGTTTTCATGATAGGTGGGGGGGTCCAAAGTGATTTTCCCATCTTAGACATTTATGTCATATATTCACTATCTCTGCGTAAGGCCTCATGCACTCGAACTTATTTTTCTGTGTCCGTTCCGTTATTATTTGAGGACCGTATACGGGACCATTCATTTCAATGGGTCCGCAAAAAAAAAAAGGAAGTTACTCCGTGTGCATTCCGTTTCCGTGTGTCCATATTTCCGTTCCGCAAAAAAATAGAACATGTCCTAGTGCTCCATATAGCGACCAAAATGGTCGCCAATGCGCCTTAAAATTTGCAGATGGTGACAATACTTTTTAGCCTTGTCGCCATTTGCAACAGGGCTGCCGCACTGTAGCTGAATATTGCAGCGGGGCATGGGAGCCAATAACTCCTTGCCCCGCTGCCCCAGCACAGGGGTTCGCTCAGCAGCACAGGGGAGAAGAAAGCAGTCTCTCCCTCCACCCTCTGCTGCTGCTGCCGCTGCCACCAGTGAAAAGGCAGAGGGGAAGAGGAGGGGAGGGGCTGTGGCCACTGCGCCACCAATGATGTTAACTCACCCATTAATTCAAATACAGGAGGCGGGTGCTGGCTGCAGAATCACATAGCTGGAACCCGACCTCTATGACAGGTGCCGCACCTAAGGGGTTAACTGCCGCGGATCGCAGCTACCTCTCATAGAGGTCGGGTGCCGGCTATGTGATTCTGCAGCCAGCACCCGCCTCCTGTATTTGAATTAATGGGTGAGTTAACATCATTGGTGGCACAGTGCGCTTCCCCCAGTATTAAAACATTGGTGGCGCAGTGCTCCCCCCCAATTCCAGTATTAAAAACATTGGTTGTGCAGTGCTCCCACCCAATTCTAGTATTAAAAACATTGATGGCGCAGTGCGCCCCCCCAATTCCAGTGTTAAAAACATTGGTGGCGCAGTGCGCCCCTCTTCCACCAAGTATTAAAGTCATTGGTGGCAGTGGCCACAGGGTCCCCTCCCCTCCTCCTCAGTGGCAGTTCCTATGGGAGCCCGAGGAGTGTAATTGCGGGGCTCCGAATGGTTACCATGGCAGCCAGGACGCTACTGAAGCCCTGACTGCCATGGTAAGCTCCTTCTGCCGTGTGCACAAAACCCAGAACAGTGTAAAGTCCTATTCACCCTAATAGAGCTCTATTAGGGTGAATAGAACAAGGGTTGTAGCCCCTAAGGTGGCTAATAGTTAGTAAATAAAAAGTGTAAAATAAAAAAGTTTAAATAAACGTGCACACCAAAATATTAAGTATAAATCGCCCCCTTTCCCAATTTTACTTAAAAAATATATAAACAATAAATAAACATATTACATATCGCCACGTCCGAAAAGTCCAAACTATTAAAATATAAAAAAATATCTTCTATGCAGTGAACGTCGTAAAAGAAAAAAAATAATAACCGTGTCACCTTGTCCCCCCCAAAAATAGGATAGGACTGTTCTATTATGGGCCGGACGTTCCATAAAATGCGGAATTGTGTTTTTTGTTTTTTTTTTGCGTGGTATTGAGTATCGCAGTACTTTTTTATGGTATCGAAACCGAATAAAAATTTTGGTATCATGACACCCCTAATATGTAGTGCTATTACTGTGACCTAAGTCTCTTTTTTTTTTTTTTTTTTTAGGAGCCAATGGCTCCTGTTTATTTATTTTTTTAGTTTGGAGCACTGTGTCATATATTGACTGCATTATGGACAAGGATAGGACTGTTCTATTAGGGGCAAGCTGTTCCGTTCCGCAAAATACAGAATCCACATGGACGTCATCTGTATTTTTTGCGCATCCGTTTTTTGCGGACAGCAAAATACATATGGTTGTGTACATGAGGCCTAAAGGGAATGTGTCATCAGAAAATGACCTGCTTTATGTTAAAACATATTTTTAAAGAATTTTTGATTATGTTGTTTTTAATTTCCCATGTATTCCATATATTTAAACAAAAAAAGATAAAATCCTGCAGTTTTTGCACTGGCCACTATGTCTAATAATTGGTGCCACTTCTTGATTTATACTTTTACTGCAGTTAACTCCTTCTAATCCTGCCTGTAATGATATCACCTCTGTGTATAGATAACACAGGATCCACCATTCACAATAAGTGATTGTCAGAGCGTATCTATTCTTTCCTTGTATAATGACAGCGCATGCCTAGAAAACTGTCCCACAGAAGTCAGTGGGGCCCCTCCTTACACATTTCCTTTTAAGATGGGAATCTCCTGGAGAACTACATGTATTATAGTATTATATGAAAAACTGAATCCAGCGTGCCACACTCATTTCACTTTTAAACTTTTTTTTAGGAGACAGAAACTTTTCCCCCAGTATTATTAGGGGACTGTTCTTTCCCCCTTGTAACGTTATCATTACCTTCTCCTTCCCACTCTGTTCCGCATCATTTCTTTACCTTCTTATTCTAGCTTAGTCATGGCTCTCTGATACTTACTCTTTCCTTTCCACTTTTTCTTCATTGCATTTACCTTTATGGTATACTGTGTATTATACCATGCACACCGCAGTAACCCTGATTTCAGAGCTCGCTATACTTACCTTCTAGTAAGTGTTTTCCTAATTGCGAAGAGTAGGATGAGTATACCTCCAGCATCCCGGTAGATACTGTTAGACTCAGTTCTGTTTAATGAATTGGTGAAATGTGTCCGCTCGGTTGGCTTGTACAGTGAAACGTTAATCTCTGCTCCCTCTCTGTCCTTCACATACTTAGAGAAGCATAATGATTTGTATTCAAAATGCATTTTTTGTCATAAATATTCAGCCATCTGCATCCCAAACTGAGCGCTCCGGTTATTTTTAGCTCCACCACAACAAAATAGCAGGAGACAGCGAGACTTAAATAGCCTATTTAGTTTGGTGAACAAAAGGAACCGCCATAAGGCACATTAGGGCTGCAGTTCATTTCCTTCAGGAGGCTCAGGTATCATGTCTAACTTTCCGGGTTCTCATTTATTGGAGACGAGCCACTTCTAAATGTGCTTTCCACCTTCTAGGCACCAAGCAGCACTCGAAAAGCAATTACTAAAATATAATTGCCAGTAACCCATGGACATCAGAACAAGGAGCATATATGGAGATGAGCCGAAGAGATGATCACACTATTACTATATCGTATGCGTCTTGTTCTTCACTTTTATAAATAGCAGACCGTCTTTTCTTACATCAGAAGAAAATCCGAAATATATTTCATCCTGTAAATATAGTTGTACATCTCACATTTATTCTACAATATTTTTTTTTGTTTAAGAGTTTTATGTAATTTTTTTCAACACTCTACTTTACAGGAACATACAGCCCTATGCTGTTCATGCATCTGTGGTGCTGTGATCTAGGGAGAAAGAGCTCATAAGCACTAATTTAAGCTAAATTCTTGTCAATTTGATTAGAATTCAGCTCAACATGCCGCATTTACGTGCCGCGATTTGAGCAGACAACAGCCAGGAAGGCAGCGTTTCTTCCCGACAATTACTTGTTAGTGGAGGTGAAGGGCTGCATTTACATGAAGCGTTCCCCTCCAGAAACCATGATTCAGGTGTCCGCATGAACGATTTTCACCCAACAAATGAGCGTTTTGTGGCACCTTTAGACAGGCAAGTTATTAGGAGCAAACATTCATGGGAACGCTTGTCCCCGATAATCGGGCAGTGGAAACCCACTTTTAGTGTTAATGATCTCTCAAGAGCATAGACATAGGGCCAGATTTATCATTACACTTACATCTTACTCCACTTTTACATATTTCCTTTGGCTAAGTCAGATTTATTAATGGTCCTTTAATGCTGTGATGTGGTTTGACTGTAGCAGTTTATCCTTCAGTAAGCGGCTTTACAAAAGGCGCACGTCTTTATCGCAATAGTAAATGTCTAGAGATTCATTTACATAAGAAAACATGCCCACTTTCAGAAAACTGGCGAGCACAACGCAGAGCCAATAAAAGTCGCTAATTTTTGCGCAGTTTTAGCAATTGCGCAAAAATTTGCAACTTTTTCACTCCATTATTTTGACCTGAGCTAATGATAAATCTGCCCCATACTGCCTAGAGAGGGAGCCGTCCGACAGCTACTATGACTGATTTCACTGTGAAGAGGACAGATCAGCCAGTGATGGCTACAGAGGACAAACTGGAAGAAAATACACCCCAATGTATCTTTAACTCCTTAACGC
Organism: Bufo bufo; assembly: GCF_905171765.1. Classification (NCBI taxonomy): domain Eukaryota; kingdom Metazoa; phylum Chordata; class Amphibia; order Anura; family Bufonidae; genus Bufo; species Bufo bufo. The sequence goes on along the minus strand of NC_053390.1, from coordinate 648,557,864 downwards.
CCAGCGCCGTACATGTACGGTGCTGGCCAGGTTTTTAAAGATTGCGCCCGCTCCTGAGCGCTGCGGGTGCCACAGGCATGGGTGGCTGCCTGCTTCTTATAGCAGACACCCGTGGCTCATGTCCACAACCTGCAGTAATGCCGATCGCGGACATTTAACACCTCAGATGCCGTGGTCAATCCTGACCACGGCATCTGAGTGTGCTGAAAACAGCACGCGCTTCCGGGTATGCTCTGGCATCCCCGTGCGGCGATTGGAGGAGCCGGAGCGTGTGTGCAGCAGCCCCTGTCTTTGTGAATGACAGGAGGCTGCTGCATACTATTTCCTATGGAGCCCTTGCCTGTAATAGTGCTCTATAGGAAAGTAGTGAAATCCTCATAGATTTCAATGCAAGTGCATTGGAGTATATGATAATAGCAATCTATTGATTGCATGTTATAGTTCCCTATGGGAACTATAAAAAGTGTAAAAAAAGTTTTTTTAAAAATTTAAAAAAACATTAAAATTCAAATCACCCCCCTTTCCCAAAAATAAAAGAACTAAAACAATTTTAAATGGTGATGTTTGAAAGTACAACTTGTCCTGCAGAAATCAAGCCCTCGTATGGCTATGTGAACAGAAATATAAAAAAGTTATGGATCTCGGAAGGCAGGGAGCGCAAAACGAAAAAACAAAAAAAAAAAAAACTCTGGGCCTGAAAGGGTTAAATTAATGGTTCTGTATATATGACTGACAAAATAATATAGTATATTATAAACAGATATAGGTGGAGTTGCATGCTAAGTTTTTTTTTTTTTTATGTTTTAAATCTGCGACTGTGTCCTGTCTTGCCTTTCCTCTTGGTACAAGAGATCCTTAGATGAGTCGTGTAAGATGACGAGCCTTGGAGGCAGCCATGTTGTCTAAGTTTCCCCTCTGAGGGGTGAACAGCAGCTGACACATATATCAGTGACTGTTGTGAGCATGCTCTGTGACAGAGGTTAGCAACCTTCGGCACTCCAGCTGTTGTGAAACTACAATTCCCAGCATGCTCCATTCATTTCTATGAGAGTTCTTAGAAGAGCAGAGCCGGTATGCATGCTGGGAGTTGCCTACCCCTGCTCTATGACATGATCACTGTGTAAAGCCTGGAGGAATGAGAAGGTGCTGAGCTTTCAATGCTGTGAATCCTGTGTTATGTTCTCCCATTAGAACATTGCTCAATGTGAAAATTGCACAATTTAGTGTTTTTTTATTTTTTATATAGATATCATGGTCAATATATACACTGCTCAAAAAAATAAAGGGAACACTTAAACAACACAATGTAACTCCAAGTCAATCACACTTCTGTGAAATCAAACTGTCCACTTAGGAAGCAACACTGAGTGTCAATCAATTTCACATGCTGTTGTGCAAATGGGATAGACAACAGGTGGAAATTATAGGCAATTAGCAAGACACTCCCAATAAAGGAGTGGTTCTGCAGGTGGTGACCACAGACCACTTTTCAGTTCCTATGCTTCCTGGCTGATGTTTTGGTCACTTTTGAATGCTGGCGGTGCTTTCAGGTAGCATGAGACGGAGTCTACAACCCACACAAGTGGCTCAGGTATGCAGCTTATCCAGGATGGCACATCAATGCGAGCTGTGGCAAGAAGGTTTGCTGTGTCTGTCAGCGTAGTGTCCAGAGCATGGAGGCGCTACCAGGAGACAGGCCAGTACATCAGGAGACGTGGAGGAGGCCATAGGAGGGCAACAACCCAGCAGCAGGACTGCTACCTCCGCCTTTGTGCAAGGAGGAACAGGAGGAGCACTGCCAGAGTCCTGCAAAATGACCTCCAGCAGGCCACAAATGTGCATGTGTCTGCTCAAACGGTCAGAAACAGACTCCATGAGGGTGATATGAGGGCCCGACGTCCACAGGTGGGGGTTGTGCTTACAGCCCAACACCGTGCAGGACGTTTGGCATTTGCCAGAGAACACCAAGATTGGCAAATTCGCCACTGGCGCCCGGTGCTCTTCACAGATGAAAGCAGGTTCACACTGAGCACATGTGACAGACGTGACAGAGTCTGGAGACGCCGTGGAGAACGTTCTGCTGCCTGCAACATCCTCCAGCATGACCGGTTTGGCATTGGGTCAGTAATGGTATTGGGTGGCATTTCTTTGGAGGGCCGCACAGCCCTCCATGTGCTCGCCAGAGGTAGCCTGACTGCCATTAGGTACCGAGATGAGATCCTCAGACCCCTTGTGAGACCATATGCTGGTGCGGTTGGCCCTGGGTTCCTCCTAATGCAAGACAATGCTAGACCTCATGTGGCTGGAGTGTGTCGGCAGTTCCTGCAAGACGAAGGCATTGATGCTATGAACTGGCCCGCCCGTTCCCCAGACCTGAATCTAATTGAGCACATCTGGGACATCATGTCTCGCTCTATCCACCAACGTCACGTTGCACCACAGACTGTCCAGGAGTTGGCAGATGCTTTAGTCCAGGTCTGGGAGGAGATCCCTCAGGAGACCGTCCGCCACCTCATCAGGAGCATGCACAGGCGTTGTAGGGAGGTCATACAGGCACGTGGAGGCCACACACACTACTGAGCCTCATTTTGACTTGTTTTAAGGACATTACATCAAAGTTGGATCAGCCTGTAGTGTGTTTTTCCACTTTAATTTTGAGTGTGACTCCAAATCCAGACCTCCATGGGTTGAAAAATTAGATTTCCATTTTTTTATTTTTGTGTGATTTTGTTGTCAGCACATTCAACTATGTAAAGAACAAAGTATTTCAGAAGAATATTTAATTAACTCAGATCTAGGATGTGTTATTTTTGTGTTCCCTTTATTTTTTTGAGCAGTGTAGTTATTGAAAAAAAACTAAACATAAAGATGTGATTTAAAGGAGTTGTGTCACGAAAAATATTCTACATTTTTCAAACCAGCACCTGGATCTGAATACTTAAGTAATTGCACGTAATTCAAAATTTTGTATAGCCACTGAGATTTTCACTTAAGTGTATCTGTATAGCGCCACCTGCTGTTTGTTCTTTTTTCTTTATTTATTTGTCCATCTCACTGAAGTGGTCGCATGTGCACGGTTTGAATGTTAAACTCCTATCGGCCATATCTTCTGTTAGAAGCTGTGTCAGTTAGCTTGAGCTACAGCAAAAAGGACACAACCCCGAGAAAGGACTCGACCCCTGAGTCGCCAGCCGGAAATAAATGTAGCAGGACAATTGGAGCATGTGCGATGCAGGGCTGGTTCTAGATTTGTTAGAAAGAGATTGTGTACTGCATGATGTCTGATTTTTTTTTTTACAGCAATCATGGCATAACCCCTTTTAAGAGATTGTTTTTAGCAGTTTAGATGTTAAAGTATTTACTTTTAGGAATCCGTCCTGGAGCCAGGGGATGTTCTAAGTGACTAAACGGTAAGAATGTCCGTACACAAAGCATCAAAAGATGCTAATTATCTAGATGCATTTCTCCAGCCCTGAATGGTGAGTTTTCGGTTTTTTCGGCAAACAGTGATCTTTACTTACAGGAAACATCTGATCCTTTCCGATGACTTGTTCTCATCTATGGCCTGCATGTTGACGTAGGGTTTGACTGGAGTTGAATGTACTTTAGCGGATTTATTGCATTTAGTTAGTCAGACAGTATCACATAAAACTTGATTGCTTTTGATTTCACATTCTTGATCATGGATAAGCAGAGGTCATGGTAAAATATAAGCTGTAAGTCAGACTTTTATATGGCTCTGGCTAATATGTAACGTATAATGTTGATATCAAATGCTATGTGACATGCTTATGTTAGTTTTCCTGCTCCCCCCAAGGGGGAATGTTAGATAACTGTGTTCACGTTCCTCCCGCGTTCCTCCTGCCCCCTCATAAAAGTCTTGTTTATGTACATCATTGCAAGGAACACATAATTAAGTTTATAATAGGTTGATAGCAAACGTCAGTGAGACTTTATTTTTGTATGCATGTTAACTTGAAACTATTGACGATTAACTATTAAGTTCAAAGGACTTTCCTTTATTGAGTCGTGTGTCTGGGTTCTGCTTATATTATAATACCTAAAGGAGACCATTCCAAAGAATATATTGTATATTGTGGTTGCCAAAGGGGTTTTCTGGGATCTTGATGTTGCTGGTCTAGCCGCAGGATATGTCAGTGTTTGATCAGTGGTTTCCATCAGTGATTGTGAGCCAAAAACAGAGGTGAAGCCTCCTCAGAGATGAGGTATACTGGAAAGATGTGCTCCTGTCTTGTGTTTTTGACTCATACCTGGTTTTGGCTCACAATAACTGATGGAAATCCCCGATCAAACACTGGCTGTTGAAGCGGCCTTGCTTTATGTGAATTCATTACCTGCAGATTTTTCTTTAAAGGGAGTCTGTCAGCTTGTTTTAGGAGAGAGCAGGCTATAGAAGATGCCCGGGCCTGTCAATCAACAAGAGAAAGGTGGATATTACTGACAAGAGGGACAGATCTTTCAGGCACTGAGGGGCACGGGCCATCCTTGGTGGTCAACATCTGATTTGCATGAGTGCTACAATAGATCTGCTAATGAAAGATTTGGTTTAAATTCTCAATTCAAACGCTACAAACAACTGATTTAGTTTAATAGGCTTAAACAAGCTGACAGACTCCATTTAATCCCTTTTTTTCTTATTTTGGCATCATCTGATCGACCCTGAGAAAAATAATATAGTAAATTAAAGCATCACTAACTTTTCATAAAACTTTTTAATTGCCATAGAGATATATCAAAAGTTTTGATTGGTGGGGGGGTCTTGATTTTGCACGATATATGAGTGCTCCTCTTGTTATCGAAATAGGTAGGGGTCTCATTGCTCAGAACACCACAGCTCAAAACCTTTGATATGTGTCTTTAAGGCGTAACAAAACTGTTTTGAAAAGTTAGTGACTCTAATAGGGATTCTCAAATTTTTTAAATCACAATTTTTAACATTTTTCCCCACAATGCCACTGCAGTCCCCACTGCTTAGTTGCCTCTTGGGCCTGTAGTGATGACCATTGCGGCCTCATCAGTCTCGTGTGAAGGAATGGCACATCCCCACGGAGGTCGTGATTGGCTATAGCATCATGTGAATGCAGGTCCATCAGGGATAGGGCATCAAAGGCTCGAGCAGCTGTATCGGACCAGCAGGGACATTTTAAAGGTGAGTAAGGGTTTCTTATTTGCATTTTACAATACTCCATGCATAATTAAAAAAGAATTGGAGAACCCCTTTAATTATCTGTTTATAAACTCTCCTGTTCACTGAACAGTTTTTGTGCTCACCTAGTCCTGCTAGGAACAGGTTATAACCATAGTCTTTTTTGTGGGGCTAAACACATACACTTACCTATTCCCTCCCACTGAGATAGGTACACCCACACGACCACCGACATCTACTCTTGGAGCTAGCTAGACAAACTTCTCTTTCTTTTCCTGGGATAAAAAATCTTTTTATTTTTTTTAAAGACTGCGGTGCTTTAGACTTTAAAGTTTTACTTTGGTTTGTGCTGCCCTACATGTTAATCTTTCAAGCACTTTGTAATTTCCACCTGTACTTTGTAGCAATGCAGCATTTAAGAAAACAGATCAATGAAGCGGTTGCTTTCGGTTGGTAGTGATAATTGCTACAGGCCATGTCTAGCTGTAAAGTACCAGTCCGTGAGAGACATTTTCAGGTTTCATTTTTGTATTAGTATTTTATTGCTGGGCTCTATGTTTTACAACTAGTTATCACTTTTAAATATTGCATGAGAATATTCTCTTCTAGTTACCAATCAGAGTGCTCTGGTTTGTGTTACCCACAAGGTAACCTGTTCTAGACGGAGCATGTTAGTGACTTGAGATCAGATACCCGCCATATACACTTTGACCTGCTAATTATTTAGGCTGGTTTGAATAATCCTCCAATATTCTATAAATATTTGGTGTTATATTAATAACTCACCAATATTTCCAAAAATATTTTGTATCAAAATAATAACCCACCAATATTTCTATTAATATTTTGTATCTAGTGTCATTGAGCATGCAATAATCCTGGGACTATATCCAGAATTTGAACTCTTATTAACCTCTTTTTAATAATTAATAAGACAGATATAATAATAATTTTGACCTTATTCTGTTTCTTTATCCAAGGGGCAAGAGACATGATGACTTAATAATTTGGCAACTAAATACATATTTTGTAAGGCTGAAAAAAGACATCTGCCCATCCAGTTCATCCTGTTAATTTATATAAATATCTGGTAATTTTCTTCTGGCTGCACTATAAATAATCTTTTACTTTTCTTTCTTTTCTGTCATTACCAATATAATATGCATGCATCGCCAAATGAAATGGGCTATCTCTCTTCCAAACACAACCTCTAGGGTATATAGAGTCTTATGGGAGAAAGTGTCCCCT